>NC_046226.1:62245578-62887158 GCF_009819885.2 Catharus ustulatus | reverse complement strand
GCTCTGTGGCAGCATCCCTAGTCTCTGGGGCAGGGTCAATGTCTGCAGCACCATCCCTATTTCCTGGAGTAGGTATCAGGGTTGTTATCCAGCTCAATCCCTCCTTATCTCTTAATGTTAAATAGGACAAGACTATCAGTAACACCAGCCACTGTATGATATCATTAGCATTCAGAGGAAATCTGAACCCTTCAAAAACTGATGGGGTAGACCCAAAAATTTGGGTGAGGGGTTGGGAGAAAATTTGCCCTGGTGTTATTCCCTCACAGTAGGTGCCATTATTAAAGTAATCCCAAAAACATGCATTTAGTGTGTGGTATCCCTGAATCCATGTACCCGCCATCCAAAGGAAGTTAAAAATCCATGAATTCGTCACCTTATCAACCCATAAAGCAAGTTCGATAACCGTCACAGTAGCCTTAGTTACAGGGCCCATGCTTATGTAAGGGTTTGCAAATGGGAGATATACATGTATGAACACGTGCAGCCCAAGCCAGATTAAACTGGACCACATGTTGCTGGACCACATGTTGCTAGCACACAAAAAGACAATCTCAGGCAACTGAAGAACTGTTGTTCCTTAACCTCGTGCCCCACGTTCCGGACGCCAAGATCTGTCCTGGTTTAAGGGGACAGTATTGCCAGGAAAAGGAAATTCAGGAACTCTCAGGCAAAAAAGGTATAGGTTGGGAATAACAGTTCTTTACTGATATATCCACCAGACAAACAAAAATAGCATCAGCTATATGAAAGAGAACAAAAAAACCCAGTGACAGAACAGAACGAAACAGTCCCAGTCCCTTTTTCCAGTCACCGATGGCTCTCCTCGTCTGCATAGTCAAGATGGAAGCAGGGTAGGGCAGCCCCTCAGTCGCGGCTGCTGCAGAAGCAGGGGGGCAAGGCGGCACCAGCCGTCCCAGGTGGGAGAAGGGTGAGGAAAGAACTCTGCTCACCGTGGGCGTCCCAGTTCCCAGTTGTTCAGAGGAAGCAGGAAGCTTTAGCAGTCCGAATCCAAGAAGCCTGATCCCAACCAACAGAGAAAGGAACCTCTCTCCTCAAGTTCGGCCAGCGAGCTGCGAGAGTTCTCCTACTCCGAGTGTCCTCCTACTTGCCGAAAAACAAAAGCAGGACTCCACCTTTCCCTAATGGAGCCATCGGGCTGGTTCAGCCATTCCTTTGTCTTCAGCTCTTAACAGCTAATAGGGAAGCCATCCCGGCTAGCTTAACATAATAATGGGAAAAATTTCTAAACCTCGCCAGCCCACAACACCTTTCAAACCATTGGAGCAGAATAATCCTTCAAGAGATGACCCATTTCCACATTCCATGCCACTCATGTCTATCCACTCTTGGGGCAGCTCTCCCTAGAAATCTCTTTAATGACTCTAAACATGGTGTGGAGCCCACTGAAGAGAGCTGAAGACTGATCCTAAATATCCTCTTGGATCACTACCAGGAAGGTCCCTGCTCCCTGGTGTGGGACAGGAGTCATAGAAGTCCTAGAATCCCTGTCACGATTCTGAGCAGGAGTCGTGATGGTTTGTTTGACCCCAGGGTGCAAAATACAAACGAGAGAGGACTAGTTTTATTCAACAACAAGCAGCAATACAGTTTATTGGGTGCCAACAACTCAGTTTTGCGATTGAGGGGGGAGAGAGAGAGATAAGGGAAATGAAGTATAAGGGGAGGTGGGGAAGAGAGAGAGAGAGAGAGAGAGAAAGAGAGAGAGGAGAGAGAATGGGGGGAATAGCTACCAACAGATGGGGCGTCATCCTCAGGTTATCTGTCGATGTCTTCTATCCGTGGGGAGAAAGAGATCTCCAAAAGTCTCTTCAAAAAGTAATCATTTTATAGTTCTTATCCAAGGTGAGTGGCCTCTGGCCAAAAGGTGGGGAGATTTACGGACTATTGTGTGTGGAGATTGTTGGTCCAAAACAGGTGCAGGACAAAACACTACAACCAGTACTCTGCTTGAGAGCAGTGTACCATGGAAGCAGCAAACTCTGGCAAGCACACTTGTACACATTCACTTGGCAGGCATCCACCTCGGACAGGCCTGGCAACTCCTGTCCAAAGCGAGAGGTGGGGTCCTGGGGTCTCAAGGGTCTCAGGATCTCAGGGTCTCTGATGATGTTCATGAGGCAGATCAGGGAATCTTTGGACCGATTCTTACGCCCGCTCACATTCATTTCACTTGTTCCCCCCTGCACTAGCTTTGCTCCTGGTGTGTTGACCCCCCTTTTTAGAGTGTACAACCCTGTTCCCATGAGGAGGGTCTGTGGCAGCACCCATGGGCATAACCAACATTTGTGGGGGGCTGGGAGAACAGGTGAGGGAGGGGGCTATTCCTGGTGACCTGAAACTTGGCTCCTGATGTGTGCCAGGGGGTTTTTGAGTGCAGGGCTGGGAGGACACGCTCTCTGAACTCTGTGACACCCCCAAACCCACATCCTCTCCTTCCCACCGCACTTCACAGACAGCATTCACTATAGATATGTCCTCCACAAGACCTTTGTTCAGGGGACTGGTGTCTTATGCCACATCCTTCTCCCTCCCCAGGGAGTGTTGCTACCCAGGAAAGGGGAGAATCTCCCTGGAAATCAGCTCAGTCCGCCGCTAGATTCCAGGGCTCTGTCCTGAGCCAAGTGGGGATCTGTTGCTGTCTGGGCCACAGAGACCATAAATAAATCAAGTTTCAAATATCTGACAAGAAGAAAAGGACCTCACCTCATGCTCAACTTTGGGCATGAGGAGAGGAGACTTCAGACTGCTCTGGAACTGGTAAGAAGGGTAGCCAGGGGAAATGTGTTGGAAGGTGCTGGGCTCCATCAGTGCTGCTCTCTTTTGAAACATCACCTCTTAAAGGCACATTCCTACATGTCGGAAGGCAAGCAGGCGAGGCACTAGGCTGGTTTGCCTGAACAGGCAACTTCTCTGGAAAAGAGCATGGAAAAGGAAGCTGTGTGCCCCGTGGAATCCAGGTCAGGAGAAGAATACACAGATGCTTCTTGCCACTGTGGGGGGAAAGCTGGTGTGGTGAGAGCTCAACCGGAGATGCAGGTGGCCAGAAATAGAAAGGAGGGGGACACAATCAAGAGTGTTTTAAAACACCTTAATGGGAAAAAACGTTGTAGAAAGACCATCGTCCCCTTGCAGGATGTGGACGGTCACTGGACAAACAGGGACAGAGACACGGTACGGGTGTTTCATGCCTTCTTTGCCTTTGTTTCCTGCCTTCTTTGCCTCTGTGTTCAACACTCATCCCTCCCTTTGATGCCTTCAGTTTTAGCTTTCATATTTTTCAAGTTTTGTACTGCCTTCATGTGTAACTCTGAACTTCATCTAAAGCTCTTGTCACAGTTTAGTTAGACAAAACAGTCCTTTTCCAGCCTGAGAACCAAGGACACCCTTGGCAACTTCAGGCCCAAAAGTGTAACCGAGGGCGAACTGAAGAAAGCAATCTGGGAGGAGGGAACTTCATAACCTGAAGCTGTAATTGGACAATTAACCCCAAGAATGGCAATGGACCTAAACTTAAAAAGTGTGAAAACCTGTGATGGGTCGTCCATCTTGTGTCCATCTTGGCTAGAGCCTTGCTGCCCAAGGTGTATCCTTTGAAGGCCTTTGAATAACCACCGACTTGATCCCTTGAACACTGTCCAGCCTCTGTTGCAGGCAGCCTCTCCGAGGGTCCACCTTCCCAGTGGAAAACATTGCACTGTACCAAGGGACACTGCAAGGCCCTTGAAGAGGATAGACCCTGCTCAGCAGAAAGCAAAGCACCCTCTATGTTTGATCCACAGCATTCCCACGCAAACGCAACATGTGCCAGCTCTTGGGAAGAAAGAAACCTTATCACAGACAAAACCAGAGCAGTGGGGGCACCATGAGCGCTCCTTGGCAAATCCTGATCTCTTTGGATCAGAGGCACTGCAGAGGCCAGTGAGCCGCTAGCAAAAAAACTCTCCCTGCCCTCGACAGCCAGTTCAGGAGAGCTCCCCAGAGACAGAGAAACTTCAACTACCTTTGTCTCTGGAGGATCTGCTCAGGGACAGAGTGGTAGGGTCTTTCCACCTGGGAACGCTGCAGCATCCTGGGAGTCGTGGGCTCGGCACTGCTGGCATCAGCACTCCTCCTGATATGCGCCACATGCGCCAAAGAACGATTCATTGCCAATGGGCTTGTCGCATTTTGGGGCTACGCGAGTGATGTGAGGAATGCAACAATAAGTTCCTTCGTGTAACAGAGAAGAAAAAAGCCCTTTATTGAAAGAAACACTACACTTTTTATACAATGGTTCATGGAGCGAGGATAGACATGATCTGATTGGTTCGAGGAAGGCAACATCTCTTGAAAACATGCTTTTGTGAAAAACATCATGTCTCCAGCAGGTGTTTAATCACTGTTATCCTTTCTTGTCCTTGAGAATCCTGAGAACAGGCTGCTTTCTTGATTCCCAGCAGCATCCTAAATGACATGGGCTGAGCTCCCATTCGTACTTCCAGGCTCCTTGCTTCCAGGCTTTCTCTGGCCACATGCATCTTCAGCCATGAGACGGTTCCACTGATCCCTGAGGCGGGGCGGGGCTGTGATGGCACAAAGGGGCTGAGTGCTGGCGTGAGGCGGGGCTGTGATGTCCTGGTGCAGCACTGTGACATCACTGTGCTGGTGCTATAAAAGCCGGGCCAGCAGCCGCAGCTGCCAGTGCAGTTGAGATGGGACGTGCCGGAGCCACCAGTGACAGTGACGTCCTGATGATTGCACTTGTCCTGCTGCTGGCCACCGTGGCTGTCTGCTGGGCCCTTGGCCCCTGGCAACCGCGGAGGCAGCAGACAAGGACACCAAAATGCAGGAAGCACCCCGCGGTCTGGCCCAGACGCTCCCGGAGGAAGCCAGGAGCCCCTGTGGCTCCCAGGTCCGCCAGGCCTCAGGCCACCCCTCGCAAGCGGCCACGTGCTCCCATGAGCCCCCTGGGCAGCCCCTGCAGCTGCGGCCCCTTGGTGGCCGTGGCCCAGGAGCTGCAGGATCTGATGCTGCTGCTCAGGGATGGCAAGGGGACGCGTGCACCGCTCTACTCAGGGATGTGGCAGGCCTTGTGGAGGCAACTGGAGGAGCTGGTGAAGCGAGGCCACCTGGGCCGCTGTGGCTCGCCTGGCTCCCCAGGAGGCCCCCATCCCTGTGAGAGGCCTCGCTCCACCACTGTGAGAGCCTCAGCCCTTGCAAGGATGGCACAGCAGCGGAGACCTGCCATCCATGCAGGGGCCTCAGGCTGTCAGAGACCCTCCATCCTGCCAGCAGCCTCTGCTCTCTCTGACAGCCTCCATTCCTTGCAGAGGCTTGGGGAGACCTGTCAGCCTGTGGAAGGGGCAGAGCCCAGGGACAGGTCTCCCAGCTCCCTTGGACTCATGGGTGCAACCCTGACCATTGATGTGGTCAGGGAAGGCCCAGGAGTCCAAATGGGAGCCCAGCCCGAGCCAGGGGAGCCTTTTCAGGAGCAGCTGGAAGAGCAGCAAGCGTCCCGGAGCCGGCAGTTGCCGGCTCACAGCGGCCGGGCTGCTTTGCCGAGTGTGGCAGCTGGCAACAGCCCAAGCCTGGAGGTGGAGATGACCCTCAAGACACCAAGGGGGCTCCTCCATCTGCAGGAAGCTGCCCGAAGAGAGCCCTCGAGCACCATGAAGGGCTCTCTATCAGCAGGTGAGATCTGCCCAGAAGCTGTCGCAGGCTCCCCCACGGTTCTTGAGGGGCATCCCCAGGCCAGGCCAGGGCCCCTGAGAGAAGCCTAGTCCCCAGCTGCTTGCAGTGCCTCTGATGCCAAAGGCTTCAGAGGCTTCAAAAACCTCTGTCTGCTTTGCAGCTGCTCCTGGGATCCCCCTGGGTGAAGCCTCGGGCTGTAGCCCCGGCCGCCCTCGGCAGCAGAGGGCAGCCCACGACGCCGGGGACAGCGACGGTGCCGCCCTGCTCCGCTGCTCAGCAGCTCCTGCAGCCACATCTGGGTGCTGCCCTGCCCCAGCTGTGCCGCTGGCCAGCCCAACGGCTGCCAGGCGGCGACTGCTGCCCAGCGCGCAGCAGGAAGCAGGTGAGAACAAGGTGGCCCATGGCAGCTTGGCCTGCCTGACTGGCGGGCACTTGGGAGGGGGCCCTGGGTGCAAGGCTGATGGCTGGCTCTTGGCCGCAGGGCAAAAGAAGCAGCTGCAGGAGCTGTACCAGCTGGGCCCGCAGCTGGGCAGCGGCGGCTTTGGCACCCTTTTCTCGGGCATCCGCCGCTCGGATGGGAGCCTGGTGAGTGACTGCAATGGCCGGGCGTGGCAGGAGGGGCAGGGGCGGGGAGAGGCCGGGCTTGAACTCAATCCCCCTCTCTCCATGGATTGCAGGTGGCCATCAAACGCGTGGCCCGGGAGAGCGTCCTGCAGTGGGATGAGCTGGTGCGTGAGCGGGGGCAACGGGACAGAGCGGGCCGGGCGGGCAGGGATAAGGCCGGAGCTTCGGCAGTGGCAGGCGGGGGATGGCGGGCCTGGCGATGCCAGAGACCGGTGGTGGGGCCGGGCAGGGGGCACCTCCCAGGCATCCCCTGGGGCTTGGCAGGAAGCTCAAGCAGCAGGGGGGCTGTCCGGGGGCGAGCACTGAGCCATCCCAGGCAGGGAGGGGGCAGTGCAGGCACAGGGCAGCATCAGGCCTGCTGGAGGCATTGTCTTCTCCTCACAGCCCGACGGCACCCGTGTTCCCATGGAGATCGTGTTGATGGAGAAGGTGGGCTCTGGTTGCCACTACGTCATCCAGCTCCTTGACTGGTTTGAGCTGCCTGACAGTTTCCTGCTGGTCATGGAGCATCCGGAGGCATCGCGAGATCTCCTGCAGTTGCTGCTGGAGCAGGAGTTCCTGTGCGAGGAGATGGCGCGCTGGCTTTTCCGCCAGGTGCTGGAGGCCGTGCGGCACTGCACCGCCTGCGGCGTCCTGCACCGTGACATCAAGCCCCAGAACCTCCTCGTGAACCCGGAGAGTGGTGACCTGAAGCTCATCGACTTCGGTTGCGGCACCTTCCTCCAGGAGCGGCCCTACACACAATTTGCCGGTGAGCCCAGAGCCCGGGCCCTGCTCCCAGTGCCAGGCACTGCAAGGCCCCATTCCCTCCTAGGCTGCGGGGCGCGGCCTTCAGCCGGCTGCCAGCTGCCGTGCATTTGGCACAGGGCAGATGCTGTGCCCAGAGCCGGCTGCCGGCCCTGCCCACACAGAGGGGGCTGCAAAAGCCAGGCCCCGGCCCCTCGGCTTGCCTGTCCCACAAGGCCGTGGGCTGCTCCGCTGGCCTCCTTTTTCTTGCAGAATGGTTTCTTGGCTTTGGCCAGTTGTCTGGGGGACGTGGGGTGGCCTGCGGGGGAAGTTGAGGCTGCCGGCGTGGCCCCTGCCTCAGCCAGGAGGCTGGCGCCAGGCTCTGCAAGGCAGCGGCCTGCACCTGGACAGCACCGCCTGTCTCCCCTAGGAACACACGTGTACAGCCCACCCGAGTGGATCGCCTTTGGCTGCTACCACGGCCATTCGGCAACCATCTGGTCCCTGGGCGTGCTGCTGTACGTCATGGTCTGCGGTAGCCTCCCCTTCTGGAACGACCGTGACATCGTGTTGGGGCAGCTCTTCTTTGGGCACCAGGTCTCTCCAAGTTGGTATCCGGCCTCAAGAATGCAGGCTTCGGCAGATGGAAGCGCGCAGCCCGGCCTGGCCCTCACAGAGCTCGGTGGGATGTCGATGTGCCCTCAAGGGCCGGCCGCAGGAGGCAGCCTGTGCCGACGGGCTCAGTGCGGCACGCATGGCTGAAGGAGGTGGCTGTGTCCCGCTGTGCTGCTCTCCCACTCTCACGGGGCAAAGTGGGTCGGGTCCCACGGGCGCTGGGGGCAGCTGGGCAGGAGCCTTCTGCCACTGACCGGCGCTTTCTGCCTTCTCCCCCCAGCATGTGAAGATCTGATCCGCTGGTGTTTGGCCAAGCACCCCGCGGACAGGTCGGAGCTGGAGGACATCTTGTGCCACCCTTGGGTGCGGGGCGGGCGTTTCTGATGCCTTGCCGGAACCTCTGCAGCACCCAGTTACCACGTCCCACGCAGGACCCAAAAAATAAAACAACCACAAACCCATTGCAGGGTGTCAAGTCTGGTCCTTGTCAGCAGCTTCAGCTAAAGAAACCTCACATAATACACACCTATTTTTTTTTAGGACTTTGCGTGTCTTTGGACTGGAATTTAATTTCACCTTTTGGCTTTTTTTCTCTGCTTTGTTGCAATTTGTCTCCTGTGTCAGGCTATATTTGTGTCTTACACTGACTCTTTGGCCAGTGTTCCTTGGCTAGTCATCCTGAAATGAACCATTTCTCTGTGTATCTTTAGATCATGTCAGAAAAAAGCTCTGTGGTATCAGAAAATTCTCTAGAAAACTCCGGTTTTATTCCTAATATCTGAAACTGTTCTGTTTAAGTCATAATATGCGTGCCGTTGACCTGAGCAGAAGTTGAGTAAACCCCAAAAGACCATCCAAGTTTTCTAAAGTGGTTCTTGCTCTCTGCTGGTGCAAGTGAGGAAGTTTGAGTACAATTAAGTTATATATTTAGGATTTAGGACTGCAGGGAAGATGGACTTGCCTGCACATTTCTGGCTTTGTAAAGAGACTCTTTTTCTCCAGTATTTTTGGACAGAATGATTTGTGTATATATATATATATATATATATGTATGTATATATGCAGTAATTTCATGACTATAAGACGCACCCTTTTGACTAAAACTTTCCCCCAAACCCGGAAGTGCGCATTATAGTCCAGTGCGCCTTATCTGATTGACAAAGTTCAGAAATTTGCCTACCTGGAAGTGAGGGCTGCGAGCCGTGGGGGGAGCCGGCAGGGCCATGGCTGCCAGGTGGAGGCAGGGTGGAGCAGTGGCAGGCACACCCTGGCCCCGTGGAGGTGGGACGGCCCCTCCAGAGGCATGCCCCGGCTCTGTGGAGGCGGGACGGCCCCTCTACAGGCACGCTCTGGCGCCGTGGAAGGGGCATGGAGGGGCGGTGAGCATAGCCCGGCCCCGGAGAGGCAGCACGGAGGGGCGGCAGGCATAGCCCGGCCTCGGAGAGGCGGCACGGAGGGGCGGCAGGCATGCCCTGGCCCCACTGGGTACAGGCAGGCCCGGGGGCCAATGGCTGCCAGGTTGAGGCGGGGCCTCGGCCAGAAACTGCGTGGGGTGAGCTGGGGGCGGAGCCTCACTGCAAAAAAAAAAAGTGCGCCTTATAGTCCGGTGCACCTTATCTGGTCTACAAAGTTGTGAATTTTGGCTGACTCCCCAGGGGTGCGCCTTATAGTCCGGTGCGCCTTATGGTCATGAAATTACTATATATATATCTAGTATCTCAAATGCCTTGTTGTAAAAAAATTGATACAAACTGCTAACATAACATTAAAGTCAAATTACTATTGAAATGTTTATGCTTTCAAAACCGCATCCACTTTTAGGGTCCCCAACAGATTCTTAATCTCCACATAATGAGGTCTTCTGACATAGAAGGAAGGAATATAAAGATTTCAAAGACATTGACTGTGTTTTTAGCAGGATCACTGAAGTTCAGTGACTGGTGGAAGTGTTCTGTTGCACCTTGCTGCTCATGTAAAACTCAGGGAAATCATTTCAAATCTATGTCTAAAATTTGCTTTAAAACATTTGAATAATAGAAGAATTGAACATTATCTTTCTCCAGACATATGTAGTGCCACATTACTTGCTGATGCAGTGCATGCAGCCCTGCAGTCTCTTGCTGGTGTCTTAGTGCTTAAGTGACAATTTATTCAAGGTTTGGTCCATATAGTCCCAGGAGTTTTGCTGTTATTTGCAATAGTAGTAGGGCTGAACCACCCACGGGTAACAAGCAGGTATGTGACTTGCTTTTGTGTATGTGTGTTTTTTCACATCAACAAGGATGTTCGGAGCTGACTTTGTATTTACTGGAGAGTATACAGTAATTGTTTCCCAGAATGGAGTCCTGAGATAGACTTTCCCTGTCAAAGCTGCCAGCTGATAAAGCTAGAGACAGATTGATCTTGTTTGTTAAAATAGCTGATCTTCATGAAGCCAGTGAGTTGGACTGATATGAAATTCACACAATTAGTGGTATCTAACTAGTATCTAACAATGTCTTTCCATACCACTTTATCACATTACTCTGTTTTCTAATCTTGCAAATACTCTTAAGAGAAATTACTCCCATGGATAAAATGACCTCGTATTCTTTAATGCTTGCAGTCTTGGGCCCCAGGTGACAATATCGTTTACATTAAAATGGTTTCTGAGCACAAAAAGCTGCCAATTATTTCAGATGCTGCATTAAGGCTATATCTTGAAGGGAGAAATACATCTTTGTTGTCTGTTTTTTTTTCTTCTTTTCTTGTTTCCTTACAATCTGTTTTGCAGTTACACATATGGGCTGCATGGTGTAAATGGGAAAGTATTTGGTATTTTGGTGAATGAAGTGTTATTTGTGCTCAAAGAATGAACAATTGCATCTGATCTTTTTTGATTTTGCTAAAAATGGAGGAAGCAATTCAATTTGTAATATGATTTGTCAATTTATACTTTGATGATGAGTACAAAATTACATTTGAAACATATTAATTTGTTTGCATTTGCGCATTTGAGAAACGTAGGGTTTTAGTTTTCGTCAAGTGTTCATCCTTTTTTTACATTTTAGTCAAAGGAGTGAAATAAAGTTTGTTAAGAAATTAAGTTAGAAAAGCACAAAGTACTTGCAACTGCTACTTATTTTCAGTCTATGACAAATTGAATTTCTGTGTCAGTTTGTAAATTTACTAAATTTAGAATTTCAGGTAGTACTAAAAGCAAAGCAAGTAAATGATTGAAGAATGTAAATCTGCCTGCAAGGCAGTGAATTTAGCAACTTAGACACTTCTAAAACATTTTAATATAAGGTTATGCATCTTCAAAAAAAAAAAAAAGCGCCTCCGCCTCTAATATCTCTTGCTCCTGCCAAAGATAGAAAAAATATTGATTTGTAACACATGGGGCTTCCTAGATGATTAGGTGAAGGGAGAGACTAACACACAAGAAAAAAGGGGAATAGGAGAAGATTACCCTCTTTGAGTATATGGGGGAATATATGTTGGGGATATATGTGGGGTCTGGGGAGAGGCAACATAAGTAGATGGCTACAAATAGACACAGGTCAGTATCTAAAGTTAGGAATTATCAACAAGCTGCCTGCCATTAATGATATTTGATTTGAAGCTGAAGCTTTGCACCCAAAACAGGCAAACCCCCCCTAACCTGTCTTTAGAAGGGAAGATCAGTTTGTTTATAGAAAGGGGGATGACATGGATCTGAAATACCAAGAGACTGGGTTTCCTGGCCTAGGTGCATGACCACAGCATTTTTAAGGCTGCTGAGTTTTGCATCATTTTTTGCCTCTCTTTATAACCTGCATATTGCACACTAGAATGGCTCTCCAAAGCCACAATCCCAATATCACAATCACTAGCAAGTAACAATCCTTCCCCTTCCTATCAGCAGAGCAGAAGGTGAATGACAAATCACATGCTTTACTTCCTTCATCTTTACCACAGTTCTGGAGAACAAATTTTGACTTGGTATATCAGGTGGATCCTCAGGACTGGCATTTCAGGACTGCATTTTATTTCTACTTTTTATGATTTCAGAGCCTCTTGTACTGCCATGACAACATTCAGTCCCAGTGTCTTCAAGCAAGTTTCCATTGCTTCCTCCAGGAAGTTTCCAACAACTAAGAATTACTTTATCTGTAAGTAGTTCGGCTTTTGCCAAAAAGCATGGCAGAGCAAAAATGGAAGCACCCATTAAGACAGGGCATCTGCAAGGAATGGACACAAAGTTATTCAGTCTTATGTTTTTCATCAAATAGTAATTTACAGTCTGCTTGTTGTACATTTACTTAATCCTGTCCATAACACTCTGCATAGTACAATGTAACCATCTATGCCAAATTGTATTTGCCATACTAAATGGTTTGCCATTTGTAGTGTCATCAGTATAAGCCAATATGATATTAATACTCTACTTTTTGAAGTAATCTTTCATCTCTCTTTAAGGTGATCCTGAAATATAAGAGTGCATTGAATTTTCTTTTACTCTTCAGAAAGGTTTATGTAGATTTATCTTTCAGACTTGTCATGTTATCTGGTTTCGGCTCACACGTGTAACTCAAAAAGACAAAAGCTTGTTTCCTTTTTATGTTATGCTTGTCAGAAGGTGCTTAGGAGCTTCATAGGTGCTGCAGTGAACTGGATGTAAGAAGTCCTGCTTTTCTGCAAGTTGCCTGCAATGCCCAGAGCAGTCTCTCTCAGAAACATTTCTCCTTTTGATGAAAACTCCTTAGAGAGAGAAGCTTAATTAAAAAGATTTCATTAATGTTCAGTAGAAATGTGCTTTGGATTATGGTTTAGATATCTTGCTGTTACAAAGAGTCTAGATAAAAACAAACAAACAAACAAAACAACAACAAAAAATGGAAAGGGTGAGTGTCATGGATAACCCAAAATATTCATGTATTCCATATCTATCTGTGCCCAAAATCTTTCCTGTCTCTGTAAAACCAGATGCTGTGACCAGCGCCAGGGGTAGGGTACCAGTCCCTTTTACAGTCTGAGCTGTCAAGCTGAGTTTTTTTTTTAGCTCAAGGCAGAGGCTCCATCTCATTGGAGGTTGCTTTGAGTGGGCTTGGGCTCACAACCGTAGCAACTTGGAAAAGCTGCATTTTGCAATCAGAAACTGTTTTAGAGTTTATTTTCCAAACCCTGTTGGCAAGGCTTTTAAAATAAAGTTGGAAGAGAAAATTTAATAATAAGCATAACTATAAAGTGATATTTATTGTTCTTACAGTGAAAATCCACACCTTTTTAAGTGAGCACATGCATTTATCCTTAAAACTCATCATACACTATAACTGTCACAATTGTCTAACACAAGGAAATATCCCCTCTCTGCAGGTGTAATAATCCTCAAAATCATTATCCTGAATAGGTGACCATGTGTTATTAATACATATTAACAACATAGGTTTCTTACAGGGTAGGTGATGGATCAGTCTGAGAGGAATAAGTGTCCATTCGTGGCTAGATTTTCAATCCCTTGGGATGTGGTAAGGCAGTATGGACCTTTACTCAGCTTCAAAATATTCAGTGATAGACTTTTTCTTTGGTAGTGTCCTCTTGTTGACAAAACAACTGGGGCAAATCCTTTCTGTTTAGAGAACTAGTGAAGAACATCCTACCACATCCCAAAATCTGAGATGACCCTCTCCACTTATCAAACATGCTGGTAGGTGTACACCACAGGAAGTCCTACCCCAAGCTACCAGCCACAAGTCTGGGCAGAATTATGCAGATTTCTTTAGACATACTTTTATTAAAGGTTACATAAGAAATTTCAAACATCAAGAGAAGGATTCAGAGGTTTGTTGTGCTTCAGGTGTACAATATTTTCTAGAAGAGGAAAAACTGAAAAACCAGATCCCAAACCTGGCACTCCAGCCAGAGTCTGATGTGCTTAGAAGTGAATGCAAATGACCAGACTTGGTTGGAAAAACTGGTATTTATTTTAAATTTAAAAAAATTTTAAAAAGGCTCAGTACTCATTTTTACTGGCAGCATGATGGAAATAGGATTAAAATTTTTAATTATAAACTGGAATGAGAGGAAAGACTGCAGAATATCTAGGAATTTTATGGCTTGGAGATGTGATACAAAGCAGAGAGTCAAACCCAAAGATGTCATGTCTGAGGTAAGTTCACTAGTCACAGGGCTAATGTATTTTCTAACATTTTTCTACCATTTTGCATTTTTGCATTTTGCCCCTACCCCTTTAAATGCTTGCTTTTGTTTCAGTCCAGATCAAAACCAATTACAAGAATCACAAGTTTATATTAATTGTTACAGTAAAAACAGTAATTTGCAGCCTTTACATGAATGCATAGTCACATGTGAATGCAAAATTAAATAGTTCCATTCAAAGAAAGAGGTGAGTATATAATCAGTCACAGAAATCATAAAACTATCTCTAGCCCCCACATACTTCTAGTTCCAAATTATTATCCTAAGCTAAATCTTTCAAGGTGAATAAAATAATCATGAGGATATTGCCTATTCTGAAACTGCTCCATCATCTTTTGTATGTCTTATTTTAACTAGATATTCTTGCTTGAGCCCAGCAACTTAATGGTAAACATATTTATAAGAAGCCTATTCCTAATTTGGTCAATAGCACACTTACTATTTTCATTCATTTCTTTTCATTCTTTCTTCAATGGATTTTTGCAACAGTTTCACAGGAAATTCCCTTAGCACAGTTTAATTACTGCATACCTTTAGCCTTTGATGTTTTCTGATGAGGACATCTGAGGCCACACTGTGCTCATGCTGAAATATGTTAGCATTTCTGGAAGGGAATAGAAAAAAAATAATAAAATATGTAGCTGAAGAGGTACTAAAGATTTTGTTCAAATAGTTGAGCTGAAATATAGCAACTAAGTACCCATTAAAAGGTTTAGAAAATACAAATAAAAAATTCCACATTGGTGGGCACCAGACTATATAAATTTTGCTAGATAAAAGATATATATCTTACTTTTAAAAGGCCAGCTAAAAAAATTAAAAATCAGGATTTGTTGTAGTAGGAACCTGCACTTCTTCAAATGTAGTAAGCAGCTGCACTTTTCTTTATCTTAAAACTCTGCTTTAAGATGAAGTTTTCTACTCTTTTCCTGCTATGTTCCCCAGGTGAGTAACAAGATCCTACTGAAATCATTTAGCCACATTGGCTCCAAGATTTTTACCTCCCTGGCTTGGGCCAGAGCATGGCTATGGTGACAGATGCCTGTGCCTGCATGTGTCAGGTGAGGGCTGCTACTTGCTTCCAAATGGTTACTTGATATGGCATACCCAAAGAGTCTGTAATCCTTATTTTTTTTTGTTGTGCATTGCTTAATATCCAGTGACTCAGCAGCATTCCCTGCCACCCACTGGCATATTTTCCCTGTTATTTTATACATTGTGAAACAACCACTAATTTCATTTCATGGATGAGGAATGAGCCTGCCACACATAATTCCCCAGCATGTTATGTGGGATCTTATCAGCAAGCTCTCACAGCCCCAGGAAAAGTTTAGCTGGCATCTTAGTAGAGGCTCAGTTTTGTGGAAAGACAGTTTTAAAGTGTTTATTCTAGTGATCATACAGAGTCCGGGAACCCAAGAAAATTGCAGGAAAGGCACTAAGGAATAGTTACTGTATGAGTGATGAGCACATGCTCCAGAAGAGACACTAAACAAGGTATGGAGCAGCATTGCCACAGCCTCAAAAGTTCTCCAGGAACAGGTAGTCAAGGCAGTTGCTGGTGTATTCGTGCTGCATGGGATAGAGACCCAGCTGATCCACCTTCAGCACTGTATCTTGTTAGCCCTGCACTTCCATGCTGAGCATGGTTTGAATAGTCCTTAAAACGAAGCAGACATCCATCTTATGCTGGCAAAGGGACAGCTGCTCTGATTTATGGTACTACAGGATATGTTTGTACCAACCCCTGGGCTTAAAATAAGTTGATTGAATTGCTTCAAAGGAGTGAGAATAAACTTACTGGATTTTTCTGAGGTGGTTAAAGTTTTTAGTTTGGAAGTCATCTCTATTTTTCCTCTTATGTTCCACAAGCCAAGGGTTTCATATGTATTTTATGGAAGGCACAGCTGTGGCATGTGCATCTCAGAGGTTGTTCATGGAGAGCATCCATGCAGCATAATAAATGCTGTTTAACCAAGTAGACATCAGAAGCAACAAATCTCTCTCAGTATTGAACAAGTTGTGCCATGTCGCTATAGAGGCAGGCATTGCACACAAAAGGCACACTATACTTCAGAAGGCTGATATCTGTTTATTACCACAGTGCACTGTCTTTTAGACCCTCTATACAGTTTACAGTTTCATCACTGGTCGCAATCAGTCAACATAACAATAATTGGTGGAAAATTCTCCACCCCTGTTCTTCCCAGGACCTTTCCAAAAATACTTTCCACAGCTGTGGTGTATTATTCCTAGTTATCTTCTTTTTCTCCTTCTTCACTTCCTAGTCTCCATGCCAACAGCCTTGGTCAGAGAATACTTCTCAAAACAAACCTCATTCATTAACCTCTGTCTTAGGTTGCAATACAGGATGTGACCAAAAGTATGTATTCTATCACCATCTGTTGAAACCAGGTGGGGCAGTGATAATTATCTCCGTGGGAGATATTCTCTGCTAATGGGCCATCTTTTAAAATCAGGTGGGACAATCATCTTTATCTTTTCTACCACTCATCCTTCCTTCAGGAAGATATTGTCTGTTAATGGGCCATTGAGTCCTGCTGCATGACTAATAAAATTACATCATCCCATTGGGAGATGCTCCAGCCAGGGGAGGAGTCAAGTATTTCCTACCGAGATAAAAACTGAGATTGGGAACATCAGAGCAGCCTTTTCCCACTGGATTCTACAGGAAAACCAGACCTTTCTACATCATCACTAGACCTTCTGAGGGAAACTGCACCCTTCTACAGGAGCACTGCTTCAACTGAATCACATCTGTCACTCCAGAAGGACTGCAGCCACCATTTAATGGGACTGCTACCAACACCCTGCCTGACGGAGTGTCAGGTTGTACTCTGACTTTTGTCAGAGTTTTGGGTTTGTTCTTTGTAGTACTGTATTTCTATTTTAATTTAGCTAGTAAAGAACTGTTATTCCTAATTCCCATATCTTTGCCTGAAAGCCCCTTGATTTCAAAATTATAATAATTTGGAGGGAGGGGGTTTATCTTCTCCATTTCAAAGAGAAGCTCCTGCCTTTCTTAGCAGACACCTGTCCTCCAAACCAGGATACCCTCTCTAACCCACAGACAAGCTGTGGGTCCTACTATAGCACCAGTGTCCAGAAAGGAGAGAATCATCTGAGGTACTGGGTCCAAAATCAGAGTAATGTACCTCCTACATGGCCACAGATGACAGCTTGCCTGCCTCAGGCCCAGCAGGTCCCACCTCTGGCAGAGACCAGATGCATGCGACCTATTATGTCTACGCATGAAGTGGCGGTAAATACCTTAACTCTAAAATCCACAGAAGGCCAGCTGGCCTGGAGGAAGCAGTGAGCTATCATAGTAGGTGGTGGTGGTGAAGGGCCTACCTGTGGGACAAAAACACAGTGCAAACCTTTCTTGCTATGGTAAATGTGGACATTAGGAAAACAATGGCTATTTCTCATGTGATGCAAATCTTTAGAAAAAGTAGGTTTTTTCCCTCTATTAAATCAGCTGAGCAGTCCTACTCCTGGCACATTCCGACCAACTCTCATTTGATGCAGAATTCAGTTTCCCCATAGACAGGTTCAGGAGGGCTACTGGAGGAACAGCAGTAGCACCTAAATGTCAGGGAAGGAGATTTTGGGTACTAAAAATATTAAAAGTTCAGAGTCTGTTCAGAGGAGGCAACTTTGGATTTTGCTCATGGGTGTAAAAGTTTAACATCACCTTTTGAGAGTTTAATATCACCATAGCCTAAATGGATGTTATTGCCATTGGAAAAATAGTGCTTTTTTATGTCTACAAGATCCTCAAAAACGAAGATACATCCATATGCAAATTGTACCCATATTATAATCACACTCATGACTCCAGACACACTGTCAAAGGTTTGGGCCAGCTAAGAGAACAAAATCCAGTGCTGTGTTTAACATACCAGCCTGACTAAAAACAGAAGATTAGGAAGCTTTGGCACTGTAAGAAACATTACTGAGACATTAGATGAGGGGTTATGATAATTGCCAAGTCAAATAGGAGAACCCATATCTAAAGATGGAAAGTATTAGTCTCTGAAACAATCATGAATGTATTCCTATTTAATGGATTTTCCCAAGATACATCCTCAACCCCCTAAGATAAAATCACCAGAAGATATAGTAGATAAAAAGGGATTGTGTCTATCACAGATATTACATTTGTGATCTAATAATTTAAATGTTGAATACCAAATGTTATTACTGAATGATGAAAAGGTGGGTAAACTCTACTTGTGGGACAGTTGCTTGAGCCAAAGGTATGATTAGTGGGAGACGCGTGGTTTCAGTGATTATCTTGAGCTGTACCAGAAGGATTTGCTCATCCTAAGCAGCAGTTAGAAGACCCTGTTTCACTTGCCTTTGCCAAATTTTACCTGAGGGGAACATAAAAAACATCCCTAAGTCAAAGAAAAATCCATAACCACAAGAACAGGAGATATAATCTCAGTATAAAAGAAGTTAGAGCAAAAAAAGAAGGGGAGAAAAAAGGTCTCCAGCACTACTGGCCCAAGAATGCAATGAGTGTGGGCCAACAGGAGGCTCAAGAAGTTGCCTCATCTGCAAGGAGTCATTTTCAGGGACATCACTAGGGGAAGGATGTTATTTATTTGCTTGGTTCTTATTTCTCCATAACCTGCACATGAAATTACTGGAGAAGGGCTTCTGGACTGCAGGGACCTTCGTCCTGGCTGTTTCTATGTTGCCTCCCATCTTTGTTGATAAGACGGTGGATGAATCAAAAGCAGCTTCTGGAATGAGGTAAGACGGATGGAAAAAGCATGGAAAGATTTATTTTCCTTGGAGAGTAGCCATATGTAAATAGTATAATTAGTTCTGAAAATAAGGAGTGTGCGTTAGCTGAACTCCAAAAGACTGTCTCTTAGCTTCAGTCTTAAACACCTTTCCAGGGAAACAGCCTGAAGTCATGGGAAATTTTCTGATTGTTCACCTTCTTCAGAGAATCACTGATAGCAGTCTGTTAAGTATACTTTGGATTCTCTTGGAATAATTTAACTTTTTTTTTCCTTTACAGAGAATGAGAGCAGATCTCTTGATGGTCATAGTTGTTCATAAGGGGATTTTATTTTCAGGCTGGATTGGAGCCCCTCAGAGAAATACTATATGAAACCTGGGTTCCTTGGAGAAGATGTTGGCCACTGCAATAAATATGATAGTAGAAAACACAAGAATGAGAAGAAATGAACAGGATTCTTTTTCTTCCTCATACATCCCTATGAATTCACAATTAAAAGCAGCTGCATCATTCTGCAAAGAAAAGATTTCATATCATCTGCCTTATTTCTTTACACCAAAGTTATTAAATCTGGTGCAAAGAACATATTTTCAGTTTAATCGCTTCTCACCCAGCCTCTAGGGTAGGCTGTTTCACAATACTCAGAATTCATTCTCTAAATAATTCCAGTGATGTATTACTAAGAAGGATAATATTTTAATTGCTTTCCAGCAGTTTTAGGTTACACTTCACCCTGCACTGCATCTACACTCTACAGATGTTTAATTCTGGAGCTGTCTTCCAGCATCAGTTTGGCAACATTTGTGAAATAGTTGGTGTGTTAAAACTCAAAATATTCCTAGGAGCCTAGTGCTAGTACTAGAGGGGTATGGCATTTTTCATAATAAAAAATGATATATATGATGGTTATTGCAGTGTCTTTTCCACAACACGTTTATAAGGATCAAAACCTTCCTCTGTCACTTATTCTCATGCTAGGTCTGCTACTATGTGAAAATCTATAAATAACTCACTACAAGCAATATCAGGTTTTATTAGTTAAGAGGAGGGAAAGCAGTGGGTCTGCTCTTCTTCCTTCAGTCCTTCTCAAGCAGATCTCCATAGTTTGGTGATCATAAATAAGTAGGGATTTGGCTCCAAGGTTAATAATGCTGTTTGCTTTGCTCCATGTGATTTTGAAGATTTGGTTGGTATATTCAACTGGGTAACTCTCTGCTATTGTTTTGAAATAAATTTGCAGAATTATCTGTCTTACCAACAGTTTTGTATTGACATAGCTCTCTGCTCTAGCTATTACGATTTTCCCCTGGGAGGAGCTACCTTAATAGCTTGCTAGTTTGAGTCACATGACTTAAATGATAAGTGGCATTTTGTTCTCATTACACTAAGAAAAGTCAATCAATATAAAGCCCATCAATGCCTTAATATAAAAGCAGAAACCAAAGAAAACTGATATTAAATGGAAATTTAGGATCCATTATATTGAACACTACAACTCAGTTTCCTGAACTAGAGTTGACAAACACCAGTAAATGTCCAGCAGGGAGTAGTTCTGCTGTGATTTTACTGACCAGATGATTTAATAGGTCTTTTTCCTCGCTAGTATCTATGAACATATGAAAATCAATGGCAGCCCACTTAGTGGAAGTACCTTCCCTCTTTTTCTCCAGATGCATGGTTGGAGCTAGCTATGCAAAGCAGTGCTACCAGACATGCCAGCTGTGTGTTACCTCCTCTGTATTGCCAAGGTTTTATTGTACCTGTCATTTCATTTAATTTCCAGTAGATGCTACTCTACTCTAGATGCTTGCTAATCAGGAATTGCTCCTTACCCAAATGCCAGACCTCGACAGAAATATTTCTTTGTGTGTTTCCAGAATACACAAAATAACCTTAATCCATCAAAAGTTGATCAGTGGTATGACATGTTTAATTTACAAGCATAAAGGAAGGAGTAGGGCCATGCCTACCCAGTGAAGCCCATGGTGATAAGGCAGTGCAGAACTGAGCTCAATAATTTAAAAACATTTCAGTAGACAGTGGCAGGAATATGGGAGATGACATTATACATCAGCAGTGCTGGTAAAAGGCATGGGTGTAGTAGAAGCAAGGAAACCTTGGGTTTTGGTAGTGAAATAAGGGAGAATGGAATGAAACATCCTTTCTGAAACTATCTTTATGAATTAAAACAACAAATTTGACCACAAATTATTTTATGTTCCCACTTGGAATATTGAATATTATCTGCATAACTTATCTTCGACCAATTTTTACATATCTGTCTGCTTTTCTAAAAAAAAACAAAAACAAAACAAAACAACAAAAAAAAAAAGTGTGGTTTTCTTTGCATTAAAGGAGTTGAAAGGAGTTGCAGGACTTCTTGAAAACCTTTTCAGGACAAAGGACACAATTTAGCTAAAATAAAAATAAAATTAGAAGAATATTATTATATTTTTCATAATTATATATAAAAATTTTATATAAAATATTGTATATTTTAACTCCTCATGCATATTCACTAATAAAACAACACATTCTGTGAAATTCTATGAAATGATAAAAAGGTAAAAAAATGAAAGGAGGAAGTATTGGTCAAACTTATTGTGAATATTAATAAATGGTTCCAAGCAAAGTTTTATCAACATTGCTTATTTCTATAGCAATTCATCTCAAAATCTTGGCCTTCTTTCCCCCATAATGATAATTAATTCAGTAATTTTTAAAGTGGCAGCATTAAATTAATCTTTTATTTAGCTAATAGGAAAAGGTAGCATTAGAGCATTCCTGGAATAAATATGAGTGTTCTTTAAACTGAATGCATAATGACAATTCCCCATTCAGGTGGGAAATGCACTAAATATGGCTTTGTCATATCTTGAGCTTTTATTTCAAGTGTCACATTATCTGACCTTATTCTTCAAGTTCTAGTTAATCAAATAATGTTGTTTTGTGAAAATCTCAGCTTTTAATAGAGGAATAATGATTTCCTGAGAGCGACAGAGAAAATTTCAATTTGAGCATCTCCTAAAGCAAGTATGAGGAAGCTCAGCATCTATGGTTAAAAAGAAGTCACAAAGTTTCAGTTCTATACTTTGGGCATCTTTAACCATGACCATTACACATAGTGTAGCTCTGTGGGAAAACATATCCTTTGAGATGCGTGCCCAAACCTGGGGATGTCCTTTTCCGGCTACCATTACATGGCTGTAATGCCATTCAACAGTGCTGCTGAAGCCTGTGGGAGGGATTCAGCTCTATTAAGCCAAGACTAATTTAACTCCAACAGTCCTATTTGTGCATCTGGTAGCTGAGCTTCCTCCTGCATCCTCATCATCACTGTCTATTACTGTGCTGTTGCGTCCTGGTCCTCACTCACTCTAGTTCCAAGTCAGTTTGTTTCTCATTTGAACTTTAGCTGCTGGAAACATAATGTCAACAGCAATCCCTGTAGAGGCAAGCTTTGCAAACAAGATGCTGTTGCTTTGCATAAGAGATAAGAGTTTTTGAACATTTTGCGTGAGAACTGCAAGTTGACATCTGGAGAAAGATGACTAAGAAAGCATCTCAGAAAGCAGGGCATATGCACATCAGGGGCACCACATGGCACAGTCACAGCACAAATTACAAACACACAGTCCTGTGCAGGGCAGAGCTGCCCCAGCATTGGCTCTGCTGTTACCTGCTGCTCCTTCATGGTGCCTCCCACATCCCAAGGTTGCCCTCTCCCTGGCTGATGGCCACAGGGGCTTCAAATGGGGCAAACACAAGGGAAATGGATCCTATAAGCACACCAAGAGAATCAGAAAATTGAGGTCACCATGCTCCAGCTGAGCTGCATGCAGAGATGGAGGGTGCAAATCCAAGGGTACAACACAAGAGTCAGTTTCCTTGTGTCTTTGTGGTGTTGGACTAAAAAAGAGGGTGGATGTCCATTGGCAGCCCTTGGGCTACCACAGGTCCTCTGGGTAGTGGTAACCATGTCCTAGCCCCTGCAGCGTTGGTCTAGAGGGCTCAGGTTCAGCCTGCTGGCACTGTGTTCGCCTCTTTCCAACCACAAAGCCAGGTGTTTCCTCATTCAAAACCTTGAAAACACTCTGTTTTCTCATTGCAGTGCAGGGAAGGGAGACACATGGGTCTTCTCATTTTCTTTCAAATGAAAGATGATGGGCCAGTTTGTGAATTCCTTAAACACTCTACACTGAGTTTACCCAGTCACAAGACACATGCAGACCTCACAGAAGTATTCTGAGAAGAACTGCAATTTCAAATTCTCCAGAGTAAACTGCTGAAATAGGGCAGAGTGTTGTGATTTATTGATGATTTCTTCAGTGTTTAACATTTTCCACGGGCCATGGTTCAGCTAGGAAAGATGGAAGACACCATAGTTGTGATCTTTTTTCCTTCCATGCAAATGGTAACCTAGACAATATGCAAACACATCTGCCTAAATCAAAGCAGAATTTTTATCCTCACCCATCCCTGCTCAGGAACAAAAGTTGGCAGCCATTAGGGAGGTTCAGAAATCAAACATGGAGAGAAAGATGAGAGGCACACAACTGCATATTTAAATAAGATACAGTCGGTAAAGAAAAGGAATCTTCCTTAAAATATCACCTAGTGCACTAGGACAAAAAAAGAAGTACTTATTATTTATTCAATTTTCATGAAAATGTGTTTAACACTTACTCTTCCACCTTCTTTGGTTTTTGTGTGAGACATTAATTCTCAGGTAATAAATGATAAATGGAAGGAGACTTCTTCAGAAAAATTGAAGAGATGGGACTTATGCCTCAGTTATGCTATAATTAAACCAGCAATTATAGTCTGCACTATCTAAACCCCACAAGTTTGGATTTTTTGCTTTACAGTTGGATGCAGCACAAACAACATCCCTTGTGTTTCTGACAGTGGTTTTAATTGATCGTGGCATTGATTATCTGCATGTAGGTGGCTAGGGGTTTCCTCTGGAAAGTTTTTGATATCTCATTATAGTGCTGATGAAAGCAGCAAGTGCTCATAGCTGATGTGACTAACATTTCAGTTGTTACTCTACACTGACCCAATGGTTTTTTACACCCTTTTTGATCCCCATAGCTGAACTAGTTAGAATGTGATGCTGAACACTGGCCAGTTTGGATAAGATGGGTGGGACTGCAGGTCTGATACCCCTTGTGTCCTGTTCGCAATTTCTGGTGACCTTACCGAGCAGATCCAGAGCCAAGTAACTGCAAAGCCAGCATCTGGGACTTTGGAACCCCAAATCTGAGTTTCCGGATAAAGCAGATTGCTGCAGCGGTAGTACGATTATTTTTTATTTTAAAAACTCATTCCTGTACATATGTTGGGCTCTCAGGACCAGCATGAAGTTAATGCTTTTGCATAATTGTGTATTACAGCTTGGAGTCAAAGTTGGTGCGTGGGTGAGGAGGGGCTGGTTACACATCTCCAACAGAAACCCTAACGGATGTCGTAACAGCCACATGAAGAAAACATCTGCTCATTAGCAAAGCTGCTCCATTTCAGACACTTAGAGCATGCAAGCACCAACAAGCCCTGAGCAGAGACTGCTCATATCTAAATCCCCATGTCAAGCCTCATTATTTGGCCTCTGAAGCCCCCAGCCCCCAGCCTCTAACTGGCCCTCTGTGCTCAGCAGCATCCCCTGGTATGCCAGTCAATACAATATTCCAAGGGGAATTTTGCCCCCTGGCTGGCTGCACTGCTCACATTTCTTTTTCTCCTCCTTGCAAACACACTTACCCAGCTAACAGCATCTTGCCCAATTTCTCTGACTTTTCTTTCCAGTTGTTCTGTCTAGTGGGCTTCAACCTAATACATCTTAGCCTTTCCTTCCCAAGGCCAAGGGAAGGTGATTTTCTATCCACTTCCCCTGTTGCTCCCTTCTGGGGCAAATCCTGTCCTCTCTGCCAAAAATGGCTTTGTCCCATTTTTAAATTTGTGGGAAGTTGTTAACCAGTCGTAATTCCTCAGTGAAGCACACACCTATGCAGCCCCCTGCCTCCCTCAAATGTCCTGCAAACTGCTTCATCTGTGCAGATGGTCTCTCCAGTGGTTTCTTGTAGAGGGAGAGCATCTCTGCCCTGAGATGGTCTGTCTCTGGGATCAGGTTTCTGTGGTGGCCCTGGCTGGGTAGCAAACCTGAACTCACTCTGGCTCTCCTCCACGTGAGGAGTTTGAGAAACAAAAGGAGGGAAGCAGAACTGGGAGAATGAGACCAGTGATGGTGTGACCATTAGTTAATTATCCATGGGGATTCCTGCACAGGTGATATCAACTCCTCATATTTTACCCAAGTCCCCAGTTAGCTGCTGATGAGAGTCAGACACTTGGATCCTCATGTGTATCCATCTGGTCACACAGCATTGGATTAGAGTATCTGTGGGAAGTGAGCATATGTAGCACATGTAGCACTGACAGAGTTGGACCTGTCCAAACACAAAGTGCAGGAACTAATTTGCCTTGTGCACCCAGCTCTGTGCAGGGGCGGGCTGGATCCAGGGATTTCAAAGATGTCACATTTGCTTGCCAGGCCAAAAAAAAAACCCAAAAAAACCCAAACCAAACAAAAAACAAAAAAAAAAGCCCGTCTGGAGCCCATATTTTCCATCATTTCAAGTCTGCAGTGTACTTGAGAAGTCTGAAGTGTTTGACAGGGTTGCAGAGGGGGATTTTATTTTGAACATCCTTTAAATACTTTGTGGGTAGGAGTATTTAATGTTTTGGAGTGGTACATGTATTCTGATAAATAAAATCAGCCTACAATGTGGACCTTTGCATTGGTAATCAATACAGCATTTATCTGCATTAGTGACTCACACAGCCTGTCACATAGGCTTTGTTCAGTTATTTAATGTAAGGTTATATTACCAAATATTTACATTGTAGCTGCTTTAACATCAATGAGGAGATATTTTGTCTCTCAAAACAAGCTTTTGGTACCATACATGCTGCTCATCTCAAAAGATAGAAAACTGTTGGCCAGAAATATGGTGGTAATAGTTGAAAGAAACACTTTTCCTAATCAAATTAGCGTTTATTCAAATTTTAACTTCCTTACCCAAATGATGTCATTTGCCAAAATTCTTCTTCCAGGTACACTTTTTATTTCTAGAATAGGTCAAAGGAATAACACTGTGTTTGCTGCCTTGTAGACAGCTGACCAAGAAGACAGATCAGTGTGCCTGCCATGTGAGGAGAGGAGGCAGAGTTTTATCTCTGCAGTTTAAACTTTCTATTTTGAATACAAATTCTTGTAATTTCCAAGTTACTACTCACAGTAATCATAGCTTTGGCAGAAAAAAAATCTTTTCTGTTTGTGCTTTTTTTGGTACTGTTTTGTTTTTAAATATATATGTTCAACACAGTTAAACAAGAACACATTGCAAAACACTGCAGGACTCTAAAGGTAAATCTTTAAGTGACTTTTTTTTGGGGCCCATCAATGCTTAGGTACAAAGGTAGGAAACTCCCCTCCTGGGTAATGACAGAAACCTCTGGGTACAATGATGTGCATAAAGATGCAAAAATAGATGGTGCCACAGACCTGGACCAAAGCAGAGAGTCTGTGCTCTTTGTGGTGGAGGATGAAAATTGTTGGGTGGAAAAAACTCATTTGCTTCAAAGCAAAATGGCAATTCCCAGTCAGTCATGCAGCTGCAGTATGCTGTGTCCAGGCATGGAGCTCAGCAGCTGGCAACCTGCTGGTAAAATATAACCAGCAACATTCAGAGCAACAACAACAACAACAAAATGGCAAAACCTAATGGGAAAGTAGAGCCAGGGAGCTCAGCTGTGCCTGAGGCCATGTGAAGTCTGTAGCACTACTGGCAGGTTTCTCATCCCCGCTGGATCCTCACGGCTGGCTGTAGTTCAAACACATCTATGCAAATCCAAACCAAAGCACTGACCTGACTTTAATTTTCTAGAAATGCAAACTCACACAACTTAGGAGCATGAAGCCAAAGCAGTGGAAGGAAGTCACATGAGATTGTGGGCAGGCCCCAGGAGATGACTCTGACCCTGTGCTCTCTGAGACCCTCCCAGACCAGACAAGGTCCCACCCAATCCTCCTCTGGGGTCAGTGGTCACCAGGGCTGAAATCCACACAGGCACAGTGGGGTAAAGGTCCCTGTGTCAGTGCCATGGGGGCTTTTCCATGTTACTCTGCAAGAGGAAGTTTCTGAAGAAGTCCACACCAAATGTAATCACATGGCCACCCTCATACTTGACCTCTAGTGGTGGCCAAGTCCCCAGTTTTCCCAAGTCTCAGGATGGGGGGTGGAAATGAGGCAATTTTATGGCAATTGCCTCCCAGACTACCCCTCTGCCAGTCTTTATCCCAAGCTTTTCCTGAGCTAAAACTGATTATGTCCAGAATTACTTCTGTTAGATTTTTCTCTATTGATTTATTGAGTGCTCTTTAATCCCTCAACTAAATTCAGTAGACACCGTGCTTTTCAAAGGCAGAATTAGGCTCTGTGATCAAGGAAAAATGATCCTGTTTAAAGGAGAGAAAATCAAAAGCTCCAATAAAGAATATTTGCAGAGGTCTCTGGGCTTGCAACTTTGTTCTGCAATGTCCCAACTTATTACATAGTTTTGCACCAAACTCTAAATTACACCACAGTTATAGCCCTATTCAGTACATACTTTATTAGAGATTGCACCAATTCTTAGAAACCACAGGTATCTGTTGTGTTATGAAGCACAGAACAGAGTATTGTGGTTTTTAAAGGGAATTTATGAAGTGACCATTGCATAGATAGTAGATTGCATAGGTAGATTGCAGATCCCTAATGTCATCTCAGGCTACAGGAGCCCTTTATTTCAGGATCACTTCATATTAACATATTGCCTTGGAAATTCAAGCACGGCTTGAATAGTCCATTCACTATTCTCAGTGACAGCCAGGGCTAATTAGCACATATAACTATTGTTTGCATTATTTCATCTTCATTGTTCCTCTGATTTTCCATGCAGGCAACAATTACAAAGCCGTAAGGACATGCAGAGTTATGCCTGGAATCTCTGTTTAATTAAAGAAGGCACAGACAAGAGCAGCACTGCTACTGATAACCACAGGTGCCTACCTGACAGATTCACAGAGGGATTTCATGTGTTTGTCTGCCTTTTCTCTGTGTGCCACACTGTGCAAGCTGAATTTAACAGCTGGCAAAAAGAGTTTTGTGGTCCCTGGGCTTGTCAGGCTCACTGAAATAAAATACCTGACTATTAAGGCCTCAATGCATACAGTCATATGAAGATTGTTGTCTTTTTGGGAAGCTAACGGTAATGCATGTTTTAAAGGAACACAAAAACTGATGCTTTTCTTCCCTTAGCCTCTTCCAAGCTCTTGCCCTATTTTCCCCTGGGAAAACAAAGCTGCTGTTTGGCACATCAGCTGATGAATTTCTATTTCACTAGACAGCTTGTTTGCGACAAGATTTCTGAAAACAGGGGCATGACTTACTCCTCTGGAAGCCCTGAGCTGAGACTACCATTGCCAGTATTGAAGCACAGGGTCGTCTACCCTGTGTCATGTCTTGCAGTGAGACAACAAGAATTTATTTGATACCTACTACTGCACACTAGGGCATGGCAGCTGGCAGCAGGATCTGCTCTGTTTCCCTCTCCTGCCATGACAGTTCCTCAGCAGAGACCTGTGTAGCTCAGAGGAATGCACCAGCAGCTATTAGGCAGATTGAGTGGGCATGTCTGAACTTATATCCCCTGAAACCGGGAGGTGATCCACGCCAGCACAGCTGGCAGCAAGGGGGGAACTCAAAGGAAGAGAAATATAATATGGTTGTTTTCAGTAGTTCAGCTGGAGCTGGGTGAGACTTTCTCTGTATCCTTCAGATTAAAATAGCCAGATGGTAGCATCTCCAAGACTAATTTACTCATACACAAGGGAATAGCGGTCAAAATCTGTAACAAGCTGAGAGGTGATTTGACATTAGGTGACACAACCATGTGTGATCTTGTTGCTGCAGCCCAGCACTGTCAATCACCTGTTAGTAGAGATCTGCACCTGTATCAGCACATCCTTTTGGCAGTAGGAGCAGTAGCTCCCACAAGACAAAAAAAAGTAATTACCGTAATTTCACGATTACAAGGTGCATCTGATTATAAGCCGCACTTCTGGGTGTCGGCAACTGTCTTGGGTTACAATGCAGAGTGTGATAAAACGTATCTATTCTACCACCATCTGTTGAGGGTGGGGGCAGTAATCCTTATCTCCATGGGAGATATTCTGCTAATGGGTCATCCTGTGAAACCAGGCAGGGCATTGTTCTTTGTCTTTTCACAACCCATCCTTCCTCCAGCCAGTCATTTTCTACTAATGGCCCACTGAATCCCACTGTGTGACTGATAAAATTATTGCATCCCATTGGAAGTTGCTCCAGCCAAGGAGAAGAGCCCAGCATTTCTTACCAAGATAAAAACAGAGGTTTTGGGACACTAAGGGAGCCCCTTTCTCCACTGGACTCCAGAGGAAAACCAGATTTCTCCACATCACCACTGGACCTTTAGAGGGAAACTGCACTTTCTGCAGGAGTACTGCTCCAACTTAGGCACATCTGTCACTGCAGGAGGATGCAGCCACCATTTAATGGGACTGCTACCAACACCCTGCCAGACAGGGTGTCAGGTTGTACTCTGACTTTGTCAGGGTTTGGAGTTTATTTCTTTGTAGTACTGTATTTCTATTTTAATTTCCCTAGCAAAGAACTGTTATTCCTAATTCCCATATCTTTGCTGAGAGCCCCTTGATTTCAAAATTATAATAATTTGGAGGGAGGGGGTTTACATTCTCCATTTCAAAGAGAAGCTCCTGCCTTTCTCAGCAGACACCTGTCCTCCAAACTATAACAGCAACTTTTCGTTCTTTGTCCATATATAAGCCGCACCTGATTATAAGCCGCACTTCTGGGTTCAGACCAAAATTTTTGTCAAAATGGTGTGGCTTATAATCGTGAAATTACTGTAATTTGCAAGGTGATGCAGTGATTTTATTTTTTTAATAAATACTTGTGTTGCTAAGACTGTTCTTGTTCACCAGGTGGCTTGCATTACACAGGGACATTAAAGACACAGTTTTGCTTAGCCCAAGAATAAAGCAAACCAGAAGGACTAAAAAAAAAAAAAAAAAAAAAAAAAGATGCTGCACAGTTTGAGCTTCTTGCAGCTAAACAGGACTTTAGGTTGGTGAATGGCAAAGGTGGGGATGTCCAGCCCGCACCCGCTAAGAATAGGGCAGTGCATCACCTGCACTTTTTACTCTCAGCAAAGCTCACTAGATTTGTTCTTTTTATATTTCTCAAAGTTTTTTTGGGTATGTTCTTCCATTCAATTTTACATCTGTACCATGCCTGTGTGTAAGAGCAGAGTCTACATCAGGAAGCGAAAGGGCCTCATTGGGCTGCTTCATGGAAGGAAATGGTGACACTGGCAGCACTATTTTTGTAACAGAAACATGGTCACACATATTTTATACTGTCTTGAAATAAGAGATTCCCAAGGTTGGAGTCCAAATATAGTAGAACTGTGAAGAACCATGTTTGGGTTAGAGAAAAATGAGTCTCCCAGCAGAATGGTCTTCAAAGGTCAAATAAACTATAACTGGAAACCTTCTTAAGATAATTTAAAACCCTCAGTGTAGATGACAGTTGAAGGAATATTTAGTCCACCAGGTACACCAGGTACTCCTGTTTAGAGTCTGAGCAGTTTTAAAGGCTGTTATAATTAACATAACACAGGAGGAGAACATAGCTTGGTTTACACACATGAACTGCAGTTTGAACTTTACAGGCTTAAGCTACACCAGATTTTTTTACTAAAGGGGAGGAAGGGATAGTATAAAGAAAGGATTCCTTTAGTAAAGGGAAATGTTTTCAGAGTATAGACTCATGAGATGCTGTTTCTGGAAAGTGCAAAACTCTGCACTCCCAGCAGGACATATCCTTCCTTGTAACCCATCCCTTTACTGGCAGAGGCAGAAAAGAGGATTTAGGCAAGAAGCCTCACAGCTCTGTGCCAATTCCTCCTCCTCATCTCTGAAATCTCTGCGTGAGCAAATTGGCAGTTGTTGTTCAGATGAGATCAGGGGTGTCTGCTGCAAGCTGAGGCACTGGAGGGCTCTCAGCAGCAGGGAAGCCCTTGCTGCCTGCACAGTCCTCCCAGGCCCTGTCAATTACTGGAAATTGCCACTCCTTGTTCCCTCGGCACATTATTCCTACAGAACAAGGACCTGCAGCAGCAGGTGGGAGAGCTGCAATAATGTAGGGAGTCAACACCACAGCAGTAGCCTGAACAACAGAAACAAGTGAGCAGCACCAATAGTGATTCTACAGCTAGATAAATACATATACATGTAGTGACTTCAGTATGGAAAATGGAGTAGTCCACAGGCAGGTTTTAGAGACTCACCCTTGCACAGCAAAACAAAAAGCAGCAGCTATGTGACATTTGTCTCAGTGGAGAGGGGTTGGTGTAGCAAAGAGCAGTTTACCTCCAAGTGCTTTTTGCCACTATCTAACAGGATTTAAAAGATTTGAAAGACTTTCCAGAAGCATTTCTAATTCCACACGTGAATCCAGATGTTGTGTGGAAAAGCAGGATCACTCATTATGTCTCTTATAGGCATCAAAATAAAGCTATTACTTTGAATTCTCTTATTTATAACAGCACAACAGTCTCTCAGAACCCCAAATGGTAGCAAGTTGTTTTAAAAAACCAAACTCTACCTATACAAAAAGTTCAGGAAAAAAAAACCTCCTCCTCTTCCAAAACACCCCTTACAGAAACTTCCTGACTTTAGAATTTCAATTCCTTCATAATGTCAGACATCAGTGCTCTTTATATTTATTCAAAACAAATGCATCAATTACTTTTTCATTTTAATTGACCTGCCAAAAGGTGTCTTCTCAATGAGGACCTAATTAGGGGAAGGAGCCTGTGGAAGCTGTGTATTAGATTCACCTGGGACAAACTGAAATAAACATCCTTCCCTTCTCATTACACTTCAATGTAGCCTTCTCTTAAAAAATCTTTTACTACTTTCTATTATTTTTAGCTGAGTAATTTTGAAGTCTAGATATGGATTTTTTAAATTTTTTTTTTCTCTCCAAGTGAGAAAAGTCATGGAAATACCTTTGTTTTTCCCTTCAGAGCTAGGACTCAGTAGAGTGGCTGACTGGACAGTTAGCACCTGTATCTTCCTCTGTAGCTCAAACATGTATTTTGAGTGCATGCATTTCATTCCCTAGGCACCCATGTCATATAATCAATCATATATTTAATATGCTAACGCAACTTCTCTATCCTACTTCAGGAAGGAGGCAGAGTCCAAGCAGAGCCAGCTCTTGCAGCCAGGAGCAGGCACACAGCATGGTCATAACTCAGCTCTGTTCATCCACATCCCAAAGATTTTAGTCTCCATTATGGCTTCTGTGAGCTTATGCTAAGATGGCAATAAAGAAAGCAATGTGCACGCAGGTATGTTTAATATAAAGGACAATCTGCACAAGCATAATTTCCTCAGTTTTTGTGAGATATTGCTGGTACTGGGCTCTTGAAAAATCTGCAGGGATAGTTTTTTTTAAGAGTTTGGGTTTGTACTTGTCCCCCTGCCTCCCTCCTTAAGTTATATGAAAGTTTTCTACTCATCATGACGATTTATTGATCATTATATAACTATGGTATAATTAAATATACAGGCTTGGCAGTTGTAGTAGAGAATACTATTTTAGAAATGTTAACAAGATGTTAAATCCAAGGAATTCCACTCCTAGTACTCCTTAGGGTCATAAATCAGTGCAGGGGATATAAATATAAATGACACCATTTAAAAATCAGGTACATGACTACAGCTATTGAGTTTGTGTCTCACTTATCCCTTAGTTACTAAGGGTAGAAATTCCCACCCCCTTACATCCATTTTACTCTTTATTTTATACTTGAGTAAAACAACACATATGTCATTCATGGGCTTTTAGTTCACGAGGACTTTTATGCTAGAATTATATGGAAATACATCATTCTGCAACTATTCCCAACTTTTATGTGAAGTAAGTTCTTGCTATCCCTCCCCTCCCAATGCTAACTGTCCAGCTATGAAACAGGGGGCTATCTGCCCTCCGAGTGAGATTTTATTGCTAAAATAGAGTAAAAAAATGTTTTAAAACAAAGAACACACATATTTATAGTAAAACTCAAATTTGTTTTACAATTAGAGAAAAGTCACATGGTCCCCCCCAAAAACCCCGTTTTTATATATATGTATTTCGAAAATATATTTAAAAATGTAAAAAACTCTAGTTAAACATATATTATGTTAATCAGTACACTTAAATATAACTTAATTATATTTACAATATGACGCAGTTGCTTTTAAATTTTAATGCCGATTTCAGTATTTTCCCAAAAAAACATAAAATTATATAAATATACAATAAATATTTATGTTATACAAGATGAATAATAGAGAACAAGGCCACAGACATGAACTTACAGTTGCAAGAGTCTTTAACACAGCAGTAGGCCTGCTGACATGCATGATATACTTCTGTCACAAACAGACCACAGCAAGAGTTTAAGTGATATAAAGAAAAACCATCCCTCCCCTCTCCGTCTCTGTGTTAACTAAAACTGCCCAGCCTGTGACTGTGGATGTATAAGGTCAGGCGTGGGAGAGCCATGGGACTGCAGGCTAATTGCCAGTTTTAACCTTCTATCAATAAGTACAGAGTTGGCATATTATGGGGAATATCTCTCTGGCTGTAATTACTAGAACAGTTCTCTAGGTTCTCAGCTCCATCCCTTAGTCCTCCCCAGCTACATGGGCTGTCCTTTACCCCTCTGAACCTATCATCCCACTGTTCTAACTGCCACACCCGCACCACCTTTACTGTGCCAGGTGAGGACTTACAAGTAAAAGATATAACCATAGTTAACTTTGGGAAGTAAGGAACTTTATTTCTAGCGTGATTTATGCATTAACATTTCTCTTTTGGAAACTCAATTTCTTTGAACTAGTAGTTATTTTATTCCTGTATCTGAATTAGACTACTGTAAGAACCTAGCTATCTTTTTTTTTCCCCTAGTCTCGATGAGTGATTTGTTTGTTATTCATATATCAGCATCATCCTTTCCTTAAAAGAAACCAACTTCTGTTTTGAGAGAAGCCAACATTACACCACTTCTCTGCTGCAGATTAGGACTATTGCTGAGAATAGCTCCCGAGTCATGTTGGGTTTACTAAATGAAAATTACAATATGCACACAGGTATTGGTCCCAGGGGAATGAAATGGTCTAGTGGAAGGTGTACTTGCTCATAATATAAATGATCTTTAAAGTCCCTTCCAACACAAAACATTCTTTGATTCTATGATTTAATTTGCATGAAGAATATCTTAGATGAAGTTTTGAGAATTTCAGTAAGGTTTTGGGTTGTTTTGTTGTTTTTTTTTCTTCGTAGGAAATCCCCATCAGCAATTGCTGGGGAAGGCTGAAGTTTGAAGTTCAGGTGGGTTACACAACCCTCTCTTCTCACTCACAGCCTGCTGTGCACAAGACCAATGCAACTGGCACTTCGACAGCCAGTTCTCCTCAGGAAGGGGCTGCCCTTCTACCTGAAGTAGAAGAAATCACTGATGTGAAAGGGTCTGTTAGCTTTCTGCATGGGTTTCTACCAGTGATGACATAAAATCAGTGTTAAAACATGCTCTTCAAAGAGCATTACTGGGGCCAACATATTTCCATAAGCTTTGCTCAAAGTTTTAATAAACACAGATTCTACGGCATTCAGAAACAGATTATATTTTGCAGTATTTTCCTACTTGTTCAGCTATTTTTTTTAATCTACAGGAATTACAAGTACAGCATCAGCCTTCAGTGAGCTTACTAACAAGCTATTTCTCTTCTCAGCCCACTGTAAGCCAGTGCAAGTGGCATGCACAGCTCTCCGACTTACAACCCGCCTTTTTAGCAATACTTCTGTCAGAAGGGGGAAACAGAGCTAAACACATCTGTCAGAGATGTTAACTCCAAAGTGAGTTAACCTAACTCCTCCAGCACTTGTTCTTCATTTATTTCAAGAGTGGTTTTTTAGTGCCAATATTTGTTTCATAAAATAAGTCTGACAGCAGAGGTAGACCCACATGAACATAATGCTAATTGCTCTCTACTAGAAGCAGAAAGCACTTTCTATCTCATTCCCAAGCTAATTTCCACGGCTCCTTTAGGCAGAGATGCCACCAAAGTTTGCCCACCAGCTTTGCAGGCCTGGGGCTGCTGGCATGCTCTGGAGGGGAAGGGCATCTAAGTGCATGGCCAAGCTCTTGCTCTCTAACATAATGCACAGGCCACATTCAGTAATGACTGCAATTGGGATAGCCCCACACCACTGTGATTTGTCCTGAACTGGCTAAGCTATAAAGTCCCACAACCAACCTGATTTCAGATCCGCCATCATCTTTTCTAGACCCTTTTTCTAGTGACACTCTCACTGTGCTTCACCAAGACATTTGATCCAAGCACAGTCTTTTACTATATATGAAAATAACTGCTCCGAACAATATAGGATATTCTCTATATTGACAAGTCCAGTTCTAAGAGAAATACTTAAAGATCACAACCGATGTCCCTCCATAGGGAGAAAAGGGGGAAAAAAATTCTCAAACACAAGCAAACATGGTATAAGCAAATGCATGTCTCTAAAGACTGACAATTGAAAAAGAAAAACAAACAAACAAAAAAAAAACCCCAACAACAACAAACCACCCCCCCAACAACCAAAAAAGCATGTTGCCATACAGTTAAATGTGTTGTCTTTAAGCCTGAAGTTCAACAATGTGAAGTGGAACATCACCATTCTTTTTCAGTTGCCTCTTTTTATTATTTTTTGTCAGTAGTCGGACTGCTATTGCAAACACCTTCACAACATACAAAAACCAAATTTTTTTCTAATCCAGAATAAGGTAATGATTTCTTTCTTTTTCAATCTGATGGTAATTCAAAAGTAAAAGAGAAACAGTAAAACTATGACAACAGCACCTTGACATTGTTTTAATTTCAACGCTATCAGAAGTTAGAAGCAGTAAACAGATATACTAACAGACTAAAGATACTTACTGTCTAAAATGTAAACAGAATGTTTTGGTTCAACTTATTTTTCTGAAAGAGGACCGTTCATCATTAATTCACAATTGAAGCAGCATGCAATTTAATTCTTTTTTTAAAAAATTTTTTATATTTTCAATTCTTGGCAACGGCAACAAACCACAATGTTATGGAGGAATGTAATGCAGATTTTTTGTTTGCTTTTCTTTTTTTTTTTTTTTCTCTTTTTGTTTGTTTAAACTTGTGCGCAAGTGACTACTGTTCCCCTTCAGGTCATGGATATGTTCAATAAATAGATTGTGTAACCACTGTACTGTATAAACCTCAGTCATACATGCAGTCCATAAAATTATTTTTTACCGAATAATTTACCCTGTTATGTATATATACAAATAGATAATTTTGTCTCAATATAATCTATACAACATGAATCCACTATCTTCCCCTTTTAATGGTTAATGTACATACACAAGAAGTGTCTATTCTTATAAAGCGCCAGCCAACTCTCTTTTTATTATCCATGGTGAGAGCTCTCACGTAAGACTGGGTAGTTCGGCACTGAGAGTTCCAGTGCCTCTTGTCAATGCCTCTGCAGCCCTCCTTTGTGTATCCCTTAGGGTTGCATTTGGTCTCATAGAAGTATTGCTTCAGCTGGCCTTTGGGTACTGGAACTTTTTCCAGGACTGTGACAGTTGCCCCGGACATGTCCACTGCAGTCTTTTTCTCTGCTGCTGTCACCCACTCACTTGTGCTGTCACATACACTCAATTCCCCACGGCGAGCTGGATCAGAGTGGCGCCGGACTCTCATGGACATGTTTGCAGCATCCAAGTAGTTTTTGTACTCCTCGAGTAGAAAGAGCAGTGGGGGTTCCAAAGGCACTTGACTGCTTAGCATGACTCGGGAAGTATACAAGTCTGCATCCTTGTTTCCCTCACTGGGCTGGATGTCCTGGTCCTCATCTAGAAGCTCCTCTATGACATGTTCAAAAGTGTCTGCCAACGACGTCAATCCTCTTGAACCAGCATTGGGCCCATTTATGCTCTCAAGAGTCCCATGGGTCCGAAGACCTGGGTAAGCCAAGCTGCCTTGTCCTCTTAGACTAGCTTCTTTCATTGGGGCAGCTTTCATGCAAGTGAAGTAGGAGATAACCATAGTAAAGAAAAGGATGGTCATCACTCTTCTCACTTGGTGGAACTGTTAAAACCAAGAAAAATAAATTAACTTACAAGGTTTGGAGTAATAAAAATTCACTCAAGTAGTCACAAGACTATGCATTTTCTACAGAGATGTTCTCCATGCAGTTGCAACTCATTATCAGTGATAAACCACACTCTTGTAAAAGAGTGTTCTTTAATTTAGATTTTCAGAAAAAGTGTATGCTGCATCACAGGCAACATTGTTCCCAGCAATTTGGTTCTTACATGCTAAAATCTCTCTGTAGCAAGTATTAGATTAGATACTATGCAGACTCCTTATTTATTGACCAATTATACCTATTTCAAGTAACAGCAAAAGCAGAATGCTATTTAGCAATGCAATATTTCAACAATAAAAGATAGCTTCACAGCTGTGAAAGGCAAGACGTCCATTTCAAGCACAAATATAAATACTTGATTTTGAAGATCACTCTATGGCAGAACATAGCTCATCATTCTGTCCACAAAAAAACCCAAAACTGAGCAGCACCAGGATAAACTGCATTTGTGTTTTGAAAGCAATCTTCAAAACACAGGAAGAAGCCATACAGTTCTGAGGTCTCAGGTCAATTTCTCATCTAAATGTAGAAGGTATATATACATAAATAGAGAACAAGAAAATGGTTTGGAACAGTATACTAAGCTTGAGCTGGACAGATAGCTTGCATCATGTGAACAGCACGGAAAGGGCATGCTGGACTACAGAGCTAGTAAGAGCTATACTGAAGTGACAGTAGCAGAACCACTGTTATGTACTTTTCCAGGGCCTCACACCACCTCTTCTCAGGTGGATAAAGCATTTATTTATGCCTAGTTAGAGCCCAGAGGCCATAATAAGGCTCAGCATAACCAGCCCTACTGCCGTACTGAAACACAGCAGTTTGCCTGTTTCTTTCTTTCTGCCTCAAAATCTGGCACGTTAAGGTTGTGCTTTGATGTTTATGTGTATCCTCATCTCTGTCCTTACTGAGAGAGGAGGGGTAGCACCAGAAAGGAGTACTGGTAAGGAAATTCTTCACCAGGCTTGGAGTCAGCACAACTCACTCCTATCAGGACTCCCAACCGCTTGAACTCCTTCCCAAGTGCTGTGCTAAGTCTCCCTAAGGTAGAAATTACAGTAGTTTCACGAATACAGGTTGCACCATTTTGACTAAAATTTTGCTCCCACACCGGAAATGCGGCTTATACTCAGGAGCGGCTAATATGTGAATAATTTTCTGACATTTACAACCCCAGAAGTGCCAGCCAGGGTGCCGAGCCGAGCACCTGCTAGTAAAAGCCGGCATTTCACGATTGTTACAAATTGTTACTCTGTTGTGCCATGGGTGGAGCCTGGCTCCCTGCAGGCAGCACGGGGGGCGGGGAGAGAGGCGGGAGAGCTCTCTCCTTCCCTCCTCTGCCGCAGCCCGGGGGAGAGACGGGGGGGCCCCACGCCGCCATTGCCGCGGCTCTGGGAGGAGGTGGGGAGCTCCGTCCCCGCCCGCCTCCATGGGAGCTGGGGGGGCTCCGTCCCTGCCTGCCACCACGGGGCAGCGCCGGGCCAGGGTGAGCGAGCCCAGAGGCGGCAGCCGGCCATGAGCGGCCCCACCGAGCAGCAGCGCCGGGCTGGGCCACCTGGCCCCGTCGGCAGCCCCGAGCGGGCCGAGCCTGCACAGCCTTAGCTGAGCCAGTAAACCCTGCCCTGCCACGGTTCTGTTACTATTTGGCAACTTTGTTGCACGCGGGTCCTCGCTGCGAACAACAGAGCGGCTTATACTCAGGTGCGGCTTATTTATGGACAAAAAACAAAATGTTTGCCAACACCCGGCGATGCGGCTTATAGTTAGTGCGGCTTGTATTCGTGAATTTACTGTATTTTCTCCTCAAATGAAGAGTAAAAACTTTAGGTCCTGTTACAAGAAACACCCCCCAACCCTGCTGTGACAGAGAGCTATGCCTTCTGTCTGATCCCAAGCACTACTACAACATCTATCATATCCAGTTGTTATTTTTTTACCTTCTGATCCCTCTTCTCACCAGGTCTGCTTCCTAGAAAGCAATGGCATTGTTTACATTTTTGAAAAAGCAGCGAATGCATGTTTCAGATCTTTTGAAGTTCATTTGGAAGTACCTCATATTTGGCAACACTCATTGGAGTAAATACTATTTCTGTTTGCCAACAGGGTACTATGTAAAAAGACTCACTTTATCTCCACCAAATATGCTGTGGGAAATGAGTACTCTTATGACTTAAAATGGAAAGGGAATTTATCATAAAACATACAAACAAAATGAAATGTGGACTAGAAACACAATGCCCAAAATGTAGGTCTTAAAGTACTTAATGAAGGCAGGGTGGGAAGTGTTCAGGTTTATGTCCATGCTGCCTCATCTCCAGCCCCTGCTAAACAAGATTCTGGCCAAGAATCCTTTCTAACCCAGCATAACTCTTCCTTCACCTCTCCATCTCTCTTCCCGTTTAATAGAGTTGTTGTGGCATAGATTTATTAAGATTGAACAAATCTGACATCTGTGACTCACAGGAATATAGTGTTTGCTCTAACCATGCAGAACATCAATATTTTGCAGCTTTTTCATGTTGGAATTTTTAAAACATTCTACAGGCAGTGTCATATTTCTTCCTCAAAGGGGAAGAAAAGAGGCCTTACAAAGATGATTCACAAAAGAAGGATGAAGATTGCTAGTCTTCCTTTATCAAATGAGATACAATTCTTGTCTTGAAAATGGGTAGTTCAGCTAACATACAAATGCAGAGCCAGTGGAACAAAAAAAAAAAAAAAAATTTATACACTCTCTCTTCAGAGAATTGTTTAATATAAAACCTAAAATGAAAAGAACCCCAAACACTCACATGACACTTTGTGGCCACCAGAGCAATGAACAGAAAACAGATCTTCTGGCTCCCAACCAAGTTCCCGTTGTTTTTATCGAAGTAGTGCCCAGAGGTCCTGGCCAGTTCTTGATTCTGTAGGACAGAGCCTCTCTGAGCATGTAGGCCCCCCAAAAAGCCTTCCAGAGCAAAAGAGAGAGGGCAAAAGAGCCAGCAAGCTAAGCACAGAGCAGAAAGAAGTTTTTACCCATCAGGCAAGCACACCAGCTGGAGTTGATCAGTTTTCAAGTCAGATAGGTGAACAAAGGAGAGAAGAATGAATCCCTGGACCAGGCCACACTGTTCACTGCTGTCATTGGCTATTTACCTTGCACGGATGTGAAAACAGAATAGTGACTGTGCAATTTCACTCACATGGACGCTTTTCTTAAAAGGAAGGCAATGGAGAACAAATTTACTTCGATAAGCCCTCAGCATCGTCCACTGACAGCTGGTTGGTCACCACATCTAACAGTACTTTATGTATCACATTAAATTTTCCTTAATCAATTGTGCCTTCCACTTAGCAAGAAAACTGGTGTCAAGTTTGATCAATTTACATCCCATCCAATGATACAACCACCACTATTATATGGGATGGCAAGAAATTGTGTACAACTAGACTCTGAAAACCAACAGCTTTTAGACAGGCATTACCCACATAACATACTGATGATACACAAGAAGACATATCTGCTTAAAAGCCAATCCTCTTCCTCTCATTTAAAACTGTAGAAGAGCATATCAAAGTAAGCTTTAGCAGCACAGATACAAGGAATATTACCAGCAAGCAACCACTGATCAAACATCTACTGTTCTGCAAAAGAGTCCCAGACTAAGCTGAACTTCAGAAGCAAAACGTAAAAAGATCTTCTATCTTGACGGTGACTTGAGCACTACACAGAGTCCTTATCTTACAGCAAAATTATATCAAATGATTTAATTAATACAAGGGCATAATATCACCTGGGAAATATCTTCATTTTATAGACCACAGCAATTTGTATTAGCAGTTGCAAAAAATCAGCTAGTTTAACATGCTTTAGCAGAATAAGATATTTCACTTAATGGGTAGAATTACACAATCTTTCAGCTATTGTTGAACTGACACATGAACACATGTGTGTTGGTTTTACCTAGCTTGACTTTTTGGTGAGGAGGGAAGAAGCCAGGCATGGAAGTGATTTTTTTTCATGTGTGAAGCTGCTAGAAGCTTCCTCCATGCCTGGCACAGCCAATCGTGGTCTGGCTCTGAAATCAGACATGCTAGTAAGCCAACTGAAGTAGATGGTAACGCCTCTATGGTGACATATTTAAGAAGGAAAAAAATGCATGCAATTCCTTTTTCTTCCTCTGAGGGGTTGGGACCATGTGGCTGACAGCGAGGGGCATGATGAGCAATTCCCTGATGTAGAGCCTGAATGGGATCAATCTTTCAGCACTACTGAACTCTATAAAAACTTTTCAATTGATAGAACTTGAGAACAAACGAATCTCCAGACACCAGTTCTCTCCCGAGTCAGAGAAAAGGAAAAGGTGAAGACACATGAGGAGAACAAGATGGTGACACTAAGGTCAGTGAAAGGAGGGAGGGGGAGAAGGAGGTGCTCCGGGCATTAGAGCTGAGATTCTTCTGCAAGGTGTGGTTGGGACTACAATGCAACAAACTGTTTCCCTGTAATTCATGGAGTGCATGGGGGGATGCAGAGGTCCACTCACAGCTGTGAGAAAAAGGAGCTCATGCTGGAGCACGTGGATGCTGGAAAGCTGCAATCTAGTGAGAAACTCAGAGAGAAAGAAGGTAGAGAAAGACAACCCTTGCTTCCAAACTGGAACAACCCATCCTTAAAAAAATGACACCCCATGAACTAAAATGACCCACACCATGTAGCTCGGGAAGATTATTTTGCCCATGGAAAGGACTCAATGTTACACACATGCTGGGCAGTACTGCTACTCATAAAAATTAGAACCACTTTGGAAAAGTCCACAAAAAACTGCCTCCCATGGGAAGGACCCCACTACGTAACAGAAAAGACTCCTCTCCCTAGGCAAATTGAAGAAAGAATTTTAGAAGTGATAAACTGATTAAAACCCCCATATTTTGTCTTCCTGCACTGTCAGTGGGAAGCAAAGAAGGGCTGGGGGGGTGGGTGGGGGGAGGACAAAGGTGTTCTAAAGGTTTATTTTAGTTCTCATTATCCTCTTTTATTTCTGTTAATAATTTTTTTTGGTACCTTTTAAGTTTTGAGCCTATTTTGGCCTTAAAGTGTTTCTTCCTAATCCTTAGCTCAACTCATGAGCCTCTTTGGGTTTTCTTTCTCCCTCCTCTGCTCTACTATAGGAGAGGAGAATAGGTGAAAGGTTTTTTCATGGGTGCCTGGCATTTAACATCAAACCACTACAGCATAGTTCCTCTCTTTTTTAGTAAGGCAAGACTAATATCCCAATAAACATGTAACACCATATAACAATAAATATGCAACACCAATAAAGTCATTGGAAACGCTATGGATGGCAGCTTCCCATCATTTTCCTCTCTGTTCCCCAACCACCAAACCTTCATTATATTGCAAAGATTAAAGATACTGCCTGTCCTGTTACAATAAGTGCCTTGTAAACCTCAAACAGTAACATATTGTGTACATCCTCCTAATTATGAGCCAGTCAGTGTGCCACCCTGCGGACTGAGAACACGGGAGAAAACTATTTTCCTGTTTTCCCAGCCTGCTACTTCCAAGCAAGGTATTGATCCATTCTGTGTTGGGCATACCCACCACTGTGAGGCCTTGCATGGAGATGCCCCAGCATTTCTGTGTAAATCCATGCCTGAGGCTATGCTGGTAGACTGAGCAACTGTCTCCCATGGAGGCTCACAGTGCTGAGTTTTTCTTAACTGGAGCAACCTGGCTGGTAATGCATGTTCTGAGGGCATCAATACAACCGAACGCCAGACAAAAGAGTGTAGCCATGACTACTTGTAGTAAGATGTGCATCCAGAAATATACAATAAAATAAATTATTGGTGTTACAACATCACTATATAGTTCCACAATACACTCATTTCCCCCCTGCTTCTCAGGTGTAGGAGGTTCAGGTTTCTACTCCACACCTTCCAGGAACAACAAGTAAAGGCTGTAACCCTTTCGCACTCCTGTTCAGCCATATCTCTGGGCATAAAAGATGGAAGACCACTCTAGGAGAAGAAGTTGTGGTCCAGTTGCTGTCCCAATTGCTGTACCCCCACCAACCTGTACAACATGGATATATAGCAGCCTCCCTGAGAGCAAGCCTTAAACTACTCCCTCAGGATGTGAGGCTTGTCTATCAGAAATCACATTTGAGACCAGCTTTGCGAACACCATCCATTCTCATGGCCACAAGAACATCCTTTCTGCTTTCATGCAGCACAGTGATGCTGTAGCAATGAAAAGAGGTCACCCACCGGATCAGATCTCAGGAAGATGTGACCTACTTCATACTCCAATAAAGTCCATACAATTAGAGCTAGAGTAAGGACATGTAATTGTGGCAGTCATCTCCACTAATGGGAAGCAGGCTCATTAAATGAAGGTCATGTCAATTATCTACAGCTACTTTACATATACACTCAATTACCTTGCTGTATGATTTATTTCAGTATTTGTATTTAATGAAGATACCAGTTAATTGTTTTATTTCATTATTTTTAGTTATTTTAAGCAAAAATCCAGTCGTTTAACAAGCTATATTTCCAGCAGAGAGACCTCAGGAATAACTGTGAACATGTACTTGCTTTTCTGCATCCCAATATGTGCCACGTGAGTTGAAATAACTTTCAATAGTGAATAGATCCATGCTTTAATCTCCAGAAAGGAGTGTGTGGAGGAAGATAAAGTTAGCAGCAAGTGACATTAGTTTTGTGCCTTGCCATTTTCTAAGATCTTTACACAAAAGTTCAATTTACTAAGTCCTACTGAATGCCACAGGCATGAGTTTCTGCTTTATGCATCATTACTGGAGTGTGTGAACAGATATCAAAATGGGATGCATGTCAGCACATGATTTGCAAAGACTAAATGTACTGAGAACAAATAGTATTAACCTTTACCACATGCATTACTGGATGTCTGACACACTCTACTTATCCTTGAGGCTATTTATGCAGCAAACTATATAATTACATTTTATTACTGCAAATAAAGCACCCACCCCCAATACATATACATGCACACCCATATCCAATTTGTATTCTTGTAAGTTGGCACTTCTCGTCAAGAAGAATAAACCTATTTTATTTTTATTCTCATGTTGGTTTTCCCTGAGGTAATGATATCTACTTAGTCTAAATGCCAGAGACAGCAGAGACTGTGAAATATTTTGAAGTCCAAGATAAACAGCAAGCAAATTTACAAGTAGTGTTAACTTTAACTGCAACTTTTAGAATGAGAAATTTGCTTTTATGTCATGTTGCTAAGTACTGTCTGTGGTACAGCTTATGAGAGAAGCTCCAGCGATGTCTATATTGGCCCTGGAAAAGCATGCATCTGTCTAAAGCACTAAAAGGCATTTTTTGTGGCGTTCCAAGGTTTCATTGGACTCTCTCCTCAGTACATACAGAAATCACAACTTCTGACAACAAGAAGTGAGAAAGAACCCAGAGAAAATAATAGCAAAGTAATAATGCCATGACATCACAGTCCTGATCTTTCACAGAGCCATGTATTAGAGCTGCCTACAAACTTTGCTTGCACCTTTCCAGACACTCAAACAGCTCAATTCAAAGCTCTGAGTGAGAACTCAGCTGCTTTAATGAGTGCAGAGCAGAATCATTGCTAACACGGTTAATTATACTTAAATTGGCTAAGTGCAGGACTACAAGGTGCTCCTAGCAGGATCTCTGTCACACAGATATCAGATCCAGTCTGCCCATACCAGTAAACAGGAAGGATGAGTTTTGACAGTATGTATAAGTGGAGAAATAGCAGACCAGATTCACAGATGGTATCATAGGTTTTCAGAGAGACAACATCTTTAGAAGAGATGTGCACTTTTTTTATATACTTTGACAATGGCAACTGATTATTGAGCCAACAACACACTTACTGCCTTTCCAGCTGTTTGTACAGCATATCATATTTGGGGTGCTCAAACTGCACAAGGAAGTTGTGATTACAACTGTACACAAAGAAATTTAGCTGCCAAAGGAACCTGTGTGTGTGCCACCATCCATATCAAACACAATATAGTTCACAACATTTTTTGCCAAAACTTCATGTTGAGATCCCAAAGTATGCAATGAATGCCCTCCACAAATAAAAGCACTATCAACAGGTTTATTTCTGCTTTTCAGAGTATCATGGTTAGAGTAACACGCTGCACTTCTATTTCTATGTCACAAAAATTTTATAGTAGGGATGATACTTCTAAGCCCAAAACTTGTGCATTAGTAAATTCCAATTTCAAAACTGACTTCAGAAAACTGCATTTATCTCTTTAGAGTATATGTCAACATATGTTCATGCCATTACTGTGGTCATTCAGAAGAAACATTAAAGCAACTTCTGTGCAAGGAAGGTTCACATACAGAATAGGGTATATACCCCCCGCTCCCCCCCGCCCCCAAACATGAAAACATGAAACCAATCCATTAAGTAATTACTCCATGCCAAGATACTATCTGGTTCCTCCATGGGGGCAGACAATTACAGTTCTCTGAAATAATTTTCTTCAATAGCCACTAGAGCTTTATACAACGCTAATTCAACCTGTGTGCAAAACAATATCAAGGTAGAACCTCAGACCTTTGAGCAGCATCTGTAGTTTGTCTTCTATTTCACTACGGTTCTTTGGTATGAAACACTGCACTGAATCATCACAGGACTAAGCTATTCTGCCAAGTACACACATGAAGCTCACAGAGAAGTCAAGGATAATTGGCACCCCAAAGCAGGAACAGAACAGATCATGTTGCATGCAATCTAGCATGAGTTGGATCCCTTGAACAGTGACATGTGTCCAGCAGCCCTGGAACAACTCAGAAGGTCCTGCAACAGTTGAGGTTGGATCTCACAGAGCGCCTACAAACTACTGAACAGCATGTAAAGCATCCCACACAAGCAGCAGTTCTGCTGCAAGTGGTAGCTTCCTAGGACTTATAGAACAATATGCACCCAACAAGAACATAAGCAAAGATTTGCCAAGGAAAAGAAATTGTTAAAAAGCATAATCATCAGATAGTGCAGTTACCAGTGGTTTGGGAAGGAAGTGCTTTCACTAGGGTGAGGGAAGGAGAGCAAGGGCTGTACCTGCTTGTTGCAAGACTCTGAGGTGTGTGGCATTGCTGTAAGAGAATACCTTACTTTAGTCACAACCAGTACTTAAAATGCAGCTGATCAGTACACTGTGATGTGCATGAACCAGAAACCAGAACGGCTTGTTGTGAGAGCCCTGACAGGTATTAACAGCTCTCCTGCATTTGCTAGTGGTGTTTCAGTCATCTTTTGGCTGTCTGCCTTTGTGTGTGGATTTTTCTTGACACATGCTCAGTCCAGTTGCCAGCACAGCACCTCTATGGAAATAATTTCCATAAACAGGGCAAGGAATAAAAGCTTACACTGATGTACCAGAGCAGTTTCCGGGAGTATTCAGGTCCAAAGATACATGGGAGCAGAACCAGAAATCTGTAGGTTTGCAAAGCCACCTCAATCAATGTTAACAGAATAACAAGGACTTGTATAACGATATAAGGACACACTCATGGGGAATCTAATCCACTTCACTGGGCAGCCAGCCCTGCATGTCTTGCTGTGACAACAGCTTTATCTTTGGAGATATCGCTAGTGGAAAATTATTTCAGCATGTTAACATTACTGTATGGAGAGCACTTTGGTAAGAAGTACTCTTTCACCAATGATATTTTACAATGACAATGCAACTAACCACAGATTTCAAAGCATTATAGTATTCAGCTTTTTTTCCCCCCACCTTCTAAGTGGTTTCACATTGAAACAAGACCTTTGCACTTGCTACAGCTGGTACTCTATCCCTAATCTATTTTAAAAATCTGAGGGCCAACCTCCACCACATTCAATATAGGGATACAGAGGGTCACATTGTATAACCTGTATGCCAGCACCTGAGACTGACCCAAATAAGCTCTTCTCTTCCTCCATCCTTAGGCTAACACCAGTGTATATAGGCTTATGGACTTACAACACTGTATTCTTCCTTTCATTTCACAAGCTCCATAGAGGGAAAGGGTTTGGAATCACTAGAAGGAGTGAGGAGGTACATCTGGCAAAGATGCAAGGGTTTGAAAACAAGCTTCATTAGTTGTACTGCTCAAAGTACAAATGTTTAATGGAACATATAGGAAAAAAAAGCCCCTGCAGTCTTACAGGAAAAATTAATTTATCCAACTCCTGCCTTCTCCCAGTTGTACAATGGTGTAATTTCTTTCACCAAGGAGTGTTACACTGAGATTTCTGTGAATTACATGGACATTGGGACCTTCCCTTCCCTAATTAAAAATGAAGTTACATGGTTCCTGACTTTTCATACTTGCCTCCAGATATACCAGATTGTGGCATCATGGGGAATTATTTCCACAAAAATTATTGAAGTTCCTTGAAGTGATAATTCTGGTGGAGAGAGTCCCTGCCTGGGAAAAATCCACAGTGTTCCATTCTTAGACTTATATTAGTTGCAAAGGTGACCCAGTATTTATGTGGTCAGACAATCAGATGGTCACAACCTGAACTATAGCTAATAAATGTATCAGAACAAAATGTGACAGGCTTCAGCAAAGTTCCCTCAGGACTCCTGAGGAATACATGCATATTTGGTAATAAAATTTAAAGAGAAAGGAAAATGCCTTTCTAGGTGTGCAGGCCAGCTCTTCTCTTCTCTCACTGATTTAAGCAGATAAATAGCCTAGACATGTCTATAAACAGAAGTATGCAAAATCCAGCCCAACATCACCTAATGTTCCTCACCTGGGTGTCCTGTTTCATGCACAACCCCCCACTGAAGAAAGTGGCTTGGCTGCCAGCAAAGCACTGTTCTCACTCTAAGAGCCCTTAAGCTCCAAAGGGTAGGGTTGTATATGAGATTTCAGTCATTAAATAAACACAGCTCTAGAAAAACTTCAATACCTGTCCCTTCACGTAAGCAGATCCCACTATGCTGCAGGGAAGGACAGCTGCTCTTCTAATAGCTGGGGATGGCGGTGGGGGAAGAGAAAGTTAAAGCAAGAAACATTAAATTACACAATTAGTCTAGGAAACAGCTAAGTATTCTCCATCTCCCAAATATCTCCGTAACAAAATAGACTAGCTATAGAAGTCACCATGCTATTCAAAATCAAAAGCAAAAATGTCATAAAAGAGGTTATTAGTAGTTATAGTGAGGAAAAAAGGTTGCAAAAGCTAAGAAATCTGGTACTTAAGCTGTTGTGACTCTCCAATTGTACAACATTTTTTGGAGAACATGCCATCAAAGCCTCCAAAGAGCATTGCAAACACTGAATCTCAATGTACTTAGGTGAGAAGGAACCACAGCAGAAACTGTGTTTTCCTTCTGGGTAGCCTAAAGCCCACAAGTATTTTAAACATTTAATCCTAGATTGCACAGGAAGTCACTGCTGAACCAGAGGAGAACAGGGGAGTTCTTGCTCAAAACCCCTCAGTTCAGCCACTACACAAGCTCCTTTACCATGTGTACCATACACATATTTAGTTAATCTCTCCATGTCAATTTAGATGGCTAACACAGAAAGATGCTGATTAAAACCTTAGGGGTATTACTTTGAATATATGTGCTAGCTACCTTCCATCTGTGTCATTATTAGTTCCTGACTGTAGGTTAACTATGGGGCATGTTATCATGAGCCTAAGGTGAGGTGGCAGAAACTCCTGCTATTGCCATATGGCTTTTTGCTTCTCTCATTTTTCAGCTTTTAGCCTCACGCCTCCAATTTGGGGGCTCAACCACTACATAAGGGTAACAAGGAGAACAAAACTAGTGTTAAAATATAAATATTCTTCACCATTAAAACCTCTAAGCTTGATTTGAAATGCAACACAAGTTCCTCCTCCAGACCAGAGACTGCTTTTACCTGCAGGAGACTTGTTACCTAACTCAGGAAAGACCTATTCCAATAAAGAAGTAGTGTTGCACAAGCAGCTATTTACCAACCCTACATAAACCAGGCAGCTTTCAAGGTACCAAGGATCATCCTTAGTTTGGATAAAATGGAGAACAGCAAGGCTATGCCTACTTGTAATATGGGTAGCAGTACCATCACCATCAAAACAACAAAAGGAAAAAAAGATGACTGAGCTCCAGTAATCTTTTTATTTTTTTCCAATGTACATCCACAGATCCATCTTTATGTTAAAACACAAATGGTTCAAGACTGTCCTTAAAAAAACTACAGGTCATGTTTTGACATATACCTGAACATGACAATTTACAAGATATGTAGAGTATCAGCAACTCCCCTGCAGCCGTTTTCCAGTGAGCACAATTTGAATACTAAAAGGCCTGGTGGTGCTTTATGACTGAAAACTTGCTCCAAAGTGCTTAATTTAAAGTAGACATGGAAGTTATTTATTGCGTTTCCTAGGTCTTACTGCATACCTGTCCTTCCATTAGCTAAAGGCAGGGGAAATGATTTATAGTATTTCCAAGCATAAGAGTCTGTAAATTTCATAAGTTACAGGAATCAGAGCAGGTTAAAAAATATACAACCATTTCCATGTTGAGCAAAATTGATAAGAACTAGGTGATATGACTCCATGCTTGAGGTTTATGGACTTCAAGATGTTGCCTACAGGTTTGTCACTCTCAAAGGCAAACTTCTTTGGAGGCTTAGACTTCTAACTAATTTATTTTTAAACATTATTTCTGCCTGTTTTTTTAATGGAGGCATGTGGAATTGACTCACTTATTCTTTTGCAACAACCTTGTTCATTGGTGACATTCCTCCTACTTTTGCAGTTGCAATGGCAAAAAAAGTTTTGCACAGGGGACAGCTAAAAGTTTATCATTAGTGCAAAGCCAAGAGAGAAAAGGACTTAAATGAGTCTTTCAAGGAAGGTAGCTTTATTCCTTGTTTTAAATTTACATGCCAATCATTAGCTTTTAGGGGCAAAACTCATTTTCAGACATCTCTTGCTTGTCAAAAAATCAGTATGTCTGTGAGAAGATGTAAAGAAGCACCTGTTTCTTCTCTTTCCACCATTTCATTGGCATCAACTTGCCAACGCCATACCGGTAAATACTCTGCTGCTGTAATGACATGTGAAGCAATCTTCTTTGCCTCACATAAAATAGGAACAATCCTTCACCAGTCTGCAAGGCATAAGCTGACAACAACAACAAAAATCATGACATTGACATAAACAGTAGTGTTTATATCTGGAAAAGTAAATATGCAGAACTTCAGATGTGTTTATTTTTAGTTTTGGTTCAACCCATTATAACGGGTAAAGGGTGGTCATGATGTTCAGGAGGACATTCATAGCTCACCACAGTTTCCTGGCACAGGTTCTGGTTAAATCACTCTTGCCAGCTTGAACTTGTTATTGAATTTGCTTCCTTCTCACACTGGCTCTCAGAACAAATTCTATCAAATAGCATTTCTCTCTCAGCATTTACGGCTCAGTCAAACTGGATAATCAACTCAGAAGGAATGTAAATAGCAAGTGAAGAGTCAAGCCTTAATGGAGGTAGCCAGCAGGCAGAATTACCTAGAAATACTACAAAAGTCCTGTCACTCATCCCAACAGTATCCATACACTTCTGTGGTGCAGTGACAGCTACGACTAAGGGAAGAGGTTGGCTTTACTAATCCAGCCTTTCAATAAAGTTTAGATTTCATTTCTTTTCTTCTCAGTGTATCATGTACTAAAAACTCAACAAAAACACCATTGCTAGTGTAAAGATGGATAAATCAAACCATACTTGATGTTGCACCAAGCTTAAAAAGAAAATGGCATAACAGACTAAGGAATCCAGAGATCATAACCTTTAATTTCTTGATCTAGATGAAACAGCATTTCTCCAGGAGCAGTGTTTTAAAAAAACAGTGTTTAGATCTCATTAGATAAGGCACAATATGCACTAGAATTGGCACAAGATTAGGCTTAACCCAATTTTAAAAGACATATAGTACAGGATTCTGGGTTGAGTCCTTTACATGCTGAATTAATAAAGAGCGTATAACAGTATTTTGCTCAAGGTTTTGCCTAGTTCAATTTTTTTCCCCAGATTCCTCCTGTATTCATGCAAAGCCTACTTGTAACTCAGTGCACATACTGGAAAAGTTGAGGCTGATGTGGAACTCCAGTGAGCCAAGCATAGTTTGGTATTACAACTCTCATGCACCCTGATATGGTATAAGCAGTTTGCAGTTGCCTCCTGACTTATGGCAAATATCCCTATATCATAGTTTCTCAGTTTCCCCACAGGAAAATTCTGTTCCCTCAAAAGTTTTGGATTAAGCTCTTATCCCAACATAATTGACAGACTTCAAATATCTTAAGAAATTTAAAAAACCACCACCTGGAAAGTTATACAGTACATGCAATTTACTAATAGATTGCATTTGCAGGGCTCTGTGACATTGTATTATCAAATCCAGGTTTAGTTGTGTTGGTTTGCTTATTCCAGTAGGCATTAGATAGCTGAGAGCCAGCAGTTATTATAAAAGCCCTAAAACATACTGTGTCTCTAAGAGTCAAACAGAAATAACTGAACATGAGATTACAAGTTCAGGAGGTAAAAAAGGCTCATTACAACAAATTAAGTAGGGAGCACTGCTTTTCTCTCAAATACAGAGGAAGAAACTGCTGTTGCAGGTTGATGCACAAAACAAACAAAAAAGGAGCAGATATTAGTGTATTCCAAGTTGTTAGATTTAAGGTAGCAACAAATAGCTACGTATTCAACTTAACTTTGATACTTAATTTTTAAATTGACAAAATTCTGAATCCAATGAAACCAATCTAAAGGCTGCTGAGTTGATATGTTTGGGAAAAAATCAGAATTTTTTCTATTCCAGTAAATACATACTAAAGGACAGTACCCAACAACTAGATGTCAAAGATGAGATAGGGAAGAAACCAACCTTCAAATGAACTCAAATCCTTAAGGGACTAATTCTATATTGCATTGTTGGCATAGCTTTACAAAGGCTATGAAGCCTCAGCAGCAGCTGTACCAAACCCTTATAAATCTCACTTGCAATATTTCTTTAGGTGCAGTCTAAATTAAATCAGCAAATGATCACTGAAAGTGATGCTTCTTTGCTTACCAATTTAAGCCACGTAAAGACTCTGTAAAATTTAGTCACCTGCATTACTAGAACAGGATTCACAGGTAATCATCAATTACAGGGCTAAAAAAAGTCTGCACTCATACACTAAATTTATACTGTGGAGTAAGGACTGGGATTAACTAATTTTAAAGGTGCAGGTTCCCTTGTCGGAGACAGCCCGAGGACCCGATGTGGTTCGCGCATCTCTAGGTGGCAGTAGCTGCTCAGATTTTGAGATACTGTAAGATGCTTATCTCAAATTCAGCAACCAGTATCCTTCCATCCTCCTAGAATTGACTTTCCTAACGTGAAATGTGACCCCCTCCCCCATTTCTTCATAATTTATAGTAGTCTGTAGCTACTCACAAGGATTTCTGCATTTTCCTAACCAAGTACACAAGAAAAGAAATGAACTGCCAAAGGATTGAGGTAATTTATAGTGTAAAGCATTGAGAGCTTCTAGTCGATCAAAGGACTCAGAGAAATATAAGAACAATCATGCCTTCTGTTCTCTACAAATGCCAGGGCCAGAAATAACTGTCCTAATTAACTGGTTTCAGAAACTGACTTCCCTGAAAAATACAATGTTCTTACCAAGGAAAGTATATAACTGCTACAGTCTTATGGCAACTGTCAGCAGGGCATGAAAAATCACTAAATGAAGTTTCCCTTTGCTTCCTCTGGTTGTGCATGGTACTCATCTTTAGACAGCTGTATCTATTCATGGTGCCTAATTTATGCTGTAACGGGACATTCTACTACCACTGGTAACAGTGTTACCAAGAATTACAATCACATCAGGTACCATCCCAGCCAACCCTCTGTTCAATAGTTGTAAAGAGTAGGCATTGTACCTAAGACGAGGTTGTCTTTTGGTTTTTTTTTTTTGGCAAGGCTGTTTACTGGTCAGTCATGTATGGCATTTCCAGTATTTCAGATTGTTTCGTGTTCATTGTTGCTGTTGGGTACAGTAGTTGAACTCCACCAGTCCACAGTTGCCTGACAGTTATGTCCTGAATGTTGAGAAGAAGGAAAGGCTGAGCCTGCTCCTACAGATCACCTACACTTTACACGAGACTGTTTGCCCGGTTCCGCATGGACAACTCCTACAAACAGTGCTCCTCACTGGACTGCTCAGCACCTGGAATTGAGAACACGCAAATTTAAGGTACATGGCAAAGTTGCCTGTATGCACTGCATAGCAAAATCTATTATTTAATGCTTATATTACAAGAGCATTGGTGATTTCTTGCTGGGTACCAGAAAGAGAAGACAGGCAAGACTATCTCTGCCTCAAAGAACCCGCAGTCAAAGAGAAGACTGAATAATGGATGGATAAGGAAACAGTAAGATTTGTGAATTGACAGACAGGGGACACAGCCTACCAGCCCCGTCACAACTCATATATCAGGCAGTTCACCCAGAACACACCTGTGCTGCTTCCTAATGGTGTATCACAGCATAAAAGAGCTGTTACAGAACCTTCCCAGCTGGAACTGAAGACAGTAGGTTATTGGTTAACACTTCATTTCAGCGACACACAAAAATAGCCTTCGCTTCAGTGCCTTTAAAAGCTTCCTTTTAAAGGCTGTTTACAACTAAGGATTACCAAGAATGCCAGTGTATGAACTGATCTAAGAAATGATAGAGAGTTTCCCAATTAAGCAGCATTTCAGCTATTTAGGAGAAACCAAGTGCTCGCAACATATGCTTGACAGGTCAAGACAAGTTAGCAATTAACCTACTAAAAGCACATATCCTTCTCCAGTGGAGCCTCCAACAATTCACACAATGCCTAATGTGAGGTTTCTACTGTAGGCACGGGGCACATGATTAGAAGAACTTTTCAGCCTTTTATACAAACCAGGAAGGCAGGTATGAGAAATACCTTTTTTTTTTTCTTTAATAGGACCATACTTTTTACACAAGTCACTCAGTAGAGTGATTTGTTTCTCTTCTTCATGCAGAGCTTATCAGTAGAAGGGTTGAGAGGGTCTCCTACTTCCAAGTTTCTTGTGACCTGCTTTTATATGTGCACTCCCTGAGAGAATTATTATCTGAGCAAAATGTGCAGCTTTTGTGTTTTCCTTACAGCAACAGCAAAGTATGAGTTGCACAAATGCTACAGCTACTGCACAGACTTCTTAAGTGCAGCCTCTTTCAGCTCAGCATCATCATATATACAAAGCTTTTAAGCAAAAGCACAGAACCTTATTTTCCCAATATTTTTTTCACATTAACGAGCCTTTAAAAACCTTTGCATCCGTGCACTACATCTTGTAGTATTCCAGCATATTGCAGTACTTCCCAAGCACTGCTGTTACAACATAATGCCTTGGTGCTTAACAGCATGTTGCTTGAAGTTATACTTTTTTCAGTTTAGCCTTGCTCCGTCCAAGATAAAAGTCCTTTCCCATCTTCCTCCACCATTATATCTGGATGATTCAGATAAAATTTTTTTCATCTTTCTGTACTGGTTTACCCTGATTTCACAGCCACATAACAGGATCTACCCTGCAGTTCCTGAAAGCAGAGAGCACTTGGAACATGAACAGAAGGCACGCTGCTTACAAATGGGTTTTCCCAGACAAGGTTCAGTGAAGCTGAACGTTAGAGGTAGTACTACAGCAGAAAATAGATATTTTACAGTTGAAACAGAGTTGCTGCTTTACTCTGAGAGCCAGGTGAGGGATCGGCACTCATTCCTGCAGAACATCACTGTCTTCTCCCCTTCCCCAGGTCTGTTTACACAGCCAGTGCCCTGGAACTCTGCACATAGGAAGCCGTAGCACCCCCCTAACAGCTGCTACCTCCTCTCACATGCCAAACTACAGGATTTGCAGCATGCAAGAGCATCCCCTCTGCTTACGGTCTTCTATGCCCACACGAACTCTGGGCCATCACTGGGGTTGAGTTTTCACTTGAGGGCTTCAGACAGCAATCCAGCTTTGTAAGCAGAGCCTATGATTTACACAAATGCACTACTCAACACAAAAGAGTGGACAATATGATGATCTTCTTACTTGGGACAGCCCCTCGTGTAAACAGAGCAAAGTCTTCACTTTTGTGACCAAAAAGCCATTAAAACTTGGTGTTGTGAAAGTTTCTTCTGCTCACAAGCAGGCGGCTCATTACCCAGACCTTTGCTCGTATGTACAGACAACCAAGGAAATTCATTTTATCTATTTATCACCATGAATTAAAGATTACAGAAACACCAGCTGAAGAAAAATATATTGCCAGGATAGATTCTTTGCATTCATTGGAACTGTGTTACTAGAAACATAAATAAGTAATGACTATTGATCTTGCATAACCTCAGAACAGCAAACTACAATAAACTGAGAGGAAAAGGACATGTCTTAACTGGAATGCACAAACCAAGACACCAACAGCACCTCTTAAAAACAACCAAGCAAAGGAAGCATGGCCCACAGCTGTAACACCTCATGCTTTCAATCCTAGGGAAAAAAAAAAAAAAAAATCTGTGGGACAACACAAAGTTTCCACACTATGCTAAACAAATTTACCATTTAACCCCAGGATTTTTTTTCTGGGTGAAGACGGGTCTGACCCCCCGATACGAATCCACAGGTCAGGGGGCAGTGGCTGCTCTTTCCCGAGTACCGACACCTTCAGCCGCTCAAGCCGCCGGACTCCCTCCTTGCGCCGCCCTGCCTTCCCTTCCCTGCCCTGCCGGCGGCATACGGCGGGCGGTGGAAGCGGGACAGGCAGAGGAGAACGCGGCCGTGGCACCGGATCCCGGTGACGGTGCCCGGCATGCTTCAAATTCCAGCGACGGTCCAGCTTCAACAAGTGCATCACGACCCTCCCTGACGGCGCCCGGCCCTCCCCACACCCCAGCTCCCTCACACCGCCCACTCCACGGCCGGGTCCGGCCGGGCACCGCCGCCGCCCCTCAAAGAGGAAGGAGGCCGGGCCGGGCCCCACCGCCGCTCCCGCTCCACGGCCGGGCCGCGTCGCCGCCGCCCCTCACGGAGGGAGGAAGCCGGGCCGCCGCCACGCCGCGCGCCCGCCGCCAGGGGGCGCGCCCCGCCGCCCGAGGCCGCCCGCCCCGCCGCACCCCGCGCAGCGCGCCCTCGCCGCCGTCGGGGAAGCGCCGCCGGCTCCCGCGCTGCGCTCCCCCTCACTCCGCCGAGAGCGCGCTCCTGCTGCCGCCAGCCCCAGCAAAAGCCCCGCCGGGCACCGGCTGGACCTACAGGTGCGGGAACAAAGGGGCGCGAGGCTGCCCCAGCCCTCCCCCGCCCTTACCGCTCCCCGACGCCTCTCGCCCGCCCAGGTCCACGGCCACCCGCACCCCCGGCCCCTTAAGTTTCCTGGCGGGGCGCCGCATACCTTGTCGTCCACACAAAGCCTGTCCGGGTCCCCTCCGGGAAGTCACATCCTCTCCCGGGCGCCCAGTCCCACCGACCGCCTCCCGCCGCCTCGACAACACAGTCGGCGTCTCAAGTGTCTCATCAAAGCTTTATGAGGGGTGGGAGGGCAGCGGAGCCGGATCCCACACTCCCGCCTCTCAACCGGAGCCTCCTGGCCCAGCCCTACCGCCTTCTCTTCGCCGAGCGGCTTCGCCCCCCGGGCAGCGGCTGCGGCGGCCGTAGGCACCGCGCTGCCCCGCTTCGAGTCTCCGCACCGCCTCCCGGCTCCGCCACCGCCCCCGCCCCGCCCGCCCGGCCCCGCTCGGCCCCGCTCGGCCCCGCTCCGCTCTGCTCCCCTCCGCTCCCCTCCCCTGGCGCTCCCCAGCGGGGCGGGGGGGAAGGGGGATGTCGGTCCGCCCGCAGCGGGATATTGGTTTACTCCGCCGGGTATTAAGCAAGCCCAATCCATTTAAATATCGCTCCCGCGCTGACCTCTCCGTAGTTCGCCTATTAAGAATGCAATCAAGATAATATCAGGCATTGCTTATTAATGAGCGCCCCAGGTAACGTTACACCGGTGACTTTCTGCAGGCGCCCAGCGGGAGCTCAGTTCCAGCGGTCCCGAGGTGGCTTTGCCCAGCCCGGGACCGGGACTGAGACCGACAGTGGGGCCGCCCGTCACGTCAGCGCCCGCCGGCGCAGATAGGGGCGACCACGGAGCTCGGAGATCTCGGGAGAAACGCCTTGCTGGGCTCTGCCTGGGAGCGGATTCTGTACCCCCTGACAAAAATCTGCTTTTCCATCTCCTCCTCCTCTTCCTGCACGTGCAGCAAAGACAGTAAATTATTGATAGTGGAAATTGAATGGTGGAGGCAATAATGGTATCCCCTGATTGACTTGCTCCATTTGATCTTGGTAAAGACAGAGAGATGGCACGCTCCCTGGCTGGGCTGGCTGCGGCAAGCGGGCGTGCACGCTTGTGCCACATCCCACGGCAAGAGCAAGCTGTGGGAGAACTGGCTTCAACCCCTGCCTGGCATGGTCTGTAGTAGCCTTGCCTGTTTCTTTCACTCTTCCCTTACAGGCAAAATTGGAAGCAGCTGATTTTCAGAAGAAGCTATAGCACAACTCTTTTATGAATTGGCTAAACCATGTATTTTTCTACACCTCGAAGCCTGACTGCGATCTAATTTCAATTAGTGCCAAAGGCCCATTCACTCCACACCCTTGTGAAAATTTAATTATACTAGGAGAAACTGTGTGCAACTCATTGCTACCCTCAGACAGATTGCCTGTGTACTTGTGCTGTGAAACACCTGCATTGATCAGTAAAGAAAATAACCCAGGTGTTTGGCATTCAAGTACACCTAAGGCCTTCCATAGAAATAAGCTTTTAATATACATTAAAGGAAAGATTCCTGGTTGTTAATAACCTTTTCAGCTTTAAGAACATTTTAAAAAATTGTGCTTAAGTCACCGTCACCATCTTTCTTGCACTTGTGTGTTTGGTTTTGCGTGTTTGAACTAAAAATGTCAGTGAGCATGAAGACAGTTCTACCTCTTTTGTCTCAGTGTTTTCCAGTCCAAATCCATCCAATTTATGAAAAAGGAGACATTTTCAAAGTCTTCACTAACAGTCTGGGCCCGAGGAATCATGTCCAGCTCTTGTTGGCTGATGATAATACACTAATTAAGTCACTAATAGAGGTAGCTCTTCAGGCCAAGTCCTGCTCTGCTATTTCTGTATTATTCAAATTCTGCCATTAGGGATGTATCAACCATTCCTTTTCCCACTCTGATATACCAATATAAGCTTATATCTCTCAGTAATAAGGCCAGGTGGGTGTTCCAGAGGTATTTCAAACACATGATTGTAACTGGAATTTCCTAAGTTAATGTGTGCATTTTATTTTTCTGTTTAAGACTTCACAATACCATTTAACTTTCCAGATACGACTGTATTAGTGTGTGTACCTGATTTCACTAAGACAGCATGTTTTCAGCAGCCTTTTTGCACAGTCATAAAACAGCAGAGTTTCAATATTCTGTGTTTATAAGATGGTGCCTGCAAGTATTTGGATGACCAGACAAGTTAAACAGTAGCAGGAGAGGTTACTTTAATCAGAGGTAATGTAATACATTACACACTTGTTATTCCTGGAGGAAAGACTCTTCTGCTAGTACACTAGACATGCAGATGAGCAGCAGCAAGTATCATGCTTTAGAAACACTGCTTGCTTTTTCTCAGGAGTGAAGGAGAAGGGATATACTCTGAAAAAATCTGCTTGCAATCAGAACAATTTTTTTAAGTTTGGAAAGAAAGCATGTTACAGCCAGACTGACAAGTCCTCACTCTGTGTTAAGTGCTTCAGCTCAGCACTGCTAAGAACATTAGAACCATTAATTCCATGCAACCATGAAATTCCCCCTTTTATCTGCTACAAACATGCTGCCTTTTGCATTGGTGTAGAGATTTTCTTGGGGAAGAGGTGTGGTCAGAGGAACTGCTGTTTCCTGCTGGTATAATCAGCCCTTTGAATTATTACCAGCCGGTGTTTGATTACTCAAAAAATGAAAAAGTAGTGTAAATAATTACTTGTTTGGATTTTCAATGCACATGCAAGCTGGGTTCCATATCTTTCAGTCAGACTCTGACTTTCAAGAGAATTTTTATGAATGACCCCCCCAAAAATTGGGTCTTCAAGGTGTTAGCTTATGAAGCAACTGATAGTCCTGACATGGGGACGCTGCTCTGCTTGGACCTCCACTCCTTTGTCCATAAGACGCACTATAAATTTGGAGGTTACATAAACATCACCTTTGAGATTTGTGGGGTATATAGGATGCAAAGATCAGGTGTCCTGATATTTTCTTGGTAGAGCCAAAAGGAGTTCTCTCTTGCTGTGTCTGAAAAAAGATGTCTTCCAGCCTGTCTCAGGAGCAGTTATATTTCCCCATTTGGATTGTACAGATGTCACAAGCAAGAGGCACTTGAAAAAAACAGTCATACCACAATTGCATAGGGAACAAAAGGGCAGGCAGACCCTTTTCTGGTGGTTTCAAATATTTCAAATAATTCAGTGTATCAAACCTCTTGGTGTTGTCATAGTATGCCCACTTTACAGTATTTACCTTGAAACCAAGTGTTTTTTCTATTCATGACAAATTAATTTTTTGCACACAGAAATAATACTTTACCATTTTCCAAACAGCAACAGGGAAAGAGTATGAGTTGTCAATCAACAAAATGTTGATTTATCCCTGCAGTAATATTGCTTGCAGGAGGGTAAGATCATTGCTTTTTGCTGAATTCAATTTAAACTGTAGCATAGGCATTAATGATGCTGTAGATACTATAAAGAAGAAAGCAGAAGCACACACACCTGGTTTCTGTCTCAGTGGAGATTATGCATTATAGTGATTGATGTATGAGGTCCAAATTTACTGATAAACTAATTATATGATAAAGTAGATTGTGGGGCTCTTAAATTCCCCCATTGTAGTTTTAGGAGAAGCAATAAAAAAGTCAATATTTGAAAGGAGTAACATTCTTAAAAGGTACATAATTAGACAAAAGCTAACGGATGATTGAGTCTCCACGCCCCCAAACTGTGTCTTTACACTCCCCATTTTATTCGTGTAGTTTCTTGACCTATTTTTGAATGAGAAAAAATACAATTTGGAATTCTTCTCACTTGGCTGTCAGGAAGTATAAACTAATCCTGATTACAAAAAGGACAATGATATTGATGTTCTTGGGTTTCAATGCCACAGGGTTTTTCTGTTAAAAATTTCAATTGGCTGAAGTAATTTCTTCTATCATTACAAGCATTTTATATTTAATTATGTTTATTCATGTTTCCTAGTTACCTTTATTTGCTATTTCTTTCACATTGAAGAAATGGAAAATTCATGGAAATAAACTTTTCCAACTCAAGTAATGCTAAAAATTGCAATGGATTATATACTCAAGTAATATACACAACCAGGGTTGCAGACATGGTGCATTTATAAGATGACTGGGCTATGAAGCTGCTCTACAATGATTCAGTGATTGCAGCACACACAAGAGAGCCCCTCATGTTCCACACTAACACCAGTGCACTAGAAAAACTCTAGCATCTTTGAGGACCAAAGCCAAATTCTGCTTAACTTTGTATTGTAAATGTTTGTATTGTTGAGGCTTTGACTGAGAGATGATGACTGCAGGATGGTGGTGATCACTTCCCCAGCTTGCCCCTTACATTCAGGAGTTGGCCAAACTGTGGCCACAGCCCCTCCCAGGCATGAGTGTGTTAATGCCCTGGTGCTGGTGGTTCTTGGATCTCACAACCTCGAGACTTACATTGCGTTCAGCCTACAGAGTTGCTGTCATTCTAGTCTGCAAGCAGCTTACTGGGTGACTAGAATAGACCTTGTGCCTTAAGTACTGCAGTGTAGTTGCTCTTAATTTCAAGCATAATTTCACCTTCAATGAACATTTTTTGAGAGGCCTTTCAGTCTCATTTTTAGCAGGGAAATAGCAAAGATGGGAATACAAACCCAAAGATCTTTCATTAGACATGGTTTGTAGGCTGCACGTACACAGGATAAAGCAGGAAAACCTACTCTTTGAATCATAGGCACCAAAACCACAACATTTTTCCTGAAGAAAATACCACTTAATTGCTCAGAATTGTCACCCTGCAGCTACAGCAAAAGTGATTTCAAAACTCTAACAAACAATTAAAATAATTGTTTTCTTCTCATGTCTGCTAGAGGTATGCCAGCTTTCCATTACATGGCAGGGTTTGTACCCTGAATCTTGTCCCATGCCTTCTAATCATGGATTTCAGCAAAATTTATGTGCATGAAACTGCTTTTCTGACAGAGTTCTGTGGTAAGTGCAGATTAGCCTTTTGCAAACAAGGAAATGCACATGTCTATTACACATAAAGCTATTAAGCTGCTCATGAACATACTTCTCATACTTTTTGGTGAGCACACCAATTCTGTCTTTGTTCCTTGCCACCACTCATGTAGTTGCTCTAGGCTTTTCTTTTGGGGTTTTGCATGAACTCCATGCACTGCTCGGACAGTGGGACTCCTAAACCATACATGAAGTCCCTCTTTATGTGCTGAAGGGCGGGTGGAAGCCAGGAACATAATTTACCCTTCATTTTGATACCTGGTCCCATGGCCAGTGTCCAGCCATGCCAGGCTTGCCACACACTGTGGAGTGCAGGGCAGCTGTTGAGGATGATGACACAGAAAAGAAGGTGAGAATGAGGGAAAAAAAAGTAAGGAGAGAATTAATCCAACCCAGCAGAAACATTAAAAGTTTGGTTTGTCATTTCCTGATGCTTTGACATTCACTGAAACTGGCAATTCATCTCCCGAGTGTCTCTGCCTTACTGCTGTTGTTTTGGAGACATTAATCACCCATTACCTGAGCAAAGAGCAAAGAGGAAAGTATCTGGGTTGTTCCTGAGAGTATTCAGTGTACCAGGTGTCTGGCATGTGGTGCCTGAGCCTTCCTCACTCACCCCTGACCTTCCTGCTAACAGCTCAGCCCAGGCTCCACCACAGCAGACAGAAAGGGCATGGTACAACACCAGCAAAACTGCAGACTCTGAGGGAGCAGCAGACGTGGGAACAGAAAAGAAAATCCCCTCTTCCCCAAAGAGGTTGTGTGTGATTCCTTGGGATGGGGGAAACCTGAGTCAAGTGTGGAAAGAATAGATGGCTAGAGATGCCCTCCTGTGACGAATCAGGCCATTGGAGCTTTATGATTAAAGAAGATCAGGAAACTGTTGGTGCACTTGTGGGTGAAAGGTGTTGGGATTGACTCATCTCTCCTTTCCTCTGAGTATTCAGTGGGTTTCAATTAGATGCAATATAGTGGATTATTTTTAACATTTAAAGGGATCAGATTTCAGGGGGTTTATAAACTTAGCCAGGCATCTTAGCAGAATAGGTATATGCCTTAGAAAACCCTCCTCAGTGCATAACTTTGGAGAACTTATTTTGAATGTGTGCTAAAATAACCAAGCCCCAAAATCCCAGGTCCAAGCCCCCATTGCCAGGCCCCGTGAATGCTCTTTTGTAGTTTATTTCTATTTAAGCAACTAAAATCTCCTCTGGCATCAAGCTCAAGCACTCCATTTGCAGCAGCTCAGTGATATTGCCCGAAGGGTGATGGGTGATAAGAGATCTAAAGCAAACAGTTGGGGTGGGGAGATGGAAGATGGTGTTTGGCACCAGGGCCAGTAGCTGTTCCGGGGTGCCCACCACCCACAGGGTCCCACTCCAGCCAGGAACTGGCAGGAGCGATCCTCCTTGGGTACACAGAAATCCTTGGGAATGCAAAGCATGTGTAAACATTGAATAGTTCTTCTGACTCTCCTGCCCTTCAGGATTTTCATATTAACATATTTTATGCTGCACTTAGATACCTGTCTTCATCTTCCCAAAGACGTTAAGGTACTTTGGCTCCATCCCTTTTCAAAGCAGAGCCACACCAATGCTTTAAACAAGCTAATGTGTTTAAAGATAAATTCAGGAGTTTTGTTTTTCTTTAAATAGCATATTGAGCTATTTCACCTAAGAAACAAAACATAAGAGTTCAAAACATCTTCTATGTTAACCACCCAAAGCATTAAAGACAGAAGTATCTGTGAAACAGTAAATATTTTTGTTAATTGCAAACTAAAATTATCAGTGCAGCAATAAATATTAAAGAGTCCTCAAAATGAAACTCAGACTCCAGTAGGTTCTTGTCCTTCAGTTACTGTGACTTGTGGCTCAAGAAACAAGAAACTGGATTAGTCACATTAAAGTAAAAATTTCCTTTGAGTAAAACATTTCATTTGTATGGTGTAATTTCTATTTATTGAATACTTGGGATTGTTAATCCTTCAGTAATTTAATGACTGGAACCACATTGGGTGTAAATGTTACTACATTCCACTTTGGAGATTAATAGGCAGCCATGTCTGTCCAGGAGTTTTTATTTGTGCAAATAAAAGGTATGGTCTGTTCATCCATGGGGTGAACAGGGGCATGTGAGCACTGACAGCAGCAAGAGTCATTAGTGGGTTATGTGCTCACCTCATTCCTCAGGGCTAACACACAAAAGATGTCCACAAAGAAGGTACAATCCTCACTTCTTCTTTCTTTCCACTGTAACACCCAGCTCGAAAGAGTGGGAATTGCACAGGGGCCATTATTACTCTGCATTGGCCAGATGAAATTATTTCATTGACTTGATTGGCAGAATTTCTTTAAATAGTAACTAGTGCCAGTACAGCTGGTTTTTTTTTGGTACTACTATTAAAATATTATTTTCCTCCTCACTAGTACAGTATGGGGGTTGTTGGATGCATAGCTGGTTCTCTCTCTACAGCATGTGATGTGCTCAGACTATCATTTATAGATGCAGAGAGATGGGAGTGAAACACAGGATGGATGTATGACTACTTGGGAATTCACAAATCCTGAAATATTGATCCAAAAATCAATACAAATTTTAAGCTATTTTAAAATAACTTTCCTCACATTCTACACCATTTCTCAAATGGGAAAACATTGATTTCTCTGTCGCAGCCTGCACAAGGTCAGGGTGGCGTTTGAGGGGTAAGGGGTTGTTGGGCCAGGTGCATCCAGCAGTGGAGACATGGCCGCCATCACAAAAGCCATTTGAACATAATCTTAATCAGGAGGAAAGCAATCCTGAATTTTGATGCTCAAAGCCCCTGTATCTTTAGGGTTGGATATGACTCAGAGAATACTCAAGTGAAATCTACCCCTGGCTTTGGCAAGACATTTAGTGGGGCCTTGGTGGTTCAGGACTTGTGCCATTAGACTATAAATTCATAAACAACATAATATACATTTATTTTCTGGATAATGTTTATTTTTCATGTAGTTAATACACCTGAAACATAAATGCTTACAAGGGAGAATTTGAAACACCTCTTTGTATTTCATTAGTTGGCTGTTTAACCTGCTGTAATTTATTGCAAATTGTAGTTGTACTATGTGGCCTCATGGTGCCTTTACTTATTTGAACATAAACACCAAAGAAGTCAGCAGGAATGAAAAGTTTTAAAATCAGATGGGAGCCAAATGCTAGATTTTCAGCAAGCACTTTGTACCAAGGCATGAAACCTCTTATTTTAGACTTTTGTTACATTTCTGTTTGATGCTTTACCCTGCTACGTGCTCTGAGCAGAATAATTTTCCCTTACAGGCATGTTAGCTTCTTCCCCTTTAGTTTCTTAATTTGGGTTATATCCTGTAATATAAAAAATATACTGAGATATTGCACCTAGAGCACATTGAAGAGACCTAAAGAGCTCTTCTGTGAAGGGAATTAAGATCAAAAAGAATGTGGAATTTAAATATTCAGCATTTCTTCTTGGATATGAAACAGAAAAATTGTTTTGATGCAAAAGTTCTTGTGACAGAATACGTTACTTAGACTCTGAGACCATATTAGGATAAAATGGCTTTTTTTTGTATAGGAATTACACTCCTTCATATGGAAATTATGACAATTTATCTATTGCCTCTTACTACAAATGTTTAAAGGATCTGTTAAAAATATTCTTTTAAGATGTTGTATCAAGATAAAAGAAAGTAAATAAGAGCCAGTAAAATTTTCAGGTTTATTTCTGATTAGTTTCTTGATTTACACCCTGTTAACTGCCAGAAAATTGCACCAACTACCAGACTGGGGAAGTAAATCTGACAACACAGTTTATTTTGCAGTTTGGGTTTGCTGTGCTTTTGTCAAACCCTCACCCTCCCAGTAAAGGTACATTGTGTTAATTCCATGAACTGATGGGCTTAGAGACTCAGGAAAAAAGGTTTAGCCTGAGTGATAACACAAATGAAAGACAAGCAGATGAAATACACATTCTCATTGTCTGACAAACTGGTACTGGACCTCCATCTAAATTTAGCTGAGTGACTTTTGACTAACCATTAATCTTTACTAACACCCCACAAAAAGCATGGACTTGGAAGGCAGTGGATGCTTCCCCCATCAGGGCTTTTGATAAAGCCAGGCAGGACACGCTTACAGATGGCTGAGGGATTGCCAAACTAGTTTGTTGGGAAGGTAAACCTCTCAGCCTGTGCTCTTCCATCCTAGGCAAGACCCATGGCTATTTCTTTTCCATCCAAGCACTGCCCCCTAATGTGGGCCAGCCTGCTCCTGCCGGGACTCCAGCACTATCCATCACTTCTGCTTGCCTTTCAACTCTCCCACATCTCCTCACTGGCAGGGGCCCCATGGGGGTCCACAGGAGCCCTGCAGGGCTTCCCTGCAGGGAAGTTCTGCTGTTAATTAGAGCCCCAGGCAGATGCTACACAATGGCCTCTGGTGGTTAAGAAGGTGAGTCAGTACATTCCTTTGATCCTACCCTGTTGGTCTTGGACAGGCTGATGGATCCAAATAAAATAATTTGGAAAGGTCCGTCATCTTTGGCTTTTCTCCTGGCCTGAAGTGTATGCCCCACATTAGTTTGAATTTCTTCCCTGTTCCCTGGAAAATCCCTACAGAAAATGAATAGGAAATTCTGGCCATTTCAAATTAACTTTCTTGGTTTGTCTTTTTAAGGACTTACCCTTCTTCTCAGATGTTTTGGCTTCCTGAAAATTTGGGAGCCAGCAGAATTTTCTTAAGGGACTGCTGCAGAAATACTTTGATGGGAAAGTAGGTGATAAAAATAACTATTTTGTGCCAAAGACAGTGGACTGGGAATTAAAAGCTCTTCTTAAGTCAGAGACATTTGTGTCTCTAGAAGAGCTCAGGAAAAGAAGTGAGAAAAGCAGTGGGTATGCAGGGCTATGACCATGGTTAGACAGCTGACTGAGTCTAGGTAAAGGATTTGGGAAGAAGAAAACAACAGGTGGTAGGCAGAAAAAGCATGAGATCTGCCTGGGGAATAAGTGGTGGATAGAGTGACTGACTGCTGATGTAGGAGCAAATGCCACACAGAAAGAAAAAAGGGGAATCTATGATCAAACTTTTACCTCTTGCTACCACCAAGACCTTTGTGAAAGACTTATGCACAACAATTAAACCCCTCAAAAACCAAAACTAGGGGAAAATCCTAGAATTAACTACTTGTTACCTCAGAAGAGGATGAGAACAAAACATGTAACAGAGGTTTTTCATATCAGGAAAGGTGTTCAAAAACGATGATGAATGATGAGTGTGGTGCAAGGACTTAAAATATCTTAATAAATAAACCAAATTTGGGACACAAAAAGAGATTCATATGGAAAATACTGTAAGATTCACTCCTTCTGTTGATGACTCTATGACCAATAGATGCAGTAGGTTTTTTTCTCTCTAATGCAATAATTTTTCAGCAATATAATAAAGGGCATCACACTTCAGGTTACAGCAAGAGATTTGTACAGTAGCAAAAGACATTTGAGATGTTTCATCATCCACTGGAAAATCAAAAACATGGAATTTAGCCTAATTTAAAAACTGCTAAGTCATTTTGTTTTTCTGGTCAATAATATATTATCAGCTATCTGTTCACAAAATTCAAGCCAAATATTCTCTCAGATGGTTTTATAGACTTTTAGCAGGTGTGAGTAAACATGTATTTTACAGAGCAAACCAACACATTAGCAGCTCCAGTCTCGTGACCTCTGCTCATATCTCTTGCTTCATCCCATTCTCAGTAGAGTCTGTTTGGTTTCAAAAGGTATTTGCTGTCAGAAATCAGCTGCATTTTTTTTCCTTTTGTAGCCACCTGTTTATCTGAAATCCATTAAATCCATCGTCTTTTCTTTATATTGTTTGGGTTTGAATCTGAATATTTTATCAAATGTCATTGTCAGATATTGATGATAGCTTTAGACAGAAGTACTGGAAACCTCTTTGAATACAGTTAAATAATATAGAACTTACTTTGTGTTGAAAATACTGGGAAAAATTTAATTTTGAAATGTCAAATATTTTCCCACCTCTGTCTGCCTTGACAATGTGTGGCCTTTTCTGATTCCTGAGAGAAAATCTGAATGGGAGCTAAGTGACAGATACAGAGCTATTTGTGGGCCACCATACAACCTCCTTCTACTGCTGTTGTTTCAAGGGGTGACACACATAAAAGGATAAAGAAACCTGAATGCAGGATCAGGGCTGAAGTAAATATTTTGACATTTCCATAGCTGTACAGGTTTAGTGTCTCTAGTCTTTAGTAGAGTTAGTTATGTTAAGCTATGCTGTTATGTCTTGTCTTAGACTTGAGCAGTAACCATCTAAACAGCCTCCATCATTCTCTTTCCATTCTCAAATGTTTCTTAACATATCCTTCAGACAAAGAATTGTGAACTTTGTGGTTGTGTTTTGCTTTTTTAAAAATTCATAGTATATATCACCTTATTCAGTGGTCAGAGGGGAGTTTGATAACATCTCTGTATTGTTGATGAACAAATGGAGGCAAAAGAGGTGGAAAAATCTGCCACACAACACACAAGGTGCATAGGAAATTGGGCCTCGCTGGTCTTCCCCTTTGCCTTTAAAGAGCACACACACATAGAGAGAAAGTGGACCTCCAGACACTCCCTATGTGCTTCTACTCTCGCCAAACAGGTGAGAGAAAAGTTAATTCTGAAGCCTTCCCACTGCCAGGGTCCTTTTCACCTCAGCATGCCTCACCTTTTTTTTTTTTTAACTTCTTCAATTTGTATTTTACCATTTGTTATAATAATGGAGTCTAGTGAGAAGCTTGTGGCCCCATAAATTTTGGACATAATTTTAACTGTGTCAGCTTTAAAAAGTCAGTATCTGCCTCATCAAAGGGCAATCATGTCCAATGTGGGTGTCTCTGTCAATTGTGTTTTGAACTGCAGCAATAATCCAACCAAACCATGCAAAGAGCTTTTCTACGCCCACATTTCTTAATTATCATCATGAGACTGAGGTAGCTGAGACCAGATCTATAATGTTTTCTGGATGTCAAAATGCCCACACACCTTCTGTAATCCTTGTGCTACCAGCCCCCTTTCATATTTCTTTTAGCTGGTCCATCTAATTATCTACTACCATAATTTTTTACTGCATTATTCCCAAATCCCACAAAGGCTCTGTTTAAGAAAAAAGAAAAAACTGGTCTGATGAGATCTCCTTAACTGAACAATCTTATTAACATTTTAGTGGATGATAAACCCCTCTTCACCCCTTTCAGAAATGAACTATTTTTTTTAACAGTCAGGGAAGACCTAAGGCCTTAAAAGTTTCTGCATACATTGCATCTATAAACAATGCAATTTCTTGGGAGCTTTGGGGTCTACTGTCCGCTTGGAGAATAAATAACTTCATTATTTTCACATGCGCTATAGTCAATAAGGATCTGGAATGGGAAAGTAGCGAAAATGTTATGACTTAATGAACATGTTGCAAAATCATTCTTACCAAATGTCAAAATAAACTGGAGGCCAGAGTGTATGGTTTATGCTTGTTAAATTGGGAGTTTGTGTGCTATTTTGGGAAGAAAAAAAACCCAAAAAGACCACATCATGAAAAGGCAGGGGGAATAGAAAATACGCACTTGACCACTTATAGGCAAGACCTTGGTCCATTACAGTCCCATCACTGGTGCTCCCCACAAGAGACAATACAATAGCCTGTGTCTGTGGGAAAACCACTTACTGACAGCAGATTGGATCTGTCGCAATGCCCTGGCCCCAAGGCTCTCCACTAGCAAAGGAAGGGCACGGGCCAAGCCCTCACAGATCAGTTTACCCCACAGACCAGACATGGCTAATCCCTGCCTCTCTGGGAAGCACCAAGCTTGCACCAGGGTGTAAATGCGTCACATCCATTAGCAATTTCAAAAGACCCTTTCCATTGGGGGGACTATGAATTTGCACTCTGCCAAGAAATTCAAATGACGACAGGAATAACATGACTGGAACCAGATGTCCTTTTGCTGGAGACTCCTGTGAAATGTCTGATCATTTCCACAGGTATCCCGTTGATTCAACTTTTGGCATAGATGTACTGAGAAAAGCAAGTTTTCCCTATAATGCAGAGAGTTTTCTGTTTGTCCAAGCAATGAGTAGCTTGAAAGGTCTAAGTTTAGAAATATCTACACAGCTGAGGACCTGATCCTTTGAACACCAAAATGTGTCACACCTATTTTCCCTTTGAGATTGCTTCAGGAAAAGACCGATTAGGATTACATGATAAGTAAAATTATTCCCATACTTACATGGTTGGGAAAATAGGTCTCTCCAACTGCATATTCAAAAGGAGATCAAAGCAGTATTGTTCTTTTGCAGTTATATTTTGACTTATTTATGTTTTTCCCCATTATGTACTTGTTCCTGCAGCACAAAGAGGCCACAGGCATGTACTTCTTGTTTCACCTCTACATGTGGTAATGGGAGTGTAATGAAAGTGCCTCTATTTCTTGCTGCCTGCATGAAATGTGTGGATTCATATATGTGGCTTTCATTTATTCTGTTTCATGACACAAGGAGGGGGGAAAATCTTTTTCATACACCTACATCTATCACAAAGCAACTAAGAATAGAAGCAATATTGAGACAGATGGAAATGTTAATGGTGACAGCTCACAAGAAAGAATCACACATTTGAGAAATAATGAAATGGGTGGGCAGTTGTTATATGAACTCCATGTCAGTTGGTATGTTTTCCTGGCTATAATCTTGAAAAAGTGTGTCTCAGAGATATTTTCAGTTCATGGGAGAAGTCAGTGCCCTACCCTACACCTTGCTGGCACGTGGGTGTAGGAATTCACCAAAGGTGGTGAGCAGCTTGCAAGTGAACCTGTTTCTCATGTGGTCTGGGGGCTGCAGGATGTCCCCTGACATTTCCCTGCCAGGGCACTTTACTATTCCTAACAATGTAGTGGGAGAGATGCAGAAAGGAAGTGTAAAAATATTTGGAAAACCAAACATGAAAGAAACATGGGATATTCACACTTGTTTCAAAATCTTACTTCCAGGCATGCAATATTACCTTTTCTTTCACATTCCATCTGCCCACATTTTGTAGTCCTTATTATTGGCTGGACTTGCTGACCACAAATGAAAATGACCATTACAAAACCAGCCCTGCATTTTTCCATTCTTTCTTTCTAGTTCTTCATACCCCAAAAGCCATCAAATCCATTTAAAGGACCATTTTCACAAGCCTGTTTTTGCTAGTCCCAGTTTCTTAGCCCCAATCTAATGTTAGCTCAGAGGGGAGGGAGCCGTGAAAGTGTCTTTTAATACATATTTTACCTTGCACTACCTGTCTCATCCTGAAGGTCTAGAGAATCTACTGATTTTCAACAACTTTGATAGGTACTGTTTCTTGCAGATGTTGTTTACTGCACTTGACGTTACTATTTTTTGCCAGAGGAATGAACTAGTTCTGAAATCTTATGGATGCTCTCTTTGTTTGTGTATCTGATTAAAAAATTCTAGCAGCTACATCTTCAAGTGCTTAGTGGTGATTTACTACAATGATTCATGGTAAGACTTACAGCTCCGAGGAAAATCTGTCCCTCAGGATTTATCCACCTTTCCAGAATTTCTTATGGCAGGGCAACCATATGCCACTGTATTTAGGAAGCAACTTATGGTTACTGAATGGAAGCCAGTCTGCATTTTCTTAGTGCATTTCTAAGAGCTCAACTGCATTGATGCTCTAAAGGAAAAAAAAAAGGGACTTGCTGTATAAAGCCAAATGTATGCATCCAGCCACCTCAAATTAATGAAATGCTAGACATTAATCCACTGGCATACAAGACAGTGAATACTGGCCACTAAAAATAAATAGTGAGAAATATCATACCATTTGAAATAGGAGATTGTTGAGCAATCTTGAAAATCAAAAGGTTATCCAAAAGGTGAGCTGCTGAGAATGGCAAACTTGCATAGAGATAATGCCTGTGTCAAATATCATATTATAAAAACCATCTCATGCTGGACACAGACACCTGACAGACAACACTCATGGTACCAGGTAAAATAAAACTTGAAAATAAAGGCAAAAAAGACTGCCACATCAAAACTTTGGAGGATGAAGATATATTCCATGAAGATTGGCCATTTTACAGTATCATAACTGTAAGAAATGAAAGGTGGTGATGAACCACCACCAAAGCAGTGAGAGAAACTGTAGATACTAAAATCAATAAAGCTACTTGCAGATTAAGGTATGAGTCACCACAATGGGACCAAATATGGCTGATGTCATTTGTTAGCAGCCGTCCATCCCATGTATCTCTGCAGAGAATTATTAGAATTCAAGAGAAACATGGCAACAGAGGCAGAAAGGGAAATGTTGGAGTTTTTTAAGAGCTGGCAAGAAAGTAATGAGTGCAAACTTAAAATACAGGAAGATACACAAAATTATGCATGGAGTGGAAAATTCATATAACTAGAAGCTCCCTGACAACCTCCTGGATAACAGAAAAATTTATTTTGGGAAGTGGATAGATTTTTAGTAGGGCTAGTGAACCTCTAGTTCACGGATGTATTGAAATATTAGCTCTACCACATTACTTTTTCCTAAGTGAAAAAAGGTCAGAGGACGTTTCATTATGAGTTTAATGAAACCAATACTGCAAATCGTGTTTGAATGTCACCTAGCCTCCAGCTGCTGAGACCTGGCTCTTCTCGGGCTCCACCTCGCCTTAGAACTGTCTTATATGGCATCCTGACAGGTATCCTCAGCAAACGCAAGTTCTCCGAGCGGAAATGGAAAAATCCATGGAGGGATCCTGCCCGGCCGGCTTGGGGGATGGGGTGTAAAGGATGACGGCCGTCGGTAGCGCATCTCTCGGAGAGGAGAGCGGCTGCTTTCCTTTAATGATAAAAACCCCAAAGCCATCCACCCCAAAGAGACCCGACCGCAGCAGAGGCGATAGATGCCCGAGCCCCGCGCCGCCGCCCCTCTGGTGCTGTCCTGCACCACCTCCATTTTGGCACCGGCGTCCGGTCCGGCTCCGGTGCTGCCGGCGATGCCGTCCAGGGGCTGCTGACGAGGAGCCGCTCCCGGGCAGCGGGGCGGGAGAGGGGCGGAGAGAGAGGGGCGGCATCCCCGGCGCCCCCAGCCCCGCGCCCCCATTTCCGCAGGACGGTGCCTCCTGGGGGGGAGGCGGTCGCCGTAGCAACCACAGTGGAGATGGAGGGGGAGAGAACACGAGGGTAGCCCGGCCCGGTCCGGCCCAGCCCGGTGCCGTGCTCGGCGTCTCCGCCCTGCTGCGCGGTGGGGACGCCGCCCCCTCCCCCACCTGCCGGGGGGGTTCCCTGCTCGGCGGAGCTACGTGAGAGCCGGAGCGGGAGCCCGGGGGGAGGAGGGGACGGCGGGATCCGGGATCCGCCTTCCCTCCCTCCCGGCGGGGCCCCGGAACCGCAGCGGAGCCGGCCGCCGGCTCTGCCGCAGTCGCCCCAGCGCTGTGGCTGTGGTGGGGGGCTCGACCGGCCGCCCCTCAGATCCGCCGGGGAGGGGAGGAGGGGTGGCCACCCGCGGCCGGGATTCCCCGGGCGGAGGAGCGCTGTGTGGAACGGGGCGGCGGGGACAGCGTGGCTCCGTGTGGACTCTCCTTGGCAGGAAGGCGGGGAGCGGGGAAGGGGGGTGATGCTGAGCCTCCGTGGGGAGCCGGAGACCCCCGGAGCCTCTCTACCTGCGAGCGCTGCTGCTCCGCCAAACTGCTGACTTTCCAGAGCTTATTTTTAGCCCGGAGACTAAATATTATTAGCTACATTTCTACGTAGGAAGAATCGGAAGCGAGGGGAGGGGTGGGGGGAAGGCACTAGAGAGGGAGATGAGCAGAAAGCTTATCCGAATGATCTCCAGTTGGGGGGACTGCGTTTGGGTTTCAGGCTTGCCAAACACACATACACACACGCACACACACCATTAATTATAGCAAAGTAGATGCGGATATTGGATCATCAGCAATACATGCACGGCTCTCCCTTTAAGCCGTAGGTTGCGTATAGAGAGGGGTCAGCTAATCTCAGTGTAGGTAAATATCAGCTGCGTCCCTTTAGCTGTGAAAGATCAGTCCTGCACAGTGCCAGCTAGAGCTCAGCTGCATCTCTTTAGCTATGCAAAATCAACTTGCATCCTTAGCCAAGAAAAAAAATCCGTCGCATCTGCTTCTCTGGGTGAAGATAAGTTGCACCTCTGCCCAAAGCATGCACACACACGCATAGACGAGATTCCCAGGTTAAATCAGGCACAACTTAACTCGTAGTTAAATCTCATCCAGCTTTTCCTTCCTTCCTTCTCTAGCCCTCACACACATCAAGCAGCCAGCAAGGTAACAAAACTAGGCAAAGAACAGGCACCCATCCCCGCACCACAGAGAGGGAGAGGCAGGAGCCAGAGAGGCCGCCGGGGGTGTCCCCCCTCCGCTTACCTTGGTTACAGCTAACACCACGAACAGTGGCTAGATCGCGGAGATAAATACTGGCATTTCCCAAAGTTGACACCGTCAAACCAACCCCCGGAGCTTGCAAGACTCTTTTTTTTTTTTTTTTTTCTTTTATCCCTCCTCTCTTGTTCCTATTCCAGTCCGCACCGGTAGGAATTCAACTTAACCCAGCTCCAGCGGGGCGAGAGGGCGGCGGGCGGGGAGCGGGGGGGAGGGGAGTGGAAGGACCAGGGGGTTGGCGGGGGAGGGAACCCGGTACCCGGTGCCGACGGCTCCCCGAGTCCGCAGGGTCGCGGAGTGATGCGGGGCCGGCCCCCGCCGACGCTGTCCAGGGTGCTGCCGCCGCCGCCTCCCCGCTCCGCTCCGCTCCTCGCCCCGGCCCCCCTCGCCGTCACGTGCCGCTCCGCGTCCCCCCTCCTCTCCGGGGCAGCCCCGACCCTCGTTCCGCGGCGGAGCGCGGAGCTGCCCCCCCGCCTCCAGCCCCCCCGACGGGAGGCGTCAGGCGCATCCTGTGCCCGCCGAGGGAGAGAGGGCAGGAGCGAGCCGGCGAGGAGAGACGAGCAGCCCGGCAGCAGCCCGCGACAGCTCCAAGTTTGTCTCTCAGACGCGCTATTTCCATCGCAGCCCTAAATCAAAGAGCGTCGCAATTAAAGTTACACTGTCTAAAACACAATTCTCCCGGCCTCCGCGGGTTACGCTCTTTGGCGTATTAAGTACTAGAAAGCCGAGCCCGTGATATTAGATACTGTCGTTAAGCAACATCTCAAGCTTTTTGTTGTAGTTGTTCGGTTCTTCTCTCCAAGTATTAAAAATAAGCTTTTTTTTGTAAGTACTCACCATTGTTTCTTTGCTGTCCTGGAGACAGAAGTGGTTTAAAATCCAGTCTCTCCAACAGATGCTGGAAGGTAATGTGTCTTGTTTGAAGTCATCATGTGAGAACTTCTGCTTTGCTCAGTGGATCGCCCACCACTTGGTGTGACTTATGAATCTAATAACCCTTTGCAATATCCGCAAGCTTAAACTCTCCACCACCTTGGTGCCTACAGAAGACAGAAAGCAACTGGCAGGGAGTTTTAAAAACCTATAGATTTACGCAAACGCCTTAGCTCAGAGTCACGTTTCCCTCTGAGTTCTTACGTGATCTTAATGAATGAGAGGGGTTACCAACCAATACAGTATAAAACGTGATCGCAGCCGCCTCCCAGGAAACCGGAGCGGGACAGTAAGTTCCCGAGGAAAGTCCTGGCCGGCCGGGTGCACTCTGCAGTGTGCCCTCTCTCCCACCGCCCTCCTTCCACCTCCCGGCTCGCACCTGGGGCTGTGCAAGACGAGTCGGCTCCGGAGATTTACGTTCGGGACAGGTAAGCAAATATTTGGGGGATTGTTTGTTTGTTTGTTCTAATGTCACGTTCACTACGCTCTCACGGGAAGCGCTCCAGGGACTTGTTGCATACTAGGTCCTGCCACAAGAGGAGCATGGCACAGTTGCCAAGACGAGTTCCTTTCCGAAACCCCTACCTTTCCCGAGCTGCAACTCCCCGCGCACTTTTCCTCTCCCTCCTCCCTCCACCCTCGCCGGGAGGCGCATCCCGGGAGCTGAGCCCCTGCCGCCGACAAGGCAGAGAAGAGTGGATCGTATCTCTGGGATGTGCCTTTGCTTTTCCCTTTTCCCCCTTCTTTTCTCTTTCTCCCCTCCCCTCGGGGGCCCAGCAGCGCCCCGACTCCGCCCGTGATTTCTAACGCTAAACCAATTCCAGTCTGCTTGCACTGTGAGAACACTCGCACACCTGAGCGCAACTGCAGCCTCTTTCCCCGCCGAACCCCAGTACTACTCCTACCAAGCCTCACAAAGTCCTCGTCCCCATTTTGTCTTCGTATTTCGGGTTTATCCTCAGTGGCTGCTCCGCCTCCCCGGCTCAGAGAACCCCGAGGGGAGCGGGCGCAGGAAGGACTGTGGGAGGTGGTGGGGCGGGTTTCTTTGCCTTTGAAAACGAATTCGCAGTCAACTGAACCTGGACTTGCCAAAGTTCGTGGGTGCTGCCTCTCGTAAGAAAAAAAAGAGACCAAGACTGAGACGCTCCTTTGTCCATTCCCGTTCTCTCCTGACTGACTGTCGGAATTACATTTACGGGTCATTTCTCTCCAAAGTGCCCATTTCTCCCGCCCCCCGAGTCCCAGGTATCTCTGCCTGAGAGCCAAAGCAAGCAGCCTCTTCCATGACAACCATCTATGTTGATCCATGCAATAACCAGCAGATGCTGCCCTAAGACTGGTACAGCTGGTACTTTCCTGCCTTGGCTGTCCTGGGGACAAGGTGTTAGAAGAAAAGTCAAGTGATATCCAGCAAAGCTGCCTTGAGGAGACCCACTGAGTCCCTTCACCTGCATCACACACTGCCTACATGCCATGTACAGGCAGAGCCTGTCAGAAAGCCTGTTGCTGATGTAACATTGCACCTGACAGATCACCCTATCACTGATAGGGTGTCACCCAAGATACATCCTTAAGTACTGATATTCAGTCAGGAAGCCGAAGTTTTCTTCCAACAGCTGGAAGTATTCATAGTTAGTGCTAATACTGGTCAGGAATACCAGTGTTAAGTGGCATTTAAATGAAAAATAATAATAATTTAAAAAAGCCTAAGCTGTTCAACAAGTGGACTTGCAATGAGTTCTACTTTCTCCCATTCTTCTAAGTAATCTACTCCTGCCTCTTCCTCAGTGTTTTGTAGAGAGAACTTTACAAAGATGCAATATAATTTAAAACATATTTCTACTTATTCTATACTTATTTTATAGCTCAAGAAACATAATCTTTCACTGAGAAAGTAATTCCCTCTGTAGCACTTGCAAGAAAGCACTTTGCAGCACTGTTCCTCCCCTACTTCTCATTTCATTAACTTCTAGGTATCTTCATTTTCTGGTGAAGGTCTCACTTGTTAGATAAGCCCAGGAGAAACCTTTGGTGGGTCATAGTTTATATTGACTTAATAATGTTAACTTTTGCAAAAAAAAAAAAAAAATCCTTCCACTAAACTTCTCAGGAGATTCACAGCAGGAAGAAGCATGGTGTCATTTCAGCCCTGTCCAGATGCATTTTCTACAGGAAACCAATGGGCTTTGCCAGCAGTAATAAGGCAGGGTCATGCTGACAGGAACACAAGCAAAGATACTTCTTTAGAGACCTAACTAGAAGAGCTCCTGGTCAGCATTTCTGCTTAAGAACAGGACTCCACCCATCTCACTGAGGGTAGGTGACAATTGATAACACATCTCATTCTCAATAGACCAAATGAAGCCCATGTTTGCTGAAGGGATCGCTTTAGATTTAGATTTTAATGCAATTAATGGAAAAAACCGGCACTGTAATCAAGGCAAAAGTGTATGGAAAAACTAAAGGCCGTTGGTAGAGTAATAGGGGATGCTATGGAGAATGGGAATTATCTGGCAGAAGATGGGTAGGAGGAGGTAGTATAAAATAATCAGAATTCTTTCCTTGTAATGACATTCACAGGTAAGAGAACAGCCCAAGTCATTCTGATGGACCAGAGCGGAAGTTGAGACACCAGTCAATGCACAAAAATGGTAGAGTCACTCCTCTGTCACGGATTCCTGAACGAAGGGCATTATAAAGGGGATGGACTAGAATTAAACCTAAATGCCTGTTGAGTTTCTAGACATTTCCTTTCCCTATGTCTTGTTTCCAGCTATGTTTTCTATCTCTGGAAGAGCTTATCCCCAGGCCATGGGAGACCCAGCCATGAAAAATCACTTGATGTGAGTGGGTGTGGAGGTTTTTTTTTCTTACTACCATCGAGGGGCAAAATTGACTCAAAGTTACTCACCTGGCATGTCATACACTTCAGTAAAAGCTGTGACTAGTGAGTAGAGTTTAGCCCATTATTTAAAACTAATAATCAGGTGGTCCATTTACAGGGTGTTGAAATAGAATAGCTGTTAGCATTTGCCAGAATGACATGGCACAGCATTTGCTGTATGCAGGTAGTTCATACATATAAGGCAATGTACATCTCTTGTTCCAAGTCTGTTTATCTTGGAATCACATTGTTACCAGATGAAGTATACAGCTGCAGGACTTGACTTCAGTGGGGACTACTCATATGTAAATAGTGACATAACTGTTTAGCAGATGAGGCCTAATTAAGTGGGAATCAGCCATACATTTTCCCTCTCTTAGACAAAACAATATGAAGAATACTGCAGGAGCATTGCTAGAAAGTCACAGTGCCTTAAATCAACCTGTGAGACACCCCAAAATCCTAAGCAAGTTGCAAATGTTCCTTCCCTGCCTTAAAATACCTTCAAAAACTATGAGCTGTTACTGGTTGGCTTTTTCACATAGTTGAAAGACTACCAAAATATGTGGCTAACTTCTATTCACGTGCAAAAGACGCCTTCCATTAATTATGTACAGCTGCTCCTTCGGAGACCACTGAAAACCTGCCTCAGACACCAACATTAGCAATCTGAGCAGAATCAGATGATAGCAGTAGCTGTAAACTTTACAGAGAAGCTTCTGAAATAAGAGCTGTGTGACATCATTGCTAGTGTGGAACAGGGCTGCCAACTTCCCTCCATGCCAGCAACCTAACGGTGTGTTTGCAAGAAAGGTCCCCCAGGGTTATGGTGTGCTAGTTTTGCTGGTAACCTCCAGCTTCTTCAACAGGCGGATTTGGCACCTGCCCTGCTACTGTCTGGAGGGTAAATACCAACCTCCCAGTACGTATTTAGGGTAGCCTCCCATCAAGTGTTGATTTTCTGTACCTGATTTTCTCCTGCTGCAGATTATTTTGCTCTTATATTTCCATCTTTCCCCTGATCTTCATGCTGCAAGTGTTAGCAGTCTTACACTCTGCCTCCTCCCTCCCTGGAAGTTTTCCTTTCTTTCTGAGCCTACTTGTCTTCAAGCTGTGTGTATTCCACGCTGGTAACATGCAGATGAACATCGTAGTCATGATCCCACTCAGATACCAAACAAGCCTCCCACCAATGCCTTGTCCTTCTTTAAAGTGCTGGAACATTTCAACTTGCTTTCAGTCTCCTGGAAGTATCAGGAAATCCTCTGGAGTAGACAAGCAGCAGCACATGTGCTTGTTCTGGTTGTACCTCAGAGAACAGCTTATCACAGACTCATCTCCAAGTTTGCAGGGAAGAGAGGGTGAGACTCCCACAGGAGAGTGGTGGGCCCATAGCCAGCCCAGAGCTTAGGCTCCAGCCCATCTCAGCCCACAAGAGGAGGGCTTCACTGTCACCACCAATAGAAGGTATTTTGCTCACTGATTTCTTTTAATATCACAAATTTTGCCAAGCTCGTATTCACATTTGGTAAAACCAGGAGAGCTCAGTTTTCTTAAGGAAACCCAGTCCTGCTATAAGTCAGGATAAATCAGGGTTTCCATCATCCATATCATCTGAAGCAAATACCTTGAGACAGATGCCTTGGCCAGCATTCCTAATCTGTAGAGGCAATAGCACAGGTTACAGTGGGATGACATGCATCAGGGCTAATAGGGGGGTCTGTCAGCATTGAGTCAGCCACCAATTTGTTGATCCTGGGGAAATCCTCTATTCTGCACTTTCAGCTGTCTATAGGTGTCTCCACATCCCTCTCACAGTGGAGTGGAACCGTAGCAAGACTCCAAGAACTTCAAGGTCTGAGAGTTTTGCATTAATTATTTATTTGCCATCAATTTATAGTAAAAGAGCAGTATTGTGGAAGAGTTTTCTTAAACTGTTTCTGTCATTTATGAGAAAGGCGTGTTTCAGGAAAACTTCTAGAATGAAGGTTTTGTTTTTCTCAAACTACCACACATGCAATGTCGTTCAGTACTTGTATGGCACTCATCTAGGTTTGCTGAAAAAGACAGGAGGTTAGATAAATGTAATGGAAACTGTTGGCCCATGTAAGTTCTCCCGCCTGACCTGAGCAAAATGAGACACTGGGTATCTCTTACTAGAAGAAAACCAGAGATAGGGAGAGAAATCAGAACCTGGAGAAAAAGAAACATGACAGCTGTAATCTGTTACTATTGCAACCTGATTATAGGATTCATTGACAAGGTGGGGCACCCTTTCTTTGGCATTAAAGTCTACACCTTGCTTCATGTAACCACAAGAAAATATCTCCAGGCATGTCAGCCTTTAAAAAACATTCTTTCTTCAATCTTCTTTACAGAGAAAACATACAGGGTGACCATGAACAAAATAAGCTGCACCACCACCTCATCATATTTTTAAATGCTGTTATGTGCAGACCTGAGTTAGTAGAGAAAACCAGCACTTCCAGGGGGATTAGCCTTAATTGTACTTACAGGTGAAAAGTAAACACATACCTTAATTCCTTTCTAAAGTTAATGTTTATAAGGAAATTACCTTCCAAACCATATTAATCTACTTCTCAACAGTCAAATACCCTATCAGCTTCCATGGGAGCTTGCAGTAATAGTTTGATGTTTGAATCTCATGAAGCATGATAGAAACATGTTATTATTAAGAACAAAATATCTGTTGGGAAAATTATATACTGAGTTAGCAGAGGGCAAGAGGAACCAGATGCCTATCATATAAGGATTATTAAGAGATGCTGGCAAACTCTGAGTGAGAGTGACCCTTGTCTCTGCATTCACATGAGGAACTCAAATATAACTGTATTCTCTGCAAGGTCCCTGTGTAAAAGAGGAAGAGTGTGAGATGACAACAGAAGAGCAGAACAGGAAAATAGTGATATAGGGTAAAAATGCTGAAGGAAAGTAGAAATACAGAGAAACTCTTACAAGGCTACCACTGAACTGGGGGCACTTAGTAAAATAACCTCCATTCAGGCTCTTGGAACAAGTTAGCTAAAAACTCCTCCATCCATAGCAGTTATGTATGAAATTGTCCTGTCTATTTTTATCCTGTCATTTTCAGACTGAAATGACAAATTCTCCCCAGAGATAGTATTCACAACAACCAGGAAATAGTGCTAATGTTGACCTAAATAAATAAAGCAGCTGCTATGTAAGAATTTCTGCAAGGATCCTTTAAAACATGATACTTAAAAACATTTTCTGCAAAATGCATATGAACCCCTGGGGGACAAACAGCCTGCTAGACACTATGGTCTCACTATCCCAGTTTGGAAAACAAGGTTGAGAGCTTTATAAATGTGCTGCTGAAGAAAGCAGGGGTACTTAGGGTAAGACTTCTGATGCCAAAACACAAGGTCCTGGTATACCTTTCAGTTAGGGCATAAATAAATTTTCAAAGAAAAAAATATTATTTTGTGGAGTTGTATGCATGTTTTTGAGCTAAGGTGCACATGAAGCTTTAGCTATGTCTTATGACAATTTACATGATGCTTTCTGTCTCAGGTGGTGCGATTACTCCGTCTTAACTTTTTTATAGGGTCATTCATTACTGTTAAAGAGAACAATTACACATATATACATCAAAATTTTGTGGAGGTTTGTTTAGAATTTTGTGGTAAACTCATCAAATACAGCAGTGTTAGAGGTTGTTGGTAAAATTATTATTGCTACTCCTGCTTTGCTTCATGGGTTTGAAGACATGTCTTTTCCATTTGCAGCCCATATACTGCTGCAACACCCTTTCCTTTGCTCTACCTGATAACCTGTCAAAAAGGTGGGCCATTAGCAAAACCTCCACTGTGCAGCAATTAGCATATCTTCTGTTCCAGCAGAGATGAAAAAAACCGACTTTTTTTCCCCAAGAACTGAAACGTGAATGGCAAACAGGGATCACTATTTTCATTTAGTGCCCCTTGTAATGCTGTAACGTTCTTCATGGGCTCTTTAAGTCACTACCTTTCTTAACTGCAATGCACATATGGAGACTTTGGATGCATAGATGTCATTATGAATTAATCCACTTCAGCCAAAAAGTTTTTACTTTTCACACCTCCACTGGCATTGAACCAGATATAACCTATACATTTTCTCTTCCATTTTCTTTTCTGATGTGGTCTCCTGTTCTAACTACTTCTCATAGCAGCCAAAGTAACTTTTGTTTGTGACTTGGGGAACTTTATTGAATATATATAGAAGTGTTCCTAACACTTGACAGCACACAAATTCCATGATTACTTTTAGTGTCTGTTATTGAACGAAAAATATTTTAATAACCTGAAAGATTCTTCAGTGAACCATACTGGATCTCTGCAATTTATAGCATATTTAAATATTGTTACATTGGTATCCAAGACTGAATTCCAATATTTCTCTTTTGTATCTGTGTGCATTTTAATACACTTCTGGGAACACTTACCTTTTATGATGAAACCAGTATTTTCTAACGTAAAGTGGTGATTTCAGCTAAAGTGGAACCATATGCATCTTAGGGCAAAGGCTTTTGGTTCTAAATAACTGGTTAATGTTAAGCATCTTTCACAATGAAAATGTCACAAACTACCGTATACCATCTTTCTCAAAGAAACAAAATACAGAAGAGTAGAATTCCTTCTATAGCTAAGGATAAATATTTTGAGGCACAACCACAAATTGAGATTTTTTTTCAATTAAAGTGGTATAACTACAGAGTTATAGGAGAAACACAAACCAAATCTGCTTGATTTTGTGAACCTTTCTCTCTTGGTATGGATTAGATGATGTCCTATTTTAGTTTATCAGTCTGATAACCAGTGGGTAACAACACCCCTGAACATAATTCTACTAAAATATGCATATAACTTATCCCTGAATCTGTGCAGCATATATTCCTCATCAGTAGCTGCATCATATTTGATTATTTTGTTTCAGGCACAGTTTGCAAATCTCTCAGAAACCTGAATAAGTCTTTAGAGCTTTGAGGGACATTTTTGTGTCCATTTTACAAAAAGACAAACTGAGGCAGAGAGCATTTAAACTGCCAGTAAATGACTCTGATAGCGCAGCTTGGTCCCTAAGCAGTTTACCCACAATAATAATGCCGGTCAAGATTTGGCAGTCCCAACACTTTTTTCTAAGAAATATATAATGACTCTTCTCCTGTGCCTGCTGAGTATATTATTTTGACACTGGGAAAAGATCCATGTAAAAATATTTGTATCACAATATCAAGGGTATGCCATATCATTCATATGGCCTAACAGCAAAACACTAGCAAGGAGTAATTATTGATATGGGGGTAAAATTACTTTAGTCTTTTGAAGTAATAAAAAGCACAGAACTTGGGCAAAGAGTGAGGGAGCAACTATCAGATTTTCCATCTCTTATACCTTCTCAGACTGACATTGACTATGTTAAATGTTAAGGGTCAGCCATGGGTCACAACATGTTTCTGGTGCATCTACTACATGGCTGTACGCTGGGATAGCGAATTTGGAAGTTTTATGGAAGAGCTTTGAAATCAGAATAGAATCCTAGGGTTGTTTGGGTTGGGAAGGACCTTTAGGGTCACTGACTCCATCTCCTAACCCAGCACTACCAAGCCCACCAGTAAAGCATGTCTCCAAGCGCCCCATCTACATGTCTTTTAAACACTTCCAAGGTTTCTAAAAAAAGCCACCTCACTGGGCAGCCTGCTCCAATCCATGACAACCCTTTCCATGAAAAAGATTTTCCTAAAATCCAATCTAAACCTCCTCTGGTACAACCTGGGGCCATTTCCTCTTGTTCTGTTGCTCCTTATCCAGAAGAGGCTGATTTCCACCCTGCCACAACCTCCTTTCAGGTAATTGTAGAGAGCCTTAAATCTCCCCTTAGCCTCCTCTTCTCAAGACTGAGGCCCCCAAAGCTCCTCCAGTCATTCCTCATAGGACTTGTGCTCCAAACCCTTCCTCAGTTCTGTTGACCTTCTCTGGATATGCTTCAGCACCTCAGTGTCTTGTAGTGATGGGTCCAGAACTGAACACATAATTTGATGCATGGCCTTACCGGTCCCAAGTACCGAGGGACAATCACTGTCCTGGTTCTCTTGGTCAAATATTTCTGATAGAGGCCAAGATGTCATTGGCCTTTTTGCCCACCTGGGCACAGCTGGCTCATGTTGAGCTGCTGTTGATCAGGATCCTCTGGTCCTTTTCCACTGGGCAGCTTTCCAGACCCAGCACTTTCCAGTATCCAGCACTTACACCTTGCCCCTCATACAACTGGCCTTAGCCCATTGTTCCATCCTGTCCATATTCCTCTGCAGAGCCTTCCTGCCCTCCAGCAGATCAACAATCCCACCCAGCTTGGTGTTTTCTGCAAATTCAGAGGGTGCCCTTGATCCCCTTGTCCAGTTCATCCATAAAGACATTAAACAGAACTGGTCCTTGGGAACTTGACTTGTGACCAGCTGCCAGCTGGATGTAACTTCATTCACCATCACTCTTTGGGCTCAGCTGTCAAGTCAGTTTTCACCAAGCTGTCTTAGGTTACAATACAGGATGTGACCAAAAAGTATGTATTCTATCACAATCTCTTAAAACCAGGTGGGCAGTGATCATTATCTCCATGGGACATATTATCTGCTAATGGGCCATCTGTTAAAACCAGGTGGGGCAGTCATCTTTATCTTTGCCACAACTCATCCTTCCTCCAGGAGGTATCTTCTGTTAATGGCCCATTAAGTCCCACTGTATGACTGATAAAATTACTGCATCCCATTGGGAGATGCTCCACCCAGGGGGAGGAGCCAAGCATTTCCTACCTAGATAAAAACTGAGACTTGAAACATCAGACCAGCCTTTTCCCACTGGATTCCAGAGGAAAGCTGGACCTTTCCACATCACCACTGGACCTTTGGAGGAAAATTGCACCCTTCTACAGGAGCACTGCTTCAAGTGAATCACATCTGTCACTGCAGGAGGATGCAGCCACCATTTAATGGGACTGCTACCAACACCCTGACTGATGGGGTGTCAGGTTGTATTCTGACTCTGTCAGTGTTTCGTGTTTGCTCTTTGTAGTACTGTTTTTTTTTCCCTAATTTAATTTTCTTAATAAAGAACTGTTATTCCTATTCCCATATCTTTGCCTGAGAGCCCCTTAATTTCAAAATTATAATAATTTGGAGGGAGGGGGTTTACATTCTCAATTTCAAAGAGAAGCTCCTGCCGTTCTTAGCAGACACCTGTCTTTCCAACCAGGACACAAGCAAAGAGTATATTCATCCAGGCCATGAGCAGGCAGTTTCTTCAGGCATCAAAGACTTTGCTAAGGTCCAGGTAAACAATATCCACAGCTTTTCCTTAATACACTAAATGGATGACCTTGCCATAGGAGACCAGGTTAGGCAGATAGTCTGGGAGCACATGGTGATGTAGAACAGGAGGTTGCTGCTTTGTGAGCTGGCATTGATTGTGCCTCTTACCTGGTGCCTTCTTTCCATTTGTGACTGGGTATCCTTCTGAGCCCTGCCTTGCCTCAGAGCTACAGGAGGTTGGGAGCAAGATGGGCACAGGGCTCACCCTCCAGGTGCCTGGGGATCTGGGTGCTGCTGTGCTGTGTGGTTGGAAGCACACGTGCCTGTGCAAGTACTGGCAGCAAGCCTCACCTGGGAAACCCTGCAGTGCTGGGGGCCTTCCATGTCACAGCAGCCATCCCATGTTGTGCCACCAGCCTTCTCTCTTTAATCAGGCTTTTTATCAATCTGCACTTGGGTCAAAACACAAGCCTGAAGAGCAGATGATGCATGCCAAGATCTTCTGATCTTTTATGGGTGAATAATTTTTTTGGGCAGCCTGCCTTCCATGAGGAGGAGAAGGCAACCCAGATACTACTAGAGAAGGAAGATGGGCAGATTCAGATAACTATAATAAATAAAATTCCAAAATATTTGTTGTGTTTACTCAAGATGTCTATCATTATTAATAATCTGACGTCTGCACAGTTACATGAGACCAAAATGAAACTTGGCCTAAGGTTTCTCTGGCTCTCAATGTGTTGGATTGTTGGCTTAAATATGCAGTTCCCGTGAAGTTGCTGTCTCTCATAATCTCATATTTATCTTTTTTCTTGTATTTGTCACAAGTCTTTTGACATTCCTTGCTCAGGAGAAATCCCCACTAAACCTGAATTGTGTGGCAATACTTCGAAGGAAAAAATCTGTGACTAAAATCCAGGAGATAAACCATAAGGTGGAAAACAAATGATTAATTGCAAATAAGTAGTTAAGAGGAATGTAATGGAATAGTACTACCTCTCAATTATTTAATTAGGAACATATAAATCACTGTATCTGAACATGGCACTTCCTGTACTACCAAGTCTCTCTAAAAAATATATTTTGGTTATTGGTTTAAAGAGGATTCTTAGACAGTAGAGCAACACAACCCAAAACTATAGCAAGACGAAATGATTTACAAAATTATATTGTTAAATAACAACATAAGAAGCCTCAAATGTAATTTGAAAAGTGCAGCCTGCATTCTTAGTTGCTTAAGTTGATGTAGTACCATGGCTTTGTGGATCTCATCCACCTTGCACAAACCATCTTGCAACCTTGCAACTGTCCAATACACCTTGGACATCTTAAAGAAACAAGTCAAGAAGAAAATCAAACAAAAACTGTTCAAATCAGTCCGATGATAGCTTGACTATTTTGATTACAAAATGAAACTAATTAAAAACTTTTTCCCACCTAATTATTTATTATGATAAAGACTTTTTATTTGGAAAACTGACTTGTAGAGCTTATTCTCTGTCACTTATATTTACTAACATAAATTCAAAAAAATAAATAATAACCCACAGGCTCTGAAACTCATCAGTATGGAGAGACCAGTGTTCATAGTCATGTGAAGTAAAAAAGTCATGTGCTCTGCTGTCAACATGGCCGATCCTTATAAGGTGCTATCTTATAAATTTGATGTCTTTAGTTGTTCTTTCCATTGAAGCGACATTGACACCATCAAAAGCAAGAAACACCTGAAATAACTCTTCCTGGTGTCAGAGTGCACACTAATCCCTGGGAGGTGGTCCCTTTTATGGAGGGTGGTGGGAAATTGGCTCTTCCTGGACCAGCCAGAGACACTGCAGGCAAGGAAACAGAGTAGGACTGGAGCATAGGGAGTCAGGAGGGATTAGGTGCAGGTGATACACCCCCTGCAAGTTTGTGTCTGGAAGGTAGTAAATGCTGATAGGCAAGGAGGTATTTGTTGGGGGTCAGCAGCAGAGAGGACGGTAGTGGGGCTCAGAAGAGATACTCCCTGCTCATGGGGGAGGATGCAGGCAGGGCATGATACCCCTTCACCACTGTGCATCCCTATCAGTGCCTGGAGGGGCAGGCAGGCAGAGGAGGGGATGGGCTAACATCTCAAAACTACAGAGGAGCTCTTACAAGTGAAAAGGCTGAAGACTGTGGCTATGTAAAGGAGTGTCATATCCCAGAGTGAAAGGTTGGGCATAATATTGACCATACTGCTTCCCAGTCTATTTATACACAGATGCATGGATAAGTAACGTAAAATTTACACGCACTTGTGTGTTTTTTACACACAGACCAAGACTTACTATAAAACAGAACAGAAATATGGCAATTTAGAGAGTAAAAATTAGACTTTAGAGAATGACTGAGAGCAATGACACAAGAAATGGTCCTCCTCAGCTCCTGATGCCCTGTAGGTTGAAATGCACTATCTGAAGTCTTTTCCTTGGAGGAACACTGAAGGACCACTGCCAGGATGGCTGCTGCAGTGAAACCATGTTACTTGTATGAGATAGGGTAAAAAACAGTCAGGAGCATTCCATGTCTCTGCCATTCTCTCCTACAGATATGACCCTTTAACATGCAAAGCTCTTGGTTTACAGAAATGAGTGAGAGCAAGATCTGAAATACTCAGTACTTTTCCTCAGTCTTATCAAAAGCAAACCACCATCAAAAACTGAAGTTGAAAAAATATTTTTAATCCATTATCATTATTTGCCACACATAAATTATGGCTAGATTGGTAAAAACATTCTTACTTAACCACTCTCCCATATAATGCATAATTCAAGGGCCAAGTGCTGAGAAGTGACAGTGATTCTCCCAATAAACTTAGAGCAATTTAAAAAATCGTGTAAAAACCATTGTAGAGACCATTGTAGCTATGCAATCAGACTCTTTTACCTTCCCCTCCTACCCACGCATGGTCTATAGAGGATACAGGTGTTGGTGAGATAGGCGTGCGGTGTGAGGCTGGATACCTTGAGAAAACTCTAAACCCTACCTACTTCACAGCTCCCCACACCTTCCTGGACAAGCAACCTGATCCCTCCTCTGAGAAGGTATCAAGAACCATGTGAGCTCCTTACCTCCTGGAGATGTTGGGAAGATGTAATCTTCTGTCAGCAGGGCACACAGGTCCCAGCACCATGGAGATTCACTGGTCAGACACCCCAGTGAACAGAGCAACACATTTGTACAGATGTAAGGTGCTGGTTGTGTAACAGCCCAGGTGATTTACATTTGCTATCTGCAAATAGGGATGAGATGTCTTGCCTGCAGTGCATTTGCACGTTCATACATGTATGCCCAGAGGGAGAGTAAAGCAGAGCCCTTGGAGCTCAGTCAAGGCAGTGACTCAGAGGCAGAGCAGCACATGCAGGATGAGTAGCTGCTAGACAGGTACTTGTTGGGTGGGCTTGGGCTAATTAAGCTGATTGGAGAAAGAAATAAGAGATTCAGGATTGAGAACAAAAATGCAAGTCAAAATTCAGTGTCCATTAGTTCGATGTGTAATTTTATGGCAGTTTACAGGCCTATGCATGAGAAAAAAGTGGAAAATATCTATTTTTTTGTTATGGAGGGATGCTGAGCTGAAGAAGAGACAGTTCACAAAACAGTTTGGCTTTATAGTCTTAATCCACTGCCTGTTACACCTTCCTCTGTTCAAAACACCCCGTATATTTCTTGCATGCAGGGTTGTATTGTTTTGTTACAGGACTGAAGTCAGGGAGGAAATTGGTTTCTGATGCTTGGAATGGCTTTGTAAATGAATGATGAATGAAGATGCAGGCAAACTGGGAAATACAGGGAAGAAATAGATAAATAGAAGAGAATGCTGTGGAAAAAAACCCCAAGAGTATCTAAATTACTTGCACAAAAGACACTAGTAATTTGTGTGCTTGTTATTAGGTATCAATGGCATCTCTCTCCCTACTGCTCTGAAATATGGTTAATATGCAAAAATAAAGGAAACTGCTATCTACTCCAATGTTTTTGTTAGTTTTAGAGAACCCTCACATTTAATTTCCAAACTTAAAAGGAAATAAGAAATCTGGAGCTCTAGAAATTGTTGCTGTTTCCTTTCAGAGCAATTCTACATGTTTGACATCTAATTTATTGTTTATGTCAGGTAAACAGAGACTGGACAACACAGAGTGGGCTGCAGTGGTAAGACAGTGAGTGAATACCTATGAGCCTTGGTGATTCATCGTTCCAAGGAGCTCTTGCTTTAATCACAGAGGGCTGCCAGATGAAGAAAACCATGAGGATTTATGACTTTGGGGCAGAGTGACAGCTGTCCTAGAAATTTCAACCCAAAACTACAAATCAGGGCTTTTATTAGAAAGTGATGGTGAAGGGTTGAGCAACCAAACGTCCTCCAGGACAAAACTGCCATGTGAAAGAGCAACCCTGCTTGATTCATGGAAAAATCGATCTGAAATTAAAGCTTTCCAATGGCTGAAGGATCCACCTGTAGGATTCCCTCTAGCTGAGGTAATCTTACCTTTCTTAGTGTTGGTCTGCCTGTTTTGTCACAGACACAAAGAAGCATTAAGTTCAGTGCTAGGACTTTGTAAGCAGCAATTAACCATGGAGCATCCCTCCATAGCCACTGCACTTAACTGCTCCACTTCCATAGAGACCTTTTTACCCCTAGTCTGCTGTTTTAGATGGTATTCAGTGTCTGTATCATGGTTTACATAAGACTTCACAACTGCACCTATCAACTCTGCCACAATCGTGTCCTGTCTGCAAGCAGCAATCCCTACAGGTAATGGAGAAATGAAAGCTTACCTCAAAAGTTGTGGCTGGATTGTATAACTAGAAATTAAGAGAGCTGGGCTTTACTGTCCCTTACAACACCCACATGTGCAGTTGAATAATTTTGTTATTGATGTTATTTGGTTTCTCCATCTCTGAAATGGAAAAGCTGCCTTTCTGGAGGGATTTTCCCCAAAAAATGGATTTGAGTCTCAGCTGGGAGGAGACATAAAAGTACATAAAAGTACTAATATGGGTAGCAGCTGTAGACTGATTACACCCAGAAATAAAGAGAACTAAAGGAGGGACATAGCGAATTCTTTCATATCTCCTACTGCACAACCCTCTACCTCAAACAAGAAATGCATTTTATTTTAGAAGAGGGACCAGCCCTGGATAGATCAGGGAGGTACAGGGGAACCTTATCCAGAGCCTTCTCCCAGACTGACTTGCTCCAGTATAGATGATCCCTGATTTCTAGACTCAAAGAAATTTCCACAGGAAATATGTCCCTTTCCCAGTCCTATTTTAATCATTTACAGCTGGAAGACTTTCCAGCTTATAAACATTTAAAGATCAAGATATTTCAGCCCATACCTGCTGTGAGGACTGGGCCAAGCAGTTGTTGAGGTGGCCATCAGAGCTCCATCAGGGTAGTTTTAGGACTGGTTGATTGGTCTGTTTGATTTCAGTTTTCAGTAGCTGTGAAAACAGCACAAATACTCTAAAGAGGGTGGGAGGGGGTAGAGAAAAGATCTCAAGTACTTTCCCACTGCACTTGTTTTCCTGCAGAGTTATTTGTGGAAAGCAAAGTCAAGAGCAGTTGTGTTCAGAAGCCAATAACCATTTTGCCATCACAATTCTGTGGAACTGAGAGCTGATACAGGACAACGGTCACCTAGTGCTACAAAGGCAATGCTTCTCTTCAGAGAGAATGTGAAATCTTATGTGAAGCCAACATAATACTGTGGTGTCTGCCTTGCTATCTCTGAGGAATGCTTAGAAAGAGGAGGGTCACCACTCCCAGAGCTTCTGGAGGCTGTCACTTCTCACTCTGCAATAGCTGACAGGGCTATCATTACCTGGTGGGAGACCAAGCAACAAGCTCACCTCCTTCTGGGAAAGGCAACCCACTCAAAGCCTTAGGGCTGTTTGTAATAACACTTCCCTACTAGATTCCATTTGCTTTCAAGAGTGATAAAAGTAGCACTGAGGGAAGAGAGACTTTTGAGAAACTCATTAACCACTCAAGATTTTGTTGTATCCTCATGGTATACTTCTACCATTTTGTTAGGAAATTCTATTTTCTTTCTATTTATTTTCTTGAACTCTGGTCCATTAGAGAGGTGACATCCGTAGCAAAATCACCATTCAAGTTTCTGTATAGATGTCCCCTCACCTGAAACTTTCAAAATGTTATACCGGAATATTGGCATAACATTTTCCTACTTCTACTTTCTCTTCTGCAATAGGCCACTCTACCCACCACGTATCAACTGTTATTTCTGAGGATGTGATTTTTTCCATCATTGATGGGAGACATGAGAACTGTTTTCAAGTCATTACAGTGTCTATATTCAGCTATCAAGGAAAAACATTTAAAATATTTTGACACATATAGAATTGAAGAGTATCAAACAACTACTTCAAAATGAAGAGAAAGCAAAAATAACAAGTCAGCAGCACATCTGAAATTCCTATAATAATATGAAACACTATTCTACCATTTCTTTGGAAAAGGATTTTCTGTGAAGTTGCCTCTATATGTGCAAGGCAACTGTTTACCTGACTAGTTCCTAAACTCTATAAATTTCCAACTGAAAGATGACAAAAAATGGACAAGTTTGAGAATGTCCCCTCAGTTGGGATTTTTGATCACAGGAGATTCGTAGTAACAACAATTTTTCATGGGATAAGATGATGGAGTGTTTAAAAGAGAGAAAAAGTTGATATTGTCAATATATTCCTGGTGACTTGAGGAAAGTTTTGCAAAGATACAACAAATACTGATATTGTTGTGAGCTGTGATGCTCCAAACCATCTTTCTGCTTAGCACTTCTGGTCTGGATAAAATTTGAATTATGTCTGTTTCCCTGCTGTCTAAAAGGGGATGAATAAGCAGGCTTTGAAAACAACAGATTCCAGATCTGCCATTAGAGTATTTCTAATGTTTTAAAGACAACATTTTTTGTGAGCCAAGTTTTTTTTTTTTTTTTTTTTTTTTAATTTTTTTTAGACGGGGTGTTTGGTTAGTATTTCGGTAATACGCCTCATATGTTTTGCTTTACTCCTTAACCTCCAACATGGTACAGCATAGCCAGATACTTGCAACACATATCACAGACAGACATGAAGAGTGCTGCATATACAGTGGAAAAAATGGAGCAGTGACATACACATCTATAGCTATATGCACACTTATTACCATCCAGGTGAGCTCAGGCAGCCTGAATTATTACTACTCTTCTCTCAACTGTGGCAGATTTTTTTCCCAGAGCTCATAACCTGCTCCCTTCTATCAAGCTTGCATCTGGAGAATGGACCTTCTGTGAGTTTTTTCCAAGAAGCCCCCTGCTAATCTCCCACCCCAGGTGATGTTAAGTAAACATTGGCTTTTAACCCCTAGGGAATTGAACACGACCTTTTGTAACCACTGCAAATACCTTCCTAAATAAATGCTTGAGTAACGAGGGAGGAAAAAAAGAGGATGAATTCAAGAGAAAAATAACATATGCAGAGCTCAATTGAGCTGTTTTGTCACTACATCCTTACACAGTGGTGATTGGGGAGGTTTTGTGATGGATGGCATGTCATTTGCAAGAGTTCTGTCTGTAGCTGTCAGCACAGAAAGAGGTCCTTAAAATTCCAGCAGCTATAGCCTGCAATCCATCAGGAGAGAACACAGACATCCACCCTCCCCCTTGGACAGCACAGGAGCCCAAATGGCAAGCATAAGTCATGGTCATTTTGTTTGTGCAAAACTAACTCCCTGCCCATGAATTCACAACCAATGCCTGGGTTACTGTGTGCACACTCCTATTTGTACTGACAAGTACATCTGCACACAGGGGCTCCAAAACACCCTGTGTGCAGTACTTCTTTCACTTGGTAGCAAACTGGTCAGAGGGAAGATTCTGTTGCTTGAGGTGGGATCACTCAGTCATGGTAATACAGTACATTCTTACATGTGAGAATAGTTGATTTCCTAAAACATCTTGGAAATGAAACTTCCATTTGTACGCATTAAAATACTATTGTAAATCAATTAATGTTTTTTCCTTTTGATTGTCACTCATCACATAGTGTGCAGAGTTGAAATTGTTTTTATCTACCTTCGTTTGGATCTCAGCAGCCTTAATTTTTAATTGAACGCCATGTTCTTACACCAAAAAATAGATGAAATGGATTTGAACTTCAATCCTTTGACTGAGCTTTGAGAAATTTATATTAATTTACACTAAAATAAAAAAAAAGTGATCTATGCAATACATTCCCTCTTCGAAATGTTTCGGGAGTTTTGCAGATTTTCCCAGTTTTTCCCCCTGCAGCTCTTGGTTACTTGGTCTGGCTCCCATGCTGCTCATTCCAGTTTAATGCAGACTAATTTCTATCAGAATAAATAGCATTTCTATTTATTTCTATTTCTGAGCTGGTACAAAAGCACGTGACTTCTTTGCCCGAATTCTAAATTCTCCACAGTTTACACCTGTGGCCAGTATGGCCTGAGGGATAAAGCAATATGAAAGCAGGTCATTAGTTAGGTAAACACGAGATGATGCCATGAGGAAATATTTGGCTCACCAGGTGATGGAGAAACAACAGCATTACTCTGCTTCTCCGCACTTCTTCATCAGACTGGGCACCACTGGCCATTTTTCATATCACACAGCTGTCTTCCTTCATCCCCCAAGACTGAAGCTGTGGTTTCAGGAGTGATATAATCCAAGCTGGAATCTGATCCCAACAGCTTTTTCTCCCCTTGGTTTGAGGCACCATCTGGGGAACACCTGTGGTTAATAGGACCAGCATTTCAGTACCAGAGAACACAGGGCAGTTGACAGAGGATGGTACATCTCATCATCTTCAATTTACATGGGGATAACCAAGGTAGAGATGTCCAAATTGAAGCAGATATAATGCCTCAGCTCAGAGTCCATATCATTTAACATTGACTTTTCTGGGCTGAAGGGGAGCCACCTGATGAAGGGAGAGAACCGGGGTTGGTTCCCAGTCCCCCTCCCACAGCCAGCTCTCAGGCTGGCAGGATCTGCTAGCTGACCTTTCCAGAAATGGGCTGCATGTCTGAGTGAAGACTCACTCAGATCAGCCCCCGTGACTCTGGGTAAATGAAACACTTTGCCGTCTGGCGTATCGCTCGTTTTCCCACGAATGGCACAAATAGTCATGTACATGTACAAACACAAGGGATCTATTATTGGTGCCTCTTCCTTGGCTCGCCATCGTGACGTCCAACCTGGAGGCAAGTGTTAATGCCCTTATAAGGCTCTTTGCATACATTTAAATATGTTATCCTTTGGCCGATGATACAAACTGCTATCTCAGTAGCATACGGCATGGGGAGGTGGGAGATTTTCTTGGCTCTGTGGTGAGAGAGAAATTTAAAAGGAGCCTACAATGCTGAGTCACTGTGACAAATAACTTACTATGGAATGCATTCAGGCTTTAGCAAGGAGGCAGCTGATAGTGAGTCAGTGACTGACTAGTGCCTCCTAGATTTTCCTCCTTGGGAAAGATTCAATTTAATAGGATGAAGTGCCAATAAAAAGGCATTCTCACTGTTACTGAGACAATATCACTAATTATACACGTGGTTAAAACTGTCAAGTTATGTTATATGTCACATAAGATGTGCATTTTTTTTTTTTTGGTGAGTACAGCATCACCCTGTTATAAAGCGGCTTAAACTGCTTTATACCATTGAAAACATTGGGCTAGAAATTTTGCTAAACTTCAACTCTTTGGCTGTGTTAATTCAAGAATCTCCTCTCTTTTGGTTCAACTTGGCAGACTTATGGATGTCCTATTTAGTGCTCTGGTTTAGTACTCCATGGCACAATTTAAACCAAAATAGACAGTTTAGCGTTAAAAAAAAAAGCCCTCTAAGAGTAAAAAGGGGTAAGGATTTGAGGCAGAAGGTAGAAGAAAGTAACTTTTTTTTGTTGTTGTTGTTACAAGTAAAGTCAAATTTGTATTTGTTCAGTCATGACCAAACAAGTGTGTTCTTTTCATCCCCCTCCAGTCTGACAGACCTATCCTCAGTCAGGGAACCAGGAACTTGTCCAGAGAAATAGCTCACTCAGGACCATGGACCTAGAGGAGGGAAGAAATAAGGAGGTCTGGTCAACTTTGTTCTGGTCCCTTTAAACATCTAGCCATATACCTGCCAGTAAAACAGCAGAAGCCTCAGGAAGCAAAGCCTCCCAATATCTGAAAAGTTGCAGCCAGACACCCTTCCTATTCACATATCTTTGTGTTCATGCTACCTGGAACAGCTGCCAATTATTCTTAAATATTCATGTAATCTCTTACCCTCACCTGACTGAGGCTGCTCCTTACAGGAGACTTGCTAAATTGATGAATGTAAAAAATATGAAAAAAGTTAAAAGGCAAAGCTGTCACCCTAGAACCAAGCAGCAGATCCTTTTTAACTAGTCTGTCCTTGGCAGCAGGGGATCAAAGGACCACAACAACATGATCCCTTCTGTTTCCATCAGGCTGGTCGTCCAGCTGATATTCCTTTCTTATTTGCCTGTGCTCTTGCTTTCAGAGAGATCCTATAAAATCAACCCTGACATTCCTGAGATACCATGCTAACCATTACATTATGGAGAAGATAATAACTATTCCCAAGCAGATCACAACCAGAGGGAAAGAATATTCTACTTCCACCTGCACTCCAGGAGGAGACATGAAGCTCAGACTGACAAGGGGAGCATTTTTCCTGAAGTAATTCCAGCTGAGACACTGCAGTCAGGCTGCCCTTTCTGAGCACATGTATCATAAAGGCATAGAACAATCTACTCTTACTTAAACTGTTAATTGGAAAGTGAATTATACTAATGCTGTACTATGCTAAAGATTGGCTGCTGAAGTGTAAGATCTGTTGCCCAGCTCATATGAATTACAGTGGTCCACTTGCCAGTGAATAGGGTTCATAAAGCTGGTCAAATATTTTTGCATGATACTTTTGTGTGTTTCTTGGACTAAAGTGTATTTTTTTCTCCCCTTAAAACAAAGCTTTTCTTGAGAAATGGTGGTTTCATCAACAGTTTCACTGTCCTTTTTTAGCCCAGTGCACCATTCTCCAGCCCTGTGGGACAAAGGGCCTCCTTATTTCCACCGCATCTCTACTAAGCCCCACTGTTAAAGCAATTGGCATTCTTGATAGAGGAGCAGAAAGGCAGCCAAGGGCTCTTCCAGGCTGGGGAAGAGGCATGTCCAACAGGGCTGCAGATTCCACCAGTGCCAGTATTAGATAATTTGTGGTTGCTGAAGGGCTTTGGAGCAAGGCTGTTGCTCACCCTGAGATAGTGAAGTGGTCTTAAAGTGGATGTGAGGATATAGTGATAATCAAAGGAGTCTTCTTCTAAGGAAGAATTATCTATCTGTGAAAAATCACACAGAGACCCTGCTTTTAAAAGGAGTAAGTGTGTACAATTTTAAAGAAAGAAAGGTAATCACATTTTTCTTTGTATACTTGTGAGGAGAAGCTCTCAGATATGACTTTTCCAAAACACCTGCCAATGAACAGCAGTAAAACAAGGGATCTCAGTAATATTTTTTCTAATGCAGAGTAAAGAGCAGCCAACTTCCCATAGAAAAGGAGGAGGGTTTTCTCCAACTAATTTTATTTCTTTATCTTTAGTCATTTATTGAAAAGAAAACACTAAATATATTCCTCAGTCTACTCCTTCCAGTGATAGCTCGAAGGAGTAAAGAACCATATGGTCCTTCAGCTGATCTCTACTGTCTCCATGACAATGCACATTTACAAAGTTTGCTCCTAACAACATGGTAGTATGAGATCCAATTGCTTGTAATTCCCTTTTGGGAGGGAAGGGCTTGCTGCTGTAGTTGGGTACTCTTCCCACCCCTGCTAGAGGGGCTGCCTTTGGGCACAGGGTTTTGATAAGGCTTACACTTCTGCACAGAATTTCCCAGCCCTTCAGCTGGAGGAAATCAGTTTATCTTCTGCCATGTCAGTCCAGTTTCAGCCAAGAAGCAGATATACTAAATTCCTTCAAGTTCCATGCAAGTTTTAATGCACAAGACACCTTAAAAGAGCCTTTATTTCTCAGTAGTCTCCTCCTTGTGATGCTTATGCATTTTTTTAATTCGGTGAAACCAGATTTCCCAGAAATTCTCAGCTGGAGGCTACACTGGGGTTTTGCAGCCATGATCTCCTGGAGCAGGACAGAAGAGTGGCACAGCAGGGGCTTGAGCAGGGGTACCTTGCACATAGGCACCCACCACAGCTGAGACAAAGGCAAGGTGAAAAGTGGAAGCTGATTTGCAGGGAAGGGAAGCAGCATACCAGAAAATAAGAGGGCATGATATTCTAGACATAAACACATTTTAAACTAGGGGGAAAAAAATCCTTGTTTGATCATCTTCCCTTTACTTAAGGCAAAGTTAGAAGCTTTTGAAGTTTTTACTCCTCTCTCTGGGCCAGCTCTCCTCACCCCAGTACAGAGGGCCAGTGTTTCTTCCCAGGCTTAGTGGAAACATCAGAAGAGGTGTTCCTGGCCCAGGAAGCAGGTCACACCACTCCAAGCAGAGAAGATGCTGCCTGCCTGGCCATACCACCCTCTCTGCCTTGCAGCGACTGGATACTGTGAACATGATTTGTAGTCCTGTCACAGCCTGCTCAGAATCCAGATTCCAACAGTCCAGGCTGTGTTCTGAGTCCTGTGACACTGCAAACTCATCCCAATGTGGATTTATTTGGCTTATTGAAATTTAATGGTTGACAGTGATTAGCAGCATGCTCTGTGATATGCACAGCCTTCTGCAAAGGGCGAGGGAGCCACACAGCAGAGCACTTAGGCTGGGGCATTTCTAAAATTTAAGGATATTTTCCAAAACTTTCCAAGACTTTGGGGTGACCAGGATCAAGAAATCACATTACAGCTCCAAACATATCATATCAGCTATATCCTGTCAGTAAATACATGACCTGTCAGAAAATACAGTCACCTCTTTGGGCCCTTACCCTTTGCAAAACACTGGGCGATATCTGTTCTGGAATATAAGGGAACTATCCAGAAAAGATATCAGGCTACAAAAAGTCAGCCACTACTACTCTTCCCGCCACATAGCTATGTCAGGGCAATGCCAGGTAGAAATACAGGAGAGGTAATCTTGTCATTCAGTGACAGATTTTACATTTTGGCCCCTTAAATATTTTGTATCTTTATTTAAAAGAGTAAAGAAAGAATTTGAAATGCTAGCAGGTGGGCAGCAGCATGAGAGTGACTGATGCCATGTTTATGGCCACAAAGAAGCAGACTGCCCATGATGGGAACCCATTGCACCTGGCGATGCACCCGGCTGAAACAAGTGTGCCACCAAGTGTGGTGGACCTCTTCATTCTCCTTTAGATCCATTATATTTATATTTTCCCCAACTTTCTTGAGTTTTCTTATTTTTTAAAAAAAGTAGAAATATTTTATTGCTTTTTATTTTTATCTTCATTAAGAGGGTTTGGTTTCTTTTCAATCTCAACTGCAAAAATAGCTTCCAGTTGAATACATAATTTGCCAGAAAATGTTGACATATTCCAATACTTACAGAAGCCACTTCACATACCCACCAGTGTACAGTAGTTTGGATTTACTTCTAACCAAGCAAGACAGGATGTCCTGCTACTTTAATGGACAAAAATAATCTTACGTAGCAATATAATAGCAGAAGGGTGTTCAGGCTGCATCTGGACCACAGGCTGTCCATTGGCAGCCTCCACTTAAGCAAGTGCAGAGGGATGTTATATAGTTATTTTCAGAGCAATTTCTGTGTGTTTCACTATTCCTTGATTGGTACAATAGCTGTCAACACTCTGGTTTTGAATTTCACACATTTGCTTATTAGAAACCAATAGAAATATACAACCAGTTGAAATTATGCACAATTTTTTATTTTTTTTTTTTTTAAATCAAGGAGTAGCCCAAAATATGGGCGGCAGACCAGGTTAACCCATATAGTTTCAAATGGACCTATAGCACATATTTCAACTCAATAAAAACTCCAGTTGGTTAAGATGTGACTGCAATTAAAATAAAGTACTCAAGAATAGTGATACATTTATTTTGAAATATATTTGTCAGAATGAAACATGTAGAGCTTTTTCTCCTTCTGTAGTTTGTAAGCTCATAAACTAACCCAGACAGCAAATTCCTATGAATTTATCAGGTATTTGGATTTTTTCTAGACTGGTGGTTTTCACTAAGAAACTCCACTATTAACATTTTCACTGTTTGTATATCACATTCAGACACAAACAGGACTTCAAAGACCTGGCAAACTCCTACTCCTTTGAGCAGCTTCCTGCAGATCTGTTCTCCCCAGTGCTGACCCTCTCAGTGATCAGAATCAGGACACTGCTCACAAATCACTGCATCCCCTTGACACCTGAAAATACATACCAAGCTCTAATTATACTTGACAACCATCTAGAAATTCAGATTTCTTTTTTTGCCTGCCCTGAAATTGCCAGATTCCTCCTGAAGTCTATTTAGGAGTGAAGCTAAGGCTTTTCTAATTAGAGCTGAGTCTCCAGATCTCCCTTCACCCCATATACCAGGAGTGAAGACAAAGCTTGCCAGAGAGGAGTCATATCTAGACTAGTCTACCATCATTATGCAATGAAAGGAGGCGTACTGTGCAAGGAAGAGTTTCTGCTGGAAAGAGAGACAGCTCAGAGTCATAGCTTCCTCTTTAAGACTCCAAGATTCATGGATTCAGAAAGATTTGGTTCCTCTAGTAAAAAAACACCATTCTTTTGGGGAAAAAGCCAGTCCTGCTTGGACTTTGCTGGTCTCCCCATTTAGTGGGAAAGCACACAGGGTCTGGAATTCCAGGAGCTTAGGAAGCACCACTCAAAGAGATGCCTGGTGAATTTGGAGGACCTATTTGGTGCCTCAGAGCTTCCTCGTGAATGATGACATGAAGGATTCAATGTGTGCATCCAAGTGTCAAGCAATTGCTGCCTATTAAAGACTTAAAGGGCAGGAAATACTTTCCAGATACACAAGCTTTTTCTGAGGGAACTGCTACCCTGTAGGATGTCAGACACAATGCCAATACCATAAATGGCACTATACAGCAGTTTTCATTCAGAAAATATATGATTTATTTCAAGAAAATCCAAAGAAATTTATCTCCCTTCTAATACCTCTTACCCCTGCATTTTTCTCCAGGGATCTGGGAAACAGGCTTCAGGAGAAGCTTTGAAGAATCATGCAAAATCAATTGTCTCCACTTTCAGAGGGTGGAAAACAGCTAAAATCTTGCCATATCTTTTGTGAGTACCAAGAAAGGGGTGCAGAGCTAGCATATAGCTCCAGGACAGGTCTGGTGCCTTCAGAGCCTGGTGCCTTGGCCCACTGAACCCCACAGAACTGCCAGCACAGCCCCTTGGGAATGAGGACCTGGTGTGTCCCAGGGACATATGAGAGTTTTCTTGCTAGGAAGGATTTCAAAGAAGCCTGGTAGGGTAAAAAAGGCAGAAGAGTTGCTTACTTCCTGCAAGATTATTGTACTTCAGCAAACAAACAAAAAACCCCCACCAAAACACAAAACAAACAAACAAACAAACAAGAAGTATTTTTTCCTATCTTGTTTGGGGCACACACACAACAAAGGAGATGGAGCCAGGGGCATCTTACAAGACTGTGGTGAGACAAAGCCTAAGGAGGAGGTGTGCATGGATGGATGGCAGCAAGTCCTGAGCCTTGTGGTCGGCAGCATCTTTTTGCTTCTATAATACTGATTTCACACTGGGACTGGGATGCTTTTCCTCACCTTCATCAGGTTCAGAAACCCTGATGGGCATTCACTTCCCCATTTTTAGAAAAGATAATCTATTTTCCTATTTCCTATTTGTTTGCTTTACATTTCCATAAGCCAAAAAAAGCACTGCTATATTTGTTGATTTTGATCCCAGAGGAGTTTCCCTGGAGGCACAGGGTAGGTGTCTGTAGAAATGCTGCCCTAGCACTGGGAGGAGCACTCCTCTTTGTAGGGAGGTTAAGATCTCGGTTAAGTTTATTTAATTGTCTCCAGCTTCTCCTGTCAATAGGGAAAGACAGACAGCTCCAGCAGTGACCCAAACCAAGATGGACTAAACACTGTGGAGGTGAGTCTATACAATGCCTCATAGCATCTAAACCTCCTGGTTTAGATGTGCCAGAGAAGTGGGGTTGATTCAGGCTTGAGTAACTGGCTCAGGGCTGCATCCAGGGTTCAAGCTGGAAGCTGGCATCCAGAAGAGAAGTTGTGCCCATATCCTTGAAAGATCTGGACTGAATCATCACCCAGTCCCTACTTTTTACTCTTACTGTTGCATTTTACAATCACCAAGGTGACTTTCTCCCCCCTCTCAATTCTCAAGATGTGACTCCCCAAAAGCAGGCTGTTTGTCCCCCCCAGCAAAAAATAGAGTCACACCAGCAGCAGAGGGTGTGGGGGCAGATGCTTTTTGGGATAAGAACTGGCAGTTTTTAGAGCCTCCAAATGAGTAGGTGACTGTGCTGAGGCTCTTTCTCCCACCACAAATCACGAAGCCAAATATCTCAGTTGCACTGCATGTCTGCAGCAGTTCCTTTTCCAGTGCTGGCTAGTGTGGGAAGGGCTCTGTTGGCACACAGCTCGCCCAATCACTTGCCTGTATGTGGTCAAACTTAAGGAGACCATGTGTTCAAGGTGCACATGTGGGCAGGGCCCTTCTGCCACTTCTAGCCTTTCTGGCTTCACAAGGACACTCGGAGCACACCAAACATCAAACTACCTGCAATCCTCCAAATCCTGCAGGGATGTCTGCACTTGGATAGCCCTATTCAGGGAGGAGGCAGGGCAGCAGAAAGTGGATGTCACCTGCTTTTTAGAGAAGTGAGGGAAACAAGTTAGCTGAAGATAATAAAAACAGATGAACCTATGTATCGTGTAACCTACAAAAGAAAGACTTTTTCCAGTGAAACAGATGGGTTTAAGTGCCATTTAAAGCAACTCCTGCTTTACCCAAGAAAGCCTTACAAACTTTGAATGTGGATTACACAAGCAGTTTATAAAACAGAAAGTCTGTCAATGCATCTCCATCACCACAGAAAGCCTTTTTAAGCAAAGCTGAACAAGAGGAGTCAAAACCAGCTCCTGTATCCTTGAAATTCGAGCAGTGCTGCTGACTACCTGTGGTTGGGAGGTAAACTTAAGTCTGAAACTTCTGCTTTGCCTTCTGCTTCTCTGCTTCCACTCTTGATAGCTCAGTCACATGGAGACTTTAAGAACATTTACAGCATGGCTCCATTGTTTCTCATGACTTGTAAAGATCATCACAAAAGTGCATAGGCAAAAGGTTAAGCTGTATGAGGAACAGAGTTAGGCAGCTGGGAAAGGGGTAGGTTGGGGTTTAGTCAGTCATGCAGAAGGAAGAAGAAAACTTGCAGAGAGGAGAGAAGGAGTCAGTAGTGTGTGGAGCTGCCTGTAAGAAAAGCAGTCAGCGCTGTATGATGCAGTTAATGAGGAAAGGAGTCAGCATTGCCTGAAAAAAGTTCATTGAAAGAAGGCATGAAAAGTTTTCTGATGATGCCATTCCAGTCTGTCTCAACATAATTACTACAGTGCAGAAGACAGGTAATTCCTCATAGCGTTTAGTAAAAGGCCCTACACACAGAAAAAAGATGGAATTATTTTTTCCCTTCCAGTCAAAAAATCAAACCAAAGTGATAAGACACTCAGACTTTCTTAGAGTAATCAGTATGGACAGAGGAAAGATTAGCTTGAATGAAATTTAGAGAGAAAAATATCCTCTCATCCTTCCTTCATGGAGAGTAGCACAACCACTCAGCTCATGCTGGTGCTGCAATTTCAGAAGTGATAGCTTTGAGAAGAGCCAGGGCTGGTTTTCAATACTAAGCTGATGGAAACACATGTCTGCAACAGGTGAACAGAAAAATGCAGAGGAAATGAAAATGTTTTTAAAAGGAAAGAAAAATTAAACCCAGCGATATAAAGCAGAGTGGGAGAAATAGAGCAGAGTCGAGGCAAAAGACTTCCAGCAGTGAAAGAAAGGCTGCAGTTTTGGCTCATTGATTAAACCAGTGCTTAAGAAAGTCTGGTGCTGACAAAGGGGCATCTTCAACTACCCCAGGTTGCTCAAAGCCCCACCTAACCTGGACTTGAATGTTTCTAGGAATGGGGCATCTGCCCCCTTCTCTGGGCAATCTGTGCAGATTTTCACCACACTCGCTGTAAAAACTTCTTCCTCATATCTAATCTAGTTCAACTCTCTTTTAGTTTTAAACCATTCTCTCAACAGGCTGTGCTAAAAAGTTTGTCCTCATCTTTCTTTCAGGCCTCCTGTAAGTACTGGAAGGACATGATAAGGTCTTTGCAGAGACTTTATTAGGTGAGTGCCAAGCACTGGGGTAAACATGAATAAGTCAGCAAAACTGATGAAACAAACTGTTCTCATGCATTTGAAAGCAAAGTGACTAAAATTTAGCTGCTGTAACAGGATGGGACTTCACCTTAAAATATTTTCACAGGTAAAATATTTGTACAGATCTTCAGTCTTCGTATTTCTCAGACCAGATTTTTGATGGTTCTTTCTTGGATGGAGTGTTTCCACAGCTGTTCTTTATCTTTCCAATCTTCCTGCTACAGACAGAAGGAAAACAGAGTGAAATAATGGCAAATAAAAATTTGCAGGGGTATAACTCTTCTTACCTCAGCGTGGTGCGTTCTTGTCTTATACCATAGTGACAGTGAACTGGGGCTGGACCTTTGTTACTGGATTTGGTCAGTGCTTTGGACAAGGCTCTGAACAGCATTGCCTCCTTCCAAGAGAACAGGAACAGAGTCCTTTCAATGGCTGTGTCTCATGCCCTGCAATTCAGAAATGCATGCAAAGTTGCAAATACCCAACCACCATTTAAACAACCTGAAGCACAATTCCAGAGGAGGTATAGGGTAAGAGAGTAGCATCAAGATGAGGGCAATGGATTTGGTGAGTGAAACCTTAAAGTAAATATTTGAACAACAAACTGGAATTCACCCAACTCAAGCATTTTATTTGAAAGGAAGTATCTTAGGGATAGCTGAAGCTGGCATGGGAAAGAAGGAAAGGAGATAGGAAAGGAGATAAAATATGCAAGGGTATTCAGAAAAGAAAGAGGCACTCCCCTGAACCTCAGAGGAAAATCAGTTGTGAATATGTGGGTATTATTTAGTGTCTGGCTTGAAAATAAATGCAACTATAAGAAGGCTCCATGGTTTAGGAAAAGTATTCCCCAATTAAATGTTTCCTGGTGAAACATCCCAGAGCATGCCCCCTTCCCATGCCCTTCCCCATGTATTGGGGTGGAAGGGAGAATTGCAGGCATAGAAAGGTAAAGATCACATTTGAGATAAGAAGAATTTACCAGAAACAGCAACAAACCAAGAAAATTATCAGTAAGAAAGTAGTAGTAATAGCAGAGTTACAAGGGAGGTGAACAATTCACACACAGTGCACACCTCACAGAACTCAGCACCCCTGACCCCACACCCTGCAAAACCAGAAAGTACACTGATCCCACTCCTGGTATGGTGGGAGGTGGTATCTTCAAGTGACTGTGACCTCCTGCCTGGTAGAAAACTTAACCTGGCCAGAACCAGGCTTGCAGGGTTTGGGCAAAGCAAGGGAATGACTGAAACTAAGGCACAAGGTAGGAAGATACAGTCACAATTAGATGTCATTTCAGCACCATCCTGGTTTTCAGACCAAAAATAAAAGCAATGAATCTTCCAATCGAGTATGCACAAAGCATAAAAATATTAGAAAAATGTTTAGGCAAGAAGAAGCTATATGAAGGCTTTATTAAAAAATAAATTTATTTCTCTGGAGGTAGTTGTATAATGTCCAAAGGTTTCAGTGGAGCAGGCATTTTGGATATTTGTTTTAGACTGAGACTCCACATAAACAGGAGGATGTGGTTTTCATGTCAATGATGAATGGGGAACCTCTTCCTAAAGCCAATTCACCCCGTAACTTCCAGGGAGTCAAAGAGAGAAAACCTGGCTTTTTTACAGTTGAATTGGAAAAAGTGCCAGTTTGGGGCCATAGGGATGGTGCTATTCTGTGTGCTTGTTCTCCCTTGTTTGAGAAATACTGGGGAAAAAATATTATTTGGTTTCTGGATGCATTCCTTTATAGGTGTAGAATGATGAAGCTTGCAGCCTTTGACAAGGAAGACAGAACAGAATCTAGAACAGGAGGAGAAAACACTTGTAGGTTGTTTTTTTCCTTCCAGATGCTCATTCAAACATTTCAGATAACATTTAAAAAAAAAGCTTAAAACAGACTAACCAAAATCACTTTTAATCAGGTTTTGTTTCCATGGCACCTTTGATGTCATAAGCTTAATAGCTCTTCAGTGATCCATAGAGTCTTCCAGGTTAAAAAAAAAAAAGGCTAGACCTGAATGTCAAATGTTGAATACACCTTTAAAATATTATTTCTGAAAAGTTTTCAGGCATCCCTTATTTTTTAAGAGCCAAGAGAAACCAAATCTCCAACCAGGAATTTCCCCTTCCCACAAACTCCTACCCTGCATATCAATGGAAATCTTTGCAGAGAAGTTGGAATATATGGAGACCCACAAATATATTATTAAACTGCAAAGAAAGTGCATTAAAAACACTGTTATAAAAATAGCCGTAAATCATTTCTTTATTTTTTTTTCCTTCTACAGATGCAACCTCTCAAGAAACATCTTTCTATCAAAATTGAAACAGATTGTGGTGTTCGGCAGCACATTTCTCTGCTAGGGAAACATTCTTGGTACAGTATTCTTGCTCTTAGTCAGATTTTTTTTTTCCAAGGATTTTCTGATTAAACATGGTGATGATGGATAATAGCAGTCATACTACGTTTCTACTAACACACACAAGTCTTGCCAGAGGTGAAGTAGATGCAATTTGCTTTTATTTAAAAGCTTTTGCTCAATAATACTTTCATGGTCTGATCTGGCACTTGTAATCAAGCAACATTCCCAGTTCCATCAGCCCTTAAGATCCAGATTTTATATGAAAAAAAAGGGGCAGATCTTTGGCTTGATGGTTCTCTAGGATCTCTGCCACAGTTTGGAAAGCAACATATTCATCTACCTGGTGGTTTTGGTATGTATAGGAAAGGGAATAAATCTTCACATGACTTGCTGCTGGACACTAAAAATATAATGGAATGTACTAAAAAAAAAAATCACAAAATCCTAATCCTGATTGCTTCTTCGAAGGTAAAAGTAATGATTTTTATTTGTGGATAGTAAAATACACAGCAAAGGTATACTATACTAACTTTAATGGTAAAAACAACTTAAAAATTCAATTTTGAAAAGGAAAACTTGATAAAACTGTGTAAAAGATGTAAAACACGCATATCAAATTATATTTATACAATATGATATGAACAAAACAAAATAGGTCCTTGAAATTAAAGCTACTAATTAAGTTACTTTTCAGTTTACATTTCTAGTACAGAAAAAGGAGAAGGTATTGTGTTCTTCATACATCTGGATTTTAATTCTGTAATATATGTAAGAGTGAATCTGGATGCTGTCATATGTGCCAACATAGGTAACCATAATTTCTAACCCATTCAGCAAAATAAGTAAGATTTTCATGTTGAAATAATTATCATATTTTAGAGGGATAAAAGCTAACAGAATTTTAAGCATAACTTAAAAAGTGGATGCTTCCTCTGTACATGGAAGGATTTGAACTAAAATCACAATACTGGTGAATAACTCCAGACTTTTGATGGTATTAACTGAGAATGTAACATAGTTTATTGTACCTTAAATCCCCTGTATACATCTCAAAATTTGGCCCCATTAAACTTTCTCTGTTACAAAACATTGTGGCTTGTCTATTTTTGGCCTAGAATGGGATGATAATAAATAAAATGACATATTTAAAAATCCATTAAACAACACAACCCCCACATATCATTCCAGATGTAGTAATCACATATTTGGGTTTTTGTTTGGATTACTGGTCTGGTCTGTGTTGATTTGGCATGGCCTGGTTTTTTGGTAGCGAGGGAGGGCCACAGAAGAGGCTCTGAAGATGGACATGCTGCGGCCTAATTAGAGACCTTGGTAATGCCTCTATGATGATGTATTTAAGAAGAAAATCGAAACAGTACAGGGGCAGTTTTTTCTGGGGGTGGCGAGCTGCTGCCATCAGGGCCATCCCCTGTGTGCCATGGCCACCACCATCTCAGTGTGGCCCATAGTGAGTGAGCCTGGACTGCCTGGCTATCCCTAGCCAGCCATGCTGTAGGTGTGCCCTGGTTTGAAACACAGATGTCTGCTAAGAAAGGCAGGAGCCTTTCTTTGAAATAGGGAATGTAAACCCCCTCCCTCCAAATTATTATAATTTTGAAATTAAGGGGCTCTCAGGTAAAGATATGGGAATAGGAACAGCAGTTCTTTACTAGGAAAATTAAAATAGAAATACAGGATTACAAAGAATAAACCCAAAACGCTGACAGAGGCAGTGTACAGCCTGACACCTCGTCAGGCAGGGTGTTGGTAGCAGTCCCATTAAATGGTGGCTGCAGTCCTTTTGCAGTGACAGATGTGATTCAGTTGAGGCAGTGCTCCTGTAGAAGGTGCAGTTTCCCTCCAGAGGTCCAGTGATGATGTAGAAAGGTCTGGTTTTCCTCTGGAATCCAGTGGAAAAAGGGCTACTTTGGCGTTCCAAAGCTCAGTTTTTATCTAGGTAGGAAATGCTTGGCTCCTCCCCCTGGGTGGAGCATCTCCCAATGGGATGCAGTAATTTTATCAGTCATGCAGTGGGACTCAATGGGCCATTAACAGAAGATACCTCCTGGAGGAAGGATGAGTTGTGGCAAAGATAAAGATGACTGCCCCACCTGGTTTTAACAGATGGCCCATTAGCAGATAATATGTCCCATGGAGATAATGATCACTGCCCACCTGGTTTTAAGAGATGGTGATAGAACACATACTTTTTGGGTGCATCTGCCTTAGAGAAGGTAGAAGGGCAGGGGTGGTGGTAACAACTTCTCCTTCTCAGTGCCCTGCTTGAGGAGAGGTGTTAAATAGTGCCAGCACTGGTGGAGCTGCCAGGCCAGTTGTGGAAACATGGCAAATGATTTCCTGACAAGGAACCTAGACAAGATCAACCTCTCGGCCCCATGGGATTTTACACGAATCTTTGAATTAGTGGAACTTGTTGGCAATGGTACCTACAAGCACCACTCTTTCTTCTAGTGAGAGGAGGAAGTGAGGACATGTGAGGGAAAACACCTTGGTGGCTCCACAGTCAGTGGAAAACAAGGGGAGGAGGTGCTCTGAGTGTCAGAGCCAAGATTCCTCTGCAAGCCATAGTGAGGACTGTGGTGAAACAAACTGGCCCCTGAGATATATATGAGGTTCACAGGGAATGCAGAAGCCCACTTGCAGCCCATGGGAAAAGTGCTCACGGTGGAGCAGGAGGATACCAGAGAAGGCTGTGATCCAGTGGGAAACAGGAATAAAGAGAGAGCGCCACTGCTTCCAGAGGTAGAGAGGGCCCTTGCTTCCAAGCTAGAGCAGCCTATCCTTAGAAGACTGCACTCCGTGGATGAGTGGCCCATGCTGCAACAGTTTTGGAAAGACTGTTTGCTCGTGGAAAGGGACACCATGACACAGCAGAGAGAAGACTCCTCTCCCCAAGCGAACAGAAGATTTCGAGGGACGAGCTGACCAAAACCCCCAGGCCACCTCCCTGCACTGTCGTTGGGAAGGAGGGAGGGGCTGGGGAGGGGGGAAGGGTGTTTTAAAGGCTTATTTTACTTTTCGTTATCCTCCTCTCTCTTAATAATAAATTTACTTTATACCTTTAAATGTAAATATGTTTTGCCCTTAGTGTTTTCTCCCGGTCCTCTTCTCAACTCATGAGCCCTTTGTTCATTTTTTCCCTCTCCTCTGCCCAACGGAGAACAAGAGAGAGTGAGCAAATGGCTTTTTTGGGTGCCTGGCATTTGGCCAATGTCAAACCAAGATATCCTCTCTCTAACCTTCTGTCATTATGGAAAAAAATAAGTACGTAGCTACAATGTATTAAAAGACAGAAAAAAACCGCTTCTTATATTTTGATAGTATTTTTTTCTTAGCTATTTTGTGTGGCTGGTGTTTTGCATAATGGGACAGATTTATTTAGACATATGTTTATATACTCATGTATGTACATGCCCTTATTCAAAATTATGTTCTATAAGAAACGCTAACAATTTTTTCACTGGGAATTCTTCTAGGTAAAGTTCCCCAATGAACCATGCAGACATTCATGTACAGAGCCATATCCAAGTTTTAATGTGCTTCTATTTATCCTGTTTAAAACCAAATATTTCCAGACAAAAGAGATTAACAGACACATTAAAGACTCAATCAATGCAACTATATAAAGGGTTGTAAAAACTGGAGTATGCTTAATTCATGTTGCAGAAAGCCTTAGAAAGGTGCTTTTCAAAATACTCTTGTTTATGAGAACATGCCTTAAAAATTTCTTTATAAGAGAAGGATAATGAAAAATTATTTTATCTCTGTACATGGTATTGGAAACCACTGACAGCTGAGCTGGGTAAAAGCTGGTCACTGATATGCCTAAAAGTTCTGTTAGATATGACACTTACAATGCAATCCCAAGCAAAACATGCCTTCCTATTAAGTTAATAAGAAATGCATGTAACTATAAATCTTGTGAAGTTATACATATCTATCTTCTATTTGGAAAGGGAGTCCCTGATTAAAGACAGAGGGGCAGGACCCTGTAGGAATACGGATCTGTGACTGGAGCAAGTGGAAACCCCAAATAATCCAGAATTTTTAAGAACACATTGTTATCATCACTATACATGCCCACATCTTCATACACTGACTTACACTAACTTTGTCGGAGAAGGTTGGTAATTTTAAGTAAAAGAAGAGTCTTTTAAAAGGAAAAAAAGTCTTACTGAAAGCTGTAACTTAACTTTTCCATCTTGAAAATATTATCCTCCTTTTTTTCTTCTTAGTCATGATTTCTCCTTCCTCAGACTTGTCTTAGCCACTCTTTCCCTCCTGCTTTCTTTCTGTCTTGGAGATGAATGGATTTCAGGAAGAAACTTCAGAGCAGTCTGAAAGAAAAAATCTCTGTCAGATTGGCTATTTTTTGATTAAATCCAACAAATGCGTATTGCAGGCAATTCAGAGAACTGGCCATAAAATACACAATCTTTCATGTCTGTGCTACCTTTTCAGCTGCAGTTTCAGTCAGATCAGAAACAGTTGGTAGACTTCACTCAGTACCACTTTCTTGAGGATCCAGGACTTTTTGCAGCACAAGTTCACCTTTGTTAAAAGATGATGTTCTTACAAACATGCCACCTTCTCCAATTCTTCCATCACTTATTTGTTTTTGCTGGTATTTTTTTTCCCCTTAAGAGCATATTAATTTTCTTGTTTTAAATCTTCTCTTAAACAGAACAGAGTCAACCACACTCTGATCTCATGGTCAGTGGTGGGATTCCAGCATCTTTTCTCTCTGCATCACTCATGTAACAGCACTTTTTGTCTCCCGTAGCACGTTCTTTGAAAACCCCAGCTCGGTCTGCAGCAATGCTTCACCTTAAGAAAACCCCCTCTTTCCTCCCTTCCACCCAATCAGGAGATGAATTCCAGTATTAAAAGTAACCATTTTTTCTCAAACTCACTCAGGATTTCTGTCCAAGTTAAATAAAGAATATGAGTTTTCTACTCCTATTTAAAGCTTTTCCTTTGAACTACTATTTCAGAACTTTTTACTTTGCCTGTTCTAGGGATACAATTTCTCTTGTGTTTAATTATCTTGTGTTAAAATTATCTTCCGTCCTAAAGTTCAGTATAAGATCAAATATTCAAAGGTATGAAGTAGCTCCCAGTTTTCCCATATTTACACCACAGTAACAGAGAAAAATCTGGACTCAAAGCCCCAGAGAGATGTCTGTGCCAGAGATGTCATTGTTATTTGCATGTATTATAGTGTCCCTGATAAAAAACACATCTCTGATTTACACAGTGAGCCTCAGAATTAGATTTTTTTCCCAGACACGTAAAATGCACATAAGGAGAAAATAAGGGCACAGCTAACATAAAGGCAAGCTGAATGGCATCAGCTTTAGGCTGAGCAGTTTCTGTTTGTTCCACTTTTGTAGGAGATCAGTGGCCAGGTAAAAGACAGAACGTAACCAACTGCACCACAGCCCAACCAAGAGCTCAGGAGTGCCAGACTGTCATGCAGATTTTTCCTTGTTTGTTTTGAAATTAAATCAAACAGAGCAATAAAAAACTCAGCTTGATACACCTCAGATCAAATACTGCATTGTTCTCCATATATATAATGTGTATGACTAATCCCACCACAGCTCTTCGCCTTTAGAAGAGCAACTTATGTAATGGTTATGGTAAGGAATGAGGAGGTGAGTGCCCTAGGTTATAGCCTTAGTTCTGTTTGAAATTCCTCTACAAAAAGGAAAAAGAAAAGAATTTGGAGAGCTAGCTGGCAGGGTACTCCACTGACTCCTGGACCAGGCTTTGATTTACACTAGCTCCACTCCTGCTTCACGAGCTCTGTTTTATTTACTTTCCTAGTAAGAAGAATCTCTGTGCTGCTTTGTAGGAGAATAGTTTACAGGGGTAGTGCAGAAGGCAATTTTTCTCAATGGATTACAGCTGTACTGATTGCTGCAAAGCGGAAACAGCCTTGCCTGTCCAATGAGCATGGATGTTATAAAAGAGTGGATTAGCTGGTTGAGAGTAAGTTGGAGAGCTGGTGTCTATTGGCTGTGAGGATGGATGGATGGATGGATGGATGGATGGATGGATGGATATGCAGTCATGCAAGGGACAGATAAGGTAAAATATGTGAGGGACAGACAGGGTTAGGTGGCTGGGTAAGGGACAGGTTGTGGTTTAGCGAACTGTGCAGAAGGAAGAAGGAAACTTCCAGAGAGAAGGAGGGAAGGAGTAAGTGCTGTGTGGAGCTGCCCGTGAAGAAAGGAGTCAGTACTGTGTGGAGTTGCCTGAGAGAAGGCATGAGAAGCTTTTAATAAATGAAGGACTGGTGATGATTCTAGTCATGTCTGTCTTGACATAATTACTACGCTTCTTTGCTTAAACTTGCTAGTTTGAGAAAAAGTACAAGCTGGCCGCTCTTCTGGAGGAATGAGACCACGAGCTCCTGTGAGTGAGAAGGGTCAGTCTGTGCTTCTAGCTCATACCTGCAGTATTTATCAGGATAAAGAACAGGATGATACATCCTGCAGGGAAGCTTCCTTTTAGTAATGAAACTTGAGCATGGTGACAGAGTTCTTCTGAGTGAGACCTTTACACAGGTACTCAAAACTAACCATTAATAATGGACTAAACTGAATTGAATGCTGGCTGGAGTACTGCTACTAGCTTCACACTCCCAACACTTTCCAAAAGCTAGAGTTTATATAAACCCTCTTTATCTGAGTCATGATTGCTTCAAATCAATCCTAGCAGCCTTTACCATATTTGAGTGCTCTCTATTTTCATTAGACTGGCTTTTTACATAGATGCTTCTGCTGTGCTCTGATGATATTAGAGTAAACCATGCAACATTACACTGGCTTTTTGGGTGATGAACATCCAACAAGTAAAACAACAAGCAAAAAAAAGAAAAAAACAGAAGTCAAAAGGTTGTGATTGCTGCTTTTTAAGGTTTTTCTATACACAGAATGTCAGTCACATAACTTCTACCCATTTTAATGGCCTTATGTAACTAAAGCACTTTTCACATGTTTGGGATAGTACTTATAGTACTGTAATGTGTTTGTGGAACTGTTTGTCCATACAACAAATATTTCCTGAAGTTTGCTTAGGGGTCTGAATGACAAAAGAGAATTATTTATTTTGTGATCTTTTTTGCTGCTACTGTCTCCAGTTGTTCTTTGAACATCTCTGCAGAGATGCCTCAGTCACCAATTTGCAATGAAAGAAATCTAGATATAGTACAAATTCACCTCTGCACAGATTGCAGACTGTGAGCAGCTGCCACATGGAGAGATGAGACAACACCATAGCAAGTGTGGGAAGAAGGGCAGTGTGGACCTCTGCCTGAGAAATCATTATTCATCATAGATTGAGTCATCTGTGTTTATCAGCCACAGCTCTTTAGGTCTAAGTTGCCATTTAACATACTTTTACACAGGTCCAGAGGTCTTTGGGCAAATATAAATAGGGATTGTAGTATGGTAAAACCCCTTTCCTTTGCTAAAGCTGTGAAATGAGGTTTATTGTAAATAAACATTCAGGTGAAGGTTTTCAAAAGGCATGGTTTCTGAGATTTATGACAAGAGATATAATTTAAATGAAGTGGGTATTTTAAAACCACATGGGTTTTTTTTTTTTTTCTATGTGAGGGCCATGCAAAACATGAATAGGTCACTGAATAATGGTAGATTTGGTGGAATTTGTTTTTTTTCTGGATGGGTGCCCAAGTAGTCTAAATCATGTATGCACATGCTGACATTACTGGATGTGAGATTACAGAAATGGAGACTTAGAACTACCATTTTAGTAATTAAAATTTCTATTGTATTAAGTGTCCTTATTAGGAGTCCCTGATCCCTTTTAATTCCCATTGTTAGAGTCTCTGTTGCCTGTTTTGATATTCTTGCAGTGTAAATACATTTTCGTGTTGCTTTAAGGACCTTATGTGAATAATACCCAAATAAACAGAAAATAGTGAAACATATAATTTCTATGTGCAAGTAGTATGAATTCAGGTCATGGAGCACAGTGAATTTATGGGGATGCTACACTGGTTTGTAAGACCAATTAAAGAAAAAGGTAGAGTAGCTTGCTTTCACTGGTTTGCAAAGAGGGCTTTGAATATTTCATTTGCATTTTGTTTACCAGGAGCTCCAAGTGAGTTTCAGGCAGATGTGTCCTCATGAGCTAGGCCATCCCATTTGCATTTCAGCACTGCCATGTTGCCATGACTGGGATAAGTAGAAGGAGGAGGCCATTCATGTAAAAAAGGCAAAATTCAGTATTTTGGAGAGATGGAAGTGGGTTGACCCTGTCCCCTCCTCTGCTGCAGAGAGGTACCTGCAGCCTCTGAAGGCTGGGTAAGGGCATTAGCAAATGAATTACTGACTAGGTGAATAATGTACCGTGGTTCTCACACCATCTTACCTTGCTAAACTGTCTGTGCATCAAACTGTCTATGCAATCCAAGAGTAAGACTACACTGCAGCTTGTCTCCTCCTTCTGTGATTGAACAATGCCCTGAGGAAGAGCCTTGATGTTCCTGGCTTGGTGGTAACTACACTGGATGCCATATTTAATATAATTTCTATTTTGAAACTGACGTAAATAAAAAAATCTCATGGTATTACTGAAAGTAGGATGTTTGGATAGGCAAGAAAGGAGGAGCAAGAATTTGGTATATACTGTGATTGTATATCCAGCTGTATGTAATACTGAGTTTGAATTAAATATCGCTGTTAGTGAACCTAAGTGGACTGTTTTACTGATATTTTGTATTTAAATTCCATTCCTGTCACATTTTACTTGGCAGATATCTAAAATGTCTATGAGACTAACTTGTCTTTTGCCCTACACCACTCATTATTGTGTTTTCTTCAACAAACACCTGTAGTTGCCATAGTAAATCGATCTGGTACTACCTCTGGAAAAGGACAGTCCTAGTTATTACGCATTGGCCTGTTTATATTTTACCTTGCAAAACTGAGAGGCGTCATGACAAGTGAGGTGAGTACTGAAATGTTTTGCCCTGTAGCTTTAGGAATAGATGCTTTTCTAGGTTTTTGCCTGCAGTTCCCAATAAGGTGGGGCAGGCTCAATGCTTTTTCTTCACTTGAAGACAGTACAAATGTTTTGTCGCAATGAGCAGGACATACCTACAAACAAAGATGTGACATCATATATTTTTCTTACAAAAAAGCTCCATTCTCTGTGTTCAACAATAACTCCTGAAATCTAATATATTCCTATGAAAAGAAATTGTCCTCCCTGGTTTATAGATTCCCCCAATATGCTGTATATATACCTCAACAATGAGTACAAAGTTTCAGTTACCCCCCAAAAAATTCAAGATACTGGATGAAAGCAAAGGCGTTTAGATTTCCTGAAGGAAAAAAAAAAAAATCCTGTGGTATTTTCTTGTTTTGATCAGATTAAAAGTATTTTGAGGGATACTGTGTTAAATAACGTGAGGGGAAAAATATGTTACTAAAATCTCCAAAATGCAAAGCTTTTTTTCTGCCCCCCAAGCAGTTGCATTTCTTTTGGCATTGGCTTTCTTCCCAAAGAGCTAGAAGCAATACCAAACGATGTGAGTACATGTTGAACATATTTTTCCAGATGTCTACTGACATAGCATCATCTTGCAAGAGGTTTTGCTGGGGAGGTTTCAACACTGCATGTTTCTGCAACAATTTCAAGCATCTGGGTACAGACCATATCACCATCTTCCTGCTGATAAAGGTTGGGTGACATTCCTGGTTAGAACTTCTATTGGTGAAAACTGTAGAGCAGTGTTCCCACAAGGCTTGCAGATGACTCTTATTTTTGTCAGATTTTTCATCCAAGTTCAAAAGAGACTATTCCAGGGTCAGAGAATTTTATTTATACAGGCTTTAGAAAGCTCAAAATAAAAATGAAATTTTTCTTCTTGAGAGAAATATTTTGTCCAGTATGAAAGATATTAATTATTGAATTTGCAGTCCTTTGATTTTTAATTTTTCTCCCTTGTGAATGAGCCAGTAACTCCAGAATCAATCTCCTTAAGGTAAACCTTGCCCTTTCCAAAAGTACTTGAGAGGCAGAGAAGCAAATCAAGTGTTCCCAGATTGTTGAAGCGACCTAGGAGCAGTAATTTTTTTCTTTACCTCAGGCAAGAATGCACACCAAAACACCTGCATATATGCCTTTGCATACCATGCAAACACTTTGGGGTCAGGTGAGGGCTCTCCAGAGGGACAACAAAGTATTTTCCCTAAGCCCTTCTCTTTGATGCAATTTGTCTTCCTGCCTCACCTTTACCTCTCTGGTTCCCTCAGAGAGGGGAGGTGACTGGGAGAGGTGCTGCTGAACCTAGAGTCATCTTGAGCAATCTGATAAATAAATTCTAAATAAATTTTAAGATAGGTTACCATGCACCCTGAATATTCAAGAATAGGGGAAGAAATCAGCTTCTTATTACAGAGATTTTTATATAATAGAAGACTGACTGGGCTTAGTCACTCTTTAGCATGACAGTTCACCATGGAAATGAGAAGTCCCCAGTACGTGTGGCATCTGTTCCTACCTCACAAGATTAAGCTGCCCACAGGTGGGAGTCCCTGCTCATCACACAGAACCAGCAGAAGCACAGGAAAAAGCAGAGACAAGAATAGTGCTGACACAGAGCTGTCATTAAAAAAAATAAAGAAGCATGGTGGCCCAAGTTATTAGGTAACTGGGCCATTTAAGATGAATGGAAATAAGTATATTGCTTACCGAACCTGCTCATCGAGGTTCAGCAGTGGCTTCCCATGTTGTAACCAAACTGGAAGTGTCAGAGCTCAAAGAAACATCTCCCAAATTGTGGTAAAGGAGAGAGACAGTGCTGCAGTTTCAAAGCAACAGCATATTTACCTTCCTCCCTCTCCTTTTCTGTATTTCAACTTCTGTATTTATTCACAAATGTTGTGGAAGCTAGATTGTGCATTATGCAAATTCCCTTGGTTGTGTACACAGACTTCCACTTTTTCAGCCATTACACCAAAGTAGTCCCTTTTTATTGGTTAGCAGGATCAGGGAGTCATTCTTCCCCAGTACTAGGTACTGGTGAGGCTGCACCTTGAGTGCTGTGTCCGGTTCTGACAAGGTGGCATTAGGTTACAGGGTGGACTTGATGACCTTAAGGGTCTTTTCCAATCTAGTTAATTCTGTGACTCTGTGATTTTCAGATTTGTATCCCTTACTTATTGCCATGGCATCTGATTAAATAATCCAGTAGGCAAACCTGAGCAAAGCTCAGGTTTTTCCCTTCCCCCTCACAGGGACAGAAGAAAATATAACTGCTTCCATCTCATTAAAAAAACAAAAACCAAAGAACAACAACCCAAACATTTTACATACAGGATCTGGAACCATAATTTTCTAATGTCAAGGTTCACATGAAATACCTCTTATGTTGTCTCAGCCTATTTCCTGGCATAGAGTTGTGATCTCCGAGAACACATAAATGTTTCAGTATTAGTACTAAGAAGCCACATGAGGGAGCATTTGGAGAATTGAAATGCTTTCCTTGTATCATTGTAAATAAGGGAGGGAATCAAACTTGATCCCTCTGGGATATATGGAATTCAGACAAATCTAGATGTTATTATTCATCTCTCCACTCATACTGGGATGCGGAAGTTGTGATGCCTACTGAAGACAGAGGGTTTTTTTTTTAAAAAAAAAGCCCATTAGTGGTCTGAAACAGAAAATTTCTTACTCTGGCTAGGGTGCTCTGTGGCTGGTATACCTGAAAGGGAGCACAAGTAAATGAGTTTACATTTCAGTTAAAGTGAATTATAAGACACTCTGTATAGGATATTCCAGGCTGAGTGTGACAGCAGTACCAGTTTTCTCAGATTATCAGCAGCCTCAGCTGACAGTGGCAGGGAGTGGTAAGGTCTCACTTTCTGCAATATTCTGACTAAGCAAATAGTTCAGCCTACATGTTTCTAAATTATTTTTACACCTAATACTTTTATATCTTAGAGCTTACTAAAGAAAATAAAATCCACAGGTATATGAAGTTAAATTGATCTCACTATTCTTATAAACTGACTCCCAATTTTTTGAATATTTTGGGTTGGCAGTAGTGAAGCTAATCAAAATGGGAAATAAAAACATGTCCACATCAAATGTAATAGGAAATGTGTATACATTTGTGCACTGTAATCTTATATCAGAAAAAAATAGCCAGCTGCAACTTAGGCTATCCTTGTAGACCGAGTCAGCTCAGTCAAATAACATCATATGATGTTACCAAAACCATTTTTGTCAGTAGTACTAAACAGGAGTTCAATAAACAAAACATTTAGCACTCTACCTCAAAAGTCAGCATTTGTAGAACTTGTTCTCAATCAAATAAACTGATATTAAAGGTAATTTTGAAAACGATAGAAAAAGACTCCACCAAGATCCCCTTTTTCCCCCACATTATTCATACCTAAAATTGGCTGAAGAGCAAGTAAAAATGAGTTGCATAAAAATCAGGTTGCAGTTATGATGCTATGATCACACATGGTTGTAAACGTTTGCAAAATTTGCAACTCCTTGTGAGGGGCAGAAGTTCCATTAGTCTCTTTGTTCCTTTTGCCTAAATTATATAATCAACTCCAGGTGTGGCAGAAATGTAGAAGCAGAACAGAAAAAAGAAAGACAAACACAAACTTTTAACCAAGTACTTTGTTTGAACCTGATGGGGGAGGTTGGGTGTCTTCTCACTGCAGTTTTGGTGAAAGGAGTGGTGGATGCCAGCTGAGCCATGCCGGGTCCAGGGAGCTTTATGGCCAAGCTGCAGCAGGGCTTGTCTGCCAGTCTGCGGGGTGGCCCTGCAAATTACAGTGTAAAACTGATCTGCACTTGAAATAATCCCTGTTTTCCTAAGGATTAAACTTAACCCAGATCACTCCAGTGAGCGGTTTATGGCTCGGTCCCCTGCCAAGTCTTTTCATCGCAGCCAAGGGAGAGAAATCTCCTGCACAGGAGTGTGCATCTGAGGGCAGGATCTCTGCAAGTCTCCTCTCCTGCCAAACCCAAGAACCTGGACATGCACAACCTAATGGTAGAGGAGAGGCTGGCATTCATCTCCTCTAATTTTTGCCTCTCTCACTGCTTACTGATTTTCTTTGCATGAAATCATCTGACTGTTTTTATTAAGCCAAAGAAGCTCTAAAAGTCTGGTGCTTGCTGATATCCTCATCTCCAGAGAACAATTCTTTCCAGCTCCAGTAAATTGGACTTTAAAGGTAAATGGTATTATAGTGTTAATTTCAAAGTGAATTATTCAAAAAGTGCTCCATATATCAGCAAGCATCATTTTGTGGAACTACATTAATGCCTTAAATACAGTTCTCCCTTTCTAAAAGCTGTTTTATAGATCCAGGAAATATGTCTGGTATGAAGAAGTGCTTATTGTAAAGGATATTTTAGCAGTTGCGTCCAATTAATGAGGAAGGCAGGATGTAGTCTTATATAAGAAATAGCACAACAGCAATAATTCCTTGGGGCTTGAGAATCTTCACACATTCATTCATTCAAGGTACCAGGTCGGTTTTGTTTCACATTCTTATTTTCACACACACACACAAAAAAGGTAAACCTTCCTTTCAGCAAAGGCTCCCTGTAAAGAATTGAGAAACTGAAAATAAGAGACTGTTGCTTTTCAGCAGAGATGCCTGAATGTAAGTTACTCAAAAAAAGACCTTGAAGCTTCCAGAATTAGCTGAAACAAGCTGGAAACTCTCAATGCTGGCAGCAGTGGCCATTCAATAAGGAAAGGACCAGACTGCAAAATTCCATTTTATCCCTGTGATTCAACCATCAACTCTCTTACTCAATTTCTCAGATTTGAAAGATGGAAAGAAGACATATGAGCTGCAGAAGGTCCTCTCCTAGACTTCTGCATACTGACATGTTACTGAACACTGCTCAGCAAACAAACTATAGCCTTACCTTAAGGGACAATGTATGTCCTTTGAAATTGTATAGCAATAGGGAAGTGGTAGGAATCTGAGCAGAAATCTTGGTTTTCTGGATTTTTCCCATTCAGATGAAAGGGCCGAAACTTCCCATCTTTTATGTCCCTCATCCATTACATGAATTCTATGGCACTGAGGATTAAAAACAAATAATGCAAATATTAAGAGGATTTAAAATGTCTGTGAGGTGGCTGTGTCCCTGTTATCTTTAGTAAATAATGGCTGAATCTATCTATGTTTGTGTTACCAAATTGCTTAGAGGCTCAGCCAGGCTTGGAATCCTACAGTGAGGGCCAGTACAGACTGAGATATGAAGGTGACAGCAGGCAAGGATTGTTCTCATCCCTATTGTACTGAAGATAATTGGGGTGTGGAGTGATTACACCCAACTGAGCACCAGAAGCAGTTGCTACCATTGGTAGTTCAAGGGATATGGCAGAAAACTGGAACTGCTACCCTTGCGTCTAAACAATGTCATAGCTATAGCTGTAAAAATTAATAAGTCCTCCTTAAAAAGCAACCTGCCTTCTTTAACTCATGATTACGCTCCCTGAACCTCTTCAAAGCACTTAATTTTCTTCACAAAAAAGCTGGTAGCTGTGAACTCAAGTTTACTTGGGAGGTTGTATCTAAGATCCAGGATTTGGTCTTGGCTCTCCATCTCTTACCATGCTGGTGAAAAATCTAGTCAGAGTTTATTTATATTTTATATATGGTTATATTTATATCAAATACTATCTGGATTCCAGTCTGTTTCTCCTCCTTACTCTCAAATTTTCCTCTCCTGAAGTGATGAGTTGATCTACACTGTTCATACTTAAAATGTAGAGGAGAGAACATTTGTGGTGACACTTTTCAAATCAATTAGAAGCCCTGTAATAGTTGCCTGTCTTGCAAACTGCACACACCTGCCAATTCCTGCAACCAGAAATTCCTGCAAATCACACTGGCTATTTGTGACGGAAAACAAAAGAATGAGATATCTTCTATTCAGTGGGTTTCAGACTTCTTTTTTTTTATAGTGACTTTGACATCTTATGCATTTGAACTGACCACAGTGTTTTCTTTTCACATTGACAGTATATATATTAGTGCAATATTTTTTATTAGTGATGACTTGATTTTAAATCCTCAGATTTATTAAAAAAAATTAATCCCTCTGAAAACTTATGGCAAAGACAATAAATTTTAAACTGCTCATTGTGAAAAATTGGTATTCAGCTGCCTTAAGAAAATCACCTGCATAGCCAGGAGCCAGAAACAAACAAAATCTTAAGACATTTTCTTATGAACAATTAAAGGATGAAAGCTGAAAATCCAAAACTCATCTTGCTGGCTAGCAAGTCAACCAGGTTCATACAAGGGCTTGTGCCACACATTGACCTGTGATTTATGCTAGCATTACAGTCTCTTGACCATATTTTAATTGCCCTACTGTCAAAGTCTAATTACTACTATTGCTGCTACTACTACTACTACTACTACTACTACTACTACTACTACTACTACTACTACTACTACTACTACTACTACTACTACTTCTGAAGGTTCAATAGAAGGGCAACTTGGTGAGGGAAACTGGAGGACGCCCCACTACAACCCTGTCTGCCCAGCGTTACAGGTGCTGCAGAGAATTTCACCACTGCTCATATATGCTACTGAGTACAAGCAAACAGAATTTTTCTCCTGGGATTTAGAAGTTGGCCAATTTTCAGCAGATTTTCATGAGGCTGGGTAAAAGAACATCATCAACATGAGGCTGACAGACCTACTCACTTACCAAATACCACTTAGCCAATTTTTGAATTCCTGTTCTCAAGCAGGAGGACACCATAAATGAAACAAGTTTTCTTAGAACAAAAATTAAGTACTATACCAAAATATTTCTTGCTATCTTTACCCCAAATGTTACTCTGATTTCTTTCTCACAGATACACACATCATCTTCAGCAGAGAAAGTACTATTTCCAGTAACAAAACTCTAGTAGAGTTAAAAAGCAGATACTGGGCCATGTCAGGCAACAGGAGCAGCATGATGCCTCAGGCTGAGCCAAAAAAGAAAAAGGACAGTTAAACAGTGTAAGAGAGACAACAAACAGGGGAAATGTATCTGAGACATGTCTGGAGGTGAAATTTGAACAAGAGAGGATTGCAAAGAGCTTTTGCTCTAAAAGTGATGTGTAGGGTGAATGGTGTTTGCTATTAATCATGCCTTTGTTTTTTTTTCTTAATCCACACGGGCTCCTTCTTACACGTGCGACTTCTCTGGAACGAAGACATTACAAAACATAATTCTTACAGTCTTTAGTGATCCAGGTATTTATAACTGGCTACCATGTCCATGCTGTCTGACTGAAAAGAGGTGACTGCGTTGTAGGCAGAATATTTATATAGCTCACCAAAATAGCTCCAAGTGCCAAACATTATTTCAGTTAATTTGTACAAAGCCAGTCAGAAGTCTGACTCTTGCTGTTCCTCCAAATATGTCCTGGCACATCTGGGGAGAGAACAGTAAGGGCCGTTGGAAAGTGGATTTCTGAGTGCAGGGTTCCTTGCTGCTCTTAGGTCCATCTGCTTTGCTGGCATAGTGGAGGCCCATGGTCTCAAAACTGAAGGTTTGCTTCCTCCTCACTAAATGCAGTCGTTTCCATGAACCTTCTTCTAGAAGGAAAATGGGTTTTTCATGGTATTACTTGCAATCTTGCCACCAAAGTGATGACCTTAGCATCAGCCTTTCCACCATCACTGAATAAAACTGTGCTGACCTGGTTCACCTGTGTCAGAGGCTCTGTCCCTTTCTCCCACGACAAACTTTTGTACTACAGGAGAAAATGGATAAAAGCAAAGCAGAAAGAAGGATAACATGTGCTGCAGTTTTTTGTTTCCATGATCTCTCTCTTCCTCTCCTGCAAAATAAATCAGTTACTGTATGGTCTGTTCAGCAGATGGGTCAGTGGAAGCACTCTCTGCCCTGAACATTCTGCATGAAAGAGGGTATGATTTTACATTTACTGCACATGAATCTGCATTTTGAAGTGAATTCACCAACTTGTGACCTTACAAAACCAACTGCATTAAGTAAACTTCTGTCCGAACTGTCTGAATACCGGTGTCAGAATCATAATTGTGTTTCTATTTTTAGTTACCAAAATGCAGGAAATTGGGAATTTTATAGATCCTGAAATTGTCATGCATGTACCAAACCAAGGGCAGTTCTTCAATGATTTTCTATTGTGCATAGCTTGTTCACAGGATAGCATGTTTAACTGGAATTTGTCTAGTAAGAACGTAACAAAATGACTGAAAAGCACAATGGCAGCTGATAAGAAAAGTGCCAGCTGATAAAATCATTCTCCACTGTATTATAAATATATAAACTGTATGGGCTCACTGGTATTGATATCTTAAAAGCCATACAATGGTTTTTCACGGGTAGTGGAGGTGGAGTCAGTTCTATTTGTCTGCACTCCATTTATCTGTCAATGTCTATGTTCTGGAGGGGCACATTTACTTTCATTTTTTTTCTCTTGATTTTCAGCTTCTAATTTATGGAAAATTGGTAAGAATGTTGTTATACTTTTTTGTTTGTTTGTTTGTTTGTTTGTTTTTGTTGGCTATCTCCTCTTCCAACTTCAGAATTGCATACCACCGATATAGCCCAGCTGCCATTCTAAATGCACTGTAAAGTAATGAAAGATGTTGCTATGTCAGTTCTAGATTTTTTTGTTTTTGTCTGAAAATCCATCATTTTCATCTTTCATATCTAAATCACTTCTACTTCAGTTGTCTCTTTTTTCACATTTGGTATGGTGGCAAGAAATAAAAATGGCACTTTCAAAAAAAAGGAGGGGACTGATTTTTAAAATAAAATAATATATTTATACTTTTCCCCCCATGATTTTTATTGTCTGTTTTTCTCATCCCTTTTGGTCACAGATTGCCAGGTTTAGATTTAGTTTTAGATTTAGATTTAGATTTAGGTTTAGGTTTAGATTTAGATTTAGATTTAGATTTAGCTTTAGATTTAGATTTAGATTTAGATTTAGATTTAGTTTTAGATTTAGAGTAGCATCTAATTTTTGGTCACTAACTTCCTTCAACTTAACAGCACTTTGCTTATCATTTCACGCTTTCTCTACTTCCTTAACAGTCATTTGGGAATATAAAAAATCAAGATAATCAAGAGACACATCTTTCCTTCAGGAAGAGGCTGGTTTTCCTTTCAGCTCATGTTCCCTGCTAAAACTTCTGAACATTCACATGATTGATTTTACAGGTATTCCTAGACGTAACAAACAGCAACTTATACTTCATTGGGGTCATCATTCCTTTCACAGAACACTGAAAAACACTGTTTTAATTTCCCTATAAATGTATCTACTACATGTAGATATATATAGTACAATATATGTACAATATACAACAATACATATTGGTACCTCATATGGAAATGTTTTAAGGCTTTACACCCAGGCTTCTCTGGAGTCAAAGTCCAAATGCTCAACTATTTCACTGACTAGTTTTGGTGTTTTGTTATCCATAACTGATTACTTTTTTCCCTCAAATGTATTAAAGCAGCACCTCAGTCCCAGAATGTGTCATCTTTGTTGCCTGAGGAAAATTGGTGCCAGTCCAGAGCCTGTGTAGAGAAGACTGACATAAGGACATCTGTGAGGTCTTCAGCAATATTCTTTATTTACCTCTCACCTTTATTTTCTGGCTACATACTTGTCACAATATAATATTTATTTTTCTCCTTGGAAGAGTTGCTTGTTTATTTTCACACTTTGACCTCCTATTTTCCAAATCTGCCCTTATCAGTCAGAATTTGAACTTTTTATTGGTTTCACAGTTTGCCCAAAGTACAATAATTTCATGACTATAAGGCACACCAGATTATAAGGCGCACTTCTGGGTGTCGGCAAATTTTCTAACTTTGTCCATATATAAGGCGCACCGGACTATAAGGCGCACTTTTTTTTTGCAGCGAGGATCTGCGCGCAACAAAGTAATGAATTAGTAACGGAATTGTGTGATCACGGGGTTTACTGGCAGGTGCTCAATTTGTAAACATTTTTCACGGATTGGCATAGCCCTTAAACGCAACCCCAGGAGCCCTCCCTGTACTGCAGGCCCCGGCACTCCCACCCGGCGCCAGCTGGCGTGGCTTGGCTCGCAGCTTTTCTTGCGGTGTGGCTTGTGGCTCGGCTCGCAGCATGGCTCCTGCAGCTGGCACGGCTCACAGCTCGGCTTGCACTTCCGGGTTGGCAAATTTCTGAACTTTGTCCATATATAAGGTGCACTTCCAGATTATAAGGTGCACTTCTGGGTTTCTATCAAAATTTTAATCAAAAGGATGCGCCTTATAGTCGTGAAATTACTGTACTTTTGTTACTTAATCATGAGGAAGTTTTGGTTTGTTAGGTTTTGTGGGGGTTTTTTGTTGGTTTTTGAGTTTTTGTGGGTTTTTTTGTTTGTTTGGGTTTTTTGTTTTTTTAATTTTTATGTGCTCATATATATTTGTGAGCTGATTAGGGGCTAAATATTTGTGTTGATAACTCTGCTATACTCTCCCATCTTCTCTGATTTTTATCCATCTTTCCCATTCTTTGTGGCTTTCTTTCTGATGTTTGCAGCTAATTTTTAGTCTGGGATTCTTGGTTCACGCTCAAAAATAAAAATATTCATGTATTTGTGCCTGCCCCAATACTCTCTTTCCTTTCATACAGATCACTCCCCTCCTGTTTTCTGAAGATACTCAACATCCAGTGTGTTCTGTGTAGTTCAAACATTTCCACACCTGCTGTCTTAGACATTCAAGTTTCACATCCACAGATAAAAATCTTTAAAGGGAGATTAACACCTTATAACAAACTCTGAGGAATGGATCCAGTCCCAGCCTGTGATGTCTCCCCCACTCCACAGTAATGAAATCTTTAAATTTGTGCTAACCTTACACATTTGGAGTTATGGATGAGACAAAGATAACATTGTGCATGGCTTGATTGAGTGGATTTTTGAATAAGCAATAAAGTTATGGGATATATTACAAAAAAATCAAAATCACTGAAATTTTCTCATTTATCTTCAAAATCCAGAAGCAAATACTAAGCTCATCCAGGATTCACTCAGGGTGAAGTAAAAATTTCTCTGCTTCTAAAAATAAGGAGCTAATCAAGACTGATATGAATCTATATGATTTCCAAAGAATTAGAGAGTTCTCAAAATATGTTCCAGACATAATGGATATCCAATTCTATTCAATGTTCATCATAAACAAAATAAATTAATGTCTCCTGTTACATAGAGGCAGAAGTGCTGTTTGTCTCCTAAATGTTTTTACCACATAAGATTTATAGGAAGCGTTCATATTAGACTGGCTAAAAGAGGCCCTGGTATTTAAGATATATTCTAGGTTGAAAGACAGTCCAGAATCTGAAAATTTGATTTGTTTTCAGGCCAACCAGAAACCAGTGGTATTGTTTTAATGTTTTAATAATTTACCCTGACATAATTTGATCCATAGGAAGTTTTGCAGAGTAAATTTCATGGGAAAAAGAGTCAATGATTGTGTTAATTAAGAGGGATGGGGACATGGCTGTTGTATATTTGTCACTGTGCCATGTACAAGCACATGCAATTACCAATAGGTGGCAGAATATTAAAAAAAAAAAAATTAAACTCGCCTTTAGGTAGAAATTAAAATGTAAGTGCTTTTTCTAAGTCTATCCCACATCTTTATGAAATTAGATGCAAAGAGAAAAATATTTGGAAAGGCGAGAGATTACTTGCTAGTATTTCCCATATTTTTAAATAATCTCAGCAATTTCCCTAGAGTGTGTGAAAGCCCACAGTGCAAATTATTTGATGCTTGTCACTGTTTATATAACAAGCCAAAAATGCCTCTGAACTGTTGGAGGATTTAGCTCACTCTGGGCTCTGAGAACACTTTAGCCATGTGATCCTAAACAGCGCCCTTTTGTAATTCCAGAGGTGAACAAATCTTGTTAGCTGTGACATGTTAACTGAAGAGAATTACTCCAATATAGGATGCTCAGATGACCAGCTGAGTTCTCAAAGAAATAGATTCCTAATGTTTCTGAAGAAAGAAAACTTACAGAATTTTAAAATTTCGTGTGTGAAATAATTCATAGAAGTATCAGCAAAATAAAGTAATGGTAGCCTGCTGTGATGTTTGAAATACTGATTATATAGTCAGTTACTACATCTTACCAGAAGAGAGCTGTTTGAAGCAGCATAGCACAGTGGCTCTACAATTTTCTACCTTCTTACATCAACCAAGAGAGCAAGAAAATTTTTTTAAAAGGAAGAATCTGTAATTAATAAAAGTTAAGTCTATCAGTATTTATGGTTTATTTGTTTCCAAAAAAGTAATTACAATCACCACAGTCTTCATTTCATTAGTGGTAGCTATTAGATTTGCACAAGAGCCAGAGGTACTGATGAGACAGGTCTAGGATATCTAGTTTCAGGTGAAACTGCTAAATGCAACATTTTTAGCACTAAAATGCATTTACTAAAGTTCTTTTCACATCTCCTATCTGTTCCCATCACAGTTAAATGGACAGAAAAAGAGATTGGGCTAATAGGACTTAACATTCAAATCATCAGGAACATTACCATCAACAATAAAAGTAAATGAAAATATTTATATCCACAAATGTAGGCTGCGTTTTCTTTTTTTTTTCCTGAAGTAAAAAGGATTTTCTGACATTTCCAGTACTTTGTATTTCTGAGCAGAAATTGACTACGTGTCTGCGTCAGCTGTTGGAAATCAAAATGCAGATCCATAAACTATGACTGGAAGGAGAACTACTCTGAACATAATACTTAGTACTGTGTGCACTTTGTGTCCAGGATATGAACGAGACTTTATATGCACTTAGAGCTAATTTGAAGAACTTCTACTTTAAGGCATATTGGGCTAAATAGATGTTCCCCAGGAGAGCTCAGACTCAAGTATTTCAAACATTTGCAATGTGCACATTCAGTTATGTCCACAGAAACTGACCATTAACACAGCTCAAGCTCCACTGTCTTTACTACAGACCTCCTCTAACACAGCAGGTCAAGGAATGGCACTGCATCAATGTAGTGAATTTATATAAATCTTATGGACTGGTTGCAAATGGAAAAAATGTGATGCACCTAACCATCCAAGAGGAAGTAAAAGAAAAAATGGAATGTTACAGAATTTATATTTATTTTCATTCTCAAAGCAGTTGAAGAAAACCATGGTTTTTCTATCTACTTCCATTTCTAATGGGGGACTATTAATATTTCCTACCTAATTGCTTAATAGTTAACCTAAGAAACTTGACAAATGGTAAAGGAAAAATGTACTTCACTCTGCTTCTGAAGTTGGGGTGCTCTGATGGAGGTTTTGGTGTTGCTTGAGTTGTTGGTTTGGTTTCTTTTTTGTTCTGTTTCAATTATAAAAAAAATCTTACAGTAATTTCACTACTATAAGGTGCACTGGATTATAAGGCGCACTTCTGAGTGTCGGCAAATTTCCGAACTTTTGCCCATATATAAGGCACATTGGACTATAAGGTACACTTTTTCTTTGCAGTAAGGATCCACCACCGGCTCCCCGCATGCGGCTGTGGCACCATGGCCCCGCCTGCCCCTATCGACTGCGACCCTGCCAGCCCCAGCGCCGCAGCCCTGCCTGCCCCTGCCAGCCGCGGTCTCACTGGTCCCGCCTGCGCCTATCGGCTGTGACTCCGTGGCTCCGCCTGCGCCCACTGGCCGCAGCACCACAGCCCCACCTGCACCCACTGGCTGCGGTGCCATGGCCCCACCTGCCTGTGCCAGCTGTGGCCCCGCCGGCCCTGGCACTGCAGCCCCACCTGCACCTGCTGGCCGTGGCACTGTGGCCCCGCTGGCACCCGCCGGCCGCAGCACTGCGGCCCTGCCTGCCCCTATCGGCTATGGCCCCGCTGGCCCCGCCTGCCCCTGCCAGCTGCGACCACGCTGGCCCCTGCCAGCCACGGCCCTGCAGGCTGCCCCCGTGGCTCTTGCGGCTTGCACTTCCGGGTTGGCAAATTTCTGAACTTTGTCCATATATAAGGCACACTGTATTATAAGGTACACTTCCAGGTTCCCATCAAAATTTTAGTCAAAAGGGTGCGCCTTGTAGTCCTGAAATTACTGTAATATAAAAGAATTTTCTCTCCAGGGCTGTGTTTTTTTAAACTCTTGCTACTCTGTTACACACAAAAAAGTAAATAGATAGGATAATTCATGACATCATCACGTCTAGGGTGAAATAATGCCAGAAGATCTTTCCATGCATGGCTTCATCCTCATTCAAAGATCTAAAGCCAAAGAAATATCATGCAGTTAGGACTAAATAACCCCTTTGGTGCTAAGGGGATGATAGATGTGCATACACCATCCAAAAGCCTCCAATAAGAGTGGAAAGAAGTAAGATAAGAAGATGACTTCTCAGCTCCAAAAATCTTTTTGTAAGCCCAAGCACAGGGAGGTTTAATGATCTTGAAGTAGGGCACAGTCACCCTCCACCCAGCATTCACGCATGAACACTCAGCCAGAGGCCACCCCTTCTCTTTTCCACCCAATCCATGGGATGCCAAGAGGTGACCTGAGGTCAGAGCAGTGTTTTGGGATTCATTCTTGACTTAAGAGGCTTGAGTACAAAGCTGAACCAACATTGGTGGTGAACCTCTGTTGGTGTCCTGTACCCAGGTTTCCTTTTTTTCCTCTGAGTTGTTTATCTATGACCACTGAGTAACAGTGTGGAGTTGGGATGAACAGTTGTAAGTGACCAATGACACAGAAAACACACACTAAAATGGAAGGGTAGATGATATTCTGTCAGTTTTATTCTGACATTCTTACTGCTCAAATTTTTCTCTTAAGGTCAGCAAGTTAATGTAGTACTCATTTCTGAATGAGTATGTCAATAACTTATTCTAGGTTCTAAAATTTCCCCCATCTGTAATTTTCCAAGCCATTAAGAGTTATTGGGCTACATTTAATTTCTCTGGATACGCTCAATTGTTTAATCTTATTTACCAGGTTGGGGCACTGGACATTTATTTCTTCTTTATTGTCTGGTTAGAGCAGTCTGGAAGTTGCTCTTGACTGGGGGGGAACAGCAATGCAATCTACTGCGCTAGTAATAGTACAGTAATTTCACAATTATAAGACGCACCATTTTGACTAAAATTTTGGTCCGAACCCGAAGTGTGGCTTGTAATCAGGTGCGGCTTATATATGGACAAAGAACGAAAAGTTGCTGTTTTAGTTTGGAGGACAGGTGTCTGCTGAGAAAGGCAGGAGTTTCTCTTTGAAATGGAGAATGTAAACTCCCTCCCTCCAAATTATTAGAATTTTGAAATCAAGGGGCTCTCAGGCAAAGATATGGGAATTAGGAATAACAGTTCTTTACTAGAGAAATTAAAATAGCAATACAGTATTACAAAGAAACAAACTCCAAACCCTGACAAAGTCAGAGTACCACCCGACACCCTGTCAGGCCAGGTGCTGGTAGCAGTCCCATTAAATGGTGGCTGCATCCTCCTGCAGTGACAGATGTGATTCAGTTGGAGCAGTGCTCCTGTAGAAGGTGAAGTTTCCCTCCAGAGGTCCAGTGTTGATGTGGAGAAATCCGGTTTTCCTCTGGAGTCCAGTGGAGAAAGGGGCTCCCTTAGTGTCCCAAAACCTCTGTTTTTATTTTGGTAAGAAATGCTGAGTTCTTCCCCCTGGCTGTTGGAGCAACTTCCAATGGGATGCAGTAATTTTATCAGTCACACAGTGGGACTCAATGGGCCATTAGCAGTAAGTGACTCACTGGAGGAAGGATGGGTTGTGAAAACATAAAGAACAATGCCTTGCCTGGTTTCAATGGATGGCCCATTAGCAGATTATCTGCCATTGAGATAAGGATCACTGCCCCCACCCTCAACAGATGGTGATAGAATAGATACCTTTTATCACACCCTGTATTGTAATGTGCGCCTTATAATCAGGTGCGGCTTATGTATGGACAAAGGATGAAAATTTGCTGGCACCCGGAAGTGCGACTTATACTCAGTGCAGCTTATAATCGTGAAATTACTGTAATATGCAGATGGAAAATAGAGTTCTGAGGGGAATAAGAGATGAAGGGTGCCACTAGTAAGACTATAACGGCTCTCCACATGCTTACAATATTAAATTTCAGGAACAAAATGCTATTATTTTGAGATGTTGTTTCAACTGACAAATCTTTAAATGTAAGAAAATTGGCTAGAAACGATGCAGCGAAGGTTTTTAGCCACATTAGCAGGCAGTTTGATTTGAAAACAGTATAATTTTATAGAATAAGGTTAAAGCTGCCACAGGTGACAACAAGAGACTGTAAATAGCTAATAGGTGTGCTTGATAGAACAATAGCATACCTGGAGGAAGGACATGAATATACTGCTAATAATGTTTTTTTCCAGGTGTCTGCAGTTCACTCTCCAGCTCCTGATGTACTCATCTAATTTCCAAGTCATGCTTCTGAGGCCTTAAATGTCAATGTCAGATTTTCTGTCTGCAGAGGAGAAAGGCACTAAATTTGAGGGTAATGTAATGTGTTTGTCTAGTACCACTGAAGCATGGACTTTACCTTTCATAGAAAATAAAATAATGATGTTAATTTGTAAAATCAATAATGTTAATTTATGATACCTGTAGCACCAAATATCCAAGTATACATGTGGCTCATAATACCTAGGAGAGGTTTTACATCTTTTCTGAAAAATTTGTACAAATCCCAAGGCAAAAGAAAATATGAAGACAAGAGCTCTCAAACCAGGATTTTAAAAATAGTATTCACCAGATTCACCAGATTCACCATTATTATGTGCATTTTTCATATGCAGCCTCTTGTGTCTAAAAAACTAATTCCAAGATTCTTATCACCTTATCAAGCTGAAATTATTGTGCCAAGAGAAGTTTCTATCTTATGTGTAGCTGTGGCGAAGACACTCATGGCACATACATAGTTTCAGCAGTAAGGCAATAACAAAGTGTATCCTCACCTCTATTTAATCACAACATTAAGGAGCCAAGTCTTCTCAGAGGATAATTTTTCCTATATTAGCCAAAAGTAACAAAGATTAACAAGCATTTAATTTCTTTACAAGGCATAGACAGTCTCTGAGCAAGCCTCTGTTTTTGCAAGCTTACACAACAGTGTCCCAACCAGATAATAAAAATAAGCATTTTAGGGATAAATTCCTGCAGGTAAATTAATTTCCCAATAAATCAAATAAAAAAGTACACCCAGATGTTATTTCACTTTATCACTGATCAACACAAAGACATTTCCTGCAATGCCGCCTTCCATTTTGCCTGCTCAAATTCCAAATGCAATGGGGGGCTCTTTCCTTGTCATCCTCCATTTCCATTTGACTTACCACTAAGTATTTAAATTTAAAGGAAATTATGTAAAATGATCTAGAATTGAATTGGACTTTCCACTTTGAATATAGTCTCATTGGGTTGGACAAAACAATAGCTATAGGTTTTTTGGTTTGGTTTTTGGGTTTTATAATTACACTTCTTTTCATGATTTCTACAGTTCACTTTGGAGTTTGACAGTTTGATTCAAAGAGCAAAGCTGAGGAGATTGGCCTCTTTCTTGCTGTTCTGGTGCAACAGAAAGAAAACTGTTTCTTTCAGTTATCACCACCATGTTGGGTGTTCTCAATTGATGGATCAGAAGGTTGAGAGATAAGACCGAGACAGCTCACCCCTTCCTCTTACGAGGTCTTTATGTTTTCTAAAGGTAGTTTATTTCACCTGCTACTTCTAGGAAAGATGAATAGTGAAACATCTACAGGAGCAAGAAGCAAACCCAATCCAGGGCCATATCTGCATTTTCAGGATGAAAACTATTTAAAATATTGAGGCCATTTTTTTTTTCAGTTAAATTAATAACATCCAAACCAAATGATTTATGCCTAGCTCTTGTAAGGTCCTTGAACAATCAAGAAAATTAGTCATGTTGTATGTTGAACTGCCAATTTAATCTGCAAGTAGGCTAAAGGATAACTAAAGGGAAGTCATTAAATACTATTTCTTCATGCTGCATAAATCTCCTTTTCACAAAATCACAACCCTCTACACAATATTTTTAGCAGGTATAATTTATTATTTATATTATGTTAGCAGCTCTTCAGCTTGCTTCAACCAAACCAAACTTTTGCTGTGCAGGGCACTGCACAAATATATATAAATGACATTTCCTGGAGCTATGTGTGACAGAGACCATCAGTCACAGTGTACGTATAGAAGTGGAATTACACCCAGCTGAAAGCACAGGGGCTGTGTCATTGATTTCAATAGAAGCGGAATTTCACTCACATAAATTAAACCACAAAAAATTAGCAGGCTTATTTCCTTGAGGTGAGGTAGGAGTCTAAAAGTGCAGTGTGTAGCATTTTCTTTTCATTGCTTAAGTGGAATTTTTGGAACCATGGATGAGATCAAACATTTAGTTTTATATATTCCCATTTATTGATCGAAGTCTGGGATTATCCATGTAGTATGATTTTCCACTCAGAAAACACAGAACTGTATTACACCACCTAGTAATTGGAAACACTTTGTGTGCTCACCTTCATTCCACACATATAAACAAAAATATACAAAAATGCATTTATTAAATGGAAAAATTTATTTTTGATTATTAATATATTTATATGGTGTTTGACGCTTGCTAATAAATATATTAATGTTGCCCCTTTGGGACAGATTAAAAATTCTGACCATTTGTTGCTTGCATGTAATAAGTGTCACACATTATATAATGTGTAACAATCCAATAAACCTTTTAATCTAATACTACACAAGACTAATATTTTTCTATGTTTATACTTAGAATACAATTAAATATATTATTATATAAAAATAACTATTTTATGTGCATTAGTATTTTTTAAACATTGAGAATATAATTTGTATCTTTTTGCTACTAAACTTGCATTCCAATCCTGTACCTTTGTTTCAGTATCTCGCATTTGAAGATTAAGGTAGGAATTCCAGTTCAGCTTACCTGCTGTTCTGCTGAGCTACAGCACTTGGTAGGTGTGCTGTGCAGGACACCCACAAACTCTACATAATGATTATATGAAGTTATTAAAATGATTCATGCACATGACAGAAAAACTCAGGTTTTTCAAAAGAGATCCCAAACCTACAACTTAAAAACTTTTAATGGTTTTTGCTGTGGTGTAATGGTATGAAAAGGTGAGATTTATTTTTGATTAGTTTGTTTTGTGCTGGTATTGGTTCAAAAGAAACTTGTTGCCTTTACAAAGCTACGTTAAAACAAACAGACAAAGAGGTTTGTGCATCACTCCGAGTCACAAAATCCAAAAAGAGCCCATGTAGGAGTTGTAGCCACCTGGCTGGTTGACCACTTTTTACATCCAGGGCTGAGATGCATAATCATGACAGGAGGAAAATTGCCAGGGCCCCATTTTGAGAGATTACAAAATTCCCATCTGAATTCACATGCAATTGTCATTTGGGGCATTTGGGGGGGGGGGGGGGGGGGGGGGGGGGGCGGGGCGGGGTGAGAGGGGGGGAGCCTTACAATATTAATATTTCATTATCAAAGTGAGAAAACATTTTCCCTTCAAGCAGATTTGTTAGTTAGCACTTTTCGTCTCTAGTTTTCACAGCAAAATCCCAGGTTGAACTTCATGCTCCCTGAAATAAATTGAAGGAATTCCCCTCTGCTCACCACAAAGTCATTTTCTGTGGTAGAGCATGGAAAGAAGGATAGAGAAAGAAAAATCAAAGACAATTAGAAGGGGAAAAATGAATAAAATATCACTAAGAAAATTCCTTTTGTGTTGCATCAGGGAAATCAAGGAGAAAATCAGTACCTCAAAGACCTCTTTTTCAACCTAGATGCTTCCTTATGAGGAAAATGTATAGCCAGTAACCCATGCATTAGAAGAAAATTATTTTGAATGCAACATGGAAATATAAAAATAATACTTATTTCACCATTCATTTGAAGAATTCAAATCACTTTCTTACATTTTTCTCTCTCTGCTACTTTCATAAATGCATATGTAATATTAAAAATGCCAATACACCATTGTCATAAGATGGACTGAAACAATATTTGGCCAGTTGAACACTTGCCTACCTATTTTACACAGAATTCTGTAAGCACTGTCAGTGAACATATGTCTCAAAACTTTTATGGACTGTATTGTGCAGAATTTTAAAATGAAATTTTTTTAATGGACCAAGCTTAAATTTTTCCATATAGATTACTCTTTGAGGGGGTCTTGGATACAGTAGATTTGCTCTAACTAAAGGGTGCAAACAGTTTTTTTCACTTAAACATCAAAATTGTGACTAACTCATATCTAAATTCTTTTTCTGCTAGACTGAGGCTTTTTTATTAATCAAAGCCAATACTTTTTTTAAAGTTTCATTTGGCTTGTTATATGTAGGCTTAAGAAAATGTTGTATAAGTTTGAAATGTAAAGTTACTGTATGAGATGTGGAGCGAAAAATTACCATTCTAATTAAATTATAGAGGTTTTTTATCTAGAAGGTATGTGCTCTGAGATAAAACTTACAGTGTATAAGTAATGCAATCATCTATTATTTTGTAATTATCTGTTTATTTTTAATCTACAGTTCAGTACTCATCATTTAGGGGGTTTTTTAAATTTATAAACCCTTTCAAGTCTTAACATTAAACATTAACAATAGGTTCAAATTGAGCAGTGGAAATTGCGCTTGAAAAAATAAAAATGAGGATCAAAGACATTTCAAGGAAAAAAAAGACATCAGGAGGTGTAGTCTCCTCTGGAAATGTCCCCCATAGATTTCTCTATGCAACATGCATGGGAGAAATTGGAACTGACTTTGCTACCTTCTCTAATTTGCAAGTCATCATAAGGCTATGGGGGAGCTGCCAGTTTTTTGGAACATCCCTGGTATAATTACATTAACCTCATCTGGTGAAATTTGAACGTAAATTACTTCTTCACTTAAAAAGGGGATTTAATAGAAGTCCTTCTCACTCATTGTGAGAGTTTTCTTAGGGAAGGTTTGATATTATACATTTTAAATAGTTCTTGTGTTTAAAAAAAGTCTGTTGAAGTGGAATTTTACAGCTCAGTGATTTTTAAGAATGAACTTCAAGAAAGCAGGAAATATAAGTATTCTTGTCCTCAGTGCAGCTATAAATGGTTGGGATCTTTAGTCATTGCAAAAGAGAACAGGCACAGGGATTTATGAATTAAAGTACCAACCAGCCAATTAGCTGTAGAAATAACATCCTTCCCCTCAGGATGGAGTCATCCCTTCCCAGCTATAGCAGCTCAAATGTCAAATATGTAGTAAATGTTGTGAATGAGAAAATCTCAACACCACTTTGCCTTACTTTAAACAAAACCATTTGGGCTTTTTGGTTTTGGTTTTATGAGGTTTTAAGTAAATTTTTTTTTTGATTGCCCAGCCCAATTTTCCGCCTCCTCTGACATTGCCAGAGGTGGCAACAGGGGAGGGGGCCAAAGCACTTTTGAAAATGGGTAAAAAACACTGTAATGATTGGCTACTAATTTTCTTCTCCCATCACTTTTTGGATGCCTTTTTCTAACTCTTTATTACTGAATACATTTAGTGATATTTATTTCCCTTAATAAGCTTGAGGGGATGAAAGATGAGAGAAAACTGCAACAGAATTTCTCTAGCTCAACACTTAAGCCTTACAGAAAATAGAACATATTTTATATTACAGTAATTTCATGACCATAAGGCGCACCGGATTATAAGGCCCACTTTTTTTTTTGCAGCGATGCTCCGCCCCCAGCTCCCCCCATGCGGTTGCTGGCAGAGGTCTCGCCTCAACCTGGCAACCATTGGCCCCCGGGCCCACCTGTACCCGACTGGGCCGGGCTATGCCTGCCGCCGCTGTGTGCAGCATCCCCGGGGCCGGGGCATGCCCACCGCTGCTCCGTGCAGCGTCCCTGGACCCCCGCTGCTCTGGGAGTTCCCTGGCGCTCTGGGTGACCCAATGCCAGCAGGCTCGTCCTGCACTGCCGCTGCCCCGATTCTGGCGGCTTTTCGCCCCCCATGCAGTGGCTACCCCGATGCCAGCGGGCCCACCCCGCAGGGCCACCTACCTGATGCTGGCAGCTTTGCCCCCCAACCCGGGCTGTGCCACCGCCCTTTCCCTCCCCCACGCGGCTGCCGCCCCAATGCCACCGGGCTTGCCCCAGCCCGACGCTGGCTTGATGCTGCCACCGGGTGGGCTCTGCTCGGCTGGGGACTGTTACAGGCTTGCACTTCCGGGGTGGCAAGTGTCACAACTTTGTACATCAGATAAGGCACACTGGACTGTAAGGTGCACTTCTGGTTTCGGGGGAAAATTTTAGTCAAAAGGGTGCGCCTTATAGTAGTGAAATTACTGTAATTTATCTTATTTATTTAATTTTATTTATTTCTGAGATGAACAAACCTGTTAATACCTCCTTTCATAGATTATTTTTATCAAACAAACTTTCTTTTTGCTAGAAGATACTTAAATATTATTTACACAGAATTTGGTGCCCTTGTTTTGTGAAATAATGCAAAAAAAAAATGAAAACACGTAAGAAATAATTTCTTTTTAAACTAACTGCTTAGCAGTTGCTCACATAAACCTCTTGGATCACAGAGAAGGATTGTGTGTTAAATTTTTTATTCTGTATCTCCACCCACCTTTCTCCCCAGCCTGTATCAAGTTGGTCTAATAAAACATATGAATATACCCTATGATCTTTATGTCTCTCACATCTTTGGATTATCAAAGCCAAATCATTACTACTCTTTTAAAAAAATACAATATTTTTAATGGTTTAAAAATTCCAAATGCTTCTTTGTTGTGAAAGAAACATACTGAAGAGGAAAAAAAAATAAGAAGGCTTTGGTGAAAAGATTGGTGATGTTATCACTAAAATCTGACTGGAGAAAAAAAAAAAGTATGTTCAATTACAAAGCCTCCAAAGTAAAAACAGCTTGCTGAAAAAACAAACACAAAGGTAATAAACTGTAACTGGAATCTGACACTAGATGATTTTCAGCTAGAAATAAGAATGCAAATGTTTAACAGTAAGAGTAATTAACCATTGGAATAAGTACATTAGAATGAAGAGACAGGATGTTTCCTAGAGGTATCATTTACTTTAGCCATATTTATGGAACTGGAAGCAGGAATTAATTCAGGGAAGTGCATCCATTAGATGCCATGGATGAGTCAGCAACATCTCAGAAACGGTAGCATCAATCTTCCCATGAAACTATCATGTAGCACTTTGTCTATTACAAGCAGATCATTGACCACCGGCATTAATATCTGCCTTGCTCTGTGTTGTAAAATATCCTGAAACAAAGCTGATAATAACCTAAGAAATTCAGGTAGAATCTGAATCAGACTATCTTCACCATAATTTCTCCTAGCTAGGAACACTCGTGAAAACATTCTATTAAGTTCCTATTAGGCTTGTTAGCATGAAGTGGTTGGCTGTATTAGCAAATCTCTCTTATTTAAGGGTAGCTGGCTGCCCCAGAATGAGACATCAATAATGCCATAGCAAAAAATCCCAAACCAATTAGAGAAACAAATTTGAAAAGGAGAAATGGAGAAGAATCAATCCTCTTCACACCCTGTTGCACTGTCACAAGTGTAGATCAAAAGTTTGTGCCAGTACTACTTAATATAATACTTTTGGGGACAGTTAATATTGCTTTTATTTTCCCTTCATGTACCAGAGTTGAGGCAGATCTATGTCTTGAGTGCAGCAACAGGGAGTTTTCTAGGTGGTCAGCTGAGGGATAAGCTATTATTTCCCTTCTGAGCTCTCCCTGTAAATTGAGCCTATCAGATGTTGATGCCAACCTAATACTGCACCTCTTTATTGCTGCACAGTGACAGCTAACAGGTTTTAAAAACTAAAGATATAGTATCGCAGATGCAGCTAGAAAGAGTTGGAGCTGGTGAGGACATGACTTTCGCAAATAGACACACACCTCTGTTATTCATCCTCCTTGTCATCCCTGGAGATTTCCTATGACATGTCGCATTGTCTCGTTACTGCAAAGAAATCACAAACATCTTCAAAGTACAGTCATAGAGGAAATTATATAATTAATTAGTATGCTAATCTCAGTGTAACCAGATTCCTTCAAAATAATACTTCCGTTCAGAGCAAGATCTTCTGTCCTTAGAAAGGCAGGAGACTCTCTTTGAAATTGAGAACATAAACCCCTTCCCTCCAAATTATTATAATTTTGAAATCAAGGGGCTCTCAGGCAAAGATATGGGAATAGGAATAACAGTTCTTTACTAAGAAAATTAAATCCAAAATACAGTACTACAAAGCACAAACCCCAAACACTGACAAAGTCAGAATACAACCTTGACACCCCGTCAGCAGGGTGTTGGTAGCTGTTTGATTAAATAGTGGCTGCATCCTCCTGGAGTGACAGATGTGATTCAGTTGAAGCAGTGCTCCTGTAGAAGTGTGCAGTTTCCCTCAGAAGGTCCAGTGATGATGTGGAGAAGTCCATTTTTCCTCTGGAGTCCAGTGGAGAAAGGGTTCCCTTGGTGTCCAAAAATCCCAGTTTTTATCTAGGTGGGAAATGCTTGACTCCTCCCCTGGCTGGAACATCTCCCAGTGGGATGAAGTAATTTTATCAATGGGACTCATGGGCCATTAGCAGAAGATAACTCCCTGGAGGAAGGATGGGTTGTGAAAAGATAAAGAACTATGCCCTCTCTGGTTTCAATGGATCACCCATTAGCAGAATAACTCCCACAGAGATCAGGATCACTGCCCTACCTGGTCTCAGCAGATGGTGATAGAATAGATACTTTGATAATATCCTGTATTGTAACCTAAGACACCTTCCTATCTCAGTTACAGAAGCCTGGTTCCATGGGTGGGCTTAAATAAGATTTTTTTTTTGTAAGTCGGGATGAAGAAGTTTGTTAAAATGGAATTTGTTTAAAACTACTATTCAACAAAATCTTGCAAGGCATATGAATAATGGCTTTAATTTTCCCCCCACCCCCAATGTAAACTTCTACATATCTGTGCAGAAACATGGGATGAATCAAATGCCCATCAAAACAAATAATATAAAACAGACTGTGCCCCTTTTCCAGGTGTCTTTTTCCAAGACCAGTGGCCCCCCTGTAAAATGAAGGTATAATATGCTGACAAAAAACAAGATGTAAGCTTGTATTCTCAACCCTGAAACCAAGACGCCAACAGAGTCGGAGCTGCCTTTTCATTTACCATCAGTGGAAATCCTCCTGCACGGACATGCCACTGCTTCTACTTGCCCACTGTCATGGGAGTCTGTAAAAGCAAGGCTCCACTTCCTGCAAATGAGAAGCTGTGAAAACCATCCATCTAATTACTACTTTTTTTGTTTTTCGACAATGTAAAAAACATTTAGGTACAAAAAGTCTGTAGCAGCATCTTCAGGTTCCTTCTATTCACTGCAGAGGGATTATTTTATATTCAGGTATGTCATCAATGTTGTTGATTTGGAAATAAAATTACTTTAAGAGTTTAGCAGCAATATTGAGGCTTCCTTTTTTTAATCAGACAACTGAATTCCAACTACAGCAATATGTGCAACTAAACAAGATGCTGGTCATTTTTGAAATTATTAGTAAGTCTGGGCTCCTTTTGGTATAATGCTTACAACTTTTATCCATATTATTTCATTACCTGTAATGGAGGAAAACCAGAAACAGGAACAAATAGTAGATTTTAATTTTTTCTCCTTTTTTTTTTTTTTTTTTAGACAAGACTTTATCACGATAGTCACTTTATTTTAACACCATCTTCTGACATGAGACCATTGTACTGAACATTACAGAGAAGTGCCTTGTGAAGGAGCAATTACCCTAAATGGATTTCTAAGCAGATTCAGAGAGAAAGACACCAAGAAGCAACAAAAAGTATATTACTGAAATAAAGCTAAATCAAATAAGGATTTGAGGATGCTAGATGATCCTCAAATGATGCAGTATTCTAACTGCTTAATTAAAAAATGGTTTTCATGTTCAAGAGACTGCATTGCATAGGATGTTCCAAATAGGTTGCTGGAGCTCCTCTATGCCCAGTTTCTCCATTGCAACATAAATAAGTAAAAGGAGAGGGCCATTGCAACAGCAAAAGAATTTGAGTTGTGGCTCATATGCTAGCACCCTGGGCAGCCTGTTCCAGCGTCTCACCTCCCTCACAGTAAATAATTTCTTCTTAATATTTATTCTGAACTACTCTCTGTCATTTCAAAAAACATTTCCCTCTTGCCCTTGTAAACATTTCCTCTTCCTATTTTTTGTAGGCTCCCTTTGGATAATGAAAGACCACAAAAAGGTCACCTTGGAACCTCCTCCAGTTGATTCTGAGTTCTTTCTCCCGATGAAATGCAATGCTCAACTTTATCAAATTCAAGTTTCAAAGCATTGAAACCTGACTGTGTATATTGTAATATTTAGCAAGTATTTGTTTTTACAAGTACTTGCTAGATACTACAATACATGCAATCAAGTGTCATACTGCTGAAGAAAGGCCTGCAGAATTTCTTTCAGATGTTCCAGGACCAGTGTTATCACTGCACAAGCCATTTCACCTGTCTCCCTAGAAATCTGTCTTTTTACTGATGGGGAAAACTTTACTTTTGACACTATCACATTTTTCAGTATATATATTTACATAATATTTATTACTTTAAAGAGGTAAAGGAAAATAATTCCTTGGTAGGAGCTTCTATATCCAGTTTATGAATTTTCATCACAATAGTCCAAGGTGGACAATCCAATTGTACTGATCATAGATTCAACACCAAATCCTGCTTTTCTCCATCATTTGAGAAGCCTCACTGTCCAAAATGAGACAAACTTGGTCTCTACACATACCAGCTTAGGTTCATGAGAGAATTACGCTTTTGTAGGATAGTGGCTGAAATATTGAGAGGATAAAGCACTGATATTAAAGCTAATTTAAGGAGTCTTGTACCTCCCTGCTTCTCTGAGGCCTGCCATTCCCCAAAACAGAAAGAGATGCAGCCTCCATTTTAGTGAAAAGGAGGGCGGGGTGACTGATCTGAAAAAGATTTGCATGGATATTGGGTCTAATAACATATAGCATAGTAATACTTTAGGGAGCAAAGGAAGTGGAATTTGGGACAACAGGCTACTCAGTTTTATAATTTTTTTTCTGAGACTTTGGGCCATCTAGCACGTAGTGTAGACTATAAACATAAGTATAGTCACATAAGGTTTGTGCCTAGAGCTGCTAGGCTTCCCGAAAAAAAATGTCAAGGTGACAAATAAGAAATGGAGAATTTAAGCTCCAAGACCAAAGTAATGAATAACACTCTGGTTTATCTGATCTTGTTTTGACTCATCAGCTAGAAGGCTATTGGCTCCACATCCAACTCTGTCATGAGATTTTTTGTTGGAGATTCTCTTGAAAGACTGCTGGATTTTACTGAGGTTGAAAAAAAATTGGCAGACCACATAACATCTGTGTGACCTTGGTCCAGATTTAGCAGAGAAGAAAAAAAAGCCCCTACATAGTCACTGGCCTCACAGCATGTTTAAAACCTGATTTGTTATTAGAACTGATGAAATGAAAGTCATGCTGTACCCTGAAAGATAGGCAAGAAATTCTCAAACTGAAGTAACACCAGAGATTTGTGCAGCTGACTTGAAGCAGGGCTAGGCTTTTGCACATGCTGTTAATTTACACAAAACAGCTGTTCCATAATCAGGAAGCATTAGGATGCCTTCATAAAATTAGACTTTGGAATGCATTGCGCAACCTCAGAAGCAAACACTCAAAACACCAATTATTCAATCACTATGAAACTGTGTTCATTTCCAAGAGAGAGCATTTTATTTGACATGCCAGCTCAAGGCTTCTGTGTGCTTGACTATGTTGATCCTTGAGAAATTACATACATTAGAGGTTTGAATAACACACAATAGATTAGCTAGAAATTGGAAGGCATTGTTTGAAAATTAATTTCAGACTACAAAAGGCTAAGCAGCTTTGGCAGGCATCCTTGAAATTGACAATTGATGCACAAAGGGCAGGAACAATACACTTTTTTTTTTCCTGGGGAGAAATTCTCTAAGGGAGTTATCTAAGAAAGTGTTACAGAAAGTACAATAGTGACAAAGTAGTAACTACATCTTGTTATCAGTGTGAAAACCAAAGAGAATTAATTAGAGTCTGTTCTCACTGTTATTTATGTCACAGTGGCTTATAGATTCTCTTATCCATGCATATCCACAGTGTGCATAGCACTGCACAGACACAACTTTGTGTGTGGTTGTGAGAAGGAAGGAGGCAGAGAGTTTGCTCACTACCTCCTCAGCTGCACTCAGTATCTTGGAAGATTTAACTCAAGATTTTTACCTGAAGTGCCATGCTTAAAACAGTGTGGTCCTCTTTGCATATTCGAGCACTAATACCAAAATTTGACTCTAAAATATTTTCATTTGTCTGTTCAAAATTAATTTTGAATATTGAAGCCACATGTTTGCAGCTGCCATGTAAGCTTAAAGGGGTTTGATGAGAGAGAAGCAAGACAAGATGATGGAACAATGGAATAGATTTTTGTTTACTACGTCCTGAAATTATTTTAAACATCTTCCTCTGCAAAACTTATTCCTTCACTTAACCCTCCCATATTAGCAACCAATCCCCTGAGACAAGATGACTTCTGTATCATATTTTAAAAGATATGTTTGAAAACTACAGAACCATTTAATGTTTCAAATTCCATTAAAGACCCCAGACTTCCTGAAAGATATTTTCTTGCCTTATTGATCTTAGGTTTTGGTGGAGTCATAGAATTAATGAGTTTAAACTCTATTTCAAATTTAGCAAATTGTTGAGTCTAAAAAGGTAACTTACACTCCACACTGCAAACTCCTTTCTTCCAGCCAGTTTCAGAGGACCTTGCCAAATTAACACCTTCATTGCTTGACATCACTCCATTCAATTTCTCTTGTTAAGTGTTACCTCCTAACCAAATGGCAATCACATGGATGGGCAGTAAATCATCTTCCCACCTCATTTCGAGAGAAAAAAAAGTCAACTACTATATAAGAATTCTTAAACAGATTAATTCAATGCACTGCTTCTTATTAGCCATATGAAATTCAAGGAGAAACCTTTGCTGAATACCAGAGGATAAAAGATATCAATATTTTGGCATTAATAATAAGGCATTGATAGGTGTTTGCTATTTTGAAGTATTTTAGATATGCATATACACTAGAAGAAATTGATAATCTATACTCTTCAGTGACTTTCGGCATCCAAGGGAAAAATAGTTGCGTATGATAATTCATTGCCCTATGCTTAACCCTTAAACAGAGTAAGTTCAGTAGTAATGCCAAGGGGTAACAATAAAAAAGGACTCTACATGTCCTTTTTTCAAAGCGTCGCATTTCAAGGACACCAAAATAGATCAGATATTAGCATTTTTCATAATGCAAATCACAGTGGTATTTCTTTTTTAAAATTATTCTGTCACAAATCATTCTTTTTGGAAGTGGTGACTAATAGGCACTAGACATCAATGTGAATTAACTTGAAATTAAAGCAGCTCTCAAGTGGGGCTCCAGAAGTGTTTGTTACAGATACAGCAGTATTAAGACATTAAGGCAAGTCATCCATTGTTTTAAAGTAATGTGACATCCCATTCACCCTGCTTATTACATTACCTCATGTTGTTTCAACATGGAACTGAACAGAACCTTAAAAAAAAGAAACAAAAAATTATTTTTAATACTAATTTCTCTCGTTTGCAGAATTTATCTTAGAGATATTTTTCACATAGTGAGATACTAATTCACTGCATCAAGATCACTTATACAATCAGACAGACAGCAAACTGAAGACAAGATCCTTTTCTCTAAATAACATCATTCCAACTGCTTGGTCTGTAGGAAATTACATCTCCCAAGTACTCTGTATGTTCTCACATTACATTCTGGTCTGTTTTAACAGTGACACTGGGATGAATTTTATTACCTTTTTGGGTGAAGTATCACTTGCTTAAGTATTTCTAGAATTTAAACAGAACTACTTTAGAGGAATTTACATTCACATGGTATATTGCAACCAAATAATAAGATTTTATGATACTGTAATATTTTATATAATAAATAGGTATATTATCAAAAGCACAGCATATACAGTTGGGGCTAAATTCTCAAAAGAGCTCAATTGTCCCTTTGGGTGAACAGATTACTCTATCTTTTTTATTCTCCCTCCTTTTTTAGACAGGTTTAAAACCCTAGTCCTTGATACTGTGTTTTATGGTATGTATTTGGCATATTGAATATTTAAGAGCATAATACCCAGTAACAAATACATTTGGACCTGACAATTGTGATAAAGATGAACTTGAGGCAGTAGCAGAATTATGTTAGCTATTTGTTTTTAAGTAGGAAATATACAAATTCTAAGACTGAGCTTGTAAAGTGTGAAATGGGGCAGGACATAGGACAGAATGAGTTCAGGTATGAAACATCTGTTTTTTTCCCTAGATAAAATGACATTTCAAAATCACTTATGTGTCGAATCACATAATTTGTTCCATATGAATTAAGCATAGAATCTAAGCAAAAGTAGTCACAAAAACTGCTCTGTAATTACCGTAGAAAGATACAGTTCTGCCTATTTGCATTAAAGGGCCAAAAATCTTTTGTATATCTGATAAATTAGTTTTCATTGTTAAAATCCAGCTTTGAAGGTGTTCATTTTTTCCTTGTATATTTATATTATTGCAAATTACACTTCAGTGGAACTCTTTCAAACTACTTTTGGTATTGGCAAACAACCCCTGGAGATTGGCATCCCTTCACAGGCAGATCCAATCTTCTAGAAATACAAACAGAATGCAGAATAAAATATGAATGACAGTGTCTCCCATAGATAAGGTTTCAAGGAAGTTTTTAACATAATTTAGAAATATTTCATATAGATGCCCAAACTGAAAGATTGAAGACACACATTTTCCAGTATAATAAATTGGTGATATGAGTACTTTTAAAATTTTGCTTGTCATAATGGAATTAGATTACCCTAAAGTCTGTATAATTTTCTAAAACTTTTTTCCTTTGTTTTTAAACACTTATTCTAGGACATAATTATGAAAAATAAGTATATGCTTTTTCTCAAACAGAAAAGGAAGCACTGTGAGTCAGAAGATCTGGCTCTGGCGCCAGACACATCCTGTGATTATTGCTCTGAATGCATTCTCGGTGTATCAGGTTCTTTTTCTCTAAAATGGGGAATAGTTACCTAACTCTGAATAGTTCAGGTTTTGGACAGCAGTTCAAATTGTTAGTGAGTAGAAGCTGAGGGAATACCTTTGCACATTCTGTGAACATTTTTTGTGATGCACAGCGATAATCTAAAATAATATATTTTTAAAATAGTGTGAAATGATTGGCTGTTAAAATAGTTGTCTCATTCAGATTTACTCTTTAAGCACTTCATTACACATTAGGAGGAAAAAGTTTCAGTTTCCCTACAAAACAGAAATGTTTAATTTCTGAGCATGCCTTGCAAACACATATATTTTACATTCAGGTCATGGTTCAGAGCACACTTTTCTGAAAGATTTTCTTAACAGCTTTTCATCTGCTCAAGCCATCACTTGGGCCTCTTCCTCTCACATGTAACCCCACAGAGGAGTGCAGCATGCTGGTGGCTGCATGCTAAACCCTTGTCAGGAGGGGATTTGAAGAGAGATGTTTTTCCTGGGTTCTGTTTCACACAGCTTCCTGATCTGATGGAATTCCCCTCTTGTGCCCACACAGTTCTGGAAGGTAGCATGGACCAGGATTGAGCACTATTTTGTGCTGGAATACACAATACTGCCACAAAACACTTAGCCCTACCAAATGCCATTTGGAAACAAATTCCAAACCACTTCCACTTATGAGGCAAGGCAGATATAAATGCTAAAGTAAAACCTTACCTAGGGGCTCTGCAGCCTGAGGCAAGTGGCATGCAAGGAGAAGTACTGAAAGAGGCTTATGAAAAAGAGGGAGAATTATTTTCTCACAGGCAGACAGTGACAGGGCAAGGGGGAATAGTTTTAAACTAAAAGAGGAGAGGTCTTAATTAGATGTAGGAAGAAGTTCTTTACCCATAGGGTGATGAGACACTGGCCCAGGTTGCCCAGAGAAGGTGTGGAGGCCCCATTCCTGGATAGTCAGGGTGGATGGGGGCTTGAGCAACCTGGGATAGTGAAAGGCATCCCTGCCCATGGCAGGTGGTTGGAACCAGATGGACTTTAAGGTCCCTTCCAACCTGTTCTGTGATTCTTTGAAGGAGAAGGACCCCGTGGAAGAGCAAAAGGGCAATCACAGCTTGCTGTATCTGCACGGTGTCCTGTCAGCTTTATGGGAGCTGTGCCTGAAGTGGGCACTCTCCACACATGAATATTGCAGCCATGGGATTAGGATCGTGGGCACAGAAACTTATACATTTTATCACATCTTAAATACTGTGGCATAAATTGATGACTTCTGGAGTAATATATTTCTTCTCATGTCCAGCGTTGGTTGACTGGCAGCAAAGAATATGAGATCTGGTGTTAGCTATTATTTGAAGACTAGATTTTTTTGTGTGTGTGGATGTTGAATTAAGTGGGAATTAGAGCTTTTTGTAACTAAGACAGAATTTGATTTAAAGTACAGGATGTGTATAAAGGTCATAAGAGAAAAATGAGGCAACTGTAGATTATGTATTATTTATGGATATAGAGAGGAATAAATATTCATAATTCAAGGAAAACAGATAACATGGGGCTAAGTTATTGAATGTTGTCTACTAAGAAAAAGAAGAAGTCCTTTTAAATGAAGAGAGATTATTCCTTCCCGTATGTGTAAAGACAGTTAGAAAAGTGTGATTTGTTTGACTGTGACTCATCCTTTCAACATTTGACGGATATGAATCAGATGACCTTCCCCTGGGAGCTTATGCTGAAAACAAACTGAAGTTTCTGATTGTTTAGAACTCTTCAAAGATAATTCTTGCAGTCAACAGGATGATCTTCATTTAGTGTTCATTTTTGTGGCTTTTTTCTTTTCCTATCAGCCACAGTCAAAGGGTATTTTTCCCTGATAATGACTTGTTTCTCTGGTCCAGAGTGAACAAGGTACTTAAACATATTATGTACTGGACCAGAGGATGGGACACATGGAAGGGGAAGGACTCCAGCTGGGGGTGTTGATGGTTGATTTGACACCACTGTGCCACAAGAGAAACATCTGGGGGCACCAAGTCTGAGTGAGAGCACTTGAGCAAACCAGTAAATTGCCCTGTGAAAAGGTCTGATCTTCAATTCATGGACAAGTCATGTACTGTGAAGGTCTCCCTGGAAACCTATTTTCATTTTTATGAAATGTTCTTCATCCACCCAATGGACAATGACGAAGTTGATTTGTAACCACTCCAGTTCCTCTGAGGCATTTAATTGACCTTGGGAAGAAGTCAAAGGGTCAAAGCAAGGAAGCTGTCAGTAATGAAAAAAATATTCCTTTTTTTCTCATGGTTACTGTTTTGTCTATAGCACTTACTTGAAGTCAGCCGACCACAGTTGATAAATCTGATTAAAAATCAATCACAGAAAATTTGATGCTCAGGTTGGGATCTCCCACAACAGTGAAGAATGCAACTGTGGGACTAAAGAAGTCCGTGAGAAGAATAATTTATATTCAATAGGTAGACACTCCCAAGTACTTCCATAGGGTTATACACATCTATATGGCTCTAGATATATACCTTGCTCTGGAGGAACTATATCCCAACTGTCCTGTGAACTGCAGAAGGCTTTCCAGCTCCATCAGTGACATTTTATATTCTCTTGGTCAGAAAACACAAAGTGCTCTTCTGTCTTAGTTCTCAAATTAAGATGTCCAGAAACTGAAGCACAGCCTAAACAGATTTTATTGCTATGAATGAATCCAAAACAATAAAGTACTGACATTTTTCTCAGAAGGTTGGGGGGAAATTTGAAAGCAGTAATCCTGAACCAAACCTAAGATAAATATGGAGGGCCAATGGAATGGGAATTTACAAGAGATATTGAGATATTTTTAATTGAATGGAGCAAAATACCAACAAAAATACTCTGGGAAGTAGATTTCTTCACCAGGAAGGTATACAAATGTAAGAGTTCTTCACTAAGTTTGATGAAAACAAAGAGAGATATGTAAGATTTAACAACAAAGGGCAAAAATGCTGGTTAATGAATTATTCTAACAAAATTACCAGGGATTTTATGTATCTTTTCAGAAGTGAGAAAACACATCATTAGTTACTCATCTTTGACAATTCATGCTAATACAAATCCCAGAGCATCACTTTGTTAGCCCTATCTTCCTTCCTCTTTGACAGTTTATAGCAGTGCCTCAGCATGTTGCTAGAAGTTGATGAGATCTTTCAGGAAGCCCAGAAACAGAGTACCATGAAAGATGGGGAAACATACAAATAATTTACTGCCAAAATAATGCCAACGAGATTTCCTAAAGTAAGATTCAGGAAATTCAAAAGTAACAATTTAAAACATAAAGATAAAATATTAAATGACTGTTTTCCTCTGCTGTTCAGATCCTTTTGTCCTTTCTACATTGCTTTTTCTCCCTCCCACTGTAATAGTAGCTTTTTACTAGGGTGAGGGAGTCAAGTTTATTTCTGCTTTATGAATAAGAAACTGATTACTCTCTCATTTTAGTGGTTGTAGAAGTTTGTATCTCTACTGGCAAGCAGTGCTGGACAAGAGCAATAGCTTTATTTCTCATGTACCAAATGAGGCTCAGCTCATAGGTAGTCTCTGTTGATGTTAGGTGGAAATGCTAAATTAGTTTTTCCATTACTTCAAGACATCAATCACCATTGTTTACATGTGAGAAGCATGTGAAGAACTTAATCTAGCTCTCTTCCATAGGCCTTAGCTTAACGATTTTGTTGCAAATTGGTCTAGTGAAAGGTATCCCTGCACAAGGCAGGAGGTTGGAAATGGATGATCTTTAAGGTCTCTTTTAACCCAACCCTTTCTATGATTCTTACTTTATTTTGAATTAGAGGAACACAAATAATTAAATATGAGCATGGCTGATGAAAACTGAAGCCAGTCCAATGTAAAAGGGAAGAAATCTACATTGTTCCTATTCAGTCTCCTTGGAAAGTCAGAAAATTCCTGCACCTCTGCTACCACTTCCCTTGCTAAACAAACCTGGTAAAATAGTTTCTAAAGGATCTTTCTCAAGGCAATAGGTAGGTTTGCTGTAGAGAAGAAGGTCATGTTCAAAAACATTTTGGCAGATAGCACAGTTTAGAGAATGTAGCAGGAGAACCCATGCAACTGCAAACACCCTGGAGTGCAGTGTCAAACACTATGAGTGCAGTGGTTATGTTCAACAATGCAGTTCAGAAGCTGTACCAATGGAGTGCAATTTCAGCCCTTGTCATGAGAGGTTAGGGAGCACACACTGAATCCAGTCAGATGGAGACACAGTATTGAAGATGGAATTGGTAATGGATGAAGATTATATTGGATTTGTTTAGAAGGAGGTTAGAGCAAGAGATGTGAAGTGTATTAAAAAGTAAGGTTTAATAAAGTAAAATCATAACCTTTGATGGCATGCAATCACAAGCAGCTTCCAGAGGTCAAGAAGTTAGTTTACACAACTCAAGCCATGTCTACACTGCCCAACAAAAGTGAACTCTTAACTGGAGTCAGTTGAGTAAACATCCTGGCAAAGACAAGGCAGTCTAAAATTTCACTGTGAATCATTGAGCAGAAGTGAAGTTTCTTATGATGTGAGCTTTTGACTCAACCTGGTAAATCACATAAAAATTTCATCATACTTCATTGTCCATACATTGTCTACCTGAGGTTAAAACCTATAACCTCTCAAAGTGAAGATAGAGCTCTGTGTGGAACACAAAGAGGTAGCTTTTGCAGTGATCTAGATAAGTATTAATCGGTCTTATTTTTAAAATCTGTAGATTAAGCCATCAATTCTTAACCAGATGTGAGTGCCCACACAAATATGTAAGTTTCGTATAAGTCTAGCTTTGGAAAAACACGGGCTTTCCTTTGGATTTTGCTGTCAGTTCAGTGTGCAATTAATAAGTAGATTAATGAGATGATCAAGTAATTTACAATTTGATGGTTCATTAGAGATTAAGGTGCCCCTGATCTACTAAATGCTAGTCTCTTGCTTTCTCACGAGGGGAATAGGAGGAGCAGGCATTGATCTCTGGTGCCCAGTGATAGGACCCGAGGTTTAGGCTGGGTATCAGGAAAATATTCTTCACCCGGAGGGTGGCTGGGCACTGGAACAGCTCCCCAGGGAAGTATTCCCAGCACCAACCTGACAGAGCTCAAGGAGTGTTTGGACAATGCTCTTGGGCATATGATGTGATTCTTGGGGTGTCCTGCAAAGGGTCAGCAGTTGGACTTGATGATCCTGGTAAGTCCCTTCAAACTCAGTATATTCTGAAATTCTGCGATGCCATCTGTAGCTATATATCACAGTATGAAGCTGCCAAACATTGTTTTAGGAGTTTGTATCTGCAAAAAAATAGTATAAAGTAATATTGGAATGCTTGGCTGGAAAACACTGATATTCATACTCTGACCTGTGTAAAACTAAAACTGGCATTGCAACAATGCATGTTAGCAAATAACAGGGCTATATAAACAAATACACACAATGAGAAGCAAATGCTACTTTCAAGTATTCAGAAATCTCTAAAGAGATGACAACAGAAGTCACAGAAGCCACTTAAAAATTCAAGAGTTAAGTCAAGGAATAATTGCCCATTTCTAATTCCCTTCTAATTTGCTGCACAGTTTAGCATTGTTTTTCAGCTTTTAGTGAAATCCTGCCAGAACTTCTAAAAAAAATTATAGCTGATATTCATATGAAGTTTCTTGTTTCTGGCACCTCATTAGAAAGTTTAGTCAGCAGTATTCTGAGTTTTGCCATAAAACTGGCTCTTGTCAAACGAACATGTTTAACACAAACCAATATGATAATACAGTGGAATAGTGCTTTTTCAGCCTGAGACTAAAAAATGAAATAAACTAACTCAGAAATACACACACACACAAAAAAAAATCAAGTTAGAGGTTAATCATCCCTCCTGGCAAAGGAAAGGAAGACTCATTCTAACTTTGATGTCCAGTTTATGTCATCATATCTCTCATTTCTTTCTGTACAAGACCTTTGAAACTGGAGTTTATTCAAACAGACCGAGCTTTTATCCAAACCCTTTTATTTATCTCAAATATCGCAACCCCCTACCTTGACAAATGCAGCCTTGCCCCACTGATCTCCACCCTGCGTGTTCCACCAAGAGAATTTTTCTGACTCATCTGACCATGCTGCTTCACCTTTGTGTTGTTTGACACTTGTTAAGACAATGCATCAAACCTAAACTACTCACTCCAGCTGCTAAGGACACTTTGTTTGCCTATCAGCCTTCATTCACTGAAGAATATCTGCTTCCATTCACCAGCAGGTACATTCTTTATCCTCATGCCTGTGAAACCACAATGTGGGCTACTGATGTGTCTAATTCCTGCTGTGCTGACCAGTGGTCTCTCCTTTCTTGGTATATAAAATCACAGAACCACTAAGGTTGGAAGAGACCTCTAAGACCATCCTGTATCATGCCATCTCACCTTTCAAGCATTTTGAGGCAGGGATTTTCTCTCTGTTGTATGTTATACTGGTTTTGGGTCTTGTTCCATGTTAAAACTCCTAAGCACTACCACCACAGAAAAAAGTATGTAATAACAATATTTAACAATTAAGTAACTGAGGGCTTTCAGAATACACAGTGATGCAGCAACGTGATAATAGGCAATACTCTATCCTTTACTGGGGACCAGTGCAGAATGCATCATACCTATACCATCATTCCAACCCAGAGTGAGTGAGCATAAGAAATTTTATGCAGTAATGCTTGCAGAGGGTTCTATAAGAGCACAAAATTCTTGGTGTTTATTAAGAACAGGTAGCAGTAAGAAGTTAGTTTTATGCCTTTTGTTTTCTGTCTAGAAATATCCACCCATTCAGATTGCAAGGCCAGGCAGAATGTACTCCCTGAGAAAGGCATGCACCTGAAACTGAGCCAAACTCTGCACAGCTGTTGTTTCTGTTCAGCAAATCCCTATTTTCCAAAATGCATAAATACAGTACTTTAAAAATCATAATAGTGGCTACAAATCTATAATGAGATTTTGATATTAAATTATTATCTAAATTCATATTGACTGCTTATCCTCTAAAACTTGAAGTCTGTTTGTTTCATCCAATACTTTTTCCTCAGAGGATTTTTCATAAACATTAATAGGAAACCCCCCCAAGAAATCTTGTAAATTGATAAAGAAACATATATTTTTGTGATGAGACCAAAGCTAGTGGGCACCAAAGCACTGAATGTTCTAATTGCAGCAAAATCCTTTGTTCTTAAATGTACTTATCTTTCCAGAAGATAAAAATAACCTTATATTTCTTTAACACCTTACCCCTTTTTACCCTTTTTTGATACTCTGAAGCTTATAAAATAGACTCCAATACTTTGAGTGTGCATTAAAAAAAAAAAAAGATACAAAGAGCAGAAGATCAAGTTACAAAGTTCTTAAGACTGAGTACTCAGGCTCATTTTTAACTTGCTAACTTACATTTAAATTTTAATCATTCACCATATTTCTGAGATGTTTGAACTCTGGGGTTACAGAATTAGCTAAGATTCAGGGTCTAAGGCTGAAAATTATTTCCCCTGGAAACATATTTGCCTCAGAGTGTAATTCCTCCTACAATGGAACTTCTTGTTGGACTTCTTTCTTCTACTGTGCCAAATTGGAACTTGAGCAATGCTATGATGATGATATTGTGATGAAACTTTACGTAACCTCGTTAGGGTAAATGAAATTTGAAAGGAGGGTGGTGTGGGATGCTGTGCCAATTAATTTGCTCAAGGTTCTGAGCAGAAAAATGAAGCACCTGTTAAAAATGTGTCGTATGACCTTTGAATGGATGTGCATAATATTTATGGACTTGTCATTGTATCCTCCCCAGGCTCAGGTAAAGCAGTGTCATGGTTTAGGAATGGTATTCCCCAATTTAGTACTCCTAGTAAAAAGGTCAGTGAAAATGTCTCCTCTCCACCACTATCCAATAGGAGGCACAGGAGGCAGGGATAACAAGATAAGAACAATTTACTGGAAAGAGCAATGAGATAAGAAAAAGAACAGTAACAGCAGCAATATTAGTAGCAAAAGTACACAAAAGAGAAGTGATTCACATGAAAAAATGGTCATGGAGAACTCTAGGCAACAATGAACAAATGGCAGATGGCTTTGCCTGCCACACTTTGTTGACTGGAAGCCCTGCCCTTCTTCTCAGCACCAACAGAGTTCCTTGTCCCCAGCAATGATGTGAGGTGTTACTGAATAATATCAGGACACACCCCCTTATGCACTCCAAAAAATTAACACTGTCCTTGGTGGACACCAGGACATTCAGCATACTCTGTTGGGAGTAAGGTGAGGAAACCACGGCATTTGCTCACTGCAGTAGACTTGTCACTATGCATGCCTGTCTGCATTAAATGACTTCTCTACTCATTAGTGCCTGTGTCAGAGAATATTTTGGAAAATCTTAGAGGATATAAGATTGGGGTGTTGGAGCCTGTACTTGCAGGCAAGGTGACAGAAGAATGAACTGTATGGGCTTGTGGAAATGCTGAATACTTAAGATGGAGAGGATGCAGACTTCACAAGTGTGCAGAGTGAGAATACCCTGCAAACAAGTCACAGAGTGGCTGCCTGTTATCCAGCAGACAAAACACAATTCTGCCCTAGGTGGCTTCAGGCTCCATCAGGCATGTTAGGCAGAAAGCCAGAGGAAGACCAGAACTCCTGACAAACAAGAGTCATTAATATTTTGATGAAGGCAGGCAATATTTAGCTGCACTCCCCTAAAACTGAGGAAAAAAAATCCCATGCTAGGAGATAAGATTGTTTCTCAAGATGAGACATCATGTAGATCCTTTCCAGAGGGATCTAGATAGACTGGAACATTGGAGGAAGATCAGTGTGATGGAATTTAGCAAGTCCAAATGCTGCATTCTGCATCTGGGATGGAATAACACCAGGCACAGGTGTAAATTGGGAGAGTCTGGAGAGCAGCCCTGCAGACAGGGATCTGGGGGTTCCTGTCAGCAGCAGAGAAGAAGAACATCCAGAGAAGAGCAGCAAAGTTTGTGAAAGGGTTGGAAAGTTGCTATGAGGAACCACTGAGGATTTTGGGCTGGTCTAGTTTGGAGAAGGAGGCTGAGGGGTGACTTCCCTGCTCTCCAGTCTCCTGGAGAGGGTAAGAGGAGATGATGGCAATCTCTTCTCCCTGGGGTCCAGTGGTGAGGAGAAATGGTTCAAAGCTGTGCTGGGGTAAGTTCAGACTGGATATGAGGAGACATTTCTTTGTGGAAAGGTGGTCAAATGCTGGAACTGCTTCCTAGAGAGGTGGGAGATGTCCCAGGCCTGTCACAGTTTAGAGACATTTGAACAATGAGCTTCATCATAGGCTTTAACTTTTGGTCAGGCCTGAAGAGCTATGGGAGTTTCACAGGAGGAGCATTTTTGGTCTCTTCCAAATGAAATATTGTAATCTATTATATCAAACTTATAAATCATAGAATAACAGACACAAAGCATTACATATCTACAACCCTTGTGTCTACAACTGCTATTAACTGCAAGGATTTTTTGAATTGAATAGTCTGTGTAACACAGCTTTCAATTTATCAGGAATAGAAATAAAGACATTTTAGTTTCTCATGTCTCTTATGTTCCTCTCCTTCCCTATATGGAGATATAAGTTCACATATGCAGATACCCAACCCCTTCATCTCTATGGAGTTCTGTTCTCATCCCATCTAGTCTACAGCATTGCACCTCAAATTGGCAGGACTAAGATAAGCCATTTCAATCAAATCATGTATTTTATCTCTGTTTCCAGAGAGATTGTGTTGGCATTGTTGAAGGTGTTTGACCACAACTGTTACTCTTGTCATAGTCTCTTTCCCTCCCACAGCCTCACTTCTAATCACACAGAAACCTTTTCTTCCATGCACACAAGAATTGCAGAAACACTCTACTTCCCTAGACTGTGTTAGTGAAGCTTTATTCTCTCATTTCCCATGTGATGGGGATTAAGCATTTGCCAGAGGATAAAATATTTTGCAATTTAGTCAGTGCCACTGAGCGCATGCCAAATCATGGCCCAGACCACTGAAATAGTCTGTTATGAAACTTTTGACAGCAAACCCCAAATTTGAAATAGATTTCGTCTGCATAATTTGCCCTAGACAATAATCTAATTATTGAGCTGTACAAGGAGTCTTGTCTTGTACTGCTGCTTTCCTGTTATATTACCTAAAGTATTCAATTATTAGTTTACTAGATCAGGTTTCTCTCACTTTCATTATTTACAACAGCTCAACCTACAGGGGAAAAAAAAGCCCAACATAAAATTTGAGGACTTCAAGGCCTGAACCTGAAAGAGTACAAAGTAGGACCTAATCTTAGGCTCTCTCATCTTACCATCCCATCAGACTCATCCACAAAGTTCTCTAGGAGGCAGTCAGAGAGATGCTGGAAGATGGTATTTCGTTGTTCCTTTGATGTTTTATATTCAAGTGAACCATGGCAAATGGTCCAATGGCAGCAGGACTGCAGGCCATGACAATGTAGGCAGGGCTTTTCTGGTAAGCACAGGGAAGGGATAACATAACAGGTTAATACAGAGTGGAATGCTGCCTCAGGATCAGTCCAGCAAGGAGAGCAGCACATACTTCCTGTCTCATGGATTTATTGTGTCATGATATGGTACAAAGAAAAAGAATCACAGGAGCATTTGGAACCCTCCTGTCACCAAGCTGTGCTGTGCCTGAACAAAATGCATTTGTTGTTTTGAAATAGGACACCAAGAAGCAGGCATGCCTGCCATTGCATGGATAACCAGACCCTCTTCCCAGTCATGGGGATCTTGGCTCAGTGTCCTCACACTGGACAAGAGTGACATCTGAAAGCTGGAGAGCAAAGCTATTGTACAACCAAACATGAAGCTTTCACCCACTGCCAAGGTCAGCACAGCCTGGAAACACTTGTGACTCTAAGCTCCAGTTACAGACCCATCTGAGTTCAGGAAAAGGAGGAGAGGAAGTGTGAAGCAGATGGACAGGTCATAGGTCATCTGAAAGTATTTAATGACCTGAGTATCTCATACAAACAGGAATCTGATGCTGAGAAATATACCTGCCCTCTGCTTTTGCTCTGCTGTCAGACTCCTACATGGTGATGCTCTAATGTTATGGATCAGTACTGAAAGCAAAATCCTTGCCATAAAGTGAGGTATGTCATCTGGAAAACTAATACAATTTTAAAATACATTCTTGCACAGCAGTTACCTATTGCCAGTGGCTGAAGTTCCCTGATATTTCTCCCAGACCTGTCATAGACCCTAGGCATGTTTCCTAGATGCACAGAACCTCCTGTTTCTCCCTTACTCACACACACTAAATCAAACCTATGCCAGTGCTGTTTTTCATTGTTTTCCTTCAGGAGAATAAGGATAACTTGGGAAGAAACCCTTGCACTTCATGAAAATTAGGAATAGAGGTCTTTCATTTAGGTCAATTGGAAGACCATTTTTCTGAGGCCAGCCAAGGATGCAGCAGGCACCACAAGGCACTGCTCTGATACCAGCAGAGAGTCTATCTCTTGGCACTGAGAAACTGGTCTGCACAGGAAAGGGTGTCTATAGTGGGGAAAAGTAGTCACCCAGTGTTTATCAGACAGATGAAAAGCACAAAACCTTCACATTAATATTATTTCAGTATTATTTTGCCCATTACCTTCCAAATATTCTTCCTGGTTCATAGTATCTTGTTGGTTAGCACACCTTCATCTTGTCTGCATTAAAATAGAAAGTAAATTTGCTAACTAATCCAAAAAGAGTGGAGATAATGCCTCTTTAGCCATGTTAAACATATCAGATGCTAAGTTGTACCTTATAACCAATGCCTATTATTTGGTAAGAGTGAAAGTAAACCCACTAACCTAAATCTAATCAATTATTTTTCAATACAAATTAACAAAAAGAAAATTCAGAACACTCTAGACAGCATTTAGACATCAACAATTTCTCTCAGCATAGTGGTTTTATAAAATAAGTGTGTTTGCATTGTAAGGCAGAATATTGGATGACTATTGAGAGGTATGAACTTCCATATAGATATATATATGTATTAATACAAATACAAACACATTCTTTATTAGTTCTAGCAAGCCTGTTACAAACAACCTGCAACTTCAAGGATCCCATTTTCATTATCCATGTTAAAGCACCAGAAAGGAATGAGAAGGGTGACATGGTATTAGAAACAAGGTCTTGTGTTTTCAGCATAAAATACTTCAACTTGTATTTTGGATGTTGCCGGATCTAGTCTGAGACTTTAACCAAGGCATTTGATACACAGCTTGTTGCTGTGCATGAGTTTCCCATCTTCAAAAGAGAAATAATTACAGTAATTTCATGACTATAAGATGTACCCTTTTGACTAAAATTTTCCCTCGAACCCGGAAGTGTGCCTTGTAATCCGGTGCGCCTTATCTGATGTACAAAGTTGCGACATTTGCCACCCCAGAAGCGTGAGCCCGCCGGCATCGGGGCGTCCCCCGTGCGGGGCCGGCCCGCCCACATTGGGGCGTCCCCCGCACCGGGTGGGCCCGCCGGCATTGGGACGGCCCCCGCTCAGGGGGGGCTCGTTGGCATCGGGGTGCCCCCCCGCACAGGGAGGGGGAAAGCCACCGGAATCGGAGCGGCTGCCGCGCGGGGAGGGGGCAAGCAGCCGGAATCGGGGCAGTGGCGGCACAGGGCAAGCCTGCCAGCATCGGGTCACCCGGAGCGCCAGGGGACTCCTGGATTGCGCCGGCAGTGTGGGGTTCCCGGTGCGCCAGGGGAGCACGTGACACCTGGAGTGCCAGGGAACTCCCGGAGCAGCGGGGCCTTGGGGACGCTGCACGGAGCGGCGGTGGGCATAGCCCGGCCCCACCGGGTACAGACGGGCCCAGGGGCCAATGGTTGCTGGGTTGAGGCGGGGCCTCGGCCAGCAAGTGCGCGGGGGAAGCTGGGGGCGGAGCCTTGCTGCAAAAAAATGTGCGTCTTATAGTCCAGTGCACCTTATGTGATCTACAAAGTTGTGAATTTTGCCGACTCCTGGGGGGTGCGCCTTATAGTCCAGTGCGCCTTATGGTAGTGAAATTACTGTAATCCCCAATTTATGTGGTGTCTGTTTCTCATTCCACAGGGGAAAGCTTTGAGGTCCAAAGTAAATTTAAAACGAGAGATGGAAAAATATTTTCAATGAAAGTAAAAATCATCAAAGTCTACAGAGACACTATTTTTCCCTTAAAAAATAAACAACACACAAAAACAAAGTGAGAGGGAGGCTTTCTGTGCAGAATAAAACCCACTAAACCTTCATCTATCTGGGATGTCCTAAAACTGTCCTCAGAACTGTAGTTATTGGGTCCTTGGTGGAAATCTTTTGCCTCTCTTGCATCTTCATGGCTTTCTGAAAAAATGGCCTGACAAGCTAGAATTCCTGTTCCCAGCTGAAGTGTTAGTACATTCACTTGGAATCACCATGAAGCTTTTGGGGTTTAGTTCAGATGTCAGTTCAGAGCCATAGCTATGCAGTTTGTTTGCCAACTTGACAATCACAAGTTTTTTCTTTACTCTCTTCCTTCTCTGGATAACAGCAGAATCAGTCAACTATCCGGGCAAGGGAGGAAAGGACAAGTCTGTTGGCTGCTGAGTCACTGAAAAATGTTAGGTAAAGACCAGAAAGTTTTCTCACATACGCCATATCACTGCCATCATTTAGTCATAATGTTATGCTCCCTAACAATATCAAGCTGGGACCTGTGGAAGGATCAGACTTCTACCCTTAGACTTAATTGTACTTGTAATGGTTTTGAAAGCAAAATCAGTGAGAGATTCCAAGTCAGAAATACAGTTTAATAGGAAAAAAAAGATAAAAATAAAATACCTACAATAATACAAAAGAAAAACCACTGACAGAGTCAGAATACAAACCGACAACCTGCTAGTTAGCATGGTGGTAGCAGTCCAGATTAAGCGGTCTTGTTGAAGTAGTGATCTCATGGAAACGTCTGGTAGTTCTTGTCCTCTGGAAACCAGTGGGTAAGGGCTGCCTTGGTGTTCCAAATCTCAGTTTTTATCCAGGTAGGAAAGGCTTGGCTCCTCCCCCTGGGTGAAGCATCTCACAATGGGATGATGTAATTTTATCAGTCATGCAGTGGGACTCCATGGGCCATTAGCAAAAGATACCTCCCTGAAGGAAGGATGAGTTGTGGAAAAGATAAAGAACAATGCCCCACCTGGTTTTTAACAAATAGCCCATTGGCAGATAATATCTCCCATAGAGATAAGAATCACTTCCCCACCTGGTTTCAGCGGATAGTGATAGAATACATACTTTTGGGCATATCTTTACATTGTAACCTAGGACAGTACTAAAAAGCAAGGATTGATGTCTACGCAAATAATTATGGCCAGGTGTACATAGTGACCTGTTTCACCTGTCATGTAACATCAGAAATCTGAGCTTCTAAGTTTAAATAACGAAATGTGTTAGACATTACCCAGAGAAGTGATGATCATCTGCACTCCTGAAGCAATCAGAAAGTCAAGTCTTGAAAATAAGTACCAGTTATTTCTGCTATAGCACATGGTCAGTCTATGCATTAAAAATGCAATGTAACAACAATAAAAATAATCTTTAGTTATGCCTGTTCATTACAGAATAATATAATCTTACACAAAGAAACCAAGAAAGTAAATGGCTTAACAAAAGATGCCACTCATGATTAGGAATGCTAAAAAGACAGTTGGTTAAATTTCAATAGGAATGTATTCAGTAATTGAAAGTCACAATAGGTTTATTTTACTAATTGTTGCACATTTGTTTTTTCTCTGTTTCACAGGCTGTTAACTACTTGTGCATGATTTCAATTGGCACATGCTAGTTAGTATTTTGAATCTCTGTTGGTCATTCTGCTGGTGAGCAAATATCTTCAAACGGAAAAGTTAATGTCCTAGCATTCCAATGTCCAAATGACAGAACCAGGACATCTTCAACAGTCTTTATTTGGCTGCTGAATTGAATTTAACAGTAAACATGTAATTAGTAAACATGGATTAGTACTTCAGCAAATTACTTAATTATTAATTGGGATACTGGAATTTAAGGGTCATCTGTATTATGCTGCCACACATGCTACTTGAGACAAAGATGTGGGTTTTACACATCTCTATGATGCATGATAAATTTGAGGGTAAGCAGGCCTGTTTTAGCTGTCTTACACAGTTTAGAAAGACTGAATTTATTTCTCATGGCCAAACTCAGATCTAAATATACCTTTCCCAGCATTAGAAAGGCATCCTAAAATGAAAAGAGCAGATTTCCCTCAGCTCAGATGTTTCTTGTTCTTGTCTTCTAATAGCCAATTTAAAAATGCAGTAATTTTTACTTTTATTCTGCAAAGAATTACAGGCAGTTAATGCATGTGTAGAATATTCGCTGAAATAAGGGTGGGGGGGAAAGGAAAAATAGGCACAGTCAGAGTTAAGTGCAATTGTTCAGGTATCTGTCTACCACAGGTGGCACTATTTACAGATAATAGATAGTTTAAAGTCCAAATATATACATTTGGTATTCTGGAATACATATTAAATTTGAGCAACAGTAAAGTGAATACTGTGGTAAAAGACATAAAAACATTGCCTAGAAAGCCTTATCCTCCTACTAGGATATCGCAACATCTTTTGAAATACAGGGATTCTTGATGCATTTCACTTTCTTTCTATCAAGTACCTGTTTTCCCTTAATGCATTCCATATTCCTACCTTGGCCTTCTAAAAGATAGTACAAAACCATATATATATTTGGCCATTTGTTGAGATCTCCTTACAGGACTTTCCTACTTCTGGGAGACAAGGACTGGTACTTATAACAAATTAGGAAAATGCGTTGTAGATACGTTAAACTTCTGGTCTTCTACAGATTTTTGTTATCTTAGCCAAGCAATGTTTCACCTCCAGAAATAACATACATATATACAATTTCACTTACATTAATAGGGTCTCCACACATGAAAAGCAAAATCTTATTTCATTTCAGCAAGAAGTTTATGTAACAGAATATACTTTGGGGCGTAGAATATATCAGCCTCAGAAACAGGCAGTCAATGCTCTCCTCCTCTTCCTCCAAATAAAAAAGGCAAACACAAATGCAGAGAGTCACTAGGGAATGTGTGGCAAAAGCAAGTGATGTTATTTGTGCCAAAGTCACAGTCAAACAAGAGAAACAAAGAGAAACTGATCAAGTGACATCACAGGTGGTGTTGACGAAAGAGACTGAATCACTGAACCATTAAAAACTTTGAAACTTGAAAACTGTTTTTTTTGGCAAGTTTCAAAATAGGACTATTTGCATAATCACAGTAGTTCACAAATTATAGCAGTCTGTGATTTACTTATTTCAACAAAGGGAAATTACTCAGCAAAGAGTGCATGTGCTATATCCTTCTGACAGTAGCAAAGGGTCAAATCAATGGCATCAACAGCCCATCTCCCAGCAAAAGCAGCAGCTATAAATCCTTCTTTATTCTTAAATTGAGTCTGGAATCCCACACCCAAGTTAAAAATAACTAGGACTGACACATTACACTGTTAAAAGTTAGTGTTTATCTATAGGAATATTTATTACACTACAGATAAAGGGAGGTCTTAGTCTTATTGACACGTTATCAAGAATTTATTTATGATAATCAAATATTCTGATTAAAGAAGACAAAGAATAATATTAGCCCACACAGAAGCATCATACTTGAACAGTTTTGGCCACTTACAAGTATACCAAGGTCCCAGACTAGCAGCCAAGACAAGAAACCAGCCCCTTTTTCTTTTCTAAGAGGAAAATAAAAAATATGGAATAATTAGATGGCAAAATTCCAGACAAACTGTGCTTATATAGACAATGAAGATTAGAAAATTGGAGCATCCTCTGAAATACCTCTCAATACAAGATAAGAAGACAAGACAGAAGTTAAGTAGTCTTCATTGAATATATTTAGCTACATCAAAACTTAGTAATATAGTTTTTTTTAAAAGTATTTTTTCATTATAAGGAAATTATAATTTCTAAATAAAGAGATTGCAGTACTAATGAAAAATTAATTTTGACATTTAAAAAGATTTTGAAAGAAAATTATTATTTTCTTTCTATTATTATTATTTTCATAATAAAAATGACAGACATGAGACTTTTTTTATGATGGCTTTGTTAATGACAATGAAAATTACTTTCTTTTTAAGAGAACCAGGTGAACAAACCCAAGAGGGGACCATATGCATGTTGCACTTCTGAAATTTTTTCAGTGTTTGCTCTAATTCTGCTCACTGCAGTTATTCCACACAATCAAAATAACTGCCCCAGTTGAGACTGGGTACTGTTTTCTCTAGTTAAAATAATGAGATAAAAAAGGCCATAGAAGTGTCAGTGGACTAGGATGAGCCATTGACTCACAAATAAATGTTATCAAATAGTTTTCAAGAAAATAACCCTGCACACCGATGTAGAGATGTTGTGAACATAGAGACAAGCAGTTCTACTTTACAACACTGGAAACATCAATCCAGATGGAGCTGAACTTAATCCAACTCAGTTTGGTTACTACTATGCAGCAGTTAACAGATGAAACATTTTCTTTCCTCTAAAATTTGTCCAAAATGTAAATATTGTTTCATATATTTTTTAGTGATATATCTTACCAGCAAATGTATGTCAATGGATGCCCTATCAATCATAGGAAATATTTCATCCAGTGTGAACAGTTCTATCAACGAAATGCTATTAGTATAGTTGGAGATTTCAAAAAGGTTCCTGTCTTTAAGCGCGATTATGGGAAATGCTGTGGGAAATGCAGGGTGCATTTTCTTTTACACTTGTACAATACGGGTTGATCAAAAAACCTCATAAATTAATTTATGAAAAATTATTTAAATACAAGAGTCTGAAATTCTTGTATTCTCTTCTGCTGTTGCCTTAATTTTACATCTTTTGAATCTATGCATGTGTTTATAAATATTACAAAATATGTTTAGACTTTGGAATATTGAAAATGTAATTTTTGGCAAATTAACTTAAAATTATTTAATTTTAAGATGATTTCATAAATTAATATTTGAAATATGAAAAAATTATGATTTTACCTTCACAGAAAAAGAGGAAACAGAGGCTATTAATCTGTACTCTATACTTTTGTTATACTTTTTTTCAATAGGTCTATATATTATTTAATGGGTTTTGTAGAGATACACTTACATGAGTTCTATATCACATTACAGCTGATGAATGCCCAACACACAGGTATGTTATGAAAGGTCATCAGTTACAAGGGAAACTGCATAATGTATGCCTACTGAATACATTTGCAAGTTCTCGACACTGACTCTGTATCTACTTTGGCAACAGAAAGCAGGGAAACTTGGAGCATGAGTGATCCACGAACGTTGTTTAACTTTGGGGAGTTACTGGGAGATCTCTTGACTTGGAGGTCACATTCAGCACAGGCAGGGTTAGGTCCAGTAGACATCTGGGCTCCTCTCAAGAAGACCCAATGAAATGAACTCCAAAGTACTGTAATGCTACATCCCAAAAAGCCCACTAGAGAAATGCCAAAATATTTGCATAATTATCTCAGAAATATCCCAGCTCCTAATTTATTCAGGTTTTCTTAATATACAAAGAACCAAGGAACCATTCTGCATATACATGAAAACGAGGATGAAATGACCATGACTTCTACTGTCTCGCTGTAATTCTGTTCTGCAGTAACTTTTGTACCCTGATTATGAGAATGCCTTGTAGCTTGTTCCTGACATTAGGGATGTGCTCTCTTTTGCTGTCAAGTTCTGTTAAGAGCAAAAAGCAATTGCCTACATTCTTCTGCTTCTTGCCACTGCTAGCACTCATACAAACATACTCCAGTCAGACCTACTGTTTCAAGGAACTCTTGAAGAATAAAAGGGTAGCCTTAGGGAGATACAGTCATTCTTACTTTAGTTGGGAGGATTTCCACATGCCGAGAAGCATAAAAATATGCAAGTAAACATATAAATTTGTCATTCATTAGAAGATCATGTCTGCACACAGTATTTTAAAACTGAAATTTGATTCCGGAAAAAACCTCCTGTATTCTGGAGAATTTTGGATGAAATTAAGTATTGTATAAAGTTCTCTTGATTCAGTCAACATGCTTGTGCAGCCCTCCACAGAGCCCAGCCTTAAAAGCCCAAACCAGGTCAAGTGAGGCTGAGTACATGGGGAGAAGGTGAGGTTAAAAGCAAAGCCACCCTGACTGCCCATGCTCATCTTACCTGTGAAATCCAGCAGCCCAGGAGGGTGCAATGCAAGTTGCTCTTTTTCCAGCCTCTGTAGGCATCAATCCCATTAGGACTGTGAAAGTCTGCTTCATTATCCAGACATCTATTTCATTATGAATATCTGTCTAGACACAGTAGAGATCAGAGTACAGCAGCTCTCATGGTCCAACACAGTGCAGTGGCCACAAGCAAAAAGCTGAACAGTGGCCTGAACTAACCTCTGCTAGCTCCTGCCTGCAGAGAAAACCAAGGAGCAGCAGGGTAGCACAGGACTTTTCACTGCTTGTGTGAAGGAACTTCCTCCCAAAAACCAAAACTGAGACTTGACATTATGTCTTTGCATACTCTTGTATTCAGTGAGAGCAGGAATTTAAGAGGTTTTCTTCCTGTAACAATTTATATGTATGTACATATATGTATATGTGTGTTTATATGTTTTCAAGGAAGAAAAAATTAAAGACTAATTAAAGAAGAAAGCAGATTTTGTTACCATAATATGTCAGTTTCCTATGGATTTCTAAAGAATAAAGAGGAAGAAACATGGATTAATAGCTTAGTATATGTCTGAAAGCATTAACACCTTCTCAGAGTAATATCTGTCAACAGCAGTAACATTGTTAGTGGCAGTGTACACAGTGCAGCTGTGGGAACAGTTGTGCATTTTATCACCTTCACTCTCCCCAGAAGTCTGGTCCAACAGTTTGTGTTAGTTCTTTGTTTTACCACACAAGTTACTTAAAAACCATGTATTGAAAAAAAACTTGTGATACTTTGACAGCCTTTTTTTAATCTCCTGCTTCATTACCTTGTGGACATAATTGAAATCAAGTAATTATAACTTAGCTTTTTTCACCTACAAATTTTAGAAACAAAGTGTTATTGTTCCAAGTCTGAAGGCTTTATCTAACATCTTCCAGGAATGCCTGGCCATGAATAGCCACTAATTTATTGCACATATTAAAAAGTACAAATTACAGTAAATTCATAACTATAAGGCATACCTTAAAACCTAAAATTTTGATCGAAACCCGGAAGTGTGCTTTATAATCCGGTGCGCCTTATACATGGACACAGTTTGGAAATTTGCCAACCCAGAAGTGCGAGCCGCGAGCTGAGCAGCATGCAGCTAGCTGAGCCACATGGAGCTGCCCGGGTCGGTGGGGCTTGCGTGGGGCCGTGCGGCTTGGTGGGGCTCGGCAGGGCTTGACGGGGCTCAGTGGGGCCTGCGCGATTCCGTTACTTATTGGTTACTTTGTTGCGCACCAATCCTCGCTGCAAAAAAAAAGTGCGCCTTATAATCCATTGTGCCTTATATATGGAAAAATTTTGGAAATTTGCCGACACCTGGAAAGTGAGCCTTATAATCCGGTGCGCCTTATAATCCGGTGTGCCTTATAGTCTTGAAATTACTGTAATTCTCCCTTTGTTAACTTTTACTACTGGTTTAAGTAACTTTAAAAAAATAATTTATTTGGTGCTATATTTTGTGCTAAATTTTTAATAATGAGTGACACACTTTACATAGTTCAAGGCCTTCTAAAAATATTTTGTGGGTAACTGAGATTGTCCAGTCTGCAAAAACACTAAAACACTTTCAGAAAATAATGATGATTCTGACACCAAAAATACTAATTGTGTATGAATCTGTAGTGCCTTACATGATCTAATTCTCTTCCTAAAAGTGATCAGTGTCTAGAAAGTATGTTCCCTTTTCTGCTTCAAGTTCCCCTTAGCAATTGAAAAAGTCGAGTTTTTTGTGGGTGTCTTGGGTTACAATACAGGGTGTGATAAAAGGTCTATTCTATCACCATCTGTTGAGGGCAGGGGCAGTGATCCTTATCTCTGAGGGAGATATTCTGCTAATGGGCCAGTCATTGAAACCAGGTGGGGCATTGCTCTTTATCTTTTCACAACCCGTCCTTCCTCCAGCGAGTCATTTTCTGATAATAACCCATTGAGTCCCACTGTGTGACTGATAAAATTACTGCATCCCACTAAAAGTTGCTCCAGCCTGGGGAAAGAGCCCAACATTTCTTACCAAGATAAAAACAGAGGTTTTGGGACACTAAGGGAGCCCCTTTCTCCACTGGACTCCAGAGGGAAACTGGATTCCTCCACATCACCACTGGACCTCCAGAGGGAAACTGCACCTTCTACAGGAGCACTGCTCCAACTGAATCACATCTGTCACTGCAGGAGGACTGCAACCACCATTTAATGGGACTGCTACCAACACCCTGCCTGACAGGGTGTCAGGTTGTACTCTGACTTTGTCAGGGTTTGGAGTTTGTTTCTTTGTAGTACTGTATTTCTATTTTAATTTCCTTAGTAAAGAACTGTTATTCCTAATTCCCATATCTTTGTGTGAAAGCCCCTTGATTTCAAAATTCTAATAATTTGGAGGGAGGGGGTTTACATTCTCCATTTCAAAGAGAAGTTCCTGCCTTTCTTAGCAGACACCTATCATCCAAACTAGGACAGTGGGCTAATTTTTTATAACATTATTCATTAAAACTTAAATAAAAATTTAGAGCCCCCAAAGAAAAAAATTAAATTAGGACACTTGGACTCTCAATTTTATTCTAAGTCCTGATTCAGTGGCATCTTTTGGCACGGATACATTATACAGCTATTATTCTTGTTGAGTGTACAATTCAAAGGAACAAGTACAGTAATTTCACGACTATAACGGCGCACCCTAAAGCCTAAAATTTTGATCATAACCTGAAAGTACGCCTTATAATCTGGTGCACCTTATATAGGGACACAGTTCGGAAATTTGCCAACACCCAGAAGTGTGAGCTGCACAGGAACCGCGGGGTCAGCGGGGCTCAACAGAGCTCGCGTGGCCCTACGTGGCTCAGCGGGGCTCATGCCATTCTGTTACTTATTGGTTACTTTATTGCGCCCGGATCCTCACTGCAAAAAAAAAAATAAAAATAAGTGCCTTATAATCTGGTGCACTTTATATATGTGGAAAAAGTTTGGAAATTTGCCGACAGCCGGAAGTGTGCCTTAAAATCTGGTGCGCCTTATAGTCATGAAATTACTGTATTATTTCTTCACCAAAAAAACCCAAACAAACTTGAGTAATAAATATTGCAACAAAACAACCCCCTTGGTTTCAAATTTGTCCTTCTCCTTCCCCCTTATTTTTTTGTCATCTCTGTTACTTGAAAATTGGTGGGTGTAAATACCAGTCTTCACAATCCTTAGTGTCTGCATTACAGATGAAAATTCCACTTGCTCTGCCACAACATAACTTCTTCCTCCGTCTGACCACTGGTAGTGCTCACAAACATGAAACAGAACTTGAACCTCTCTGAATTTCTCAGTAAATACATATTTCTTAAAATCTCAAGTCAGTTTTGAGCATCTAACTGGCTAGATTGCCTAATGCAATAGCTCAAGAAATGAACCTAAATTTCTATATATGGTTGTTTTGACATCTATATATAATTGCCAAAATATTTTTTTGCTTATTTGTTTATTTTACTGGCTTGGCTGGATTGATTATCTGTACTGTCTTGTCTTTACCTACCCATAGCCCAGAATGTCCCCATATGGGCCAGTTACTGTAGTATACATTGAATGATCTGACTTTCCACCAGGAAACATGCTTTCTTAACAGCTCTCAACTTGCTGCACAGTTGTCACCATTGGCTTGAACATCTCATGCTTCCCCCAGAGGGTTGGGTTCCCCCACCAGCCCTTTCTGCCTCTACTTTGTGCCACACTGAACTCCCATAGCATCAGCTTCTGCAGCCTTGCTCCTTCAGCTGAACAATGTGCTGACCACATGGATTAATAACACCTACCAGTTTCCACTAATTTTAATTTTTCTTCCATTCTTCACTCTTTAAATGTACAGTAATTTCACGACTATAAGGTGCATCAGATTACAAGGCGCAGTGTCAGTTAACAGTAAATTTCCAAACTTTTTCCATATATAAAGCACACCGGATTATAGGGTACACTTTTTTTTGCAACATTGATCCATGCGCAACTTTCGCAAACAAACAAAATAACTAACGGAATTGCACAATTGAGGGGTTTACTGGTAGGTGCTCAATTTGCAAACATTTTTCGCGGATTGGCGTAGCCTTTAAATGCAACCTAAAAAGAATCAAAACACTGAAAAAAAATGCAAACAACAACAACATCAGCTATGGAAAATCAGTGACAAAACAGAACAAAACTCAGTCTCAGTCTCTTTTCCAGTCACAGACACTCTTCTCCTCCGCATGGTCCCTGTGGAGAGTGGGGCGGAGCAACCCCCCCTCAGTGGCGGTAGCAGGTGGGAGCAGGAAGGCGAGGTGGTAGTGACAGGGCTGTCTGCGTCTCAGTTCTCAGGGCTGTTCTCAGAAGCGGGAGGCTGTAGCAGCACCAGGTTGCAGGGCAGATCTCACCGCAGAGAGACCTTTCTCCTCCTTGTTCGGGCTGGCGAGTGTCTCCCTCGGAAGGACAAAGCAACCAACGACCATCCACCCCTACCCCTCTAACCTTCCCCCTGGCAACTGAGCCAGCCAGACAGCCCCTCCACTCATCCCTTTTGTCTTGAGCAATTAAAACTAAAGGAGTCGCCCAGCCAACTTTCTTAGCATTATAATGGAAAAAATTCTCTACCTCCATCGAGGGAAAGAGTAAAAAATCCCCCAACCCCCAACACCTACTTCAACCCATTTTTGCTTGGGAAAGGTGCGGTGCAGTATCAGTTAATGGTAAATTTCCAAACTTTTTCCATATATAAGGTGCACTGGATTATAAGACCACTTCCGGATTTTGAGCAAATTTTAGGATTTTAAGTGTGTCTTATAGGTGTGAAATTACTGTACAACATTTAAAGGAGATGTTGAATGAAGTTATGGAAACTGTGCAGCTTTGTGCATCCACTTCTAGATTTCTATCAGCCTTCTGATTTTATCTTTCATTATATCAGTTGGACTGGAATCAGCACAGCTGTTAACTGGAGTTTCTGCTTAAATATTTACAACTCTTACAGCTCTGAATAGTTTGAACAATTCTGAGTGGCTTATTTATTTTTACTCGATGAAACACAGAAGTTTGGTTGTTGATCTGTAAATCCCCAGATTATCTGATCTAATGGGGTCCTCAGGTTCATGACACCAATTATAATGCATTTCCCAAGTTGTTTCTAGAAATCTTCATTCCTTGCAATCACTGTGTGCTGTGTAAAGCTCTGTGACAGGTACTTGGAATACGATGTGTGGAGGTTCAAAATGTGCAGGGCTACTTAAACCATATTAACAGGAATTCCCTCAGTGGATGATTAAACAAATAAGTTTCAGATACTTGAACACATATTAACAGCTAAATTTTGTACTAAGAGAATGTTTAACTGTCAAATCAAAATCATATTTTTAAGGGTGCCTGTGCCATATGAATGTGTCCCTGAGTGTCCATTCCTATAGTACAGATACTTTTATTCCCACAGCTTCAACATTGCACCTGGTGGATGAAGGGGAGTGGAAAATGGGTCCCTGCTCAGGGAGGTAATAATAAAAATTCCTCCCAACCCCCACTCCCTAGCCAGGTGCCACTTCAGAATAGGAATGAGGCCCTGGATCTGGAGAGTCAGCCAGATGATTTAGATGATTTAGATGATTTAGAAGAAAATTATCTGCCCGGTGAGCCTCCCCATTATGGTTCATCTCTGAGAGATCACTACCTCTGACATTAAAAAGAAAAGAAGGGTAACTGTGGTGGGTGACTCCCTTCTGAGGGGAACAGAGGGTCCCACATGTCGACAGGACACAACCCACTGTTTGCCCAACTGGTCTGTTGCTTCCCTGGGGCTCAGGTATGGGATATTAGCAAGAGACACCCTGGGCTGGTTCAGCCCTCTGATTATTATCCACTGCTGATACTCCGGGTTGGTAGTGATGACATTCCAAAGAGGAGTGTCAGGACAATTAAAAGGTACTTTAGGGCACTCGGTCAAGTGATTGATAGGACAGGGGCACAGGTGATCTTTTCCTCAGTCCCCTTGGTGGCTGAGATAAATGGTGAAAGGAATAGGAGAACTCATATCACTAACAAGTAGCTCAAGGGTTGGTGTCAACAGAAGAATTTTGGGTTCTTTGAGCATGGGGTTCCATCTCTCCATTAAGGACAGAAGGTTTTTGCTCATGAACTGGCAGACCTTGCTAAGAGAACTTTAAACTAGGTTTGAAGGGGGAAGGGCATGCAGCTGGACTCTCTGAAAGCAGGCCCAAGGGGGATAAACCTGAGTTAGGGGTGAAATCAGTAGCCCAGCTGAGGTGCATGTATACCAATGCACACAGCAGGGGTAACAAACAAGAAGAGCTGGAAGCCGTGGTGCAACATCAAAGCTATGATGTAGTCGCTATCACGAAAACATAGTGGGATGACTCACATGGCTGGGATGCTGCACTGGGTGGCTAAAAGTTCTTCAGAAGAGACAGGAAAGGGAGAAGCAGTGGAGGGGTGGCACTTTACATTAGGGAGGCTTTTGATGCCATAGGTATTGAAAGGAATGACAATCAGGTTGAATGCCTGGGGTAAGAATTAAGGGGAAGGCCAACAAGGCTGACATCGTACTAGGAGTCTGTTGTCACCCACCCAACCAGGAAGAAGAGGTGGACAATTTATTCTATAAGCAAATAGAAAATGTTTCAGGATCATCAGCCCTTGTTCTTGTAGGTGACTTCAACTTGCCAGACATCTGCTAGGAACTTAATACAGCTGAGAAAAGGCAGTCCAGGAAGTTTTTAGAGTGTGTGGAAGACAACTTTTTGATGCAGGTAGTGGGTGAGCCCACCTGGGGAAGAACTATGTAAGATCTGCTGTTTGCAAATAGAGATGGGCTGGTGGGAGATGTGGTGGTTGTAGGCCACTTGGGGTATAGTGATCATGAAATTATAGAGTTATATATATATAGAGTATATTTCATGAAATCAGGAGGAATATCAATAAGACTTTTACACTGGACTTCCGGAGGGAAGATTTTGGCCTATTTAGGAGACTTATTCAACTTATTCAGAGAGCTCCTTGGGAAGCCCTTAAAAACAAAGGAGTTCAGTAAAAGTGGGTGTGCTTCAAAACAGAGATCTTGAGGGCACAGGAACAGACTGTGTCTGTGTGCTGAAAGACGAGTTGACAAGGCAAACATCCAGCCTGGATGGACAACGAGGTTTTGAAGGAACTTAGGAATAAAAAGAAGATGTATCATCTTTGAAAGAAGGGTCAGGTCTCTCAAGAAGGATTTAAGGGAGCTGCTGGAGCATGTAGGAAAAAAAAATTAGGAAGGCCAAAGCTCAGTTCAAACTTAATTTGGCGACTTTTGTAAAGGATAATAAAAAATGTTTTTGGAAATATATTCATGGTAAAAGAAAGGGTAAGACCACTCTTTGTTCTCTGTTGGATGTGGGAGGGAACTTAGTAACTGCAGATGAGGAGAAGGCAGAAATGCTAACGTCTTTACCTCAGTCTTTAGTGGGAAGATAGCTTGTCCACAGGACGACTGTCCTCCTGGATTGGTAGATGGTGTCAAGGAGCAAAATGGTCCCCCTGTTACACAGAAGGAGGCTGTCAGAGAACTGCTGAGAAGCTTAGATGTTCATAAATCTATGGGACCAGATGGGATCCATCCCAGGGTGATGAGGGGGCTGGCAAATGAGCTTGCAAAGCCTCTCTCCATCATTTACCAGCAGTCCTGGCTCACTGGTGAAATACCAGATGACTGGAAGCTGACCAATGTGACACCCATTCATGAAAAGGGTGGGAAGGACGATCCTGGTAACTATAGGCCAATTAGCCTGAACTCAGTACCAGGTAAGGTCATGGAACAGTTTATACTGAGTGCCATCACAGAGCACTTAGAGGATGGCCAGGGTATCAGACCCAGCCAGCATGGGTTTAGGAGGGGATGGTTGTGTTTGACCAACCTGATCTCCTTTTATGACCAAGTGACCTACCTGGACTTCAGCAAGGCTTTTGACACTGTCTACCATAGCATACTCCTGGAAAACTGGAGCCCACAGCTTGGACAGAAGCACTCTTTGCTGGGTTAAGAACTGGCTGGATGGCTGGGCCCAGAGAGTGGTGGTGAACGGTGCTGCATCCAGCGGGTGGCCAGTCACCAGTGGTGTCCCTCAGGGGTCTGTGCTGGGGCCTGTTCTGTTCAATATTTTCATTGATGTCATGGATGAGGGTGTTGAGTCTTTCATTAATAAATTTACAGATGACAGTGGGAGCATGTGTCAATCTGTTGGAAGGCTGGATGGCTCTCAAGAGAGACCTGGAATGGTTAGATGGGCAATGGGAGTTTAATAAGTCCAAGTGCTGAGTCCTGCATTTCAGCCACAATAACCCCCTGCAGTGTTATAGGCTGGGGACGGTGCGGCTGGACAGTGCCTTGACAGAAACAGAACTGGGGGCACTGATGGACAGCAAGCTGGACATGAGCCAGCTGTGTGCCCATGAGCCAGCAGAAGGCCAATGGCATCCTGGTCTGTATCAGGAATAGTGTGGCCAGCAGGAGCAGGGAGGTCATTGTCCCCCTGTATTTGGCGCTGGTGAGGCTGCACCTGGAGTGCTGTGTCCAGTTCTGTCCCTTCAGTTTAGGGAGGACATTGAGACACTTGAGCACATCCTGAGAAGGCAACAAGGCTGGGTGAGGGGCTTGGAGCACCAAACCTGTGAGGAACGACTGAGGGAGATGGGGTTGTTTAGACTGGAGAAAAGGAGACTCAGGGGTAACCTTATCACTCTCTACAGCTACCTGAAAGGTGGCTGTGGTCAGGTGGGGGTTGGTCTCTTTCACCAGGCAGCAACCGACAGAACAAGAGGACACAGGCTTAAGCTGCACCTAGGGAAATATAGGTTGGATATTAGGAAAAAGTTTTTTACTGAAAGAGTGATAAAGTTCTGGAATGGTCTGCCCAGGGAGGTGGTGGAGTCACCATTCCTGGATGTCTTTAAAAAAAGACTGGATGTAGCATTCAGTGCCATCATCTAGTTGAGGTGTTAGGGGATGGGTTGGACTTGATCTTGAAGGTCTCTTCCAACCTAGTCATTCTGTGAATTCTGTGAATTGTTTTCTGTATTGCTTCTCACACACAGAGTGCCTTGAGTGGGCAACACTTACAGAAGGAAAGACTACTTTCCAACAAAAAGATTACTTTGATACCCCTCCCATGCAGTAATCTTATGTGTTATTGACTTACCATAACCCAAAGCCTACAATGATTACAGAATTATTAATTTCCTTATGGGATTTTGTATGGTGATTTCACTACAGCATCTGAATTATTTGAAACCGTTAATGAACTGATCCTCCCAAAATCCTTTTGAAGTTAGAGGATGTTTTTATCACTATTTTACACAAAGGGAATTGAATATTTAAGATAAAAGCCCAAATGTTCAGAGTGTCAGCTAATTTTGTTTGCCAGTTTTGAAAGTCTAAGGTTCTGAGTTTCCCAAAAGCTAAGGGGTTTAAAAGCCTTTTTCTCTGTTCAGAGCAAAGAGCCTGATTCCACCAGTTGCTGCCATGAATGTAAAATGTTGGACATGTTCAACATTATTGTTATCAAGCTTCAGTTGTCTCAAAACAAGCACTCAAAATTGAGGAACTTGAAGAAGTTTGTTGTGAATGGTGAGCTTATTTCCTTAAAGGAAACATCACTCTGGCCAAAAAATCAAAACAGCCTTTCCCTTCCTTTGAGTCTTTCACAAGATTACAGTAATTTCATGATTATAAGCCACACCAATTATAAAACGCACTTCCAGGTGTCGGCAACTTTTCATTCTTTGTCCATATATAAGCCGCACCTGATTATAAGCCGCAGGTTACAATACAGAGCGTGATAAAAGGTGTCTATTCTGTCACCATCTGTTGAGGGTGGGGCAGTGATCCTTATCTCTGAGGGAGATATTCTGCTAATGGGCCAGCCATTGAAACCAGATGGGGCATTATTCTTTATCTTTCACAACCCATCCTTCCTCCAGCGAGTCATTTTCTGATAATAACCCATTGAGTCCCACTGTGTGACTGATAAAATTACTGCATCCCACTAAAAGTTGCTCCAGCCTGGGGAAAGAGCCCAATATTTCTTACCAAGATAAAAACAGAGGTTTTGGGACACTAAGGGAACCCTTTTCTCCACTGGACTCCAGAGGAAAACCGGATTTCTCCACATCACCACTGGACCTTCAGAGGGAAACTGCACCTTCTACAGGACCACTACTTCAACTGAACCACATCTGTCACTGCAGGAGGACTGTAGCCACCATTTAATGGGACTGCTACCAACACCCTGCCTGACAGGGTGTCAGGTTGTACTCTGACTTTGTCAGGGTTTGGAGTTTGTTTCTTTGTAGTACTGTATTTCTATTTTAATTTCCTTAGTAAAGAACTGTTATTCCTAATTCCCATATCTTTGTGTGAAAGCCCCTTGATTTCAAAATTCTAATAATTTGGAGGGAGGGAGTTTACATTCTCCATTTCAAAGAGAAGCTCCTGCCTTTCTCAGTAGACACCTGCCCTCCAAACTAAAATAGCAACTTTTCATTCTTTGTCCATATGTAAGCCGCATTTGATTATAAGCCGCACTTCAGGTTTGGGCCAAAATTTTAGTCAAAATGGTGCAGCTTATAATCGTGAAATTACTGTACTTCCATCTTACGCAAGAAATGAAATTTTGTATAGGGCTCTATCCTCTTCACTTAATGGCTCCAGATCACAAACAAAGCAATTCCATCAAAAGGGCTAGATATTCAGGGAAAAAACAACAATCTTATCAATCTTATACTGGAGACTAGGTAAGATGCCTGTGTGCAAAGAGGAACATTCAGAGAGACTCAAATTATCATGCGTGAGCATTATCATCATCTCTGAAATGTCTTAGACCAAGGACTGAAGAATCGGAATGGATTCATTAGGAAAATATTCTATAATTTCAATATATTTTATCATAGGAGTATATATTTCTGTGAGTTTCCACAGCATCTTTAAATTCTGGATGCATGAACCATATGAAGGCAATACAGCATTTAGAGCTTTCCAGTGGAACCTCTAGTGCTAAAAATTTCTTAATCTTTAACATTTCAATGAGTCTCAAATGAAATATCTTAAAGCAATTACAGAATTAATCCCCCTATATCTTTCAGAATGTTCAACATACATTTTCTCTTCTATGTGAGCAAGCAGAAGAACATCATAGAATGTTAGGAAGACTAGGAAATGCATGATTTAAAGGTCAACTGGAGGGAAGACAAACTGTGAACCATATGAAAAACCAAAGCCAGACTATACAATAAGATGATGATGCAAGATGAAAAGATGAAAATCACAATTTCCAAGTTTTATAGCTGTATTGGAATATATGTGGATTCTGCTTTTTGTTTGTAATTGTTTTAGTTTGTTGTAGCTTTTTTCTGTCATTCTCCAAAATGGGAATTCCTGTTATACATGAAGTCACCACCCTGCTGAGATCAGAAACTAGCACTTGGTGTCCATTATGGTCCCCAGACCTCTTCATGTCAATTAGGGTAGATTCTCATCCAAGACTTCAAATGTCAGAAAGATGCCACAAGCAGGCTAAAAGGTCAGAAACTTCATTAGGGTGCATTATTATAAATTCACTCAGTATATGGAGAGTAAACTTAAAATTAATTTGGGAGGACATATCTGGAATGCCAAACTCAAGGTCCTCTAGGAGCAACATTTACCTGCCAGGTGAGTGTATTGCCAAAAGAATCCAAGCCAGCTTCCCATTCTGAACTGCCTTCTGGAAGAGAGTCTTTCTCACCTTCTTTTTCTCTGTTGACTATACAGCATATCAGGAAGACTACCCTCTTGGTGTTAAGCACTTAAGATATAAAGGAAAAACACAGAATAACCATACTAGAGTTAAAAGTCCAGTAAGCCCTGTCTCCTCTCTTTACTAACACCCCTCACCAGATATTAAAGGAAATACCAGAATCAAAGACAACAATAACACTGAGCATACCCTCCTGCCTCCCTATTTGTTCACTGCTCTGAGCACCTGCAGAAGCAGATCTCTGTATTCAAAAGCTCCCCATAACCATTTCTTCCACAGATTTGAATTAAACTCTTTTGACACCCATCACATTTTAAATTCCAGATTTCATCATCAAATATGCTATTCAGGGAAGAAATGACATGTGCTTTGAACCTGCCATTTAGCTCTTATACAGTAAGAAACAGCGAATAATTGTTACCTAGTCCCTTTTTCCATTACTTGTTATTTTATATACAGTAATTTCACAATTACAAGCCGCACGGTTTTGACTAAAATTTTGCTCCCACACCGGCTTACACTCAGAAGTGGCTAATATGTGAATAATTTTCTGACATTTCCAACCCCGGAAGTGGAAACTGAGGTGCCGTGTCGAGCACCTGGCAGTAAAACCTGGCATTGTGTGATTGTTACAAATTGGTTACTCTGTTGTGCCGCGGGTGGAGCCAGGCTCTGTGCAGGCAGTATGGGGCTGGGAGAGGCGGGAGAGCTCCCTCCTTCAGGCAGCAGAGCCCAGGGGGAGGCAGGGGCTCCGTGCTGCCATCCCCACGGCTCTGGGGGAGGCGGGGGGCTCCCGTCCCCGCCTGCCGCTGCTGCTGTGAGTGCCAGCGGGCTCTGTCCCTGCCTGCCACCGTGGCGCAGCTCTGGGCCGGAGTGAGCGAGCCCAATGGCAGTGGTGGCTAGCCCCGAGTAGCCCCGCCGAGCGGTAGCGCCGGGCTGGGCCACCTGGCCCCGTCGGCAGCCCCGAGCAGGCCAAGCCCTCACAGCCCGAGACGGGCCAGTAAACCCCGTCATGCTGCGATTCTGTTACTATTTGGCAACTTTGTTGCACGTGGGTCCTCCCTGTGAACAACAGAGCGGCTTATAATTGGGTGTGGCTTGTGTATGGACAAAGAACAAAATGTTTGCCAACACCCAGAGATGTGGCTTATAGTCAGTGCGGCTTGTAATCGTGAAATTACTGTACCTTACATAACTCCTTACTTCCAGGGTGAAGTGCTCCTAAACGACATTACTTTTATTCAGACTGTTCACTACTTTAATTGCTCCCCTCATCCATTTTTATACCCTTTATAATTCAACTACATTTATTTGAAATGTGTAGGACAGCACCAGGATTCAGGCAAGGAATTTACACAATGGTTTGTTTTCCATCCGTTTTTTGTGCTATTTTGACCACAGGGATGATGTTATCACCACATTTTTACAATAACTCCAAGATCTCTTTCTTGAGTAATAATATTTATTTAAGAACTCATTGTCATGTATGTACAATTTGGGCTGTTTTCATCCTTGTGCATCATTTTGGATTCATTGACATTGAGTTTCATTTGTTATTTTACTGCCCAGTCCTTCAGCAACTGACATGCTCCTTCACCTCTTCATATTAGCTTTTGTTTCAGCTAATTGAATAATTCAGTTTCAGGAATTTTTGTCAGTTTACCTTAGAACGCCTTTTTGAAATAATTTGTGAATATATTAAAGCCTATGAATCTAGCACACTTGCCTAGACAGTACCAATATTCTTTCCTCTGTTCTAAAAACTGGTTTTGAATTCTAAAACACAAATTGACTCTTACATGAATCCCCTCTGACGTTTCCCCAAAGTAGTGTTATTTTGTAATAGTTACCATGAGTTATCTTCTGGCAGGTTTTGAAAATATGACTGGACAACACTGTGCAGTTACATGTCAATTATAAACTCAGAGTCTGTGAAACAATTTAACAGATTTGTGAAACCTGATTTCCCTCTAATGAAAGACTAGACCATTAGACATGTTTTCTAACAGATTTCTTATTACATTCTTTATTTCTTGTGTAGAATACCAGAACTTCTAGAAACCCCAACCAACAAACCAAACCAAAAGAACAATATTGCCTATTTACAAGTCATTGATGCTAAGAAAAACTGAAGCAATTGGTTTTATATCATAGTTATTCAGTTATTTTAAATTTGACCTTCAGTACTTTTGGCTGGTGAAACAGCTGTATTAGGGCTCCTTACAAAAATTGTTTATAAATTATCTTCTATTTGATCTTCAGCCTGAGAATTCTTTCCTTTCCTTTGAATAACAGAATGATTCAAGTTGGAAGAAAGCTTGTAAAGTTCATCTAGCTCAGCCTCAAAGTTTTTCAATGCTCAAAGCAGGGTTAGCACTGATTGAGTCCCACAGGTTTTTGTCCAGCTCTTTCTTGACACCTCCAGGAACAGAGATTCAGCAGCCGCACAGGTAACTTGTTCCAGTGCCTTGGTTATCCTCACCATCAGAAATACCTCCTGTTCAATTTAGGACTCCTTGATCTTCCACCATGCACTGCAGCAGAGTATTACCCTGTCTTCTCAGCCCCCTCTGATCTACACTGTTGTTGGTTAAAATTAAGTTTTTCTCCCTCAGCCTTTGTCTGGTACTCCAACCCTGCACCATAATGGCTGCAAAGGTTCCTGCTGCTTTTTTCCTTTAGTTCCAAATGGCAGTCCTGCCCTTGAGCACATCAGCTGCACCTCCCGTCCCATCCCTCCATCTTGGTGACCCCTGCCAAATTAATAAAGGTGCTTTTGATATCTTCAACCTCAAACTACAAATTTACCTATCTCTTGCCAAGAGAAGTTCTGACAAGTCTCATTTAACCTATCTCCAAGAATTCCTTTGAGACTTCTACCTCCTTTAAGGTCTCTATCATGGCCTTTTTACTTTGACTACTTTTTTACTGAACCACTATTCACTCACCCTTAGGTGAATTATTTAATTACTTTCACTTTCAGCAAACGATTTAAAAATTTTATTTTAAATTGTTTTTGTTTTTTCTCATATAAATACAGATTCCATGTTCTTACTTCCAGTATTGAAAGACTCAGGTTTTGACTCCTAACTTCCTCCTTTATTTGTCTTTTAGTATTTGTTCCCTTCCCTACAAAGGTAGATTTCATATATATTTCAGGGTGAACAGTTTCAGCATTTATCTGCCCCTTACAGATTATTTTAAAACGTTTTTAGTTTTAGTTCCCCATCCACCCACCTTCTCAGGTTAAATACTCTAGTGGTTTTTCTGGGCTTCCCCCCCGCCCCATCCCAGTTAGAAAAGCTGCTGAATGTGAACATAGTAAGACAGTGATGTATAAACTTTGAGGCGTCATCTACATGCTGCTCAGGCAATTTTTGGTGTCTAGAAGTGTAGTCTGCATTAGAGTGTCAGGAGGGACTATTGGATCTACACACGATTAAGCCTCTCATTACAGTGGTGTTTTCTCATTTTTAAAGACTGTTTTCCCTTATGTCACTGTCTTGATGCAGTTTGGGATGAACAACAAGAATTTAACTACTTAATTTAAATTAAAATATGTTTCATCTTAATCAGATAATTAACTCAAGCACCGGTTTCCCTGTCCCCTTCAGAATACTACTACTGTATCTAAAGTTAGTTTAGCTGAATATCTTTTCTTTTTGGAGACATCTCTAAGTAAATAAACCAACTGCTTCACTGAAATGCAAGTTACAGTAGCCTTTATGTGCATGTGCTAGTGGTGAAAATAGCATTTTCACCATCTTACTGTAATCTTACTTTGTGAAATATAATTACAAGAATTCAGTTAAAAATAATACCAGCAGTGTAGCGGACTAAAATTCAAACACAAAATGAGAATTTTTTAGTTAACTCTTTTAAAGCATGATTTATTCTACTGTTAGATTCAACCACTTGCTTGTAGATCTTAGATATACAATAGTCATGCTACATAAAACCTTTAGACCTAATGCATATGGCACAATTAAATTCAAAACAGGGAAATCAGAAATAATTTTTTCAAGAGCACTACATAGTGGAAAAATTAAACAGACCATTTACTGTAACACCTATTCTTTATTAATTCAGCATTTGGAAATTGCTGCAAGGATTATTACATATTTTACACATCCAGTGGATGAGTTTTCTAAGAATGTTTACCTTTTCTACTCATTAAAACTAATTTCCTCATGCCAGTTTACAGAATCAAATTTTCAAAAATCCAACCAAAGTGAAAGAAAACGAAAGAGAAATCCAAATTGTTTTAATGGTGGACCACTTTGCTAACTTAAATCTATTTTTGCATTATGTTGTCATGCTTCCAAATAGTACCTGCTGTCTTCTGTAGTCAAAGTACCCAAACTTAAAAGCACATTTCTTCCAGTGAATAGATGCTTCATTACCTTCAGACAGCTAGGGAAACAATTCCTACCACCATGACTTTTTCTAATAATCCAATCAAATTCTTGTGCTTTGTCAGTTTGACAGGACTGCAGACATAAATTTTTTGTGGATGATCTTAATCACAGAATATCCTGATTTAGAAGCAACCAACAGGGATTAGCAAATTCCAGCTCCTGGCCCTGCATCGTGCAGCCTCAAGCATCACACCGGTTCATATTGATTGATGGATGGCCTGGGAGAAAAGCCAAGGTTTATTTAAGGCCAAACATGAGGTAAAGCCTTGATCTTGACTCTACCTTCATCTCGGAGTTTCTATTTGAACATTGTTAGAACCCAAAATGTGTGCTTTTCTTTCCTCCAATTCCCTCTTAGAATTTCTCGAGTAACTAAAAATCAAATAGGCTTGAAGTTTGCTAAGTTTAACGGGCCAAGTTAATGCTCTGAGAAGCATTTTAAGTTGATTGAATGTTATTAGAATAAGCAAGTAAATAACTACAGTAATTTCATGACTATAAGGCGCACTTCCGGGTGTCCGCAAATTTCCGAACTTTGTCCGTACAGAAGGAGCACTTTTTTTTTGCAGTGAGGATTCACGCGCAACAAAGTAATGCATTAGTAACGGAATCGCGTGATCGTGGGGTTTGCTGGCAGGTGCTAAATTTGCAAACATTTTTCACAGATCAGTGTAGCCTTTAAACGTAGCCCCAGGCGCCCTCCCCGTGCCGTGGGCCCTGGTACTCCCGCCTGCCCCTGGCACCGGCTGGCGTGGCTCTCATGGCATGTGGCTCGGGGCATGGGTCCCCGCGGCTCCGCATGGCTCGGCTCAGTGCGTGGCTCACGCTTCTGAGTTGGCAAATTTCTGAACTTTGTCCACATATAAGGTGTACTTCCCGGTTTCAATCAAAATTTTAGTCAAAGGGGTGCACCCTATAGTCGTGAAGTTACTGTAATAGTACAAACTATACCCCACAGTCTTTGCGTGTTTTTGTAAGTATTTCCCAGTGGGACAAGATCTTTAACATCCTTTTCACATTTGCAGACACAATTTAACTCTGCGTGCTGCAACAGTGAAATCAACAAAATGTGTACTTCAGATAAATGCTATTACTTAAATTAGCTTGTTAAGACAACACAGCAGTTAGAAGTCAAAGTAGATTGGCAAGAAAATGAAACTGGCTATATCACACCTGCACTGCATCCCAAATACCCTTTGCTTTCTACCTAATTGACAATCTGACAAAAAAATCTTATTAGGCAACGAAAAGTTACAGAAAGTTTTGTGCCAGTAATGTGTGTGGAATGTGCTGCAGAGCACTTTCTCTTTATGAAGTCTAGATGTGTTCACAGTATGTAAGGAAACAAATGTAAGTATAAGTAATAGTGCAGAAAATTACCCAATAACAATCTGAAATACATAGCAGACTGAAGCAGGATTTTTATCTCCGGAAACACTTAATTTATGCTAGTTATCAATGGCACATATACACCTAGCCAACAAATCTATAATCAACTTCTGATTGAATCACTTCTCATGTCAGTTTTTAATTTTCTCAGCAATTTTTTTAGTCCCTGCCTGTGTTGCAATCGAACCAATTCCATTCAAGGATACACAAAAGACATTAAAAAAAGATGATTCATCCATTTTATGTTTTGACTAACCATCAAAAATGTGCACAAGCTTGTCTAGAAACTTCAAGGTTGCTACGGACATTTATGTGTAAGTCTTGTATGCCACAAGAGCAATGAAAGTTACAACTATAATTATAAGCAAAACCCAACATGCCTCTTGCACACATGATATAATCAAAATAAAGTCCCTGTGTACATTTTTTATTAAACACTGAGAATTGAAAAAAATCCCATAAACCAAAAATGGTCTTTACTACTTCAGCTGTATCAGGTACCAAAGTCATAAACTACAATTAATTCCAAAATATTGTTGTTCATTATGATAAAGTAACCCTCCCTCATCATTCTACTGAGATTACATGACCTTGGTCCCAAATTCTAGTTTTGAGGCTTCATACAAGCCTTTTCCATGGCCAATATTTTCTCAGTTCGCATTACACTGCAAGATTCCAGGCTCACCACAACTATATCACTGATACTCCTTTTAGAATGCAACTAGGAGGATTCAATTTCTCTCCATCTAGTATTTTTAACTAGTAAAGCCTATTTAAGAAATTACAGTAATTCCACAACTATAAGGCGCACCTCCGGGAGTCACCAAATTTCCGAACTTTGTCCATATATAAGGCGCACTTTTTTTTGTTGCAGCGAGGATCCACGTGCAACAAAGTAATGAATTAGTAAGGGAATCGCGTGATCACGGAGTTTACTGGCTCGGCTCAGGCGGGTGCAGCCCCATTTGGGGTTGCTGCCAGGGCTGAGCACCTATGCTGCTTGGCAGTGCTGGATGCCTCTGCTGCTTGGTGGTGCCAGGGCCCCACCTGCCCCTGCCGGCCACAGCCCTGCGGCTCCCCCCGCAACTCTTGCAGCTCGCACTTCCGGGTTAGCAAATTTCAGAGCTTTGTCTATATATATACACCGGATTATAAGGTGTACTTGTGTGTTCCCATCAAAATTTTAGTCAAAAGGGTGAGCCTTATAGCCATGAAATTACTGTATTTCTTCCTCTTTGATCTTCCCCAATGACGACCACTTCTGCAACATTGTCTGCGCATTCCACAAGTGGTCCTGAAGGCTGTTGCAGGCAGCTCCCATCTCCTTCAGAAACTTCTGAAAAATGCTCCTTCAATGAGTCAGGAATAAATTCTGCAGCATACTCGTATTACTGAACTCACCTTGGTTCAGGCAGCTAGCTGTCTGACACCACTGGAACTACTCACTGAACTTCCTCCTCTGGCTCTCACTAGATTGGAGAAAATAATGTGTTTGCATTTGCACACACCAGACACACTAGAAAGACATTCTCAAGGCTGGGCAGGTTGGCAAGGTTACAGTACAACGATACATAAATTGCTCTGCCTCTGAATATTGATAACTTGCTAGAGGACATGTACTTACAACAGTGTTTGTCAAAATTGATTTAGATACTTTTCATAAGAGAAGAAAGGAACATTTTTGCTAGAAATAAATTTTGCATTATATTGCTCTTTAATATTAAAATTTATTTAAAGTAATTAGCATACAATGTATTTACAGCTGAATTAAAATGAAAAAACAGAGCAGGAACATTTACAATCAAGTAACAGACTAAAATCCAGAAAGACTCCATATGTCATCAATGGATACTAGCAATCTAAGAACATCTAAGGCATTATAATGCTAAGCATGAACATGTTCTAATATTAGCATGTTTAAGTTGCTTCCAAAAGAAAAATGATTTTAACACAAGGAAGCTACTCCAATGAAAATAATTTAGTGGGTCAAAATAATTTTTCTAAGACTTCCACCACAAAACTCTCAAAATTATTTACAACAGGATATCACAATTCACCCTATTCTCATTTGCTATCCATCAATTCTGCTTGAAATAAGGATGAATTGAGAACTAAATCCTTCTTCTTGGAAATATGAAGTAAAAGGTTTTTTGATGTCCTTGTTTTAGCATCCAGTGGGTCATTTTCTTGAGAAAGACTTCTAATGAAGTTTCTTGACATATCCTGCTCTTGCTTCCTCCTCTTCATTTTAGTTCCTAGTGAAGAAAGAAATGCTATTAGAAATAGGGAGAAACTCATTCAACAAACATAAGTACAATTTAGCGTACATGGACCTCCTTTTCAAAATATGTCTAAGAATTTTTATGCATTTCTTTCCCCTTTACTGAAAGCCTAATTTTAATATACAAAAATGTAATCACTCTTAGCTCAGTAATTCAGTGTTTTAGTTGTCTAGAAAGTCCCATGATTAGACTCTCATCTAACATGAAATACTATTAAAAAAAGTACAATTGTCTATAAAAAGATGTAGAAATTATGTAAAAGTGCAATTAATCCTTATTCTATAATAGTGTTGAAAAATGAACACTATGTTATTATAGAAAGTTGCGTCTTAAATCTGAAAACAACTCTTCCACTTAGGTATTTGGTTAAGATTTATTCTGCTCTTGTAGACTTTATTTTTAAGAGCATGCACTATTTCATATTCAGTTAGACATCGAAGAATCAAAAATTTATTCTCATTTCAAAATGTGCTTCTGCATTACATAGTTTCTTAGTTCCAGGGTGGTGATTGAATAGTGGTAATTTCACAACCTGGTCTGTTGTAGCAGACATTGAATAGTGATAGAACTGTGTATGCAATTTGCCAGATAAGTAACGTGATTAGACAGAGTTTAGACTCGGATATTCAGTTTCCAGAAAGCTTCTTGTAATACAACCTCAACATTTCTCATGAATACAGAATAAGACATTTTCATATGTACTTGCTCCCTCACAGTAATTTTTACTTAAAAACATGTATGTGCCCTAAAATTGGTGTATTGCTCATAGCACTGGAAAAATCTACACAATAGAAATGCTTTTTCACACTGCTTTTCTATTTCATAAGAAAAGCATACTAAAATTATAAAACAAATATTGTATCTCCTTTAAATAGCCTAAGAAGATTGTTAACTGTATCTTTGAAGCTAGAGAGGAAAAGGACACAATTGGGTAGAGATGAAGGAAAATTGAACTTATTCACCACATAAAAATCTCCTGCAGGTGCCAAGCAGCTTAGTGCCATGCACTAGAAAAAGTAGAGGTTTTTATAAAATTGAAGGCATTTGTGAATATTGGCTGAAAAAATTACTTGTAACTGATTTTATTACAGAGGACTTATGCACCTCAGAGAGAAGTCATATAATTGAGGCAAGCTTTCACACAACAGAACTTGCTAATATTATCAGCAGTATGTTAGAAGCAAAATAACTTTTCCTCAGTTACTGTTTTTGCCCAGAATAGCCCCAAATTTTAAGACCAATAAATCTCTGAAAAAACCTGTTGAACCAGTGTGGTGTTGCAAAATAAAGCAAAGAATTAAAACAGGTATGGAAATTACTAGAAAATTTTATTTTTTGATAAACCACACTTGGGCAAAGACAAAAACTGGTAATAAAGTTCACCAAATTCCTCAACAAGTACATAAATTATGTTAGGTGGAATAACTTCAAACCTCTGGGGGAAAAGATTTTCTCAACAACCTTATAATACTGAACTGACTTTTGATTAGATGCTATCTATATAATTAACATTGTTTTTCTTGGTTTTTTTAATAAAAGAATATACTATTCAAACCAATGGCTTAGTATACTATGACAGCAACACATGCTATTAAGTTGACAAAACAAATTGAGTAGCAATGTTAATTTTGCACTGTTAACCAGGGCAGTGCCATCCCTTCAAGCTCTGACACCTACCAGCTGCTCGGGGTACTCGCAAGGCTGCGTGGCTTAACAAGATGTCCCGGTGAACACGCTTTGCAGGAACTGGGTCTTGCAGGTTGCCCAACACAGTGTTTGATGTAGAGCTGGAAAAGGAGTTTGCTTTCAGTACAGTCACTACTAACGATAGTTTAGGCCTTGCAATATAGAAATACTTAAAATATTAGCAAGTGTTCACAGAATTATAACAGAAGACAAAGAATAAACTAATTTATTAAATATATCTATGGATAGATAGAAAAGGATATTTCCTTTAAAAACTTACAAGAATGCTTCAACTGAAAATAAAACTAATGTTGGCACTTGTATTAAAAAGTAAGGACAATACGTCACAGATTTTTTTTTTAAACCACAGAAGCCAGTTTGATGGCCACCACATACAAACCGTACTAAGAAATAATCTTAAGGCATGTTGCAAATCCTTGAAATGATCAAGCTGTGTTTATTGAACAAACCATGATTTTTTTATTGCTACATTAACTTTTCTACAGCCTCCAACACAGTTGGAGGGGGTGGCTTCACAGCAGACAATGCTTTTTAACTAAGTTGCAAGCCAACTGTTTCAGCTTCAAATTCATGAAAGCAAAACCTCTATATTTTATACATAGCATTTTATGTGACGGACTTAAGTTCTACAGTGAAAATTATGAACCTCTTTGATCTCACCCTTTTGCAATTGTCTCACAAACTTCCTTGGTTGCACTCTGCAAGACAGCTCATAAACAAGCTAATTGCATTTACATCCCAAGTTCCTATGCTTTTCCTATTCCTGTAATAAATATTGTATTATTTCCACTTTATAGTCCCTTAACTCACACTTTCTTAATAATAATTTGCTGCCTAAATCAAAAGATATAACAAGCAGCAAGAACTAAGACTTTACTTGTGCCAGTCCTAAAAACCTACTTGTTCGTGCTTCTTGCAAGAGAACTTACGTCAGTAAGAATGTAACATTATCTGGTAAAATAGTCTCTCAAGACTGACTTGCCTCTAATCCCTTATCCTCAAAATACAACTATTTCAAATTATACTTCTAATGTAGACAATATAACTGAAATTTGTATTTTTATTCTAACATTAGTAGGAGATGAATGACTGGGGTGAGCCACTTCAATCAGGGAAAGCATGGGAGAGAAAAGAGGGAAAAGAAGATAATGGAAGGAAGGCACTCTCAGAAGTAAGAGCATATTCCTTTTTTCCTTCACAAATGTTTTTTCATTCTCTCTCTTCATCACCAGCTGCTGGACAAAGTCATAAGAATTTCAGTCGACAGACAAGTTACTAAGGAAAAATGATCTCTAGAAAAGGAATAGATGTTGTAGGATTTTTCTGTAGTGTATCAGGAAATATGTTTAAGATACACAAGAAATACGGTGAGCACAAAGAGCTAATCTTTTGGGAAGAAATAAGCATATAAAAAAAATTTACACAATTATTACAAAAAACAGTACTTCAAAAGCCTGTCTGAGAACTTTTGCCTTAAGACTAGATAAACCTGGCTCCAAAAGTTCCCATGTCTCTCCCTAGAGCGAATGTACAAAAAGCTACCTTTGTTTCAGAACAGGTGATTTATTTTGCTAAATTTTGCTAAATAAAATCAGCTATTTGAAAGTGTGAGTAGTGCCTCTTTTCTCATTCTAGAGCAAAAGAGTTTATTCCTCATCCTAGCAAGACAGTTCAAAACAGTAATTGATAACAATCAGAACAGTAACATGAAACTAGACCAGATGAATCTTCTAGGACAATTCTCTATTCTAAAGATGCTAATAAACAAAAAGGCACTTATGTTTCTTCCATGTACTGTGATCTAGTTATAGACTTTTTCCAACAGTCTTGAGATAGTCTTCCTGAGACCTATGTGGTGGTAGCAACAGGTGACTTGTAACATGTTTTTTGAAAAGGCTGTTTAAATTTTTGCTTTTGGAAATAGAAAAAAAAAGAAAACCAGGTGTTTCATAGTTAATCAGGTTTTAAACACATTAAAAAAAAAAGCCCAAACCAACTAAAGAAATACACATACAAAAAAATGCTACAATTCAACTTATTGTCTATTCAGTTTCAGCTTTTCTGGTGCTCCTGCTAACAAGCCTTTTTTAGGGTCATAAACCAGAAGTGATAATACCCAAGTTCTTTCTAGAGTAGATCCCAAAAATTAAGTCACAATATGAGACTGAAAATTAATTATCAAAAACCCAAAGTTGATCACATAAGTATTGTCATGTGTATTTTTTCCCTGCTTTCTATATTGGTAGTTTCTAATGTGTTTCAGCAAAGGCAGAACATTTTCAAAAAACTTGATTTTTACTTGATGACAAAATTTATCTTTACAGAATTATATGGCATCTTTCTATTTTGAGTAGACAGCAGCTACACAAGACATGATACTAGTTTGCAGTTATTAAAACAGAAGTTCTTAAACCAAGACTAAAGAAAAAAACCAAACTGAAGTTACTGGGAGGAAAAAAAAAAATCAATTGAATTCAAACATCTGTGAATCAGAACATGTCATATGCAGGCCCAAATGACTTGTATAAGATGCTTTCAGATTTGAAATAGAATAACAAAACTCAAGTAAAAACATAACAAATGAAAACTCATTTTATATAGAAGGGTAAGTTTAATCTTACCTCAACACCTTTCTTTTTCTCTGAGCAGCTGAAGTCATTGCCATATATGAGGGCTTCTCAAATATTGGAGCAGAATTTTTGTTAATTAAGGAAGAAAGATCAAGTCTGGAATAAAAGAATTACATTTCTGTAAAACATTCTTGGTAAAAGTCAAATAGATGTTCTTAATTGTACACATATATGATAAGTTGAAAGTCAAAACTGGAAATTGATTTCATAAATGTTATTTGAGACAGATTTCAGACATGCACAGCAGCTTTAAGCATGGCATTTCACAATGTGCAGAGGTTAAGTATCCATTTTACAGACAGAAAACAAAGCTTAGAGAGAAGGTAACTTACCTGAGGCATCACAATAAATTTTAAAAATGCTGTATTTTCTTTTTGGTACATATCTTGTAAAACAGGATAAGCTTTCAACTTTATTTGTTGTAACTAACATACTACTGTTTTCAAATAATGGCAGAATTGAATTTGATGTTGATCAAAATTGAAGGTTTGATTTTCAAAATATTGGTTTTATTTATAAAATGGATATAAATGGAAAACCCAGCTGTAAAGATAGGAGTAAATTACTTGGTAATATTTCTTGCCCATATAAAAGGAAAATACCTTGGCACAATGCTATTGCTGCATGCCTGTGACTCCTTCACAGATGAGTAAGTAGTCATTTCAGTTGTTTCATCTGTGCCTTCATAGAGAATTATTGTTGAATTCATGACAGCTTCATCACAGTCTGGGATTATATCACATGTAGTGTCCATAATACTGGCCTTTTTGGCTGGCGTATCTGTACTACATGCACTGACTTTCCCCAGGCCTGCAAGGTGTAAAGCCTTCTTTACCACAGTCTGAGTATAGAAGCCTTGTACTGGCTTTCTGCAAGAGTCTGGTGTATAGATTATAGGGTAGATGTCCTTGGCAAGAGAATCCTCCAGGTGCTGGAAGCTGCATTGGTTGGAGGCAGATGGATTTGGAGCGTCCATTAGCTTCCTCCTAGTTCTTTTCTGTGGCGATTCTGTATGTTCTAACACTTGTGTATTTTTATTCATTTCTTGTGATGGTGTACCGAAAGAGGTACCTGTGAAACATGAGTAACAATGGTTAGCACATCTAACTGCACATACTACTCAAATCTTGCTTTTCCCTTCCTCTTGCCTACTGAGACATTAGCAGAAATTACAAATAATATGTATCTCATATACATAGCAACTTGATCATATATATGAAATTATTTCTATTGCAGCATGATCTAAGATGGTATTTGCTCTTTCAAAGTATACACTCAAAGTATTATAAACATGCATAGGTAGGCATAGCTAATCCCAGAGGTTATAGAAATAATCACAACTAAGATCTAACACCTGACAAGGGGGAATGAAAGAGTGAGAATACCGAAAATTATTGCACCACCATGACAAAACTCATATTTTAAGGTACAATCACAGTAATTTAGAGTTGATTCCCGATCCCAGCCATTTATTCCCCAGCAAATACCATGCAGAATAATGAGACTCTGGAAAAAGGAATGACACAGAAGCATTTAGAAGAACAAGATTCTCTGACACTGCAAATGAGAAAGTAGGGTTTTGCAAAAAGAAGTTGCAAAGGAGAAACACAGAAGTTACTAGAATTCTGTGACCCCATTATATCAACTGCGGCGAGCAAAGCTCTTGACTAACAACTTGCCCCACCCTCCCAAATAAAGCAAGCAATACAGTGTAATTGGCCATTCTCATTCATCCTGATTGAAGCTATTTTTTCTTGAAGTGTCATAATGTTTTTATTTTCAAGCAAGTGGTAATAAAGGCAGTCTCCAAAATAAGACAGTAAAGGCCTTTCTTTTACTCAAGTTTTCAGTGAAGGAGGATCATTTTAAGACACAGCTCACTGTTCAAATGGGTAGGAAACTGGTGACTTACAGTTAATAACAAAAAAACTAACAAATTCCTTTTTTAAACAAATCAAGAACAGGAGAGGGTTGTCAAAAGCCTAAGTGTTTCTATATTTAACTTGCAGTGCAAATTTAAGAAATGAAGCCTAGTATCCTTAAAATGCCTACAAATTGGATCCTCTTCAGCTGGCACCCAGATTCATACTTTTTTCTGCATTGACTGCTTCATGCCTGTGAGCAACTAAACTGCAAAATCTCCTGCCTTTTAAATTGATGCAAGTTACTCAGGAATTAGCTATGGTATTCGTAGAACAGTGTTGATAAGTATTTATTTCTTCTAAATTTTAATCTATGTTTGCCTCAGAATAAGAAAGCTAGTTTAAAGTACTCAAGTCTGAATGCTTTGATTGTTCTTTATCATGTGTTGACACTTAGGGCATTTTAACTGTTCCAAAAACATTCTTTGAACATGACAAAGACTGATTAGAAACATGTATTTCACCTCCACAAGCTTAATTTGTTATAGAAAGCAAGGTTTAAATACTTGTAGTTTTTTCTCTGCTTACCATTTCTCAGGTCCCATTTAATTTTGAGCTCATTGTCCAGTTGCAACCCAATTTGCCAAGATGCTTTAAAAAAGCCAATACCCCAAGTACCCTCAGAAATCAGGTATCTTGGGGAAAAGGCCCAAGTAATATCCTCACTGAAGAAAAGCCAACGAGCACTGCTTTTGCCTGCACACTTTGGTATTACATTTGCCATATGATTGAATACCCAGCTACATGAGATGATGCCCAAATAGAAAAATAGAGCTGTAAGGGACAGCCAAGGATTTAAAGACCATAATAAGACTTAGACCTGCTCCAGGAGGATAGAACAGGTGGTATCAAATAGTGTACAAGTACCAAGTAAATTAGATGGTTAGATAATGGCCACAAGTCTATTCTATGCTGCCACAACTTAATTCAATAATGAAACCATTGATAAAATAAACCAAACATTTACTCCTCACTCAGGGGCTCAGTGTCGGAATGAACAATATTTAAACTGCTTATGGGAAAAGTAGTGTGGACAATTACATGATTGATTACAATTCCATTATGTTGCTTCCAGCTTTGAAGAAACACATACATGGAAAATTTGGACTTGGAGAGGACTACCTGACATAAAATAACTGAATTGTGAATTTGTCTATGTGTGCACCTATGTACAGTTCACTTTACATATGTGAAGGACCTTTTCTTTGTTGAAATGGAAATTATCTTACAGCACATCTAACCCACAGTCAGCTTTCACCAGGTGAAACGCAGCAGGTTGCTGAAATGCAGTGTTTTGATCGGAATCTAAACCCTATGCTAATTCAGGATCCCATGAGTAGTGGAATAGAAACAGTAGTAAAACAGGGTCTGAGCGTACCCCAAGTAATCTTTACCTCCACCCAAAATAAAATATGCCCGCTGTGATAGAGACATTTCTCCAGGACTTGGCTGGATTTAGTAACAAACAAGAAACTCATTTATGAACAATTTAAAACATCTCCTTTATGACACTATCAACAATGCTATGCTTCATTACATACTTGCTCTTTAATTTTGTTTTAATAAGTACAACATTTACCTCAGTGTAATGGGCTAACAAAAAATGAAAAAAAATTCTAGTCATCTCAACCAAAAATTGAACCCAAACTTTTTTTAAAAGGACTCTTGACATCTTATAAGAAAAAGGCTTATATAATCTAGTGTTTGAAATAACTATTCATTAAATACCTCAGGACATATTTAAAATATTCATTTATTAGTTTTTACTCCTACTTATATGCATATTAATGTCTTTTTCAGGAAAAATAATGGTTAGAGTTCTATTAGTCCACTGTTACATTAGAATGGGGAGTTTTCAGTTTCAGCAAGTTTGCTTACTGTAAGACAATGAGGTTTTGCTAATGTCCTAAAGTTACTAGAAGGAAGTCTGATGGAGAAACATTTTGATGGGAGTGCCAAGGTTTAGAAGCTTCTACAGGCCTAAATACTGGAAGCATTTTAAAATTAACTGTAAGTACTAGCATTTAAATCATTAACTAAATACATAAAGAACACAAAAGTAACGCCAACATAAATAATTTGATGAATTCCATCATAATGCATAGCATTTTGTACTGTAATACGAGTAAACTAATAACAATAGTTGCAGGAATTCTATATGAGGCAAATATAAACTGTTCGTAAAAACAAAGACCTATCTTTAAAATCTATTTACTTCTGGAATAAAACTCATTGTAAAACTAAGTTAAAACAAGAAGCTTTTCTCGTCATTAAAGTGTTGGAAATAATACAAAATACTTAAGAACCCATAGCTTTTTGTGAAAACATTAGGTTGCTCCTAACACAGTAAACAGCTAAACAAACATCACCAGCAATACTGTCTTTAACTTGGTTTCACTAAATAACAAACCAGCTATGATGTGGCAAAAAACCCTCCAAAATCCAAATTCCACTTCAGCTTGTTGTTCTACTGTGTAGCACTCCCAACAGCTGTTGATCTCCGGTAAATAAAAATACAGCAACAAATACATTTGGACACAAAATAAACAATTGCCAGTATTTCTATTTCCAGCTTATTAAGGAAGCAAGATACTGAAGCTAGAAACTAACTTTTTTGCAAGTGCTTTTAATAACTATGAGTGAGAAGCTTATGTAAAAGGGACTCCGACAACCGAAGTTGCTACAGAAACTCCACTACTTCCATAAATTTCTAAATATATGGTATTAAAGATGAGACAGTGGATAACCAAGAAGGGCTATTCATATTTCCTAAAGAACAAATCCAAGAAGTTCCTGAATGGATGTCTAATGGTAATCGTTAAGTATTGTCATCATTTTCCTACTGAAATATAAACAACATGCTCCAACTAAAAAAAAAAAATTTCGAACATGTTCCAGAATAAGGCAGAGGAATTATGTTTATAGTCTATATTTGCTTCATGCTTTATAGTTACTTCAATATTTTGCATCAATATCATCATCATTCAGTAATATTTTTTATTTTATATACAGAAATGAATCACATATACTTTATAGAACAGCTGCAGTAAACTTGATGAAGTAGGTTAAAAGAAAAATTTGGAAGTTTGTTTCCTTAGCTAGTATTTTCAGCGACAATGTATCTCTAAGAATAAACACTATTCCAAATATATTTTGGAGAAGAGATCACATATTTGCTGATCCTTAATTTCAGGCTGATGTTTATAAAAGAGAAATTAAAAAATTCTTTAAGATACTATTTAAGAGATTCATCCAGAAATTAAACATAAAAGCCATCATCCACTGATCAACCATGCCCACTCAGTGATAGAAGGTGGTTTTGATCCTTAGTTTGCTGTATCATTTGTCCCAAAAGACTAGTCAGAAGTACCGATTTATCTGACAAGAAACATGGGAATAACAGATACTTACAAGTCTGTGCATTAATATGAGAAACAGAATGCACTATGTGTGAAACATGAGTCACAGGCAAAGTGAGCAGAGCTCATGGCAAAACAACTCTGATGAATTGAGTTAGTTCTAATTGACATTAGGGACAAAATAATGGCCAAGACTTGTCTTCTTCTGGAACTCATGCTAATACATGCATAAGGGGATTATTTCTGGAAACTGTGCTAAATTAAGTCTGCCAGGTTGTTTTCCTAAAGTGAAATTAAATATTAATGTATTCATTTCAATAAACGTTTCTAGGCTATCACCGATTGATCAAATTACAATTTTAATCATACATTTTCATTCTTTTAACAACTGACTCATGGAATTCCAAATTGCAAATGAGGTCTAGTCAATGCATTTCAATTATTTAATATCACTGTGACCCAAAGGCATAATCACTGTGATGGCAAGTTTCACAACAGGTTCACAAACAACAGCTGTGAACTGAAAAAGGTTCAAACCCAGGCTGCCTTCTTGGAAGTCCCATTGATCTGTGTACTGTTTTACACAGCACGAGAAACAGTACTTAGAAGTCACATAAGACAGTATGGAAGAACTGCTTATTAAGACAAATCTTTCCTAGTCAAGACACATGCTTTTCCTACTTTTAATAAAATCTTTTACTATATACATCTACACCTCAATTTTTCCTGCCATACAAAAAAAAAAAATAAAAATTGACTTTTCAGATCAGAATGCTTGTGACAAGAGGAGGCATGCAATGGATGCCTTTTCTTTTTTCTATAAATCAATTCCATTCTCTCAGTGGTAAAGTACTGTAAGGCTTCTGGAAATGGGATGCTTGAAACAGTGCCAAGAACTTCCCCATTCAAAGAAATACTTGCAAGTACCAGTCAAAGCTCTTCACCCATCAATCTGAACTCTGAATACTGTATGGCTCCCCATTAATGAACACTTAAGAATGGGTGCCGAAATACATTCTTAAATGTACTTGCTTCCATAGCTTGTGCTTTCTTTGAAACAAACAGTTAAATTGTTCATGACAATGCACATTTATGGTTACATTAAGTATACACAAGCTAAATCTAAATTTTTAGTGTATGTGTCAAAAAAAAAATTGGAAAGCAGCATTTTCTGCAAGAAGCAACAAACTTATAATTAACGTCAGAATTTTACAAAAGGTGTTTAAAGATTTCAAAAGCTAAAGGAAAAACAAGATAGAAGGAGGTCAACTCCTGGAGTGAAGCACTATATGTGCTTTGGCAAAGCGTATGAGCTTTAATTAGCTTTCACTAGAAATCAAGAGTTGATTCACAAAAATTGACTACCTTGATAACTTGACCAGAGAAACAGATATTGAATGAATGGCCAGAAAAGATGTTTATCTTTTCCTCCCATACTACAACTTTATACTAATTAATATACAAGAGATCTTTTCCAAGGAAGAAATATTCATTAGAAACAAAGACTTAGGGAAGGTCCTTATACCAAGATAATAACAAAATCAATTCATATAAAAAGAACATTTAGAATTATATTACAATAACTTATTCCTGTAGAAGACTTAATAAAACCTAGAATAAATCCCCCTACCCTTTCATCTTTGCAGTTTTTAGATTCTTTTTCCACATCAATTACTAGTTTGACTTTTCTTCAGTACCAGTCAACAAATGTAGTTAATTCCAAAGAAACACACAAGACTGCTTTCAGGACCTGTTAAGGTCCTGCTTTCATAGTTCTACCTATTCTGTGGAAATTATGTAGCTGCTCTGACCTTCTGGAGAGAATGCTTGTAATCAGAAAAGCTATTTATGTGACTTAAAATACTTCATTTTTAATGTGAAAACACCCCATAACAATTAATGTGCATTTGAACATTGTCATGGTTCTCTCAAAGAACCACAGGCAAAAGTTCACAGAAACTTTTTGCATGACACAGTGATTACTGCCTCATGTTCTGCAACACACAGAATTCAGCACCATCTTTAAATACAGATAGTTTCCTGCATCACTACCAATTTAAACATGTAGTAACTAAAGAGACACCTGTAGTTTGTTAACGACTGAAACTTCCAAAATGGATAAGGGATGGAGAATGCACACATCCCTAGACACTTGAGTTCAACAAAAGCAATAAAATTATTTATTTTGTAAGCCTACTCTGAAGAGTAACGAATATTTTTCTCATCATGTTTTGTGTTTTATAAATGAGTGCTCTCTTATCTTTGCAGATGGATTTTACTTTAAAAAAATTGTCTTTCAAATATGTTAACATAGGTTCACAGTAATACCTGAGATTTGTTACTAGCAGACCTTCCACACTCTCTTCCTCAATCTAAATGCTCCAGACTTACATTTCCTATAAATGAATCATCGTATTGCCATCAATTAACTTTACCTTCTCCCCTAAATTATGGGAGAAACTTCCAAAACAAGGCAACATATATTTATATTAAATGGGAGATTAAAATAAATTATGTCTTTCAAAATAAGAAGAACCAAATCACAAGAACTGAAATGCATTGCTCTTTCCTGATGACAACATGCAGTCCATGCAAATATGTTAAATGTGAAATATGAGGTTTTATATAAGGAATAACAATAACTGTGTTTTTTTTCGTTTTGTTTTTTCCACCTTGGAGCACTACTTCCTTCCCAATACCTTGAACAAATTATAGATAATAAAATATCAAAGTATCCAAGGTGCAAGAATTCTAAACAAACTCTTTAAATTTTTTCAGTTACTTCTTAAGTCAGCTGTTGCTGATATTTACCAAGCACACTTCTGAGATAACTTTAGGAAGCAGGAATTGGATTCTTGAATAATTTAATTTCATCTTTAAAGACAAAAAAGAAATTACTACATCCTTCCCATTTCTGTTTGGGATGCTGCCCTATTCTTCCATACTAATGTATTTTTTCTGATTTATGATTTTTTCTTATTTGTATATTGCATACATTTTGCACAAGAGAAATGCACTTCCATCATTTAATAGTCCAATTATTTTAAATGTGAATTCAAACAAACAATTGAAGAGGAGCTACTTAGCTGTGTTTGTGTGCTGATCAGAAAAAAAGAAGAATCCAAGCACTAGTAAATTAGTGGAATATTTTTTTCGTCCTCACTTGTTTGAAGTGATTGAGTCAACATAATTAGTATTTTAGGTAACGTTTCCCTAAAGATTGCAAAATTTGGAGAACAGTTGCTTCTACCACGTTTTATCCTGGATCTAATGAGAAGGGGAAAGGAGTGACAGTAATGCCTCATTTTCTCTTCCAAAGACCAAAAAGCAAATAAAAATCATAGAAAATACCACTATGGATTTTTTTGATAATCTTCAGGCAGCATTTGCAACTGAAAAAAAGTCTGTCTTAGCTGAAAATGGTGCCCATTTACTTACTTGGATATGAAGTTCAACAAAATTTAGGATAAGAGAATAATTGGAATACCTACACATAAGGTTTTCAAGAAAACCCCTTAAATAATGTCTAATGATTTTAATAAAAGGAAATGTTTGTTTAAATAGCTCACGTGGAATTTAAATAATGGTCATTTTAGTATTAATTTCACTAAGAACTGACCAAGCCTCTTACAGCACAAAACTTCAAGAAAGGTAGAAGAGAAGTAAATTAATCAAGAACTCTAACACAGCGTACTAGCATCAGAAACTAAAATTCACAACAAGCATAACCTAAATATGACAAGAAAATAATTACAATCAATACTTCATTACAAAGGATATTACAGAGCTTCTGGATTAGAGTTCCTACTTATTCCATCAGAAAAAAGTACCCCTACACAAAAAAACTCCCAGTATCTAAAAAAATATGCTTATGATTTAAAATAAATACCAGCTTTCACCCTTGCTGAATGAATCCCTGACTAACATGGGTAGAATAAGTAAGCATGCAAATCTGCTAACTTTCTTTTCCTTCTCTCTGTAGAAACAAAAGCAAACACACACTAAAAAAAAAAAACAAAACACCAACGAACCAAACTAAAATCAAACCAATGCCACTCATGAAAAAAATCCCAAGCCAACCAAAAAACAAACAAAAAAAACTCCAACTCACTGCCAACACAGTCTAAACTTAGCATTGCAGTGAGGCACTGTGTAACTATTTGGTATCAAGAAAAAGACAAACATTCAAAAAAACCACATCTACTCTTTATGAGAAGAGGGACAATACATGGTTTTGATAAAATAATTCTCAAGCTGTATAGAAGAAAGCCATCAATAGGAGGGAACTAATTTCACAGTTTATCAGAGGTCAAGGCTTTTTTTGGAACTACTAGCTTTTGAGAAGGTGAAGTAGTATTTCTCTCTTTTTCCCGTTGTTACCTACAGATGTCTGTCAGATGGATTACTAGCAGTAATGGGAAATCCTCAGGGTATTGGGTGCTCCCCACCCACAGCACAAAACACAATCATGGGCCCCAGAGCAGTTGCACTAATCAGGATGAAATTTTGCATGTAATCCATCAGAACAGTACCGTCTAATGAGGATTCGTCATCCCTTTTGACCCAGACTATGCTCTAGGGCAACTCACTTCATAGATGAAGAAAAGCCAGTTATCTAGAGTTATAGGGAAAAAATGGGGCCATCAGGATAAAACAAAACTGCCAGTTCCATGGTAGAGGTAGATATGGCAAATCCTTTGATTCTTGGAAACATGAACTTCTAAAATATTTTAGTAAGTTGACTCCAAGTCAACCTATAATTAATAGTAAATCTCATCTCCCTCAAGGCTATTATTAAAAACTACACAAAACCATACCTGGTTAACATCTAAAGTTACTTTAACAGAATTATAACCAACTAACACTATGATTCCTTTCCCCATCAATGTCACATGAAAGACTCAAATGCAATTTTTAATAGCACTCACAGGATCTATGAACATTGATATACGGAGTACATTATAACGTGAAGAGGATGAATTCATCTGTTGCAGTTCATATCTAGACATTGAAGAAGTAAACTTCTTTCCTATCCTATATCCCATTAAGAACTGTGTAAAATTTGTAGAAAGTGGGTCTGAGACTCAATTTTACATCTGGCCTCAGTATCTGAAGAAGTGCACAACTGTGTTTATGGATGATATCTGACTGCTGCAGAAGATATGTAAAAGTATTTCCAACAGAGAAAAATTTAATGATATACTTACGGCATGGGGTGTTTGGTCTGCTTACAAGCTGTGGGAATGAAAATATAGCTGACATTTCTACTTCATGGTTTTGATTTCGATTATTTTCTTCAGTCTGGTCAGCCCAAGCTACCGATTTTTGTCTTTGAATCAGGTGCTCAACCTCTGCATATTCAGTCTCACTTTTGCAATTTGTCAACCCAGCTTCTCTCAAAGTCAGGTATTGCTTGCGAAGAACTGGAAGTGCAGTATTTAGTACTCTGTAAGACAGCAAGAGGCAAGACAAGCTGACCTAAGAAAATACAATTTTAACCCAAAACCCAAAAAGTGATAAAAAACCTTGCTTCTGTTTCACTTAAAACTGAATTCTCTAAATAGGTGCTCTCACAATTGTCAGAAGGTAAGTCTTATCCCACCTGCCATGAAACCATACTTACTTTTCTGTTTGCTTATTATACTGATCTTGAAGGGACACCAGAGACAACATGTGCTCAATCTGGGCTTTAAGGGCCTGAACTTCTAGGTTTAAATGGCAATACTGCAGATCTTGACGAAGTTCCTTTGGGAAATTAGGAATAAAAATGAAAATCAAACAGCTATACATAAAACTGGTAGGAAGAAACTAAACCAAACTGAAAATCTAATATTAGATCAGACTATGTGAAAAGTAAAGACAGAGTAGAGCTATATTCTTACAATGAAGTGTTATAGTAGAAAAGTATGAATTATTTTTACATGCATAAATATAACTTTGTAGATTCCTTTGACCAATACTGTGTGAGCTGCAATTAGCATCAAAAATCCAAAAGGCACATATGGATGCTTATCTATGCATCAAACGCTGGCCTATTTCTGTATATTCTCTCTATATATTTTACTTTATTTCAATTACTAAGCTGTTCTTAACTCAGAGGTTTTACTCTTTATCCAATTCTCCTCCCCATTCCCAACCATGACAAAGTGAAAAAAACTTTACTTTTGGAATACACCCATCTTGACCTAGAAGGCGCATTTCATTTTCAACACGGTGCAGCCATTTGGTATTTTCCTCAAAAAGATTGGTCTGCTCTTCTTTTTTCTTCTGCATGCGTACATAGTGACTATTAAGTGCTGAAAGCCTTAGATCCCGCTTGCAAGTAGCCTAAAAAAAATCCCCCCCACAAATAATCAGCATTTAAGGTGGAAACTTTCAAATGATGTTCAAATTCTCTCTATATATAGATTTTTTCTTTAATTTTATATAACATGGCCAAAAAATTCCTAGTAACTCAAGAATGAAAATGAAGAAGCATTTTTTCTGTTTTCCTTATGCAGTATGTCCTACAAAAACCCTGTTAAAGGATAAAGAATTGAGAAGCAAAATCCTCTATCTTCAAACATCACACTCTTCTGATGTTTGTACTGTTTGTTAAATATGACAACTAAAAAGCACAAAACCAGCAACAGCAAGTTGGTTATAAGCAAGGTAGTGTCCTAACAAGGCAAAGGGCACTCTTCTAAATAGAAGACAACTATACTCTGCTGTTTACCTCAAAAATTAGGTTACTACATCAATAGTCATAGAGGAGTGATAATCTGTGTGCCTCATTTTAATTAAATGCACTAATACATTATATAATTACTTAAGCAAAATTTACACAATTATGCCAAAATAAAGAGAGATGATACCCTGCACTTCATTGCAGAAAACTCACCTTTTCTACTCTTTCTTCAGAGCATATCAGTTGAATTTGTTCATGACATTGATTCTGGTAATATTTCTTTAGTGCATTTTCTTTCAGTTTTCTTTCCACCTTAAGATATTCTTTTCTGATTTCCTCACGGCTTGCGAAAACATTTTTAATTATTTCTTTGTATCTAAAGCCAAAGGATAATAGTTAACTATTTTTGAAGACTTTTAATGACCGTCTCCTTTGGTAGAGGAATTTTCAATTCCAAATAAATAAAATAAACATAAAGAAATTGAAAAGAAATGACTAAACCCTGTTGTAGATAGGCACTAAATAAATACAGTACATCAGTAAGAATTTTATGCATTTGAAGTGAAAATAGGATGTGAAATTTTGAAGGAGGAACTAAAAATAAATCTTGTCATAACTACAATGACTACACTGAGATTTAAAAGACTTATGTGTAGAAGTTTCAGATGCCTTTCTCCAACTTCAAAAGATACTAAATACCTAGGTTGTCTACTTTTTACATCAATCTATTAAACAGATCAGACTACAGTTGCCATAGACACACAAGGTATTCAAAAACCTACAACCTATCCTCAAAGAAAAGGGGAAAGCCACAAAGGTCTTTGGATCTCACTTTCTCTGAAATAGCTGTACAAATTTCATCACTAATGGACAACAAAACTCAGAACATTCATCATATTTTAACACATACTAGACTAACAGGGGGGAAAACCAAACCAACAGTATATGCTACTCAAGGAATTATTGAGTAACCAGTTTTCTGGTTACCCCTGGACTGCAACACAAGTCAGAATAAGAAGACCTGGAAGCATTGCAATACTGCAATATAACTTTCACTAGTGGTACTTTTTCACTTTACTCCTGAATACCAAAAATGCTTCAGCACAGAATGGCCAAAAAGATACTGTATATCTCAATGATAGCCAACCTCATATACAAAGTATTATATCCTATGTTGTTAGAACTCTACATAAAAACAAAAGCAGGGTTTAAGATGTAAGCGCTCTAAAGACAGGCAACATTTTAGTTATGTATACAGTTTCAGTTCCATATATACATATACAGTTTCTAGTATTAAAAAACCCCATAAAATCAAAAACTGCAAAAATGCTAAAAAACTCAGGTTCAACTCCAGAACCAGTTGAAGAGACATTCTTGTCATGCAATTGACTTCTTGCCAGGATTTCAGAAGTAGTATTTTTATTGCACTGTCTAAAGTTCGAATAACTGAGTCTTATTCTGAGTATTTTATTACTCGCCTTTTATAAAGAAACAGAATTAAGAAAATAATAATTCTTCACAGATTTACAAATACAAGAGGTTTTCACTGAGTGTCTAGAGGAATACTATCATATCTAGGTAAAAATGTGTACTAAAACACTCACAGAACTTAAGTATTATTACTTTAAGGAACAATAATAGGTTAATAGTTAGAGTTTGATCTTTGAGGTCTTTTCTAACCTAAAAGAGTCTATAATAAAACAGTAATCTGCAGAGTATCAGATCTTACTCTACACTGTTCTTATCCATCCAACTATACTATTGATTGCACACTGCCTGGAGAATTTCTGTCCTCCCTAGCATCATAGAAATACGGTTCCTCCCAGCTGCTTGGGAAACAGAGCAATAAGGAATCAAAGAATGAATCATCTCCGTTTCCATCACAGTAAAAAGCTGGGAATAATTCAGATGAGGGTGAAGATTGTAATTCTATGTACCCTCCTTATGAGGAGCCATTACCAGTTAAAACAACCTTTCGTGTACTTATATTCACTAGTGTTTCAAATAAAGCATGAAGTATAGAAGCCTTTGTGGATTCAGTCTTTCAATAAGCACATTTCGGTTTTTATGGAGTTACCTTTACCCTCTGGTCTTCAGCTGAAAAATTACGAAGTTACATATAGGCCCATCCAGGGTATGAACTACCTATACTACCTAGTGTGAAAATGCTCAAGGACCTACTGGGTGTAGTTCTTGAGCCAGTGTCCATTGTCTACCCTCAACAAGCTCAAGACTCAAAAGACTGGCAGACAACACATCTCCAAGCTTCAGCAGAAGGAGGAATGGTTTTTAAGAGCCAAGTGGTGTACTCAGTGAGTCTCTTTCAGACAACAGTGATGCAAAAATCATGGGTAGTTGGACCTAAATACAAGATCATTGATAAGGCTCTCTTCCTTGTCCTGACTAAAAAGGAGAAGGCAGCAAATTACCTTCAAAACCTGTAAATGAATGGGAAAAAAAATCAACTTGTTACCCACACAACATCAGTAGGATGAACCCGGCAGGATATTCATGAGAAAGAAGAAAGACATCCACATAATTTCTGACATCAAGAGGGACTAGGATAGGTTTGCATGTGGATGTTTGGATTTTCCATAACAATGAAATGCAAACAAATATTCTCTGACCAGCAAATCTTGGCATAGAATACGTCCACCCTTTCAAAAAGATATTTTAGAGACCTTGCCCTTGACTGACTCTTCCCACACACGAGAATGAAATAAAGGGCAAATCACAGGAAATTAAATCTATCTTAAAGACATACAGTGCAAAAATATGCAGGAAAACTGTCAGAAATATCAACATGACTTAGAAGCCCACACTACTTTTGAAAATTAAATTTAAATAACCTGAATGAAAGGGTTTATTGAAATATCTGGAATGCCACTAAAATAGAGCACAGTTAGACAACACCTTGCTTTGAATGGCTTTTAACCATACCTCAGAAGATTTCCAGGTTAAAAAAAACAGACTCAAAGGGTCAAATAAAAAAACCAGTTAGCTAAATTAACTTAGGTAACTGTCAGAAATATGAGACATGCAGAGACATATCCAGAAAGTCTTGCACTCCAAAACCTATGCTCTTCATGGAATAAAATGGCTTGTGCAACATATTGATACTTCACATTTTAGTTTGTTACATTTTGTGTTCTTTCATGAGACTGTCACATACGAAAAGAGAGGAACACCACCAAGAAGGGGCCAAGAAACATCAAAGCAATAGAAAATAAGAAATCTACTAAATGAACTCTTTGCAGAAAAACTTCCAGGTTTTGTCTCTCTCAAACCTTGTAGGAAAGATACCACATGAATTAGTGCCTGCCAACAGTCACAAGAGCTGCTGTCATTTATGCAAACTACATTCTGCCTACCCACAAACACAACCTGTTAAGAAGCTTTGCTTGAAGCCAGCATTCATATACTGCTTCCTGTCACATGTCATTTCCTACATCTCTCCCTTTCATTTTAAAACCACCATCAAGCCATACCTAGACCTAGGTAAAGCAGTATTGACATGAGGAAATCAATACTGAAAATAGGAGGTTTGTTTTACAAATATTTTTACAAGTTAGGCAAACTCCTTGGAAGCAAGCTCAAAATGCAATTCATTTACCTTTCTATTTCCACTTGCTGGTTGTTTGAAAGTTCTGCAGTATTATGATTTTCAGGAATGCTTGCTTGTTTTTCTTCATATTCTCTGAGTTTCTCCTTCAACATTAGGATCTAAACCAAAAGAAGTACCTTTTAGTTGAAATATGTGTTTTGTTTCTTTTTCCAAAATTATTATTCCGTGCTGATACTTAACAGCTTTACAAATGGCAGTAGGTGATACTGCTCTCAGAAGAAAAAATTTTCTTACTTCGAAATACATTCGAACCATATTACCTTATAGATTCGATCCCATAAACTATTTTTTATATTCAAAGTTAACAGTTCACCTTTCAACCTCTTAACAACAAATTTTTTACATACCTCTTTCTTTTGTTCATTGCAAATTTTAGCATACTGGCTTATGTGACTGTCCAAACTAACAACATTGCTCTTCAACTGCAAAGAAATAAGTTAGAATTTAAAGGCAGTTCCATGTTTTCATGCATAAACAACACACTATGTATATGTACTACATAGTAACACATACACAAAATTATGAGGAAAGAGATACATTAATTTCATGATTTATAATCCACATCTGATTATAAACTGCACTTCTGGGTGTTGGCAAATATCTTGGGTTACAATACAGAGCGTGATAAAAGGTATCTACTCTATCACCATCTGTTGAGGGTGGGGGCAGTGATCCTTATCTCCATGTCAGATATTCTGCTAATGGGCCATCCCTTGAAACTAGGTGGGGCATTGTTCTTTATCTTTTCACAAACCGTCCTTCCCCCAGCGAGTAATTTTCTGCTAATGGCCATTGAGTCCCACTGTGTGACTGATAAAATTACTTCATCCCATTGGAAGTTACTCCAGCCAGGGGGAAGAGTCCAACATTTCTTACCAAGATACTAAGGGAGCCCCTTTCTCCTCTGGACTCCAGAGGGAAACCAGATTTCTCCACATCACCACTGGACCTCCAGAGGGAAACTGCACCTTCTACAGGACCACTGCTTCAACTGAACCACATCTGTCACTGCAGGAGGACTGCAACCACCATTTAATGGGTCTGCTACCAACACCCTGCCTGATGGGGTGTCAGGTTGTACTCTGACTTTGTCAGAGTTTGGAGCTTGTTTCTTTGTAGTACTGTATTTCTATTTTAATTTCCCTAGTAGAGAACTGTTATTCCTAATTCCCATATCTTTGCCTGAAAGCTCCTTGATTTCACAATTATAATAATTTAGAGGGAAGGGGTTTACATTTTCCATTTCAAAGAGAAGCTCCTGCCTTTTTCAGCAGACACCTGTTCTCCAAACTAAAACAGCAACTTTTTGTTCTTTGTCCATATATATGCCACACCTGATTATAAGCCGCACTTCCGGCTTATAATCGTGAAAATACTGTACATAAAATCCTGACTTGCACAACAAGAATATGACTGTCAGCTTTTGCTGTCACCTGTTGCACACCCATGGTCAGTACATTTCCCTCAACAAACCAAAAATTTACATATGCAAGCACATTTTGCATTTATTCTGATTAGTTTTACTATTTAAATGTCTATCTTGTGCATTTTATTCTAAAAACTACCTTTAAGCAAGCAACAAATGGAAGTTACAGTGATCCCTGTATCACATAAAAAGAATTAGGAACTGCAATAGACAGATGATGAAAAAACAATTAAACAATAGATTGCAGAAACAGGACATTACAGCTTTTCATTCATCAAGACAATCTCACTGGGCTTCTTGACTCCAGCTGAATTCTCCCTATATCAACTTGGACTGATTTTTGTAAAACTGGTAAGAAATTTCTTTAATATATTTCACAGTTCTGAGAAACTAATAGCAAGATATTAAAAAAAGCATGTGAATTCTTCCAGTTGAGGATTATTTTTAATTCCATGCTCACAAAACAAACAGATTCAAACTGGCATCCTCATCCCATTAATGGAATGTCCTGGGGTGACTTTGTAATGTTGCATTGTATCCCCATTTCTCTGTTTAGCCCAGAAATAAGTTTTGTACATTTAAGGTTGGATCTGAGAGTAAAGGGGAAGAAGGAGAAGCAGTAGAATGCCTGAAGTAATTGTTTTCATTACACAGAGATAAGAGTTTCATCACTTTGTCTCCTGGACTGTGTTGCTGTGTTGGAGAGAGCTCCCCTTTGCTTTTAGTTAGTTTTTGACTAACTACTGAAACAGACAAGTTCTCCAGAAAGCTTTTTTTTCCCCTGGAATTATTTGAACCTGCTCTGGACTGGGAACCCGGGGGAAGCATTGGGAGCTTGCACCTGTGGCCTGGCCTGGGTAGTGGCATTTTCCAGAGTCGGATGGACTGATAACAGACTGAGCTGAGCTACCACCCACAGGAGAGAGATTTTCCAAATTTGTCATCTCTTCAGAGCAGCAAGAGGTTTTGTTGTTTGTTATTGTTGATTTTTTTTTCTGCTGGGCAATGCTTTGCCTGTAGAATAAACAGATATTTTCCACTTTTCTGAGGATATTTCTTCCCAAACCAGCTGGGGGAGGGGCCACTTGGGTTTGTTTCCTGAGGGGGACCCTTTGGAGGTTTCCTCCCAAATTTACCCTAAACTAGGACGTGGAGCTATGTTGATTTTGGGCCAGATCAAGGATCTACTATGTATCTACTACACCCATCAGTCAGATATGAAAGACTTGAGAAAGAAAATGGAACAAAATTTAAGACAAAAGTGAAACTAAAGCAAATATTCCAAAAGAAATTATTTTTTCTCAATAATATTATTTTACTTTGACAAGAGATCAATGAATACTAATATACTTACAGAAGACTTGATATCCTTTGCTCGGTTTGCATACTTAAGAGTATTATAGGTATCATCATAAAACAAGGAAGATGGGCTAATAGCAGCTATCATTACTGTTCGGCAATTTCCTCCAAGAGAATCTTTCAATAAACGAGTAAGTTTGCTGTTTCGATAAGGAATGTGTTTCTTGCTCTAAAAAGAGATATATATATATATATATATCTGGTTCAGTTAACTATACTTTTATTTAAAGTCTGCTTAGAATTTCAACAGTAACATAAAACATGACAAACAGCCACGAAACTTTTCTTTGACATAAGTAATTTTTCTTTGAAGTATCTATCTATACATCTTACACATTTTAAGTCTCTTGGAATTGTTCAACACCTTTAAAAACACATGTATTAGCTAGTTACTTTCTGATGTCTGGATATGTAACTCCTATTTTTGTGACAGGGCAACTAAAAGAAAAGTTAGCTACATTAAACTATTTTCAGTTTACAAAATCATCCAAGTTGGGAAGGACCTCTAAAATCCATCTAATTAAATCCCTCTGCTCAAAGCAGAGTCAGCTAGAGTAAGATGGCAAGGACTATGCCCAGCAGGCTTTTGATTATCTCCAAGGATAGATTTCACAACTTTCCAGGCAACACAAAATCTGCTTTGTGAAGCTACATACTGTAATTTCACGACTACAAGGTACACCTTAAAGCCTAAAACCTTGATCGAAAGCTGGAAGTACACCTTATAATCCGGTGCGCCTTATATATGGACAGAGTTTGGCAATTTGCCGACAACCCGTAAGTGCGAGCCGCAAGCTGAGCAGCAAGCAGAGCGATTCTGTTACTTATTGGTTACTTTGTTGCGCACAGATCCCCGCTGCAAAAAAAAAAAAAGTGCGCCTTATACATGGAAAACGTTTGGAAATTTGCCGACACCCAGAAGTGCGCCTTATAATCTGGTGTGCCTTACAGTTGTGAAATTACTGTAATTTCCATTTCATTATACTAAGTCTGGTCACTAGGAACCAAATCCCACATCAAATAAATTGACATGATTCCTTCATATGTCCATGATACAGATATTAAACTCCTCCTTCCCCTCCTCCAAGATGGTGATGAGGACATGCAGCATCAGGAAGGTAAATTAAATCCGATTTTCTCTTGGCATATTTGAAGCAGGAATTTGCTAGTTGAGCAGAAGGACAAAAAGAGTGTTATGGTAGACAACAGACCTTACTTACGCAAATGTTCAGGAGGCTTTGTCCTTATCCTACACAATTGTACCTATTCCTTGCCTTGAGCTAGTGAGCCAGATCAGGAGCTGACTCAGTGCTTTGAGCAGGGACGCGTACATGTATAGATGTATGTGAGATCCCAAAAGAGCAACTTGGAATAGGAACTGTTTTAGCCTATAAAAGCTACTTCCCCCTAAGATTAAAGGTTAATTGTAAGGTTATTCACATACTCATGCAATCTTCTCTATATATGCTTGACTTTGAAGAAATCAAAGTAAGACAAGCATTCATTTTTGACACTATCCTTAGGCAGCTGCACAACATTTTTGAGAATTCTCTCTCATTGGGCCTGTCTTTCAGCTATCACAGATATGATGGCAGAAACCCTTAAGACAATCCTATATGCAAATGACAATGTGAGCAGCAGCAACAACGTAAGCCACATAATTCAATCAGCTTGGCACCTTTTAAAGTGTTTTCAGAGTGCAAGGAGGTAAAGACTGCATGGGAAAGCAGTACATACCTTTGGATCAGCCAATGCATTAATGACATTTCCAAGAGCAAGCAGGGACCGGTTAATATTTGTTCCTTCCACAAAACGAGCCCCCTTGGAACTTGTGGCTTTGGCACGTTCAGATCCTGCCAGGTCAATGAGAGACATTTTGGCAATACGAATATTTTGATTAATGCTAGCTGTTTTATCTTGCTGCCGTAGGTAAATCTACAATTAAAAAAAAAGAAGACAATTAAAAAGTAGCCACTAACTAATCTAAACAGTAAATTAATTTCATAGTGTAACAACTGTCTTAGGACACTTGTATGGGAATCCTCATAATCCAAGTTAAACCTTTTAGTACATATCTAATGTCAACAGGCACTTTGGTCTAACGGAAAATAGTGAACCTATTTCTGACACCTTTTAAAGTCCCTTGTTTTATGTATTAGTAAGGGAAGAAACAGAGTATAGTTGCAGTGAGTTTGACTGAGATGGACTTAATTTTCTGCACATCAGTCCATGTGCTGTTTCCAGGACTGTGACCCAGACAGTGCTGATAACACACACTGGTGATTAGCTTTTGCTGAACAGTAGCTGTATGGCATCAAGGCAGTGAGCAAGAGGTTGCAAGCAAACAGCTGATCTCAACTGACTGAAAGTTGCTCTGAGTAGCCATTGCATGAGGAATGGCTAGGCAATGGTTTGATGGTGGCAAGTAATTGCCCCACCTGCCACTTTCCCTTCACTCAAGTGAACCACAAGGTATCTCCTCTTGCTTCTGATTTCCATTCTGCTGCAGAGGATGGACTGACCAACTGGCCCTGGCTCACGAAGCAGCTAAGTGAGGTTGTTTTTACAGGGAAAATGAATTTCACAGCTCTTGATTCTTCTGCACTAAGAATGAGTATCACACTACTGAACTTTCAATTTAAAGAAGTGTTCCTTTTTCAAATGCACATTTAGGAGTACACTATAAAGAGATGTATAGGGATAAACCAGGAAAAGGCTGACCTTTCAGTGATTTAGATTTAGCTGCATCTCCCATTAACAGGGAACAATACTCATTTACTGCTATGATGTGATGCCTCCTGAAGCCACTTGTTACCCTTCATTCCATCTTTCCTGAAATTTTCACAGTATAAAGAACTAAAGGCTTCTGTTTCCTTCTGCAGTTGAAAGTATTTTTTCTTCAGGTTTATAAGAAAGTGGGCAAAGTATAAATATATGGTCAATAAGAAGAACCAAAGTTATCCTTAGATGTCTTTACACCTTTTCCAGTATTTACTTCCCCTTCCTTTGTGTTGAGTGCCTTGCCATTTAATATGGCTAACAGTTACTGACACATTCATGAATGCCCTTCTGGACAGTGAATTAGGAAAGAGCTACCATGAATATAAGGTGACTGACTAGTAAAGACAGCATCTCACTACTTCTGTAGTTTTAAGCTTTGTGCATGAGAAATGAAGTTTTCACAGCACCTTGCAACAGAAAACAGACCAACAAGTATTGTGAATGAATAAAATAAAATTCTTATGACTTGCCATGAAATGTAAACCTATTTCAAATAGACATGTTACTATATCAAACAGTACAACTAAGTTCAGTTGTACTGTTTCCAGTATAATAGACAAGAAAAAAAACCAGAACCTCAGGCTGGGAACACACTACCAGAGCAACACAGTAACTATCATTAAAGAAGTAGGAAAAGGTAGAGTGACAGCCAAACAATGCTGTATGACTCAAGCTTTTGTAAAAATTCAAAAGATACAGGAAACACCCCAAAGCAGAACAATCTCAATACAACAGTGTGGCAATTCAGATTTTCCTCTCAGATGCAGTAATTGCCTGACCCAGATAGATATTTCAAACATAAGAAATATGGTAAAGTAAGCCAAAATTTGCATCTCTAAAATCAGCTCAGAGTGTCCTGGGCCAAGACTTAATTTCTGAGTTAGTTTCAGAAAATATCCTGCTCCCATAAAGTTAACAAGAAAGCCAAAAGTAACATATCTCTACAAAAAAGCAACTCTTAAAATAAAAGAAACATTAAAAATAAAGAGCAATCATGACAGCACTGGGGATTTCTCATCACTTTTATGTCTGGAGACAAAGACAATTCTGTTATGCACAGATTTGTGGACATATGAGAAACTGAAGTGATTTATTTAACTGCTTACCACTTTAAGAAGTGCACTGAGAAAAAGCCTGTCAGATAATAAAATCCAGAGCTTTTTCCTAGAGTAAAGGTAACCAAGATCAGACATCCCAGCCCAGCAAGTAAATAAACAGAAAGCAGCACTTCACTCTGATCTGCCTGTAGCACTGTACCTTGAGCCTTTCTAAAGGCAGCATACATACATGACAAGGCAGCTCTCAACTCAAACAACTTTAAAAGTGTTTGTGCAGTCATGTAAAATGCACAAGGGCAGACATCAGGAGAAATTAAATAACAGACAATTTCAAACATACGTTTAAGGTATGTAGGGAAACAGAAGCTTTTAGAGGGACAATGACTTTTGTTCTGTTCCATATTTAGAAGCCTTTTTTAAAAAACTTTGCTATAGTTATTTAGTACTGTCCAAGTGTGCAGACACTGTTAAGAACTTCCCAACAGTTAAGTGCTCTAATGCAAGGACCAGAAGCAAGGGCAGAACAAATAATTCAAAATACTGCTTGGCAGTATATAACAGCAAACAGAAAAAAAAAAGACATTGCTGATAACATGATTAGTTTTTAAATATCATACATTGTATTTAAAAAGAGAAGTCCGAAGAGTAAGGCAGTGTAGCTAACCCCAAAATCTTTGGATAAGTCTTAAGTTTTAGCATATTTGTACAACTCATTCAGAACTCATTTCTGAAAACTAAGAATCATCATTTCAATTTTCTAAAACTTGATCTATACCAGGAGATTAGGAAACAACTTTATAGTAAAAATTACCATTAACCAAGAAAGTAAAATAAGAAAGTACTACTTAAGATTCTTAGTTTATAGTCAGACATAACTGCGTTCTGTAAATTATTTTTCCCAGAGAAATGCTACACAACATCATGAAACCAGAAAGCATTAAAAGAATCATCAACAACTTTCAGTTTGTAAGATTACAATATGGAAGTCCATTAAAGTTTTAACTATCATTTTACATAAAAGTTATTTATTCTAAGAAATATAAGTTAAGAAGGTAAAAGTACAGCAATTTCATGTGTATAAGGTGCACCCTTTTGACTAAAATTATGATCCAAACCCAGAAGTGCGCCTTATATCCCGGAGTGCCTTATATATGGACGAAATTCGGAAATTTGCCGACACCCAGAAGTGCGCCTTATACTCGTGAAATTGCTGTACATATTTCTAATATATCTAATAAGTTCAAACAATTGGAAATAAGCGATCTTTTTACTGAATTCATTTCTTCAAACATAAATATTAAGAACTATTACATACTTCCAAGGAATAAGGGTCAACAAGAAGAGTAAACTGAAAAACTTCAATTCCCTCTTCTCGAACAATACAGTTTAAAAGTGAAAGCTTCCATTGTATCCAACTTTAAACAAAACCTGCTAGTCACAGTAATGGCCACCGTGTATTGGCTATATCATCTTACCTGAAAGACAGCATGGGACCGGGAAGAGGAGGCATTCACATCTGTGGGATGCTGAGTTCTATTTTTATTTCCATAGTCCAACATCTGAAGGATTTCCGCAGCTGATTTAGGCTTTAAGAGTAGAGCACAAGACAAATACAAGTTTCTTTTCTTTTCCATCAGCTATACGAATATACTGATTCTAAAATACATTTACATTAACATTGATCTTCAAAAAAAACCTCAAAACCTTAAAATTTTAGCTCCCTAGAAATTTCTTGTTTGAAACAGAGGCACTTCAAACAAGTATTCTCAGCTAAAAAGCAGTAAGGTATGAAAAGCAAGTACTTAAGTGTAGCAATATAAATCAGAAAATATTTTTAGTAAAGAATTTAAACAAATCTGAAAGATTCTCCAGTTAGAATCAGCCTCTTTCAAGAATGTCTGGCCTTAAATTAGTATATCACTATTTAATGCATTAGTACAAGAAAAATCTTTTCCTTACAAGACTCAAGGTTTGGGAACAAGGATGTTCACAGAACTAGCCAAACTTAGAATATTGTTTCCTGTCACAGTATGTAACATACAAAAGAAAGCTGCAAGAAAATAGGTCCACAGGAATAGATTTTGAGATTGGAAAACTAAGTTCTATCACTGACCTTACCAAAGAATTGCTGTGCTAGTCCAGAAAAGTAACTTAACATGCAACTTTTCAAACATGGTTATTTACAAACAGAAGCAACCTTTAGACTTCACAGCAGCGTAGAGCACTCCAAGATGGCAATGAAGGCAATGGTAAGATACTTTAGCCAAAAAAAGAAAGCTTCTAACATCTACTGGATGAGCATCAAGCCAATGGTATGGTACCCTTTTGATAACAAGAACTGAATGCTTCTATATTTGCATTCAATAACATTAGCAGGCTTTTTCCCACAACGTACTTTTAACTAATTAATTAGATTTGCAAGTTACTGGTGCTTATGGCCAGAAAAAAGCCCACCAGGAAATTACCAAATTCCTTACAACTCTCAGAACAATGGGAACATTTCTCAAATATCTCAAGCACATTTTAAGTTTCCATAGATATTTACACACCTGATGCAGTGTCAGACCTTGAACTACCACTCCTTGCTGGCCATCTTCACGCACAGCCAGAGGTCCAGATTTGACCAGCAGATCACGTATCTGTTCATTATAAACCTTTAAAAGGGAATTTAAAAGGTTTTATTAAAATATCCTCTCAGAGATGATAGAATTAAATAAACAGAAATCACCAGTCTAAAAAATACTTCTTTAAGACAAAATAGTGAATTCATGATATGTTTCTTATATTTTTCCTACACTGAGCTTAAAATATTCAATTCACATGATCTTTTTAGATTTTAAAAATGAATAATTCTTCCTAGCAAATAATCTTTGTTCTCTATTGAGAAAAATTACCTTTTTGTACAAAAACCAGTTTTGCAACAACCATTAATCAAAAGCACTTATTTTCCTCCATTGTATGTTACAATCCCTACTTCAGCCATATTTCTTGGTTCAAACCTACTTTTGTTAAAATTATTTAAATGTCTTCTCTCTCGGTCTGTGAAAGCATATGGCAATTCAAGCTCTCTCCATCTCCTTCTACCCCTCCCAAATACCAACTAGAGTTCATTAAGACTTTGAGAGAGTTAAAAAGATAACCATTTTACTAGCACCGCTCAGCAGCGGTGCCAAAACATTTACCTGCAAAAACAAAGTATCATTTTGTTGTGCTTTTTCAGTGCTTATAGATGCTATTGAGAAGTCCTAAAACATTACTCTGAAATTATATTTTCTTGCACACTTCAACAGATGTTCAGAGGCATGTAATTCATCAGCAAAACACAAATCATGAACATTCAGTTCCTATTATAGACATGATACAGATAATATAAACACATTAGAAGGGGTTACTGTAAAACAGTAACAGGTGCCTAGGAACACCAAGTTTGCAGAGCACAATACAGTTCAACTCCTATAAGGACACATTTTGTCAAGCTCCAGAAAGGACCAGAGCAGCTTGTCCTTATTTATAAAATATAACTTATTAAAAGCAACATACCAAATACAGGAACTCACCTCTAAATAAGAGATGGCAACATCACATGTTTTATCTTCTTTTATCTGATCCATGCGTTTATAAAGTGTCATCATAGTTAAATACATGACTCCAGGATCTTCAGGAGACCCTAACATTGTATGAGTCTTTCCAGCTCCTGTTGCACCATATGCAAGCACTGAATTTTCCCAAAAAAAAACCCCAACAAAGTGAAAGTACGTAATTTATTTTTAAGCTAATCAGGAACACAAGTCAAATAAACATTCACAGACCTCTGTTATTTTGCAGAACTGTTTCATAAATGGTTCAAATTTCTTACTTAAGCTTTACCTTTCACATCTATAATTAGACACAGATGTTTCAAAACAACACTTTTGAGTTTTTCAGTTCAAAATTAATTCACTGATATGTTACATGAAAATACTATTTACTTACTCTCATTACCCTAAGCCATCCAGGCATTTCATTTCCTCAGCGCATTCCAGCAGCCAATTAAAAAAACCAAAATCTTAGAGTTGATAAAGCAGGTTGTCACACTCTCAGTGACACAACTGTTTCTGCTTGAATAACTCTAGTGAACTCCCATTAACACATATGTTTCAGATAAAATTCCCAAGTCTATTATAACCTTAACACAAACTTATTTTTAAAATAGAGTGGAGCTATCCTAACTTCCATATGCTAAAAAGTCAGCCTTTTATACCTATGAATTAAACCACTATGTTTTCTATCTCAGACTTTTTTAATATCTCTGCAGCCATTGGACAGAATGGTAGAAATTTTGAGAAAAATCACTGAAGTTTTTTAATTAAAGAAAATAAATAACACAGTTACCTGTACAGTTATATCCATTTAGGAAGCCATCAATTAGATTTTTAGTAGTGTGCTCAAAAACTTCCAGCTGGGATGAACTGTCATCAAAAATGGCATCAAACATAAATTTAAGATCTTTCCTTTGTCTTTTGTTAATATCCCTATGGGTCACTCTCTGCCTGTTAAAGAAGCTAACTTGTTCCTCCTTTGGATCAAAGACCAATACATGCCGGTCAATAACACGGACAACCCTGCTAAAGTTGCTGTGTTTTTCTTTTTGGTTCTCTGGACGGACACGGACTACCACTTTCACATGGCTACAGACATCTTCTTCCTTAGCAGGAGTCATCCCTTCTGTTCCCCAGCTTCACTTCCAACACTCTTTCAGATCGAACAGCTGAATATTTTCTGCAATTGACAAGATAGGTCTTATTTGCAACATAATGCCTTTCACTCCTTCAAACAGTTCACACATTTGATCAGGCACCTATGCTGCAGTCACCCATGACTTGTCAGAGTACCGCCCCAACGGCAGTGAGACATGTAACATGTAACAAACAAAACATGACTTAAGTCACCACAGCTTTCAGAAAGCCAACTAGCACTTCCCCACGAAATTCTTAAGTTTATTTAAGGATTTAAACTACTAAACGACCTACAGGCTTTCCTTTAAAACAGACCAAGCCTTTAGATGAGCTACCACATTTCTGTGGACTAAAGCGAGCAGTTTTTTTTGTTCTTCAGCAGAAAGAGGAGCAGCCTATGTTGCTCTCCCTGGATTATTGATACAGTCACGTTGCACGTTTAAAGAGAGTTAAAGCGGGATTTACGTTAACGTGCCTTGCATGGGATGCAGCAACCGACACCAAGCCGGAATTTCTTTTAAATAGCCCATTTCTGTTGTTAACAGCGGGCTCCTTAAAAAGCCGACAGTAACCTACACAGCAAAGGCTCTCAGTGCCGCTTTTGCCGCTCCAGAGCCAGCTCGCCCTCTCTCAGCCGAGCCACCTCCCACACCCGCACTGCTCTCCTGCGCCACGGCAGACACTTTTCCTCAGGGCACGGCTCCAGGCTCGGCCCTACGGCCAGAGAACTCCCCTCATACCCACCGCAGAGACGCCTGCCCCGGCACCGGCACTCACCCTCGGGCAACGCCTCTCCCCAGTCTCGCTCCGCCGAGCTCACTCGCGGGCCGTGGCCTCAGCCGTCCCCACGCTCGCCCCCGGGACTCACGCACGGGCCGCGGCGGCACCGACCGCCATCCACCGGCCGCCGAATTCAAACACACGCACGCAGCCCTCCTCGCCTGCTCATTGGCTGTCCGCCGTGACGTCAGCAGAGCGCCGGCGCCAGCGGTAAGTGCGTGGGGCCGGGCGCGGCGCGAGCGGTCGCGGAGCCTGAGGGGAGGCCGCGAGTGGAGGGAGGGAGAGAGGGACGGGGGACACGGGACACGGGACACGCGACACGCCCGGGGCTGACGGGCGAGCGGCCGGCCTTTGGCTCCGTACATCCCACCAGCCCGGCTCGGGCGGGCACAGCCTTTTCCTCCCGCGAGTCGCAGGGCCTGTCGCCGACCGGGGTGCGGGCTGTTGGTGCTTCTCTGGTCACCTCTGATAACAAGTGTTGAGGGGTAAAATTTTTGTCCTTGCTACCTTTACTTTCTGCTTTAGGACAAGTGCCGGTCTTGAGGCGGCAGCCTGCAGTCGTGCCCGAGTGCCCCTTTAGGATTGCGCTGTTATAAAATAAACTTTCTGCTCACTTCTAAGAAAAAGATCTCCAATTGTGTAGAGCGAGGGTGGTTGTAAGCAAAGCGTGTCCTTCGTGTTAACCACGCGTCTTGGGCTCGTACCAGTGTGAGTAGGGTGATGGCAGACACTTGTTACTGGTTTAACCGCAGCCACCGCTCCTCACTGCCTCACTAGTGGGAAGGAGTAAAAATGTAGAAAGCTGAGATACAGATAATTTATTAGGTAAATCAAAAACTGTGCTGACAAGCAAAGTAAAACAAGGAATTAGGTCACTACTTCCCATGGGTAGGCAGGAGTTTAGCCATCTCCAAGGACAGCAGGGCCCTATCACGGGTAATGGTTACTTGGGAAGAAAAATGCCATCACTCCAAACATTGTCTTCCTCCCACTTTCTGTATGAAGCATTATGTCATTTGGTCTGGAATATCCCTTCAGTGCATTTGGGTCTGCCCTAGCTGTCTCCTCCCTGCTGTGTTCAGCAAAAATCCAAAACACAGCCTCGTATTAGCCACTGTGAAGAAAATAACTCCACCCCAGCACAGTATACTATGATAATACATGTTTTCTGTAGACACAGTGTGGTTTATTGCAAAACCTCACATCTGTGTGTCTATTCAAAGTTAGATATGCACTTTCATATTTAAGGTGGGGAAATTACTGTCCAGCTGAAGCCTAAATTATCAGGAGAGTAACTTTCCCAGCATATTCTTAAGCAGGAAAAATATTGGTAGCTTCTGGCAAGGTAAATTCAAGAAAAGCATGTATTAAAATCTGATAGTGAAAAGAATGTGCTTGTTGCTTGAACATGGTGGATTTGTAGATAATCTAGAAAGTTCTGAAAACATTTGCTGATAAAACATATCTATAAAGCTACCCAACTTGGAATGGGTATAGCTTTGCCTATAGCATTTCTGCCTTCTTACTTAAACAAACACACTATTTCAAATACTTGTTTGAAAGTAATTCCCAACAATTACTGCTCTTCTAGGTCGATCAACTCCAAAATGTTACCTCAAAATCTGTGCCAAGTTTGCAAATGTTTGTTTCTGTGTAACTTGAAACGGAATTCAGTAAATGTGTCTGGTTTGGCCAGAAGGATCTATTCTTCATCAAAAAAGCTTTCTGACTCTGAGTCTAAGGAGCAAACTGTCCAGAAATGTGAAACCGAAGAGTTGCCTCAAAGTACAGAAAACAGTAATTTTGGAAGATTGCACATACCAGTGATGCTGGAGGAGGTTGTTAATTGTTTATCCCCTCAGCCAGGTCAGGTAAGTTAAATGATTAATTAACATTTGTGATCCATTAACAGTCTGGCAGAAAAATTTGTGGAGTGTAGGAATAGCTTTTGTTTAGAGAAATAAAGGGATACTCTTAAACAATCATTTGTACCTTTAAATTGTTTTAAAGCTCAAGTTAAATCTCTGTATTCAAACTAATAAAATTCTGGTGTCCGTGTGCCTGAATCCTCAGGTGGGTGGTATTTATTAAAACTGTCATATTTGACTATTATGTTGTTTTTGTGCCTGTCTCTGAATTGCACTTGCGTATTCTAAAGGTTATGTTAATTACTCATAGTACTGGGGAGTTCTCATATATGGTTATCACATCCTTGAAAAAGATACACAATGAAATGTTTTTGTCTGGGTGGTTTTAGTATTAATTTAAAAGGATTTTTAAAATAATGTAAATTCTTAAATAACATTAACATTTCAGATATTTTCATCTGTGATTTTAGTGCTTATTTTAGCTTCATACAATCTTACTAGTTTAGGTTTATCAATTAATAGTTTTACTAGAAAGACTGAAACAATGGGTAAAAAAGTAGAAAGGTCAAAGTGTGTGTATGTTTTTATTTTTATTTGAAAAGAGCATGATCCAACAGTGACAAGGTGATATAGCAAGTCTGAGGTGGATTCAGTGATCAAAAATTTGCAGTCATATCTTGTGTTTCACAGTGCATGATTTTAAGTCTTTGAAGAAGCAGTGAAAATGCAGATAGTGTTGATACACATTAGCATACACATTGCTCTTGCATGTGTTCTACTGTTGACGATACCCAAATTAGAGAAATACACAAAGAACTTATGTTAGAATTATGAGGACATTTTCAGACACTAAATGAACATACAAACTGTGATGCATTGTGTGAAATATTTTTTCCAGTTGTGTAAGTTTTTACTTAGATAAGAAGAGCCTGATGACTTCAGTGTTCATTAAATTCTCTTTATTGGTATAGAAAACCTTACTTGGCAACACAACTTGTAAAAGAAAGTACTTAAGGTTATGAACTGTGTGGAGTACCTATTACGGCCCCTGAAGAGTTTTTCTAATTTAAATATTTATGAATGAAAAATAGCTTATTGTTGGGGTGGGATTTTTTCAGGTCTGTGTATAAATGGTTTTCCAGATTCTAGGCTAGTTGTGAACCACTGACTGCTATAAGAGAGCCCAGGTGTGTTTACCTCAAAGAGAAGCATTTATAGTACTGCTGACCTGTTTGGCATGCCTGAAACTGGAAACTGTTCAGCACTTCCATTTTTCTTTTTCTATATGTATTTACAGCACTTTCTGAAGCCTTGGAAAATAAGTAGTGTGTAAAAGGATGCAATGTGTCAACTGAATTTTGCTAGTGTGAGTGAAATTTTGAATACAGTTTGAGACAGTTTGTCACTAACCTGAGTGGTGATAATCAGTTTGTATTAACATGGATGTCAACTGGGAGTGTCGTACAATGTTAAATTTTTAAGATTATAGTCATGACAGGAAGTCTATAAACACTTTATTTTGTTGGCAGGAAAAGTAGTGCTCTGATGTTGAATTTAGTTTTTCTGCTTTATTCTCTCCTACGCACATAAATGTTTCCTTTACTTGGCTTTCATAGAGTTATATTATTTGTTATAAAATATCTGATTTGGGCCTCTATTTCTTCTTGTGTCCTAAGACAAGAAGTTACCAATATAAAAAGAATCTAATTAGAAAGATGATGTTCTCCCTATAGTTATGGTCACTGAATGGGATTTTCATTTTACTTATAGAGGTTCTTACGAAAATAAATGTTACTTAAGAGTGAATCACCACTGAGATAAAGATGTTAGTGCCCTCCCACTGAATATTCTTGTTGACTGTCTCCTTTGGGGAATCTGCTTGTCAGGAGTTTGAGCAATAATACTTCCATTTATCTTTGAATCTTCTTTTATTGCCTTGTTTCGCAAAGTCCCTGTAGTAGTCCTGTCTTTGAAGCAAAGATTGCGAATTAGTTTTTATTAATCTACCTCGCTTCTCAATGAAAAGTCTGTTGCAGTAAGTCCACACATAAGTAATTTCCTCTTTAAGTTTACTCTATTGATTACCCTGCATTTTAATCTTCTCAGTCCAGGAGTGTTGTTTGCAAATATCTCACCAATGTTTTTGCAGTTGTCAGGACAATTCTCTGTTCTCTTAAAGAACTAAACATATTTTGATCAATGTTTGGACATCCAGAAGCAGGTTGCCCCCAGTTTTCAGCCTACTTTTTCCTAATTTTTTCCTTTGCAATGGTCATTTGTCTTTTAACTGAAGATGTGGATCTTTTCCACATACTGTGGCCATAACGTTAAGTAAAATAATTTCAATAACAGTTCTAGTATGAATGCAAAAGCTTGAAACGCTGAAATTTTAACTGTTCTCATGAGAATCTTAAAAGATTTTTGATTTGCGAAACTCCAGGAAATGATAGTGCTGCAGCACCAACAAATAATTCTATATATAATATTTAAACTCCAACTGGAAGAAAAACAAATATTGTGCCCTACTCAGATTTTATGGGGAAGCCTGTAGTCTGATGACATCTATGGTTTTGTATGATCGGTTTTGTCTATGGTTGAGTATGATCTAGAAGAGACTATAATGGAGATACTATAAGGTCTGCTAGTATTACTTTGTTTATGATAATTTAAGAAGCTTTTTTTTTAGTGTCTGTAAATTAAATGGTAGGTGGTCAAACTTGAGGTGAGAAATAATGAATGAGGTCTTTCAATTTTCTCCAGTGTTTAAGTGGTTCATCAGATGCAGTTAATAGTAAGTGATTTTATGATAACATAACCTCATTATGTTAATTTGTGTAAAAAAAAAGGCAGTTAATTTTCCCCAAAGACATCTCATCTGACATCATCTGGAGTTAGCCGGGACTTACTGTGGATATTTCCCATTTGATTCACCTTAATGTTATTCAGATTATTTTTGCTACTTGGCATTCATTGAAGGAGGTATCCTCTTTTTCTTGGAAATCATGTGTTATACTTAGTTTCTAGAAAGAGACAAGTGTTTCCTGAAAACATGCAGCTTTGCTGTTAGCTTTCCTTTTGTTCTTTCAGGTACATACTGCTTTGTTTTCAGAATAGTTACTATTTTCACACATCCAAACATCAAATGATTCTTTTTCAGAAGGAGTGCAAGCATGGACTTCTAAAGTAACAGGAAGGAAGTACAAGACATTGCTGACAGTCCGACATTGTTTTGCTGTGAGTGAAATGCTAGTTGAGCTCTGGGGTTCGAGTTTGAAGACAGTAGCTTTTCACCTCCTGGAGGGTCTGTTGCTACTGTTGGATGTTGATCTGCAGCATGGTTGTTTCCTTCCTTTTCTGCAGAGTTAGTCAAGTAATAGATGACACTTGAAGGAAGTTGAGGTAGGCTGCTGGAGTGAGAAAGTAGAGTCAGTTCTGAAATTGTTGTCTTAGTTTCTGTGTATTATTGTCCATACATCAGTATTCTCTTTCTGCCTTGTGCCAAGTATAAATGCTTTAAGGCAAAAATAACCTTTCTCTGTACAGCAGCTCCCTGCAGAGGGGACTTCTGTTTTGTGACAAAGGTTTCCAAGTATCGTGGTATATAAATAGTTGCATGTCTGTGCTGGTGACCAGGATTCTTATCATAGTACCTCCAAATCCATCTGCAAATCATTTATAATTGGAATGACTCAAAACTGAAGTTTTCTGCAGGGTGTCCAAAATAAAGAGGAATGGAAAAGGGATCTGGAAAAATTAATTCTGAGTTCTCAAGTTGTATGAGTTTTTTTGTAGAATGCTGCCAAAATACCAAATTCGGAAGGGAATATTAGTTGTATGATGAGATAAATAATGAAATACTTGTTTTAGAAAAGCACTACACACACGGATGGACATAGTACAAGTTTTTATTGTTTTAGCCTGTTTTTTACTGTACTTGTGAATAACGTGACATAAAATAATCAATTTGCATAATATTCTTTATTGTAGAAACAACCTTTTTTTGTGGGAAGCATGCTGAAAATATCTTTCCATATGCAAATTTTATGGCTAATTTTGCTCTGTCAGCAGCTTTGTAGTGATTGTTGTAAAAAAGAAAGGAAAATACAGAAACCTGCAAGAGTCAATAAATTAATATAAAGTAATTCTGAAAATACTCTGGGAATTACAGAACACACTTTTTACTGGGGCATATTGAGAGTTGTTTCAGTTGATCATGTAGTTCTTACATATTTTTTCCTGTCACTCTTATCTTGCCTGATGTCCTGGCTGCACATACTGTAAATTTACAAAAGAGGCTAGCCAGGCTTCAGATCACAGCTGTGTGTAGAAGTGTGTAATAAAATGATCGAATGTGTATATATGCAAAGTATATTTATTTTTTGATGTATCTACTAGGAAACTAGTTAAATGGATTCTCATCAGATAGCACTGTTTAAAATACTTGGCTAAAACCATACTTTAAGAGGGATGTTTTTAGTGAAGTTAGTATTTGAAGTTAGTGCATGAAAATGGAAAACATTTTCAGAACAATTTTGACTACGATATGCAAAAGATAGTACTTCAAGTATTTATTGTTATTTTAATAATAATATTGTCTGGCTTTGCAATGGTAGTTGACATGCAGATTTGAAAAAGCAGACCCCATTTGCTTATGGTCCTTGAGCCTTGATTGCTCTCTGTTGTGACATGCAGTTGAAATAAAATGTAGTAAGGTAGAAGGAGTATTTAACAGTGTAATGCCAACAAAATATCGTATGTGTTTTACAGTATGTGCATCTGTGTGACTTCCATCACAAGATGGGAGAGAAAAGAAGGGGGCTGGGAAGAAAACAGGGCAGGAGGTGATGTTCATTAACAGCTTGCTGGTTGAGGAGGCAGAGAAAGTCACCCTCTTCAATTGTCTTCTTGTTTTGCTGACTTCTCCAAAAATACTGGGATCTTAAATTCCGTATTGACAGATGACTTAAAACATGTGATTTATTTGAGAGCACTGCATAACTATTTTCTATGTTGAAGCTGGTACTCCTGAGTAATTAGACTGTTGTACCAGGAAATGAAAAATATCCATGGATTTAGATCTGAATAATGGCAGGATATGAATTGAGGCATGGTGAAGAAGTTCCTTCAAATTTTACTTTTTTTCCATTTCAAGGATTAGGTCTTTAGACAGAAAATAACTAGAATACTTGGATGAGAGGAAGGATAAGTTGATGGCTACTGCTGCACAGGAAAGAATCTTCAGGTTGTAGTTCTTGCACATGTGCCTGAACACCTCATCTTCCCACCTGCATTATGACTCTCTGAAGGCATATCTAAATGTTACCAGCAGCCACAAGTCGAAGACCTCTCACCAACTTTGTTCTGCATCTTTCTCTACAAGAGAGTAGAGGAAGGAAGGCCTGCAGCTGCTATATCTAAAGAGACCAGCGAGAGAACAGGGTCTGCCTTCTGAAAATGACTGCAGATGTGCAGATTTCGTTTTATGGTGATACTGGTTTAGCTTGCTGTTACCGTTATAGCACATAACAAATGATAGCGATTCAGGAGTCTATTTAAGATGCTGTGTTATAATAAAGCAAGATTCAGTGCTTTCGGGTGACTCAGCTTGTAATGACGCTGTATATGTTCTCCTTTTCTGTTGTGACAGTATTAGACTTTGCACCTCTTGGGGAAAACTAATAAAATTCACCAGAAAGTAATCTAAGCCCTTTAAATTTTAACTTGAGTGAGGCTGTGTTCTCAGAAAGGGTGATAATTAATATATGTAGCTACTCATTTCCTCCTCATCTAGTACTGTGTGTCTTTAGTCAGCCTTTTGGCTAAGCTTTCTTATTAAATATTTGAATTTGAGTTTGCAAACAGAAATGCAGACTTTTTTCTATCAAACAAAATATTACTAGCAATTGACGATCACAGTTGGAATATGGAGATATCTGCAGGTTGTGTTTTCTTATTTTGTGTTTTATACTGTTGGGAGTAGTTTTGCACAGAATTAGTCTTGGTAAAGAGATGATTAAAAGGTTAAGTTACTAAATTTGTTGTTTAAACAGGTATCTGAAGTCATGCAAATGTATGTTTTGTTTTATTTTTAATATTTTTTTCTTTTTCTCAGACTTTCTGAGCATGTTATCTTCATTGCAATGATGTTTACTGATGCTCAACATCTTGGGAAAATAATTTTCTAATAATTGTGTTTTAATAAATGACAAATTATTCAGTTTTAATAATGTTACTGAAATAAATAAATATTGTTTCAGGCTCACTCTATTTCAAAATGGTATTGCTTAATGTCCAATTGCTATAAGAACCTGGCAGCTAAGGCTTATAAAAAACATGTCCATGACTTTTTTGGGGTTGGCTAACTATTAATAATAAAGAACTAGATTTTTACATGAGCCTTTGTAAATTTTTCATTGCATCTTAAATATCTCCTCAGTTATAATTGAGGAAAGATGTTTCTTCTGAGGTAGCAGAGGAAGTTAGCTTTTTCTTGTTAAGTCTGATGATTAGCTGAAGTCATTCAGACACTGAAATTTTAATTTCCTACGGAAATGTTAATAATGATGTGCTTGAGTCATAACGTCATTAAATCTAATTCCAGACAACATTACTCTTAGGAAAATGAGTGAAATAAATAATTCATAGTGAAGCAAGGTCTGCCAGTGCTTTCTAAAAGCAGGTGACAAAGGCAGGTGGTGGTGGTTTTTGTTTGCTTCTCTTACCTCTTATGCAAGAGCAAAGGGGGAAAGGGCTCATCTGTGTTCTCCTGCATTGAAAATACTTGCTCCCAGTAATCTTTCTGGATATTTCCCTCAGCTATGTGAAGTGCAGTGTTTGGCTGCAGGTTTCACAGTAGGCAAAGAATGCCACTTGGCAAACATGAGAAGGTCTAGGACATGGCCCCCTTTGCTTCTGGATGTGTAAGGATTAGAGTGGTTTGCCAGTGACTGGACTTTTGCCAGGCTTTTGAGGTGAGCCTACAATTGATGACATGAACTTTAAAAAAAGATGTCGTGTACTTTAAGATACATTGTAGATGTCTTGAGGTGATGCATTCCAGTATGTTCTGTGGAATCAAGACCACAAATGAATGTAAGAGGCTTTAGAAAATAAGTGAGAAGTGCAAAACAAAGCAAAGCAGAAGTAAAATGCCTTTTTATATGTTTTCATACAAAACCTGTTCATTTTTGTTCATAAGTTGTTTCATATTTAGCTGTAATCAGAAAAACGAGCCCTTGTGAAGAAAATACACTGGAAATTATTTTGAGGCATTAAGAGATTATGATTGATGGGTGCTTCAAAATATGCTCATAGCAATCTTTTTACTCCTATGTGTGAAATGATGAAGAGATGGTTGATAGTGCAAGTTACTGAAATTCTTGGATATGCAAACTTAGTGATTATACAGATATTTCAACTGTATACTAGTATAATTTGGTAGCATCCTTAGTGTACCAATGCAATGAATGTGAAAAATGGGACTTAATGGTTGCATTATGTTAAATTGTTAAATAGACCAATACTGGAAAATCATTTTATATTCTACTTAATACGTGATCTGAGAAGGTTGTTTTCCTACAAAATGCCAACTATTAATTTATATTCTCTTTGTGATGTAAATTGTTAGACTTGGCGTGTAAACAACTTTTTTATCATTTCATATTCTGTCAAGAGTACTTTTGGAAAAAAATAGTCCAGTTATGTTTTGCCTATCAGTCCTTATTTTTTAAAATTACAATTGATAACTTTTTACATAAATGAAAGACATGTACTGTATAGAACTGATAGGAGATATCGTTTGCTTGCAACCAAAATTCTTCTTTGCTATGTACTTAATTTGATTTTTTCTTTTCTTTTTAGTAGATGCCAGAAAAAGACAGATTTTATGGTGTAATATATTACCATTTGCAAAAATACAGAACTCTAAATTTTCACTTTTTTGTTCAACTTTATTTTTAGACAGGTCATATCATCCTGCATAATACCTTTTAATCCCCTTATAATATTTTCACTGTCAAGTTCAGCTCTTGTATACTTGAGCAAACTTTGGATGGGAATTATTCCTGTATAGATCAGTAGCTGCTTATAATTTTCATAGTGATGTCGTCACTAGCATCTTATTGGTACTGGGTCTATAGATTTGTATAAAGCTTGTTTACCTTGCATAGGTTTAAAACATTTGCAAGTTTACTGCAGGGAAACCTGTAATGAGGCTTTGCTCTACAGGGTAACCTTAACTACCTCTTGCCACAGACATTTTTGTTTTCTAGAAGTTCCTTTTTTATTCTTTTTTTTCCCCTCTTTATTGTAAAGTAATTTTATGTTAAACATGGCAGTGTTTTGTTACTGATTGATGTTAAGATGACATCAGAACATACAGCTCTATAGTAAGTACGTAATTTCATTTTTAGAGTTCTCATAGAAATAACAGAATGCAAATGAAAATTGCAACTTTTCAGGATGGGCGTATGCCATAACTAGGTGTGACCATGTGTGATTCACAGGATTTGTAATATTGTTTTCCATTCTGTAAGGCAATGATTTTGAAAAGATGATTAATAATCAAAGTGCTCTACTTTAAAAGCAGCTATGTCTGATTTACTTTACAGAACTTACTTGCAAAATATTTTGAATTCTTATAAGAGAAAACAAAGGTTATTAAATATAAATGCTAAACTGTAAATATTGCTTCTTACTAAATTTGAATAAAATAGTATAAAAATGCAAGAATATCTTGTTTTCATTAACCTCTTTTTCTCTTAGTTCTAGGATAATTTTTCTTATTTGCATGTGAATAGCAGCAAAGTGAATATTCTACTAATGTTTTCTTCTGAGACTTTGAGTGTGTGTAGTTTTTTAGTTCATTTAGAAAAATCTTGAGTCAACCAAAGTGCTTAGAATGGAAAAATGTAAGGAAAATTCGTAGATACGTGGTTTGGACTTGATCATGGGTAGGCAGACTTTGACTTTTAAAATTTAGTCTGAAATCCTTGTTAAATGGTTTTGAGAAGCTGCAGATGTTTCAGCTTACCTGAGTTATGTTCATTCAACAAAGGTGACTTCTAGCAGAGCAGAAGAGGAGAAAGTTTCAAGGAAACATTTTTCCTATTGGAGATTGAAATGCTAACAAGAAGAAAAAAGATCTCCAATTGCTAAAATCTTCTAATCAATCTTTTTGCTTTAGCAAAAGTAGTTCTAGATTTAGAATAGATTTAGAATAGTTCTAGAAACATGGTCTGATTAAATAGTTCAAATTTTGATAGATGCTATTATCTAAAACCAGCAATATTGCTGTTGTGAGTGTGGAAGTGAGCGTACATAGTGTATATTTTGTTTGAAGAGAGAGGACTTCTCTCTTCTTTTTCATGAAGAATTTTTTACATGGGTAAAAAGTTGTTCATCAGGATTGAATGCTAACCTCTGCTGGCATTGAATATATAAAGCAAACTGTTATCTAGGGATGATGTTAAAAAGGAAAATGACCTTGGGAAGTGGTCTGGAGTAAAACTTGCTGGCCTTTGTGCAGGGGCCTCGACAAAATGGTGGTTCTGTCCTTTGAGAATCTCCTTCCACTGGCCTGTTCAGGTAGATACAGCCGGACAGCGCCAGAGAAATAAACAAAATATTTTGTTCACAGACATATGCTGTTTACTAGTCAAACTCTGCTTTGAATTAAGATTTTTGTCTCTTGAATTATATCCCTATAACCTTTGAATCATTCATAGATTATAGATTAATTAATTCAAATTCATTACACAGAATTTATATTTACAGCTCTCTTATAAAGTAGCACAATAGTATTGTTTCTGCTTCACAGAATTTAGAGGCAACAATACTGAAATTCTGCTTTGGGTGCCCAAGCAGAAATGCCTCTTTTCCTGGCTTTTTGAAGAGGTTAGCATTTGGGTTTAGAGCTTTGCAGCTCTAAATTGGAGGGAGCAATTCGAGAGACATCCACTTGCAGCTGTTGAGGTCACAGTGTGTCTGGGAATCAGTTCTAGAGTTTCTGAGTTTTACAGACAGAAAAATGAGAAACAGCATGACCTACCTGCCTGCTGTAGAATCACAGGAGCTGAGTGGCCAAAGTTCCAGTATCCATCTGTCATTTGAGTACATTTCTCAGTAACTGTGTTGGATATTGCAATTTCCAGTGTTGCTTCAATTTTGAAAAGAAAACTTGAATGGAAGTGACTGATTTGTTCCTTAGGATTTGCTGGAAGAGCCAAGCTGAACACGAAGCCACTGAAGTGTCATGATGCCACTGAAGGGGTTAAGTCCAGCATCCCTGCTCACCCCTTATCACCATCTCCCTAAGCTTCTGTCCCTCCCTGACTTCTGCAAATCAGTTAAACACACTAACATGTCAGAAAACAATACAACATTTTCTTCTGTTTTAGTTTTCTGGGTCATGTTGCTAAGTTTAATTGGCTTGTGGAAGTACACAGTAAACACCTGTGCTGAGAGAAATTAACTACAAAAGGGAAAACACACATCAGGAAATAATGCCTAATTACTCCTACACCTAACACTTAACAACTTGTGCAACTTAGTAGCCTAGTTAATTGGTCTAATCTTAATTTATACTAATCTTAGGTAAATTGTCGCTCTTTGTTTTTGCTGTGAGAAGATGATGTATGCCTGTTCTGACTTACAGCTTTTTCACTTACTAAAATTTAATGTTAAATACTGAGATTTGTAGATTCTAGTATAGTTCTGGAGAAAACAGGCTTTAATTTTAAAATATTTGTTAATTCCTACATTCATGCTCATTTTAGTACTCAAGAGCCTTACCTGCTTCTCCCATTTTCTCCAGGCCTAAAATAAAACTCTTAAATTCTTATGTGTTAATGGCTTAACACATTGCCAAGTGCACTGGACATGCTGGTTTCTGGATATACATTAATTCTTCCTCTTGCTATTTTGGTTGTGCAGCCATGGAATGAGCTCACTGCAAAATTACACATTTCCTTGCAGCTTTTTTTCAGGTGAATAAACCAAACCTGTGAGAACAGGGCCAGTGTTCAACTAGAGCTGAAGATGATAGTGAGCAGCCAGCTGTTTTCAGAAACAATGAGGTGTTTACATCAGCTGGTACACTGAAGGGCTTCTCAACAGGTTGTCTGTCTTGAGTCTGGACACCTCTCATCCCCTCACCTCTTTGATTTCTTGCACTGTGTTAGCACTATCAGACCAGAAGCTGAGAACATGAGAACATTTAAAACAGCTTTCCTTTTCCAGGATCCTGCACTTTCAGCTTTGGCATCATAGCCTGAGCATTCAGAAAGAGCAGCTGGGACAGAAGTCTTAGTTTGAAATCTGACGTGTTCAGAGGTCCATGAGAATATCAACAGAAGAATCTTTCACCCAGGATTTTCTTCCTGTTGTTTCATTGCAAAACTTGAAAATGCCATTACTGCTTAGTGCAATGGTAGAATTGTTACAATTCAACCTCAACCAAAGATGTTTTTTTTTCCTGAAACAGGGAAATGGCTGAAGACATTGTGTCACTCATTCCCACCCCCTTCCATAGCTGGTGACCTTCTTCTGACACAGAAAATATTTCAGCCTTCAATTGCTAAAATCAGCCAGGACTCTTAAGTGACAGAAAATAGGATTTTTTATTTTTACTAATAGTAAATAGTTCTACTTGAGCAGCTTGTTAAAAAAAAAAAAAACAAAAAAAACCCAGGTTTAAAATGGGCTGCTTCAGCTTCAAACGGTGCAAAGCATTATTTGTATTTTGATTTTTTGAGATGTTTATCTGAAATGGAGTTAAAACAGTGCTCCTGAAAGTCTCCCCTTCAAAAAGCCTACTTGAGCAGTTGTGTCAGTATATACTTTTGGCCATCTAAATTGAAAACAAGACTTTTGCTAAGAAGGTCAATGTAACTACTTTCCTTTTGATCTTGCCTCCTTGTGGGTGCCTGGGTAGTTCTGTAGGAAAAGTTTCACTGAATGAGTCAGTGCACTGAGTCATAGCATGAAGCCTCTACTGTTGTAGACTAACTAATTGGTAACAGTCTCAAATGTAATTAAAGCGCACTTGTCAGCTCTGTGTTACTGATTGACATCCCACTGAAGTATTTTGTTTTTAGCAACTTAGATTAATTGTTCTTTGCTGTTAAAATTTGTGTTTTAAGATGTTTCTGTTGAATATACCTGCCATTGCCATAATATTTTACTGTCCTCTCTGATTTTTATAGTACTCCGTTTGAATTTTTTCACTCTGTTAGGTCACATATTCAGTAATTATGCTTTTTACCATGCCTGTGCATTTACAGGTGTTTAGAGTCCTTTGAGGACTTTTTAAAGTTTTCATCATTATGAACTGGCCTATTAGTACTGACTAATGTTTTTTCACTGTTCCTAAACTCTTTAAAGCATCATTCAAACCTTTTAAAAAAAATCAAACTAATAAATAGATATATTCTTTGTCTTGTCTTGCAGATTGCGTTTTCAATTTGTCTAGTTTTCACTTCTGATGTTCATCTTGTGTTGTGCCCTGTTTTATAGCTTTGTCCAAGTGTGTGCCCACCATCTCCAGGTAATTAGCAGTGTCTTCCAATATCATTGTAGCCTTTCTTTCTCCTCCTCTTGAGTTCCTTTGTGTGTGTTTCATAGCATCATGCTGCTTCAGGCAAAGGGCTATATGGAGGACGTGGAACAGGACATGTCTTGAAGCTGTCTCATTAAGGAAAATAAAACAACTTTAAGGTATTGGGAGAAAAGCAAGGTTTCTTTTTTTTTTTTTTTTATGTGGTCATTTGCATTATTAGAGAAAACAAACCTTGCTGGATTTGTGCAGGCCTCTTGCTTGTTCCCACTGGGAACAGAGGAGTGAAGACATGAATGAATGGTTGCAACTGAGTTTCTTATTTCTTAAAACAACTGAGACAGTAATTTTGGACTTTAAGAAAGATCTATGCTACTTCTACATGTGATGAATACTGAAGCTGAGATGGAGAACAAATGTCTTTTTAGAGATTGGAGGAGGTAGAAGATTATTTGATAATATATTCTTTTCCTCTTGAACAGTTTTTTGTCTCACTGAAGCTCTTTAGATCGAAAGATACTGCTAAATCACAAGACTATCAGTAATACAGCACTGTCGCAGTACAGGAGTGTACCTGACCAGGTGTCCAGTCTCTGGCAGTGCCCAACAGCAGGTGCTAATGGAAGCCTAAAAGGAGAGGAAGGTAGAGAATGATTATTTTCTACCCTGTAGAATTACTGCCTGACAGCAGTAATTGAAGAACTTCCTTGCAGGGGGAAAGATGAGGGTTGTATTTGTATAATGTCATTGGCATGATGTTTTTTTAGAGTTTGATCTCTCTAAAAAATGTTTTAAATACTATACCTCTCCGCACAATGTTATTTATAGTTTCAATATTTGCATGAAAGGCGCTTTTTTATTTGTTCGAACTTGATGCTTGATAATATCATCAAGTTCCCTGAGCTCTTGTATTTTTGAGATAAGTGAATCATACCATCTGCTACAGCTGTATAAAAACAATTTTAATAGTCCTCCACAGAAAACTGCTGGAGCCTTTGGATGTTTTATTGGACCAGAGAGATGTGTCCTAAGGGAATCCTTTTCCACATTTCCTATTTTCTTTTCCTCATCTAAGCCCAATTTCATATAAAGCAGCAGTGATGGAAGGTGTTCTGTTCTCTCCTGAAATGATCAGTTGGCTCTGAAATTTGTTCTTTGAATGTGATTTTATTGTTTTTCTGGACTGTAGATTTCCCTCATAGCAACTTTCTCCTAGGAATGCAAGGCTTACTGATGCAGTTCTTTTTCAGCCTCCTTCCTTTCTAAAGGATTTCCTCCTTCATGCATTTTTCCTTTGTTGTCCTTATCTTGGTTTAATTTGGTTTTGCTCCTTTTCTAACAGTCTTTTATGTTTCCCCAGTTTACTCTTATTCTCCATCAAAGTATTCAAAAGTTGGTTTTGCATGTTATCTAAATTTTAAAAAGTCAGTTTTTAAGTAGGTTTATGGCTGTAACTCCTGCATATATATATTTGTTCTATTTCATCACTTTGTGAAGATGCTTAGATGTTTTCAATATAGTCACCAAAATCTTACTTATCCTAGAGATTAGCAATAAAATTAGTTCTTGAAGAGTAAAATGCACCATATTTCAAAGCATCTTTTTCAATTTAAAAAAACAGTAAAGATCTAAAGCAAAGCTTTCACCTGCTTTACAGTCACTGAGGAGAATAAAGCTCTACTTGGAAGTATTCTGTTTCTAAGTAAAATCAGATAAGTTTAGCTGAAATGGAAGATTTTTTTTTCTTGCTCTGTGCAGGACATCTAAGAAAAGATTTCTGTGTTGGAAGCTTGTAGCTTGGATTTTGAACTTAGTAATTTGGGAACTGTTGTATTGTGGTTTGTACAGTAGTACAAGCTACAGCAGTAGTTTTGCTGATAAAGTTGATTACTTTGTAAAATATTAGTTATATAATCCTGATTATAGAGTAAAAAGTGGTGATACATTCCTATTTTCTCATCCCATTTCGCACACACCATTAGCACAACGGTTTTTTGGGTTTCAGCACTTCAAAATTCCTTGGATTAGGTTATTGCTTGGCAGAATCAGTGTGCTGGAGTACTGAAAATGAAGAAACAAGATTCCTCATCTGTTGATGAGATTTTTGTATCTCAGTACAAAAGTCTGGAAAATCTCACCAGTAGTGGGGTTGTAATTTGCTTTAGGTAGAGGAACTTTTTGGGAGTGTTTATATGCACTAATTAATAAACTGTGCTTTTTGTGTGGGACAATGCTTTCTTTATGGTGATAATATACTTAGTAGAACACTTAAGTGTTTAGAGGTTGTCTTCTTTGTACATTGACATATTGCATGTTACAGCCAATGGTTTTGCCTTGCTGTGGTAGATGGATTGCTTTTACAAATGTTGCACAAAATTTCTAGTGGATTAGTTTTTTCTTCCAGGCAGGAAAGGAAAAAATTATAATCACTAAGTGGAATCAGTAGCACCAATCTTGGAAGTATTTGTTAGTCTTTTATCTGGTGGTATACTGGAGAATAATTAGAGACTCAAGACTTCATTTCAGCAAAGGTTATAAAAAAATTCTGTCTCGTTGACATGTCTCTGAGTGGGCATGAATAAGTGCTCAAAAGCTGATGGAGCTGGCATTTGGAAAATCCAGAAGATAAATTTTAACACCTACTAGGGCATGAAACAATTAAGGTACTAACTTGAGAATAGGTTCAAAGACTGTAATAGTTAAAATAATTTAACAACCGTCCAGTAAGTGCACTTGGAAACATATTCTTAATTCTTTGTCCTGTTTTTTATGATTCTGTAAACCATTTCCCTATACAGTTTAGGTATGTCATTATTTTTGCTCAGCAAGTCAGGGTGCTAGCTTTCTATTTGAGTAGTATATTAAAATATATACATGCTGAAAGCAAAGGAGTGGGGTAGAAGGGTCAAGTTATCAAAAACAACAGTGGCATTATTTTAGAACAAATATTAAAAATTGTATAAAACAGTGATTATTACTACAAGCAGTGTACAGTAATTTCATGACTATAAGGTGCACCCTTTTGACTAAAATTTTCCCCCAAACCCGGAAGTGCGCCTTATAGTTCGGTCTGATTGACAAAGTTCAGAAATTTGCCTACCCGGAAGTGAGAGCTGTGAGCCGTGGGGGGAGCCGGCAGTGCCATGGCTGCCAGGTGGAGGCGGGGTGGAGTGGCGGCAGGCACGCCCCAGCCCCGTGGAGGTGGGACAGCCCCTCCAGAGGCACGCCCCAGCCCCTTGGAGGCATGACGGCCCCTCTACAGGCATGCCCCGGCCCCGTGGAAGGAGCACGGAGGGGCGGTGGCCATAGCCCGGCCTTGGAGAGGTGGCACGGAGCAGCGGCGGGCATGCCCCGGCCCCTGCCGGGTACAGGCGGGCCTGGGGGCCAATGGCTGCCGGGTTGAGGCAGGGCCTCAGCCAGAAACTGCGCGGGGGGAGCTGGGGGCGGAGCCTCACTGCAAAAAAAAAAAGTGCGCCTTATAGTCCGGTGCACTTTATCTGATCTACAAAGTTGCGAATTTTGCCGACTCCCATGGGGTGCGCCTTATAGTCCAGTGCGCCTTATGGTCATGAAATTACTGTATATCTGTACTGGTTTTTTGGGAGCAAGAGTTCCCAGTTGCTAGTTACCATATATCAAGCTAAGTTTAAAAATATTGCCCTGGTTTTGGCTAGAAGAGGGTTAATTTCTGCAGTAGCCAGGAAGAAGAATGATTAGGATTAGGACATATATATAGGAAGTTATTCTGTACTATCTCATGTCACTGTAAGGGGGAGGTGGAAGGATCTCTATTCTAGAAGAAGGGGTTCCTTTAGGTTGAGAAAGCATGGTGGAGGGAACTGTCTGGTATTCTGTTATCAGGGACATTTGTCCATGTAAATAATTTCTTATATCTTTTGTTATTAATATTGTTGCTGTTAGTGTTTGTTTTCTTATATTGTTGCTGTTTCCAGTAAATTGTTCTTTTCTCGACCTGTGATCTTTACCTCCTGTGCCTTCAATTCTCATTTCTTCTTCATGTCTTGTGCCTTCAGTTCTTAATTCCATCCTGCCCCAGCAAGGAGGGTAGGGGAAGCAAGAGAGAGTGACGTGTGATTTTGTAGCATCTTGGTGTGTGTACTGAATATGGGAGTACCATTCCTAAATCACAGCAGCCATATTTGATGCATGGCATAGGTCATGAAGGGTTGAGATAGCAGCAGATCTGCCCAGAGTGGGTTGGAAACAAATTTGATCTGTTTGCTGTATGAGGTCTGGTGCCACTGGTCACAGTGTTGCTTGGTCTGTTCTTGTGCTGTGGCACCTAACTCTGTATGAACTATGTGCCCACCACAGTGCTCTTTTTCAAAGCAGGGAGAGGGATCAGGATTGCTTTGCTGTACAATAGAATATCAGTTTAAGACATGATGATATTAAGAGCAAGGAAAGTATTTTGGGATGTGTATGCACTGCTGCTCTCCTACCCTTACCTTTGTGAGTCCATTAATAATCATATCCAGTCTGTGGAGGGAACAGGGGAGGATGATTTTCCCCAGCCTTTTACCCCCTTTTCCTCCTTCAGGCTTGTTACAACAGCTTTTGAGATTTGAATTCCCTTTGGATGTTAAGGAAAGCATGTTCTTGTTCCTAAGTCTTCCAGGTCTCCTCAGTGGGGTCCACACCATGTTTGGAGTCAAGAAATGTCACAGCACATCTGGTCTGTAGCTGGGCAAATAATTTGGCCATAAATAAGAAACCCAGTCTGGCTAGCCATGTTCGATAAACAGGTCCCTGGGTGAACAATGATAGGATATGTTCAAACCCAAACAGGGATTGCACCCAATCAGGTTGCATCCTAAGCTGCAGACTTGTCACTGGTCAGAGAGCTGGGAGACTTGTCACTGGTCAGAGAGCTGGGAGGTCCAAGATCCCAACCCATCAGGAAATTCAAACCCCCTATAAAAAGGGGCAGCCATAATAAACTCAGTACTGTTTGGTGAATTCCTGTCATCTCTGTCCCCAACCAACGACCCCATGGTAACAATGAAAGAGATTTCTGGGGAGATCTGCCCCAAGAGTGGACAGACATGAGTGGCATGGAATGTGGGAGAAAATGGGTCATCTTTTGAAGGATTATTCTGCTCCAGTGGTTTGGAAGTTCATCTCTGAACAACTACAGGATCCTGTTAAAGTGATAAAATATATGAAGGCGAAATTCTGTGGCAGTTCCAGAGAGGTGAAAAGTTGTGCAAGGTGCTAAGTCCTATCAGACACTGCCTGATACTAGACAGCATCCTCAGGAAGGAGGAGGAAAGCAGAGCAATAGGCACCATGGTCATTCAAATTGCTGCTGAACCACAGGAACAACCTCTGTCAGTAGCAGCCACACCTATAGAGACAAAGAAATCAAAGACCAAATCAGTTTACCTAGTGGGGGATGAAAAGGAAACAAGGCCCCTGGAAAAGGCAGGGCCAGGAATAATTCTGATTCCTATCCCCAGGTGAACTCCCAAGATATGGAAAAAATTTTCAGCTGCCAGTCACTGGTGACCTGGATGCTCCAATGCTGGGATATCACAACCCAAAATATGAAAGTAGATGGCAGCCAAGCAGCTGGGATCCCTTTTCCTGGGATGCAGGCATTGACAAGAGGATTGAGAAGAGGACAGAAACTCTCAGCCTCTGAAGGTGACTCCTGTCAAGTGTGAGGGAAAGGCATCCTCTCAAAGATGGTCTGATAGTATGCCCAAGCAGGTGAAATGCCATGGAGAAAGGTATCCAGTGCCTGAGACAATTAGCTGTGCTGGAGGTAATCTGTAGGGACTCAAATGATGAGCAGTCCCCTGTAGATGAGGTTCAGTGTACACAATCCTGTTGCAGAAGTTTGTACAGAGCGTACCATTGCTGTACACCAGCTCTTTGGCATTGATGTTAATGAAAGGAGAACAAACAGTGCTGACTCTGGCAATATGAAGATCATTTTTGTCCTTCCTGCCTGCACCTTGACTGTAGAAAGACTGTCCAAGCCCATGGACAGATTTGAAAGACTCAAGCACGCTAGAGAAGAAATGTCCCATGCCCCACCATTATAGACCAGGAAGCACCCCCTGCTTGACAGAGAGGGTACACACCGAGAGGTACCCTGTGGATTTATCTGCCCGACGACAGAGAGGAAAGTGGGGTGGAAAACCTGCCCTATCAGCACTGGTATGTGATTTGAGAGGAGGAGCAATCACTGCAGGAAATTCTTCAAGGATAAATGCTGTTCCATTTTCCATGGGGCATGTCCTCAGGTCCTCAGCCAGAATGAAAGGACTGATGTTACTTATCCTCTCAAAAGGATGCCCAGTTCATATCTACAAGAAGTGAGCAATGAATACTATGACCAGAACTAGAGAGACCCTGCCTCCAGCCAGGTGGGAAAAAGGGAAAACAGGTCTATCAGACTGTGTGGATCCCATGGTCTGGCAACTCAGACCCATGAGAGCATAAGGATTTAGTTGGCACCTGTGGGAACAATGTCACATGAAGCCATCAAGATACATATGGGCAGAATCCATCTCTGTTTCTGGGGTGACAGGGGGATCCCAACAGTTGCCTGTACTGGAAGTTGAAGTGATCCTGATTGGAAGTGAATGGCAAAATCCTCCATTGTGACTGGCCCAGAGGCCCTGTGCATCCCTAGCACAGATTATCTGAGGAGAGGGTATTTCAAGGATTTAGAAGGGCGTTGCTGGACTTTAGAGATAGCTGCTTTGTAGACAGAGGAAATTAGGTAACTGAATTAATACCTTGCATGTTCTCTCAGCGAACCCTTCTACTGTGGCATTGTTGAGAGTTGAAGAACCACAGACACCAATTGCTACCACAACAGTGCACTGTTGACAACACTGCACCAACCGGGACTCTGTAACTCCCACCATGAGATTTTTTGTGAACTGGAGAGCCAGAGCAAGACTCACTTATGCTTTAAAAGTCCTGTATTGCCAGTGGCCAAGTCCAGTGGAGGACGGAGACTGACAGGAGACTGTTGTGGCCTGAATTAAGTCACGCCATCACTGCGTGCTGCTGCTGGACGTGCTGGAACTTCAGTACAAACTGGAGTTCAAGGAAGAAAAGTGGAGTCACTGTTGATGCTGCTAATGCATTTTTCTCCATTCCTTTGGCAGCAGAGTGCAGGCCACAGTTTGCTTTCACCTGGAGGGGTGTGCAGTACACCTGGAACTGACTGCCCCAGGTGTGGAAACACAACCCAACTTACGAAAGTTTGGGAGTCTCTGTGATTCCTTTGCGATACTGGTGGCCTGTGTAGTGTTTATGAAACATGTTTTATTTGATTCCTTTTGGAAGCAGACATTAAATCTAATTTCTGGAACTGACTAGGTTTTCATAGCTGTGGTTACATTTGAGCAAGTGTTAATGCTGAGAGAGCAGAAATACTAAAAATAATGTTCCATTTCAGGCAAATTTACTCAGTAAATACATTTTGCTCTCTCTTGTTTCTCAGTTTTATTGGTCACATTCAACACATTTGTCTGCTGAAAAGTTTTGGTGCAAATATCTGATGCATTCAGTGCTTTCAATATCTGAATTTTATTCATAATTGAGTGGTAATTAGAATTTGTGTGGTGTGGGGGTTTTTTTTTGTGATTCTGTGTGTAATGTTTACATATGTTTAGAGATGTCCCTTTTTTACTGTTTATTTTCCTAATTTCAAAGATATAAAATGCCTATACATTTTGACCAGAATAGTTGGAGAATTTATTTGTGCTGGTTAAGGAACCTACTGGTGTGTTCCATACAATTTTGCAATGCCTGTGTAAATGCTGTCTTCATCAAAGTGAGGCTCATTTTCTGTGTTGCTGTAGTGTGGACATTTGAAGTCTTTTTTCTTATACAAGTTCCAAAATTTAGATAATTTCCTGGGTTTCTTCACCAGAAGCTATATCAAATTTCTTGGATTTTCTAGAGGATCTTTGTAGGTTCATATCCTGCAATGTGACATGCTACTTTATTTTAGCAGAAATACAGCATCTGTTGGATAGAGTATGGTGAAATTTTCCCTCTCTTCAGATTTTGCTGAGCTGTTTTCGTGCAGATCCTTGAGAACAAAATTTATGATCACTCATGCTGTCAAAAGTAATTTGCAGAGTCTGGGGTGATAAGGACTATAGATTTTTTGGTAATGGGATGGGACCTCTTAAGAAGAATTGCCAGTAATAATTCCTTGTAGTGTAGATGTACATGTGACCCTGACAAGCTTCCCTCCCATATTGCATCCTGTAAAGAATGCTGACAGTGAGACTTGATCCAGTTTTCATATCTGATATCCTTCGCTTGGTTTCATTTTAAACCTGAGCAACTGGAACATAGCAACAGGAAACCAGTCCTCTAGTCTTTATGCCAATTTTTGAATTAAATATTATTTAATGTTTTCTGAAGAAAATGTCTGTAGAGCAGGCATCATAATAACCTTCAAACTACTTTCTGTTGTTAAATTTGTACTTCAGCCTTTTTTTAGGAAGCAGAATGGGATTGGAGCATATAAAAAATCCTTCTCTTTTTGAAGCAGGGTTTTTAATAGAATTTCAGAATCTTATGCAGTCATTTTTTTCCAAATGCTTGTAAAAGAAAAGACTGATTAACAGGGTCAGCTGAAGGTTCAGTAATGTAAGAGTTAGTCAAAGTGGACTCAGTGAAGCATACACTTCAGATTCTTGTGGACATAATTCCTTCCTCAGTGATATGTATGAGTATAAAAATACATATATCAAACATACTGCCAGGAAGAGTAGACAACATATGCATTATTTTTATGGAAAATAAGTTTCATAATTGTAGATCATGACTGCTGTAGTGACAAACATGACTGTCTTGTGCATTGCTTTTAGGAAAGCTTAAACTGATCTGAAGTATTAGGATTTGGTTGTTTTTGTTCAGAGAAACTTTATTGAGTTCTAATTTGCCTTCGTATTTTTCCAACGGCACTTAGTTGATTTTTGTGACCTCCCCGCTCCTCCTCTCTGTTTTATCAGTAGTACTTGACTTTGCCATTTTTTGCATGAATTTTGATACAATTTCTGAGCTATTGGTAATGCCAAGTTGTGCTGTTGCCCTTCTCTGTAACTCTGGTATGTTGTTGTTTTATTACTTGCTGCTGAATAACATCTGCAAGATAGTGAACTTGTCATGGACAGGAAAGAAATAATGGTGCTAGGGTTTACATTAAGGTATTTAACTTTTCCATATAGTGATTTTTAGGATGGTGACATACCTATGGTATTTAGAGTAGGCATTATTATTCTTGAGTGATTCCACTCATTGAAAGAAAACTGAAGACAATTCAGATTGGTCAGCAACACCTCTTATGTGCTCTCATTTGTATAGGCAGAGTAACGGGATGCATCCACCTGGATAAGGATGTTGTGTGGCTAAATATAGTATGTATTCAAAACAGAAGAATGTTCCCATCTTAAAATAAGCTTAGTAACATAAATTATGTAAGAGTTTATTAGGAAAAAATGTATACCACTAAAATAAACTTTTAATCCTGTATTCTGTTTGAGCTATTAAATATCTAACATGGATTAGACCACGCTTGGTGGCTCAGATTCTGCTTGTCGAGAGATGATTTAAAACTATAACTGCTTTTTAATTTTTCTTTTCTTGTACAACTAACTTTTGGGTGGAAATACAGGGTGAAGCTAACAGTTACAAAACTCACAGACCCATCTAGTTGTGCATGTTGATTCCAAGACAGCTAAGCACTGTAGGTCTGAAGATAAACACATTTAATTGCTTTGTGCTGAGGGAGGTGACTGTTTATCTCTAATTACTTGGAATTGGTATCTGTTATCTGTATGGTCTTTCCTACTCTGTCATATTAATTTGTTTGATCTTGAGGTAAATAACAAGTTTGTTTGAAAAGAACTGTATTGTATGTGTGTAGAGATCATAAAGCAAATTAGTTTTGCTAATGGTTATTCCTTTTGGTCTCTAATAAAGGATCATGGCATACAAACATCACTTTACAAAACTGAGTAAAACAATTTATTTGCAGGCAATAAATAATGGACAAAGGGAACAAGAAAGCTTACTGTATTTATATTTTTTCTACTTGTAAAAGCTGTCTTATTTTCTGTGTATTTGTAAGGATTTTTAAAACTGTTTTTTACAGTAGGATTTTAAATATCATTGGGCCCATTTGTTGTGTTTTCAAACAATGCTGTGTTAGAATTGGTTGATTAAACTACTATCTATATCTAATCTATGTTATTTAAGTGAGGTGCAGTTGCTCTATGTTTCTTGTTTCAGTGAACTAACAGATGTGAACCAGACTAGCTCCTCCTTGTGTAAAATGTTGCCACAGACAGTACTTTGTTGGTAAACAAAGAGCATTATCAGAAAGTGAAGTTTGATATGTTGCCTCTTTCCAGCTTATGATTTATGATAGTATCTATACTTTCATGTTGAAATGCAACCAATTAGTTCAACAACTTCAGTGTAAAATGTGATTTATTATGTTCTTAATCCACTTGTTTATTCTTTTTGTAATTAATGGCTGAACATCTTATTTTTTTAAAAAATGACACCTCCACTCAAAACTTTTGCATAATTTAGTCATGCCATTGTATTCTGTGATTTCCACCACAGCATTCTTTATTAAATTACACAGATGATAGAACTGAGAATGTTTTTACCTTAAAATGGAAGTAAAGGGACCCTATTCAGATGGCAGATTGTGCATGCATGTTCTTTTTCATTGACTTATATCAACACATTAAAGATATTTTATTACTATAATTGCATGCTGCTAAGACTTCTTGTACTACTAGTGAACCACCTGTACAGTTCCCACAAGAGGCTGGGAATTCCTGGTGTTCAATTTTATACTCTGAAGGACCAAGTAACTGCCTTCTCCAATCAATAGATTATATGAAAACTGTATAATTCTACAAGGTTTCTGTGCTCATTATTTTTGTCAGGGGTGAATGTCAATTTTTGTTTTGATTGCTGTATTAATGTAATAAAGAGTATAAAAGTAAATTACAAGTCATGCTGTTCTCACTAGGAGTTTGAACTCATATTTGTGGTAGGAAATTAATCTGGTTTTAATTGCCTGTGAGTCTGAAGTATGTTCCTTTTTGTAAAGCTGATCTCACATAAATATAAATCAGTAACTGCCTGTTCTTTAATTATGTATTAGTGTATTGTATCTGCATAGCAGATGAGAATATGAGCATCTCCAGTTACAGTGTATTGGAGGTCATTAAATCTTCTCTGTTCGATGAAGTTTAGTAGCACTGCATTTCTAAATGCTGAAAAATGAACTATGTTGCTACTTGTTTTAGAGTGTGATTGTGTTTAGCTACAGTTAGGGAGTTAATTTATCAGTAGAGTTACAGGATTTTTTTACAATATGGCAAACAGTTGCTGTAAAGCATACTATAAAATTGCAAAAATGTTTTTGAAAGTAATTGTAAATTATATTGAGATATTTTAATGTAAAATAAGAAAATAAAGTATTTGGAAATATTTTTTGGTTTTTAATAAATACGTGGGTGAATTCTACCATGATCCAAAAATATTCTTTTAATTTCTTGAAAAGAGGACTAATGTAACCTGCATTCACAGTAGCAGTGTCTCTTCTTCCCTCACCATTTTATACTTGATCTTGCCAAGGAAAAACACTGTTGTCTTTTCTGAACTGACAGTATGACAAAGACTTTGATTACATGATAACTTTCTTATGTAAAGAGATTTCTGTTGCATACGTCAGAGAAAACATGATTCCTCATGTTGTTTGGGGGCTAACATTTCCAAAAAGATGACGAGTTCCATGTTGCTTTGGGTTTCTGCATGTATAATTAAAATAGTCACCTTTGGATGGTGAGATTCAGAAGCCTATTTTTAATATGTTCATATATGAGTTATTAAAGAATGAAAATAAATAGAGAGAGAAGGAGAGGAGAGAATTTGCTGAGTTTGTTACTGAAAAACCAGTAAATATAATTCATTGCATGCATGATATTAAAACCTAATTGGAGATGATTCCCAGATGACTACCTTTTGACTTTCTCTTATAGAAGAATAATGTATTTGAAATTCATTTGAAAATCTGTTGAGAGGGTTTTTTTTTGTTTGTTTGTTTGTTTTTTTTAATAGCAATTAATCAGTAGGGAATGTTAAGTGAAATATTACTAAGAGAAAACTGTTTAAAATGTTTGAATGAGTAGATTTTTTGATGTTGAGGGTAAATTACTCTCAACAGCAACTTTCATTCATATAATTGGTAACTTCGTACAACTTATGATCTTGGATTTACACTTCAGCCAAAGATGAACAATAAAAATACATAATTTTTCAAGATTTTATTTTTCAGGAGAGGGTCGTGGGTGTTGGTTGGGTTTTTTTTGTTTCTTTGTGATTTTTTTTTAAATTGGGTGGAGGGGTTTTTTTATTACTCTGGTATGTTCTAAATAAATTGAGCATATAATTGCATTTTTATTTTCCTATAAATGTACAATTAGAAGAAAGGACTGTTATCAATAAGTATTATTTATAAGGTTAAGAAGTTTTAGCTGTTGGCAGGAGAATATTTGTGAGATTTCTACGCAGTGTAGGGTTTTAAGCATGCCAGTATGATCAGAGTTGTAAGCTGAGTCCAGCCATGAACTTCAGTTGACAGAAAAAAGACTCCATATGTCTTTCAGACGAAAAGTGATCCTACTTCCATTAGTCTCTTTTAAATAGATTGTTTGTTACCATAATAAGATGTTCTAAAGTCAACACCGACCTTTTGGATTGTTCTGTGTAACTGAGCTGGTGTAAGTGACTTTACCTATGTGTGACTTTGCACTGGCATTACAGTTAATAGGTTTGGGGTTTTTACTGGTTTGCAAATGTTCATTTACATAAGTTTTTAAAGAAGTGCTTTTTATTTTTATTCTTACATAAATATGGTTGCAGTGACCTAGGGGGAATCGTTTAAAGTTCCTTTTGTACTACATTCTTTTATTTGCACACAATGACTATCATAGTTTGTTCAGAAATAATTGTATGTAACTTAAAATGCAAAATGATGCCTGAAATGGATTCTATGTAAGGAGATTCGGAGTTATTTCCTTTTCATCTCTGACAAAATCATACCTTAGAAGTGCCTTTAAAATTATTCCGCAATTAAAATTTAGTTTTCTGTTGGTTATTTTAATTTTCTGGACTTGTTGTTCAGAACATGTGTTAAAAAAAGACAGTCCTAATTCTAGTATATTTAGTCAAAATGATCAAATTGCTGCATTTGCTCCAATTGCTTCAAAAGTGAGAGCTGCAAAACAAAGATTTTCTGCATATATCCCACATAATAATTTTAGACTCGTATGTTTGGCTGTACATTGCAAAAACTGATTGTAAAATTTCTTCATAAAAGCTCACAGGCTCTGTAGGAAAGAAGATTAAATGTTGAAATGGTGATTGTCTGCTTTAGTGGAAAATTATTGACAGAATTATATGTGGTGCATATATAGTGGTGTAAGAAATGCTGAATACATAGTAAGTGTGTAGGAGAATATTTTTTCTTAAATGTAGAAAACTTGCCTTTTCAATTACTGTTTTCAGCATATCTAAACAGTACTTTTAACATGTTTGTCATGTCAGGGAATAATCTATACTGACATGATTTGATTCAAAATCAACATTGTGTGGAAGTCTTGATGTGGGCTTGAGTTCTGCATGCCTTGGAGGTGACCTGGAGAAAGAGGGTAGGAGAAATGTAGTGTTTATTTTGTTGGTGAACAATTTCAGCAACAAATGAGGTTTAGATCAGATATTAGTGTGAAAATATATAAACCTGACACTTTTGCTTTGTTTTAAAGTACTTTGCTGCAGAACAGGTTTTAGAGCTCCGTGGTACTTGGTTGTCCAGGTTCTGCAGCCTGAATTAATTTTCATTGTATAGCACATGATGCATATATGTATAGTTTAATGTTAGTGAAAAGCATTAACTTCAGTTTTTGGAGACTGTGAATTAATTTGGACAAAATGGTTCTGTCTACTTTTTCTTTATTGATATAGGAAGTTGTATCATTACATAGTATTTAAAGTTATTGAACATGATGTTTTTAGCGTTCATTGGTATGCATATACTGAATGGAACAATAGATATATATATATATGATGTCCTTGTGCATTAAAAATAGTATTAAAAATAAAATAATAATATTTTTCTGTTCCTAGAATTACCATGTAGTATGTTACTGCATGCAATAGGGGAAGTTTTTTCTGGAAACATTTTTGTTTCTCTGTCCACTTGGATGATTATCTTAAAATTAAAGTGCTGCAATATCTCCATGTATTTCTGGTTTTTACGGCACATCAAGGTGAATTCAAAGCATTTTGATGAAGTAATAAAGAAGTGGAATTAAAGAAAAACCTCAACAATATACAAATCATTTTACCTTTTGGCCATATCCCAAAGAGTGTCAGAATAGCTGTTAGAAAGGCATGAATGAAATGTTAGTAACTTAATTTGGGTAAATATTATGGATTTCAAGCAACAGAACCGTTTTTTCCTGTCTTCTGCCAGATCATTTTAGGATAAGAAATATTTTCTCATCCACTGAAGTTGAAATTGGTATTCAGAAAGCTAGTTGGAATATCATGAGGCATATAATTTATTGTCATTAATTACTACTGCTAGCTGGGAAGAAGGAGGCAGCAAGTCAGAACAGTTCAAGGATGATAAGTTTGGATTTTTAAGCACAAACTTTTTCAAATGGTGCTTTTTCCTGGTAGTAAGATTTTGTCTGTGTGTGTGAATTTATGCATTTTACTAGCTCTGTCTTTATTGATAGTCTGGTGGAGTCAGACCTGGTGTATTTGCTCTATGAGGTTTCCCTTTGTTCTCCATGCATACCAGTCTTAACATTTGTAATTCTGTATGGAGACTGGTTATAGAGTGAATTGAGATTTTGGGAAGATTACCTTCTTAAACCAGTGTTTGCCACTATCTCCTACCAGAGGAAGATTTTGGGATTTTGGGTATTGTAAGTCCTGCCTGTTGGCTGGAATAGGATTGGGAGTCTGTTTGGTGGTAGTATAAGTTCTGTTTCATGTTGTTGTTTAGCAGAATCCCTGTATTTAGATGATAGGAAGAAAATAAACTGAAGTTTGGATGTATTTTTGCTTCCCCTTAGAAGGAAAAGTTTATAGATTTCATTTGTTCTTCTGATTAATTTTCTCTCTGTGTTTATTGAAACTATAGGTTCAGTGAGGTTGGTTTTACCAAAGGCCAGCAATGAACATTAATTCTCAATTTTGAGCTCTACAGAAGAAAAATAAAATACTGAGGAACCGAGAAGTGATTGCCTTTTCTCACGGTGGACTTTAAAATATGTGCCCAAGCAATAGTCTGTGTACTTGTTCAAGAAACGCTGACAACAGTAACTATTTTTAAGATGTCTCTATTCATACCTTTGCAGTGACTAGTTGTGAAAGATACGGAAATAAAAGGATAAAACAGATCAACTATTTCTTGGGGAAAAATATTCACCGCTAGAAAAAGATTCCTATAGAATTTGTTGTCACTGGTCCCCACTTCAATTCAGCTTGTTCTACTTAGTGTATATTAAGTAGTTGAGTGTCTTAAAATAGTAAGCTGTAGAAAATTCAAGGTATTTCACAAGAGGTCAGATACATTTTATTGCACTTAGAGTTGATATTTGAACAATAAAGCAGAGTGGAAAACAAGTTATGTTGTGACAGTGAACAATTTCTGTTGTGAATAACAAGGAAATTCAGACAGCAAGTTTAGGGAACATGACTCATCATAGAAACACCAGAAGAAAGTAGAAGCAAAAAGCATCTTGCAATGTGTTGATTATTTTGTTTGTATTACTTTTCTGTTCTCAGGATTTATTTTCCACAAGAAGATGGAATAGATACAAATAAAATAAGAATAAATACTTTGATACAGACCAACAGTGCCTGGCAATGCAGTAATAAATATTTATTGTTAGCCTTAACAAACATCCTAGTATTTTGACCTTCTTTGCATTTTTGAGCAAAAGCTAGCCCTCATTTCAAGTATGAAAAATCTGTTATTGTGAAAAATGCTGGCTTGTCATCCCACTGATAAAGATCAGTAAAAACAAAGAGAAGCACTGTGATCTAGCTTTGATTGGCTTGTAATGCACTAGTTGATGGTGGATTTAATATTGCAGAAATACTGCAGAACCTATTTCTCTCATCATGTAACCATTGCTCTCATCATGTAACCATTTGTTTTTGTGAACTTGCTTTTATTAGACTATTCAGTAGAATAATACTCCAAGGAAAAATATTGTTGACATTTGCATGGCTGTCAATTGAATGGAAAAAATCTCCATTTTATTTTTCTTTTCTCAGGCAGCAGTTTCCAGGTGTTTCCTTTTCTTCTAGGCAACATAGTTTGGATGCTGGGTAGCTGTTCTTCACTTTTTCTTTGTAGTATGGTTTAAATAAATCACTATGCTTTTTTTTTTTCCCTCCCCCAAGCTTGTAAAAAGTGGAAAGAGTTCGATTTTCAGAACAAATATGTTATGCAAGTTTCTTTAAAAATTCTAATTCCATAATTGATAAAACTGAAAGTATATGAATTTCATAATTTTCACTCTTTGTAAGTCTTTTTTTTTTTTCTGGAAGATGAAACATGAATGGTGAGGTACTGGGGCTCTGTTCTTGGCTGTTGCAGCAGGGTTTGTGGATATATTTCCTTTCTCCCACAGGAAAGTTCTGTGGTTCTAGTTTATAATTTGCGAAGCCCAGTTTTGGGTGGAATGTCCACCATTAGGCATGTATCACTGTTAAAATGTTATATATAGTATTGATATGGTACTGGCAAAGTGTGTAATTTTTGCAAGTTAATTTTTCTTCTCATATTTTAAACTTGGAATTCATATTGTTTTCTATCCTTCTGTTCATGTTTTAAAGTTTTCATTTACAGTAATTTCACGAATACAAGCCGCACCAATTTGACCAAAATTTTGGTGGAAACCCGGAAGTGCGGCTAATATTCCGGGGCGGCTAATCTATTAACAAAATTCTAAAAGCTACCAACACGGAAGTGAGAGCCCGCGGCAGCCCCAAGCCAAGCTGGAGCCCGGCCGGCCCCGGCAGAGGTTGGAAAGCCTGGCAGAGGCGGGGCCAGCAGTGTGGGGGGCGGGCGGCAGAGCCTGAGCCAGCAGGGCGGGGCAGGGAGGGCGGCAGAGCCTGAGCCAGCAGGGCGGGGGAGCCTGGGAGAACTGGGGCTAGCAGTGCAGGGGAGCATGGCAGAAGCAGGAAGGCCGACGGGTGGGGCTGCCTGGCAGCGGGGGAAGCCCAGCAGAATTGGGGCCAGCAGCGTCGGGGAGCCTGGCGGTGCGGGGGCCTGCAGTGCCGACCAGGGCGAGGAAACGCGGCGGCGGTGCAGACGGGAGGGGGCGGCCGGCGAGCCCGCCGGCGGGGCTAGGGAAGGCGGCGCGCCGCGGCCGGCGAGCCCGCCGGCGGGGCTAGGGAAGGCGGCGCGCCGCGGCCGGCGAGCCCGGCGGAGGTTCTAGGGAAGGCGGCGCGCCGCGGCCAGCGAGCCCGCCGGCGGGGCTAGGGAACGCACCGCGGCCGGCGAACCCGGCGGCGGGGCTAGGGAAGGCGGCGCGCCGCGGCCGGCGAGCCCGCCGGCGGGGCTAGGGAACGCGCCGCGGCCGGCGAACCCGGCGGCGGGGCTAGGGAAGGCGGCGCGCCGCGGCCGGCGAGCCCGCCGGCGGGGCTAGGGAACGCGGCAGCGGGGTGGTGCTGACGGGAGAGGGGGGCCAGCGAGCCCGGCGGCGGCGGCAGTACCACCCGGCCAGCCCCGCCGAGCCGTGGCGCTGAGCTGGGCCACCCGGCCCCGTCGGCAACCATAAGCGGGCCGAGCCTGCCTGGCCCCGCCCCGAGCCAGTAAAGCCCGCTATGCCGCGATCCTGTTACTAATTGGCCAATTTGTGAAAGCTGCGCACGGATTCTCGCTACGAACGAAAGTGCGGCTAATATTCGGGGTGCGGCTTATCTATTGACAAAGACAGCAACATTGTCGAGGCACCGGGGGTGCGGCTTATAATCCGTGCGGCTTGTATTCGTGAAACTACTGTATATTGTTTTCTATTCTGAAAGCAGTATTACTTGGTTTTTTGCACTTCAAGAAGTATGTCTTTCCCATTAGGTAAAAGAACTGATTAGGTAGGATTACTTTTTTTTTTGCTATTAAGTAAGCTTTGAGTAATATTTTCCTCTGAAAACTACATCTGGACTGATTTTGATACATAATACTGCAAATGGCAAAATTTAATGAGTTTTACATTATATAGAGATCATGCACTATAATTTACATAGTGTTATTTTCTTTCCATGACATGATAGCTGTCTTCATTACCTTCTAAGTTTCATTATTCTGAGCATTAAATTTGGGAGGAGTACTGCAAAACTACTACTTCTACTCACTATACTTGAATGACTGCCATTCAATGAAGTGTTTCTATAGGCAAGAAGGGGACAAATGTCAACAACAGGATAACGAGAGTATCAGAGGGGAAAAATAGTGCAGTTGTCTCTTCTGTGGCTGTGAATTAAATCATTGAAGGAAGTGCAAAACAGGACTGGAGGAAGGAACAGCATTTTCCTGGGAAGGTTGTTTTGAGGCTGATTTTTATTTTTTTTATTTTTAATCAGAGAACTTAGAGGTAAGATGGTTTAGGTGATTGCACTTGCTAAAGGCACGGAAGATGGTTGTCAATATAGATCTCATTTTTTTTAATAGAAAAAGTGGATAAAGAGGACTAGGGATTGAATAAATAATTATGCAGTGCAAGATCACTTTTTTGGTAAATAACAGTTCTTCTGTTTTTAGAATAAATTAATTTTATGTGTTGGAAAGAGCCATGGCAAATGCCTTATGTGTGCTAGTTTATCAGAACGTATTAATGATATTTTGGTATTGTGTAAATGTGAACAAGGTGAGACAGTTTGCACAACAGGTAAATGGCAGGAGTTTGTGACATGGTCAGCAATGGAAAAGAGAGGGACTGCTCATGAAGTATTGATACCCCAGATAGAAGACTGAGACTTCATGTCCTGTATTCTAACTCAGTATGTCTTAAATATTTTGTACAATTTGCCAAAGTCTTTTGGAGATGTTGTCCAATATACTGAAGTCCTCTTTCAGATAATATCAGGGTTGTGAGAGAAAGAAGAAACATTTTTTGAAAGAACATCTGATGGAGTGCTTGAAATAATTAAGGTTAGTAGGGGAAAATAAAGTTGGACATACAAAGGATCAAATTACTTTTAAAAAGGTATAAAGTTCTTGCCTTTAAAAAAGAAAGAGACAGTGGAAAATACTGGAATAGTGAGTTTTTAAAAATAAGTCATGCTGTTTCAATTTATGTGTCATGTGTGAGTTTTAATTTTGTGTAAGTTCTGCAATCTCCTTTTGTTTCACAGCAAAGGAAATATTCACAAAGGCTGTTAAGTGTTGTGGACTAAACTTTATTACATGTGGAACATAACCATTCGAGGAATTACATATCAGTCACAGTAAAATGAAATGCTTAAAAGGTATTTTTTATGAGAGCTTTTCAGTAAAAGGTCTTTTATACAGAAATGGTGAACTCAAACTTGTACCACTCTAACTATATTAGAGCTAGTTGTAAAATGAAAGCTGTGAAATTTTTGTGTGTTGTTATCTGTGTGTCATGGAAGAGCCAAATGGTTTCTAAAATGTACAGTCACAAACTGATTATGAAATTCCCAAGGGGACTCTGATAGGACTATCATAACTTAACAATGGAATTGTGAGTCACTGCAGGAGAAATTAATGTAATAATATTTTCCAGTATTTATAGGACCAGGAGGATAAAGTGTCATTTAATTTTATGTGATTAAAAACTAGTAGGCAAGAGAGAAAGAGGAAGAAAAAAAATGATGCGTCTTTTATTTCAGGCATGAAAGATGGATGGTATATATAAGAAACATATTATGAAGCAGGATATTACAGTGATTAATTTCAAATCTGATAAATGCTCCAAAATGGTCATGTTAATATCATAATCATGCTATTTGATAACTTAAGGTGATAGTTATTTTTTTTACGTTCTAGATGCAAAGTGTAGCTTTTGAGTAGAACATTTAGATTATGAGGAATTGAATGTGGATTGAATCAGAGCTGTATCCTTCCATATCTAGTGCTCTCAGGTTAAAGATCATGTCTTAAAAGTTTGGTTGGTTTGTGTTGATTCTTTCAGAAAGGGCAGTGGAATTCAGTAAGTAGGAGGTTATTCGCAGTATGGATGGATGGATTCTTAACTAAAGCTTTTCAATACTGTCACAATATTGAGAGTTTGTCATTATGTTATGGTACAATGACCCATATCCTTTCTCTTCTCTGCATTGCTAGTATTTTTTTTTTGGTTCATTTTCAAGATCTTCTGTATGGTTCATTAATAAGCAGCATGTATAAAGGGCTTGTCAAGCTTAAAGTTTATCAAATTTAAAATGAATGAAAGCAGAAGCTGTGAGGAAAGGTAAGACTGTTAAAATATAAGTGTTCTTGAATGAACTACAAGGTCTTTACAAATTCATCTGGAAATAAAAAACTCAGTGTTACATATTGCTTAAAAAAGCAAAAATGTCTGGAGATTTGGCCGAAAAGGTACCTAAGTTATCTTTTCATATTCTGCTGTTCAAACGTGATGAAACAAAGGACTTTCTCTCTAGTATGGAAGTGTTGGTGAAAGAAGGATTGAATCTGTTCAATACTTTCTAGAGATGACCAAAGAAGAGTTAGATGTGTAGAAGACAAACAGACATGTAAGAAATAAACAAGTAGTTAAGCATACTAGTGGAAAAAAGACTGTTTTCTGGAAACTCACGGTACTAGTGAATTTAAGTGGAATAAAATTACTACTCCAAAATATTTTATTTCAAAGATAGAAGTAACTCTTCTGGCACTTCCTCTACCTTCCATGACTCTTCCTGACGACACTATAGGTCTGTTTTAGGAAAGAAAATAGAGATGTTTTTGAAAATTTTCATCCTAGTTTTCTAACTGTGATAAAGAATATGAGCATTTGTTTTTTTGAATGAAGCTAAACAACCAAACCCAGCCATGAAGACGTGACTCATGATGCTTAAACTTTTTTTTTGTTTTTTTTTTGTTTGTTTGTTTGTTTGTTTTCCCAAGAGGAATTATGATGTAATTTAGATTGGTTTTGATTGTGTTGCTGCAGAATAAGTGCAATCCTAAATGACACTTGGGACTCCTGTGATTAAGTTTTTTGAGTGCATTTCTGAGTGGGTTAATCTTATGAAAAAAAAAAACAACAAACAAATGTTTTAAAGGTTTTAATTTTCTGTTGCTCCTCCACATATTTCTAAAATGATTTTTCAAAATGGATTTCCCTACAGAACTAGAATATAAAAGTTAGAGATCTGTTTATTGCTTATGTACATTACTTCTGGTGAGGATTAAGTGGAAATAACTTGAATGGAAATGAAAGTATAACAGATATGCCCTGGAAATTTTTAAAAAGTAATTTAAGAGGATTAGTATATTTTCTAGAATTCATGTTCATCTTTGCAATTTTCTAAGCTAAATACAGAGTTAAAAATTACATTTTTATATTAATAATTTTCATTGAAAGGAGATAATAAAAAAAGTATCTAATTAGTTTGATATCCCACTCAATAACCAGTATTGGAGTTTAATTAGTGTAGTAGAAGTAACGGTACAATGCAAACAAAACCCAAACTGATTGGAATCTTTGTCATAAGAGAGTTTCCCTGAATCTTAGTGACATGTGAGAACTTACAGAGAATACGCTTGGAATTTTTAGCATATAGCAAGTACAGTAATTTCACAACCACAAGGCGCACCAGACTATAAACCGCACCCCCCAGGAGTCGGCAACTTTTGCAACTTTGTAGATCATATAAGGCACACTGGACTATAAGGTGCACTATTTTTCTACAGCGAGGAGCTGCGCGGCGTGCAACAAAGTAACAAATTACTGGCAGGTGCTCAATTTGCAAACATTTTTCAAAGATCGGTGTAGCCTTTAAACGCAACCCCAGGCGCCCTCACCATGCAGCGGGCCCCGGCACTCCCGCCCGCCCCCAGCACCGGCTGGCATGGCTCACGGCTCCCGGCTCCCACCGCGCAGCTGCGCTGCATCCTGGCTTCCCCTCGGCCGGCGGCGGTGCCGCTTCTCTGCGCTTTCCCGCGGCGCTTTTTCTCTGCTTTTCGGTACTTTCCTGCGGTGCTTTTTCGCCGCTTTTCGGTGCTTTCCTGTGGTGCTTTTTAGCAGCTTTCCTGCGGCACTTTTTCGCCACTTTTTCACCGCTTTTCTGCAGCACTTTTTTGCCGCTTTTCGGTGCTTTCCTGCGGCGCTTCTTTGCCGCTTCCCTGTGGCCGCACCGCTTCCCCCTGCTTCTCCCTGGCCGGCGGCCGCACCGGTTCCAGGTTTCCCCCACTCGGAAGCCGTGGCTCCCCCGTTTCCCAACTCCCCCCACATGGCCGCAGCTCCCGGCTCAGCTCGCAGCTCGCGCTTCCGGGTTCGCAAATTTCCGAACTTTGTACATCAGATAAGGTGCACTGGACTATAATGCGCACTTCCGGATTCGGGGAAAAATTTTAGTCAAAAGGGTGCGCCTTATAGTCGTGAAATTACTGTATATTTAAAATCTAGCTAAATTCTTATGTTCAGTTGTGTTAAAGAAACAACCACATTTTTTAACTGTTTCAGTTTTGTGTTTATAAATTGGTTTCAATGAGTATACTTTTGTTTTTGTTACGGTGGAAGATAAATCAGAATGCTTAAATAGATTCTGAGAGCATTTATATAGTATGGGTGGCATGTCCTCTGTAACAGTTTTGTCTTATAGATACTGCTTGCAAAAAGATTCTGGATAAGTGCTTTATTTTTTATATGAGTGATACAATTTAATATTGGGTGATCACCCAACTAAATTTTGTTCCCTCCATAAACTTTGTAAAAGCCTTTTCCAGTCACTTTATCTCCATATGAAGTTTGATGTCGCAATCACCCTTCCAAAGTATGAGACAGAAGGTGTTTTTTTTTGTTTTGGTGTTGTTTGGTTTGGTGTTTTTATTTGTTTGTTTGTGGGTGGTTTTGTTTGGATTTGTTGTTTTGTTTATTTATTTATTTGTTTGTTTGTTTTTAGGGTGGGGTTTTTTGTGTAAAATATTATTCTCTCCTAATTGCAATTCTGCACAAAATATAAAAATATTTCCAAAAAGGCAATGGTGTATTTTCCTCTAATACATGAGGGAGATTATCAAAGTAAGTTTTAAACCAACCATCAGTTTATCACTGCTGTAAGGTAAAAGGTGTTTGTGTTTTCACTCCAAGCTCTTCCTCGATATGACGTTTGGAGCCGGAGGTCACACAACAGCTCTTCTGGAGAAAGCCAGCGACATCACTGTGTATGCACTTGACAGGGATCCCACAGCTTATAAAATAGCCCAGCAGCTTTCAGAAACCTACCCGTAAGTTGTCTCCTTCTGTCTTATATCTGGTTGAGATAAGGTTGATACTTTGGTATTTTATATGCAATTTAATATATTTTTATAGTTTTTAATATCTTACTATAGAATAGCATTCTATGCCTTATTTTCCCTGTTAAATAGGAGATCCAATTTGATTTGTTTATGAAACATGCAACTTCTTCTTAGGTTTTTAGAGTTAAATGTGTGTTTTGTGGTTTTAATTTTAAGCATGCATCAAGTAGCTAATTTTATATTTAAAAATAGATTTTTAAAAGATCCGTGTGTTCTGCTTGCCTTGAGATGATTCTGATTGCAAAGGGGTACAAAAGCATATCTTTGTGGTACGTATTTCACAAAAATTATGGAATAATATGTTTTAAAATAATTAGGTAATTTAAATATGGATTATGGATATTTTAATTTTAAAAACCTCAAAATAACTGTAATTTGGTATTAGGTTTACTAAGTATTTTGCCACTGGCTTAAGAAACTACTGAACAATTTAATAAGCTATGATTTCTGTGTATAGCTCATGCTTCAATTTTCTTTTTAAATAAGAGTGCTGAATTTGCTAAATGAACAATTGCTAAGTGCAATCTTTTACATCTCTTTTAGTTATGCAAAGTTCTTGTTCCTTTATTTAATTCAAGAAAGAACCCAGTCAGAACATCAGTGTATTTGTGCAAAAGTGCAATATACAGAGTTGAATATGAGCTTTTCAGAAAGTCAAATGTTCAGATCTGACCAAGAATAAAAATATGTAGATACAAAATTAATTAATGTGTACTAATCAAGACTTAAGAAATTTAGGTAAGGTAGTAAGGAGAGAATAGTCACTGTTGAAAACATTATTTCAAAACAGCTTTAACATGAAGAAAAGTATGTATTTCCAATAAGAAATCTGGAGAGGCAGATAAAAAACCACCTGGTTGTCCAGTCATGTTTTCCCATATGAAAAGAAGTTCTGAGGCAGCAGTAATATTTAATCAATGCAGAAAGTGTTCCTCAAGTTTTCTAAGATAAAAAGCTAAACTGTGCATTCCTTTCTTCAAGTATGTTTGACAGAGACCCAGTGGGAGAAATGCAAGCATGAGTCGGGACAGCGTAGCTAGTTTCTAGCTATCCTACTCTGTAAGACCATTTACACATATTTCTCTAAATTTTCAGTTCTTTTTGGGCTGAAGTTCCATGCAATGTGTACTTAAAAATTTGTATAATCTATCCACTGTTATTTCTCCAGAGAATTCTTTTTGACAGAATCCTGTGGAGAATATTGTCAAGGAAAGTCCATTTTCTTTTAAACTAAGCCTGCAAACATGTTCTGCCAAATATCATGGGAGTTGTAAGGTCTTCTGTTCTTTGTGTCATAGAAAGAAACCAGTCTTTTAAAAACATTCACACAACGTTAAGCAACAATGAACAGTCCTCTGACTCAATATAAGTTTATCTGAAAGTATCCTATGCAAACCTGGATGTGAAAAATTTATTTTCCAGATAGATAAAGAGATTTTACAAGTGTTGGGTGCTCTTCTGCCGATAATTGATATCGATAATTTTCTGCTTACTTACAAAAGATGAACTTTGTATAGCAGTTTATGTAACTTATTATGGTTTAATAGACAAAGGAGGTCTCCTAGCTCTCATTTTTGATGGTGGTATCTACCTTTGTTATCCTTAGAATGAAGTAGCGTTGGTGAAAAATCTTAATCATTGCATGTTGCCTGGATATGTATTGTAGGATACAGAGCCATATTGTTATTTGCTCTGGTGTTTTCCCTCATTTTCTGTCTTTCCTATTAGAAAGAACAGGCGAGTCCTTTTTCATAAGGTAAATATTTTATTTCCTTATAATACTTTGTGTTAAAATTTATGGAAAAAGAATATTTTGTATGTGGTAATTGTTAATCTGCTTTCCTTGGAAAGGCAGTTGCATAAACCATTGTCAACTTAAAAGGAGAAAGGAGGTATAAGGATGTAATTTATAAACAGATAAAGCTAGTGTTTTCTTACAAATCAGTTGAGTTGATTTATTTCTGACATGGAACTTTTGTAAATGGATTTTTTTCGATATTCATTAAAAGATAATTGGTCTAATATTGTGGGATTTTTTAATCTATTTACGTGCACCGTGTTAGAAAGAAACCTTGTATCAGTTCAGTTCAATTCTATGTGGGCATCAAAACTCAGGGAATGAATCCAGTTGACATCTATATCTGGTTAGGTCTATTCTCAGATTAAATAGTTGCCTGGCTCACCAGGGAGCCACAGAAATAGTTGTGCCATCTTAAAAATGACAATGGGAGCATGCAGTTGCATCTAAGAGAAATGTAGGGCTATCCCTTCTGTAAGAAGCACAACCTTAGATGTATCTCACTGAATAACTGCAGCACAGAAGTGTACACATCCTCCACTTTTTCTGTTCTACGCTTTTTTCCACCTCTTCTGTTTAGCATTGCTGTTTAGGGAGAGGTTATTTGACTTGCTGAATTGGTTCATTTGCTTTGGAGGTGACAGCACAAAGTTGGGGAAGAGGCTGTTGTGTAACTATAACCAGTAAAATCTAATTCCCATTGTCTGAAACTGAATGTAATGGGCAGACTGAAAGTCATACTTCAACTGAATTTTCTGTTGCCATTTTTTTCCTGCTTAAACTAGAATAATGCATATATTAATTGTTATTGCTTATCCTGGTTAGATGACAATAGATAGTTCCAATTGTTCACTATATGTCTTTCTTTGTTGATGTAATCGTTTTGGTTTTCAGTAAAATTTTTGATAGTGTCTCTCACCATATTCTGGACAAAATGCCCATTCCTCAGCTGCACAAATACACTCTCTTGCAGTGGGTGAGTGATTGGCTCACAGGTTGGGCACAAGGAGCTGTACTGGATGGGTTGACATCAGGCTGGTGAATGTCAATAAGCCCTTGGTAAAGGGCTTGGATACAGGACTTGACAAAATTGGAAGGAGCTGCTGATTCTCTGGAAGGCAGAGAGACTCTGCAGAGAAATCTGGACAAATTAGAGGTCTGGGCAATAACCATTTGTATGAAGGCTAACAAGGGTAGTGTGAGGGATTAAAATGTTAGTGGTGAAGGAGTCAAAACAATCAGCCATTTGTGGAGGCAGTAGGTGCTTTGCTATGATGTGCATGGTAACAGACCAGATGCAGAGGGCATGAGCCCTAGAGGATGACCATGACAAACCCACCTTTGTTTATCAAGAATCTGAGTTGTGAGTCTGATAAGGGAAGAGGGCAATACAAAGCAGATCCTGCAAGGCCAAATAGTGCTTTTTTTATCATGGCAATGTCCTCCCTTACTGAGATAATCTTTAGGTTGACTAATGGACATAAAATTGCAACAATTGAGTCTTGGTGGTGGATCCAAAAAGTAGTGATATTTTTCTTTCTTTCTTTCCCTTATACATTTCTAAGTGTTATTTTTATGCTTTTATATTATTGTAGATAATAATAACCAAAAGGGCTACATACCTCCTTTTGACTGCAGCCAAATTCTTATAAAATACGTATATGCACATGCACATACATATGCATATGTATATGTATATGTACACTGGTCATGCAATGTCATTTCACTCTAATCCACCCCAAAGGATCGCAGAAACACAGAATTAACTTGGAAATTAGTCTTCGAAAAGGTCTTTTCCAACCTAGTTAATTCTAGAATTAACTAGGTTGGAAAAGACCTTTGAGATCATCAATTCCAACCAACATCGCCTTATTAACTAAACCATGACACTGAGTGCCATATCCAGTCTTTTTGTAAACACCTCCAGGGACAGTGACTCCACCACTTCCCTGGGCAGCCCCTTATAGTGCCCAATCACTTTTTCAGTGAAGAATCTTTTCCTAGTGTTCAGCCTAAACTTCCCTTGGCTCAACTTAAGACTTTGTCCTCTCATTCTGTCAGAGGTTGCCTCAGAGAAGAGACTGACCCTCACCTGGCTATAACCTCCTTTCAAGGAATTGTAGAGAGTGATAAGATCACCCCTGAGTCTCCTTTTCTCCAGGCTAAACAACCCCAGCTCCCTCAGTGGCTTTTCACAGGGCTTGTGTTTGAAACCCCTCACCAGCCTTGTTACTCTTCTCTAGATGTATTTGAGCATGTCAATGTCACTGAGGGGCCCAGAACTGTACACAGGACTCAAGATAAGGCCTAGCCAGTGCTGAGTACAGGGGAAGAATGACCTCCCTGGTCCTGTTGGCCACACCATTCCTGATACAGGCCAGGGGCCATTGGCCTTCTTGGCCACCAGGGCACACTGCTCGCTCATGTTCAGTCGGCTGTACGCCTAGGTCCCTTTCTGCTTGGGCACTGTCCAGGCACTCTATCCCCAGCCTGTTGTGGCTGCAGAGGGTTGTTGTGGCCAACATGCAAGACTTGGAACTTGGACTTCTTAAACCTCAAGTTGTTGGGCTTGGCTGATCTATCCAGCCTGTCCGGGTCCCTTTGCAGAGCCCTCCTACCTTCCAACAGATTGACACATGCTCCCAGCTTAGTGTCATCTGCAAATTTACTAATGAAGGACTCAATACCTCATCCATGTCAACAACGAAAATATTGAACAGAATAGGCCCCAGCACTGAGCCCTGACAGACACCACTGGTGACTGGCCACCAGCTGGATGCAGCACCGTTCACCACCACTCTCTGGGCCCGGCCATCCAACCAGTTCTTAACCTAGCAAAGAGTGCTCCTGTACAAACTATGGGCTGCCAGCTTTTCCAGGAGTATGCTATGGGTGACAGTGTCAAAAGCCTTGCTGAAGTTCAAATAGACAACATCCACAGCCTTTCCTGCATCCACCAGGCGGGTCACCTGGTCGTAAAAGGAGGTGAGACTGGTCTGGTCCCTCCTAAATCCACACTGTCTGGCTCTGATCCTTTGGCTGTCCTGTAGGTGCCGTGTGATGGCACTCAAGATGATCTGTTCCATTATCTTGCCAGGCACCAAGGTAAGCCTGACAGGCCTCTAGTTTCCTGGATCCTCCTTCCAACCCTCCTTGTGGATAGACATCACATTGGCCAACTTGAGTTATCTGGGACCTCCCCAGTGTACCAGGACTGATGAAAAATGATGGGAGTGGTTTCACAAGCTCATGTGCCTGTTCCCTCATCACCCTAGGGTGGATCCCCTCTGGTCCCCTAGATTTGTGAGTGTCTGTTAAGAAGAACCTGAATTATCCTCACCCTCAGGGTTGGGTTGTAACACTTTATTGGTGGATTCTGCACCTGAGAACAACCTTGGGATTATGTACAGAGTGGGGAACGAGAGGCTGGAGAGCAGCACTGCAGAAAGGGACCTAGGGGCCCTGCTCAATGGCAAGTTGAAGACTTGTTGAAGACGGCAAGCTAAAGACCTGTACCCCCATGATCAAGAAATCAAGCAAAGCAGGCAGGAGAGCTGCATGGATGAGCAGGGAGTAGTAAACCTCAAATGAAAGAGAAATGTGGGGGATGTGGAAAAGGGACAGGCTACCCAGGAAGACTACAGAAACATTACTAGGATATGCATAAATGAGACAAGGAAGGTCAAGGCCCAACTGGAATTGAATCTGGCAAGGGATATCAAGGACAACAAGAAGTTCTTTTACAAGCACATCAGCAGGAAAATGAAAATTAGGGAAAATGGGAGGCCGCTGCTGAATCAGGTGGGTGTAACAAGACAGAGAAAAGGCAGAAGTAATGAATGTCTTTCATGCCTTAGTTTTTACTACTGAGAATGTCCCTCAGGAATCCCAAACCTCAGAAGTAAGAGAGGAAGGGTGGAGAAAGGAAAGTTTCCCTTTGGTCATAGGGGTTTGGGTTAGAGAGAAGTTAGATTAACTTAACACCGCTAAATCCATGTGCCCTGATGGGATGCACCCATGGGTGCTGAGGGAGCTTGCAGATGTTGTTGCTCTGCTACTCTCGTCATCTTTGAACATGGAAGAATGGGAGACATGCCTGATGTAGAGAGAAAGGGCAATGTTACTCCCAGATTCAAAAAGGGCAAAAAGGAGAATTTGGGAAATTCTCTGGGAAGGTGATGAGATAATTTCTGAGGCCATCACAAAGTATGCAGAAGAAAAGAAGTTCATCAGGATTAGTAAGTATGGATTCACCAAGGGGAAATCATGCTTGACCAATCTGATAGCCTTTTCTGATGGCATGACAGATTGGGTCAGTGAGGGCAGAGCAGTGATGTTGTCTGCATCAACTTCAGCGAGGCTTTTGACACTCTCCCATGAGATCCTCATAGGTAAGCTCAGGAAATCAGGTTAGAGGAATGTCCAGTGAGGCAGATCAAGACCTGGCTGAAGGGCAGAGCTCAGAGGGTCGCGATCAGTGGAGTAGAATCCAGCTAGAGGCCTGCACTCAGCAGCTTTCCCCAGGGATCAGTTCTGGGTCCAGTCAGCCTGTTTATCAATGGCCTGGATGAAGGAATGGAATGCACCTTAAGCAAGTTTGCTACAAAACTGGGGGAATGGCTGATACACCTGAAGGCTCTGCTCCATTCAGAGGGACCTTGGTAGGCTAGAGAGTTGTTCAGGGAGAAGCCTAATGAAGCAAGTGTGGGGGTCTGGAGCATCTGGAGGAAAGACACTGAGAGCTGGACCTGTTAAGTCTAGGGAAGACTGAGAATTGGTCTCATCAATGCATATAAATATGCAGGTGTGAAGAGAGTGGTGCCAGATCTTTCCGTGGTGCCCAGACAAGGAGCAATGACCATAAACTAAACCACAGAAAGTTCCACCTCAACATGAAGAAGACTTTCTTTATGTTAAGGGTAGCAGAGCAGTGCAACAGGCTGCCCATGGAAGTTATGGAGTCTCCCTCTAGAGACACCCAAAATATGCATGAACGAGCACCTGCTTCAGGTGACCCTGTTTTGGCAGGGCAGTTGGACTGGATGATCTCCAGAGGCCCCTTCAACCCTAACAATTCTGTGAAATATACCCAAAGTTATTGTGGCAAGAGGAGATAAACATGGTTAAATTAAGGGATTTTTCTATATTCAGAATTTACAAATTAAATCTCCAGAAGTCCGTCCAACCCTTACAATTACGTGATTCTGTGAAATATGCCCAAAGATATTGTGGCAAGAGGAGATAAATATGGCTAAATTAAGGGATTTTTTTATATTCAGAACGTATAAATTAAATCCTCCATGTATTTAACTGAAAAATTAATAAGTCACTGGACGAGAAAACAGAGGAAAATACATTTGTGTTTGTATTTTAAATGTGTCTCTATTTTTTGGTAGCAATTTTGTCAAAACTTAAATCTGAAGAGGGTAGAGTTCCAGCTGAAGCTCTCACATTCATTTAGTGTCTCTGTTTATTATCTTTATTTTTAAAAATGGGTAGTGCTACTTTAATAAGGAGAAAATGGGTCAGGGTCTGTTAGATATTCAGTGTGTGGGTGGGAATCCTTTGACGTGCTTTCTGGGGAAGCCACTAACTTGGGAATTGCTGCTGAGAATCCAGGAGAACAAGATAAAATTGAGTCAGGAGCAATATATATTACAAGTAAACCCTTTCATGCCCACAGAAAGGAAGAGCCTAGAGAGGTGGCTGAAATCTGGCAATTAACCAATATAATGGAAAATTTTTAAGTATGAGAAACTTGGGCAAAGCCAATGTAGAGGAAAAAATACGTGCTTTGTAGTTGTCTGAGCAGAGTAAGAAATTGTGCCCCAAAACTATTGATAAATACTATAGAATTCCTCATGCAATTTAAATAGCATTTTAATATAGTTTTAAAGTGATTTTGAGGTGTGAGGGTGCTTGTGGATTTTGCTTTCAGAGTTACACAAAGTTTACAGAAAGAATGTGATAGATCAGCTGTGCATTGTATACTCTTATATATTCCCAAAATAGATTTTTTCCCAGTTCTAGAAAAAACAGAGGGTTTTTTTTTTCCAGTGTTGATAAGATGTTTTTATGTGCTTGTGAATTGTAGCTGAGTGTTATATATTGGTGCTTTTCTTGCTGCATATTATATTTTTAAAAAAATTAACTGTAGTACATAAGAAATACAATTAACATGCAGTCAAGGCATATTCATTATAATGGTGCCTTCTCTATATATAAGTATACTTATTTAGTAACCTATAGGATTATTTCTTTCTAAAGAATTCTCCATGTATGTCAACATGTCTGTCTCTCAAATGCAGGCAAGAAAGATAAATGAGTTACCTTAAATATGAAGTGGAAAAATTCAGTTAAGAGTAGTAAAAAGACACTCAAATGCCATTAATATTAAAATATTACTTTACTGACATTTATTTTTGTTTCCCAAAAGATTTGAGTAGGAAAGCCAAACATATTTCTGTATCAAAACATAAAATTCAAAATTGCCCTAACACAGAAAACGCATACAAGACAACTTGTTCTGTTCACTTTTTACATTGTTGGATATCTTGTTCCTTTAGTCCTTTCTTAAAATCTTGTCAAGGGAAAGGCTATGCGTTTAATTTACCTGGACTTCAGTAAAACCTTTGACACTGTTCCCACAGATTTCTCCTGGAGAAATTCGCTGCCTATGGCTTGCACAGGTGTACTCTTGTCTTGGTAAAAACTGGCTGGGTCAAGAGAGTGGTGGTGACTGAAGTTAGATCAGCAGGTGCCTGGTTATGATTGGTGTCCCCCAGGGCTCAGTATTTGGGCCTTTGATGATCTGGACAAGGGGGTTGAGGGCACTCTCAGTCAATTAGCAGACAACACCAACTTGGGTGGGAGTGTTGAGCTGCCTGCAGTGTAGAAAGATTCTAAAGAGGGATTTGGACAGAGTAGATTACTGAGCCAAGGGCAGTCATTTGAAGGTCAACAGAATTAATTACATGGGTCACAAGAGTGCGACAGGCTGGGGGAAGAGTGGAAAGCTTCCCTGCAGAAAAGGGAAGTTCTGGAAGTTCTGGGGGCTCTGGTCAACAGTAGCTGAACATGAACCAGCTGTGCTCAGATGGCCAAGGAGGCCAATGGCATCCTAGCTCCTATCAGAAACTGTGTGTCCAGCAGGACCAGGGAGTGATTGCCTTCCTGTATTGGGCACTGATAAAGCTGCACCTCTGGTTAGTTTTGGGCCCCTCACTACAAGAATGACATTGAGATGATGAATCATGTCCAGAGAAGGGAGTGGAGCTGGGGAAGGATCTAGAGAGCGTGCCATGAGGAGTTGGGAGTGTTCAGTCTGCAGAAAAGGAGACTCAGAGAGGACCTTCTTGCTTTCTACAACTCTCTGAAAGGAGGTTGTAGACAGGTGAGTGCCAGTCTGTTTTCCCAGGTAATAACCATAGAACAAGTGGAAACAGCCTCAAGTTGCACCAGGAGAGGTTCAGATTAGATACTAGGAAGAATTTTGTCAGGGAAAGGGCTGTCAAGCAGTGGAATGGGCTTCCCAAGGAGGTGGTGGACTCATCATGCCTGGAGGGATTTAAAGGCTATGTTGAGTTGTACATAGTGACATGGTTTACTGGTGGACTTCACAGTGCTGAGCTGTCCAATGATTGGACTCCATCTTAGAGATTTTTTCCAACCCAAATGATTCTGTGATTGGAGTATCAGGCTTCTCTTATATATATATATATGTATGTATATATATATATATATATATATATATAGCATAACATATGTATATATATAGTATAATTATATATATAGCACATAGCATATATGTATGCATATATGCATATATATAGCATAATTACAGAAATTTCACTACAACATTACATAGTTTGAAACTGTAATTAAATAATTTGTATACGCATTTCTTAATTTTCATTTCATTGCAAATGTAAGGGATTTTGATTCATGGTGTGGGCTGCAAAATCTTTTCTTGTAGATTGTTGTCCAGTAAATTCAAGTTCAGAAAGTGTTTCTACCACTTTGTGTTGGTATGTCTACAGACCATTTCCTGTATTAGTTGAGTTTACATTTCATGTACTGGTTGCATGATAGACAAGTCCTCATTTGCACTTACAAGAGCTTAAAGGGTGCAATTGTCTGTCTTAAAAAAAGGCCACAGAAGGAACTTGCCATAAGGAAAGCCACCATAGCAGGAACTTGAGATAAGCACAGAAAGGAGGAATTTGTGCAGGAAGGCGCTAATTCCAGGCCTGTCAGAGGTGAGATCTGGTTAGCGCATCCTGGTTAATGCATCCAGACAAAAATTCCCACTGTGGCAAACTGGGAAAGGAAGCAACTGCTCATACACATATCACCAGTCAACCAAGAGCACCCCAAGGGGTGGGACAAATGGCATCTGTGGCCACCAGTGACCACCACAGCACCTCCAGACTAATTTCTGTGGAGTTCCATCAGAGGACTGTGCATGATGCACAGTGTTGAAACTACCCTCCAGGGGAGGTGCTTGGGCATTCCCACCTAAACTTGAACACATATTAACATGTTGAACTCTGTTTCATGGGCTTCCCCCATCATGACAGATCAAGACGGAGGCGATCACTTCAACCAATACACATTTGAATTGCAACAACCAAGTCTTGTAGCTGGATCCATGGTTATCCCTTCCCTTCCCTTCCCTTCCCTTCCCTTCCCTTCCCTTCCCTTCCCTTCCCTTCCCTTCCCTTCCCTTCCCTTCCCTTCCCTTCCCTTCCCTTCCCTTCCCTTCCCTTCCCTTCCCTTCCCTTCCCTTCCCTTCCCTTCCCTTCCCTTCCCTTCCCTTCCCTTCCCTTCCCTTCCCTTCCCTTCCCTTCCCTTCCCTTCCCTTCCCTTCCCTTCCCTTCCCTTCCCTTCCCTTCTGTATACTTTTATATTGTTTTATTATAATAGATAATAATAGCTAAAATGGCTACATACCTCCTTTCCATTGCAACCAAATTGTTCTAAAATAAACCCTGCATCCATCCATCCATCCATCTATCTATCTATCTATCTATCTATCTATCTATCTATCTATCTATCTATCTATCTATCTCTAAACACCATTCAGTGTCATTTCCCTCTCATCCACTCCAGAGTATCTTTAAACAAGAACCTTAATTACCCCATCTCAGCGGCAGCTTGTAACAGCGCTGTTTACATCTAGAGGTAGGAAAGTGTCTTTCAAGACACTGTGCCAGAATACTGCCTTTATATACACAGTAGTGTTAGTTTCAAGGCATGTAGTTACGCTGGCCTTCCCAGTAAAGCTTTTCTATAGCAGTAAAAACATTTGGACAATGATTAAATACTGATCAGTTCTTCAAGATTCATTGTATTTACAATAATCTATTAATCTTTTTAATGATTTAAATATTTTATTTTGAAAAAAATTAGCTGATAGTTATCATTAATTTTTTAAAAAAATTTAATGTCATAAAACTGGGATTTTGTTTTCATACATAACATCGCATAGACCAGTGCTATATTTAATATAATTTACAGTCAAATGAGTCAGGTCATCCCTTTTACAAGTTACTGGTTTAGGCAAACAATGTGATATAATTTTGATCTGAGTGCTCTTGAATAAGCTGCTTAATTACTCCAGCAGGAAAATCTTAGAAGAGATATGTTTTACATTACAGTAATTTCACGACTATAAGGCGCACCCTTTTGACTAAAATTTTCTCTTGAACCCGGAAGTGCGCCTTATAGTCTGGTGCACTTTATCTGATGTACAAAGTTGCGACATTTGCCACCCCGGAAGTGCAAGCCGGCAACAGTCCCCAGCTGAGTAGAGCCCGCCCAGCGGCGGCATCAGGCCAGCGCCGGGCCGGGGCAAGCCCACTGGCATCGGGGAGGTGGCCCCGTGGGGCGGGCCTGCCAGCATCGGGGTGTCCCTCGTGCGGGGCAGGCCTGCTGGCATCGGGGAGGTGGCCCCGCGGGGTGGGCCCACTGGCATCGGGGTGGCTGCCATGAGGAGCGGGGAAAGCCACCAGCATCGGGGCAGCAGCGGCACGGGACGAGCCTGCCGGCATTGGGTCACCCAGAGCGCCAGGGAACTCCTGGAGCAGCGGGGCCTCAGGGACGCTGCATGGAGCAGTGGCGGGCATGCCCCAACCCCGGAGACGCTCCATGGAGCAGTGGCGGTCATAGCCCGGCCCCGAGGATGCTCCACGGAGCAGCAGCAGGCATAGCCCGGTCCCGCTGGGTACAGGCAGGCCTGAGGGCCAATGGCTGCCGGGTTGAGGCGGGGTCTCAGCCAGCAACCGCGCTGGGGGGAGCTGGGGGCAGAGCCTCACTGCAAAAAACAAAGTGCACCTTATAGTCTGGTGCGCCTTATGTGATCTACAAAGCTGCGAAATTTGCTGACTCCTGGGGGTGCGCCTTATAGTCCGGTGCGCCTTATGGTTGTGAAATTACTGTAATTGAAGTTTAGAGTTTTGTGGATAACTGATGTTTATCAGTTTTGAATTTACTTTTGGTTTAGGCAGTTTCTCTTACAATATATCCTGGTTCCAGCTAGGATGGTTAACTTTTGCAGTAGCCAGGAGGGGCATGGCTAGGACCTGGATGTTATTCTTCTATACCACCTGTCCTGGATTGAAAGACAGGTAGGTGTCTGCTAAGAAAGGCAGGAACCTCTCTTTGAAATGGAGAATGTAAACCTCCTCTTCACGAATTACAGTAATTTCACGACTATAAGGCATACCGTTTTGACTAGAATTTTGATGGAAACCCAGAAGTGCGCCTTATAATCCAGTGCACATTATATATGGACAAAGCTCGGAAATTTGCCAACCCGGAAGTGCGAGCCGTGAGCCAAGCCGCAGGGGGAGTGCCGCGCCGCGGGAGCCGCAAGCCATGGCTGCACCACGGGAGCTGCAAGAGGGGCGCCATGCAGCGGGAGCCAGGACCCGTGGGAACTGCGGCCGCACGGCGGGAGCCTGGACCCACGGGAGCTGCGGCCACGAGGTAGGAGCCAGGACCCCTGAGCCATGGCTGCGTGGCAGGAGCCCCGAGCCGCGAGCTGTGCCAGCCAGCGCCAGGGGCGGGCGGGAGTGCCAGAGCCCACGGCATGGGGAGGGCTCCTGGGGCTGCGTTTAAAGGCTATGCCGATCCGTGAAAAATGTTTGCAAATTGAGCACCTGCCAGTAAACCCCGAGATTGCGCAATTTCATTACTAATTCATTATTTTGTTGCATGCGGCGCGGCTCCTCGCTGCAAAAAAAAGTGCGCCTTATAGTTCAGCGCGCCTTATACATGGACAAAGTTCAGAATTTGCCGACACCCAGAAGTACACCTTATAATCTGATACGCCTTATAATCGTGAAATTACTGTATTATAATTTTGAAATTAAGGAGCTCTTAGGCAAATATATGGAATAACAGTTCTTCACTAGGAAAATTAAGATATAAATACAGTATTACAATGAGCAAACCCAAAACACTGACAGAGTCAGAATACAACCTGACACCCTGTCAGGCAGGGTTTTGGTAGCAGTTCCATTAAATGGTGGCTGCAGTTCTCCTGGCGTGACAGCTGTGGTTCAGTTGAAGCAGTGCTCCTGGAGAAGGGTGCAGTTTTCCTCTGAAGGTCCAATGATGACATGGAAAAGGTCCAATGATGATGTGGAAAAGGTCCAGTTTTCCTCTGGAATCCAGTGGAAAAAGGCTACTTTGGTGTTCCAAATCTCAGTTTTTATTTAGGCAGGAAAGGCTTGGCTCCTCCCCTGGGTGGAGCATCTCCCAAGAGGATGATGTAATTTTACCAGTCATACAGTGGGACTTAATGGGCCATTAACAGGAGATACCTGGAGGAAGGATGGGTTGTGAAAAGATAAAGATGACTGCCCACCTGGTTTTAACTGATGGCCCATTAGCAGGGAATATCTCCCACAGTGATAAGGATTGCTTCCCCATCTGGTTTCAACAGATGGTGATAGAATAGATACTTTTGGTCACATCCTGTATTGCAACCTTAAACACCACCCCATGTCATGAGCATGGGGTGGGGAGGGAAGGGGTCTCCTCCAGTTGTGCTGGGTGCGGATGGGTGGTTGGGATAGTGCTGAGTTCCATGTGCTGAGCACTTGTGTGCAAATCGCTCACCTCTCTTGTATGCTCTGTTTTTAATTTTGTTGCCATTACTGTTGGTTTTCTTAGTTCATTTGCTGTTTCCATTAAATTGTTCTTATCTCAACCTATGATCTTTATCTTTTGTGCCTCCAGTTCTCCTTTCCATCCCCCTGCAGGGGGAGCGGGTGGCAGAAGAGGAAGTAAGCAAGCATTGCATGGTTTGGAGCACTAAACCGGGGAGTATCATTTCTAAACTGTGACACAGTATCAAATATATTCTCATAGGAAGAGATCTTAGGATGTCATCTAGTCCAATCTTATTCATCAGACATATCAGGCAGTCAGCATGATCCATCTACTCTTGTATCTGAACTATCTTAGACAACTTTAGACATCCTTAGACAATAGAAGTATAGGTTAAGCAGCTTAATTCCTTTCAGGCCACAGAAGCTACACTTTTTAGACCACAAGTGTAGATCAAGAAACAAAGAAACACTCAGTAGGATGTCGGTTTTCTTCCATCACAGTTTTTCATCAGTGTTTCTAGGAATACTCTAAAGTGCTAACTCCTTACAGAATGAGAAGACCATCAATTAAGTTGATAAAGCTTCTGAAATAATTTCAGCTTTTTCTTTCTGCCAGTTTTCCTTCTTCATGGTTTTGATGAGAAAGTTTCTTACAAGTGTTTAGATGACTTAAGGACTTTTATATTGCTTTTGTAACCATCTCATTACTAAAATGCATGTAAATGAGTGTAGAACTTAAATTTTAATTATTAACATTTTGTAATGTATATTTCAAAAATATTTAGAAATACATTTTATAAACGGAGCATATTTTCTGCAGATGAACAGTTGAGTTCTGGATATATTTTCATTACAGTAACAAGAGTTTACAGTTTGATTTTTATAAAAATGATCATTGTTTCATAAAGGAGACTGATACAATACTGCTTTCATATTTTCTAAAATTTAGTTTTTCATAATAGCAAAACTCCTTCTGATGAGAAAGAGGGAAGGAGGAGGGAAAGATAATAATTTCTAATCAGAGGGATTTTTTACCTAGTAGCTGGTTGTTTACAGATCTTTTTTTCTTGATAGGGAGATAGTATTTTCATATTCCTTAGCAAGTTTGTACCAGGCTGTATATTTAGCTCATTTTTGTTCATATTTACCATAGGAGGCATTAAGGCACTCTGCAGAAATCAAGAGGATATAAACTGTATTAAAATGCTGCTTCTTGTATCAAACAATACAGATAAAAGTTTATTTCATCAGTAAATAGATGATAACTGTTGAGGATGGAAGACACCAGTGCTTGCCAGTGAAGATGGAAATTATATACATGTGTAGACAAAAAGATGCTTGTCAATTAGTAAGAGAAGGTCAAGACTTGTTGGTATTTAAGCTAAACATATAATTTACTAAGTGGCTAAATTAAACAAACAAAAAAGGGCTGATAGTCTCTGATTCATAATCTTATTTCTTTTACTTTGGTAAAAAGAAAACGGGTAACTAAATTAAAATATTTGTAAACACATTTTTGTATCAGAACTGAGCTTCATACTTAACTATGAAATATAAAAACGTGCAGAGAAATTCAGATTGTTTTTCTGATTGAGTCATTTGGCTTCAGATACCATTATTCTTAGATGCATTAGGATTATGCATATAGGTGACATAGACCATAAAAATGAATTACTTTGACTACATGATTCTATTTTTTTCTTGTCATGATAATAAACATAATTTGCATTTTAATTTGATTTTAGTCTTTGTGACTCAACTGTGCCAAGTATTGTACAGAATATTGAAAGGACTGAAAGTAAAATCAGGCAGTTAATTGCTGCTTTGTATTTGGATGCCTGGAAAATACATCAACTTAGATTTACCAAGCAGCAAAAATTTGGACAGAAAGATATCAGAGAATTTCTGTGTAAAACCTCAGTGGAGAAAACATGTTACTTTGAATGGAAGTTACCTGTGGCCTTGTCACCACTGAATGGTGCAAATGTTTGACTACTAAGGGGTCTTGACACACGCAGATTTATAAGAAATATTACAAGTGTCATATCTCAACAGCACAAACAATCTGTATTATTGATACTGTTTATACTGTCAGTCTTACTGTGGTCGTGACATGGTCATGGTCATTAGAGCCTGATGCAATTTAAATATTTAAATATAAATTAGAAAACCAGAACCAAAGTCTTTCTGATATTGACATCCAGATTGGCCATTCATCTTTAAGAAGATCTATGCCACGTGCCTGACTGTGAAAGGAAAGAGGAAGATGAGGAGCACTCCTTTCCCCCAGGCCTTCTCTGGGAAAGCAACTTTTTTTTTTTTTTCTCTTTTCCTGAAAACCAGCATCTTTGCCCCTCGAAAAAACTAGGAAGTACTTTTGCTTGGAGACCAGCTTGGAGACCAGCTTGGAGACCAGCTGCTATAACCTTCAAGTTTTCTGTGTCAGGGCAGGTTTAATCCACTGCTGCATTGTTGTTGCTCATCCTTTTGGATGACAGGTACTGCATTATCTTCTATCAGTTTAAGGTTTATCATTACCTCTTTCATGCCTACCAGCTCTTCCTAATGAACAGAGTGATTAGCAGCAAAAGACAACGCAAACAATCTAATTCACTTGATTATTAGAATGAGTTTTGGTTTCTTGCAATACAGTCTAGACTAAGGTTGGAGTGATGTGTGACATCCACCGTGTAAGTGGATTCAACCCATCCTACAGTCTGCCTTTAAGTGAATGTTAGCACCTAGTGAGTACAATATTAAGATGGGACCTTCTGGCATTTAGTAGTGTTTAAGCCAAAAATTGATAATGCATGAAATTATGCCAGTACATTTTCATATTCTAAAAATAAATAACTAAAATTAATTTTCTGTAAAAATTAGTAAAAATTATGTGTAACGACAGAATTGAATGTGTAGTTTGTTACTTTCCCAACTAGCTGGACCAAAAATGTGTGCACATTTTGAATCATCAGTACTGTCGCTTTAAACTTTATGCTGCAACAAAACTAGAGTAAACTGACTATCTTGGATACTGCTTCAAGAGTATAAAAGGCAACTTTATTTCCAGCTAACAAAATTTGGGTATGTAAGGTGAAATTTTCTTATGCAGAAATTTAAGTTAATCTATCATATGCATCAATACCAGCAGCTAAGGAAAGGCTGAATACAAAGGTAAATGCTAGTGTGCTATTCTTTATCATGGTAATGAGGGAGAGCCCCACAAATAGGTTTACTTTTACAGTATGCTTAAGGTAGGATTTTTGTTTTGTGGTATATGACTTCTGTAGTTCAAATGATCTTACTTCTGCCTGTATGGAAAGCATACTGTGCAATGAAAAAATTTAGATTTCCCAAAATAAAATGTGTAATTAAAATACTTTTACTTTTTGCTTTAAAAATAACCCATTATAAACATTCAAATAGATTATCAATAATATTATATAAAATGAGTGGTAATAATGAGAAGATGCATGATTGCAGACTTTCAGCTGTTTGTAATATTTGCTGTATAGAACAAATTAGATGAGACCTCTCAGGTCATTCTTGTGATAGCAAATTTCACAGAATAGGACAGGTTGGAAGGCACCACAGTGGGTCATCTGCCAACCTCCCTGCTCAAACAGGGTCATTCCAGAGCACATTACACAAGATTGTGTCCAGATAGTTCTCAAATATCTTCAGTAGGGAGACTCCACACCCGCTCTGGACAATCTGTTCCAGTGCATGGAACCTGCACAGGAAAGTTCTTACTGGTACCCTGGTGGAACTTGCTGTGCATCAGTTTCTGCCATGGCTTTGTGGCTGTTGCTTGACATCACTGAGCAGAGTCTGACTCCATCCTCCCACAAGTCCCTTCAATACAGACAGACATTGACAGGGTCCCCTCTCAGTCATCTCTGCTATAGCTGGTCAGGCCCAGCTCCCTCAGTCCATCCTCATCAGAGTGCTCCAGTCCCTTTATCATCTTTGTTATTGTGCACTGGATCTGCTCCAGGAGCTCGAACCCAGAACTGGGCACAGAACTCCTCGGCTGAGTAGAGGGTCAGGATCACCAACCTCGACCTGCTGGCAATGCTCTTCCTAATGCACCATAGGATACCATTGGCCTTCTTGTTCACAGGGCACACTGCTGGCTCATGGACAATTCGTCATCCACCAGGACCCCCAGTTCATTTTCCACAAAGCTGCTTTCCAGCAGGTCAGCCCTCAGCCTGTACTGGTATGAATAACCCCTGGTACCTGGAGTTATTCCTTCCGTAGTGCAGGATCCTGCATTTCCTTTTGTTGAATTTGAGACAGTTCTTCTCCGTTCATCTCTCCAACCTGTCAAGGTGCCTCTGAAGGGATCCACAGCAGTCTGGAGTACTGGCCATTTCTCCCATCTTTGTGTCACCAGCAAACTTGCTGAGGGGGCATCTACCCCTTTGTCCAAGTCATTGATGAGTCAGTTAAACAACACTGGACCAATATTGAACCTTGGAGGACACCACCAGTGGCAGGCCTCCAACTAGACCCTGTGCCACTGATCACAGTTCCCTAGAATCTACTGTTCAGCCATTTCTCAATCCACTGAAATGTCAGCTCGTCCAGTCCACACCCCCGAGTTTGCCTATGAGGATATTGTGAGAGAGTGTTGAAAGCTTTGCTCAAGTCCAGCTAGATAATATCCACTGCTTATTCCCATCTTGCTCTTCTCAGGTATTTGGACTGTTATGGATTTATGGGGAATTTAGCAGAATAGAGCAGTAGACATGAAAGGCACTAGTTTTCTTGGTCTCATTTGTTTCTTTGTTTTGCATGGTCGCATACTTAATGGAGAGGGCACCACAACTATGTTTGAAGGAAACTTTGAATTCTGTTTCCTTGGATATTTTGCAGATAAAAAATGGACTGGAAAAGAAATCTCTGTAGGTTTTTGATGTTAATTTGATATCTTTTTTTCATAACTCTTTAGTTGAGATACTGGTTTATTATAAATTCAGATCCTTTGTAGCAAGAATTATGAATTTAAAATGTTACTGAATTTTAAAAACTTGAAATTTGTTACTCCTTTTGTGCAATGACTTCATGACTCAAAACAAGAACTGAATCTCATTGTATAATCAGGGAATTTCTTGCTTTCAAAGGAATATGTTTCCATTTTAAATTATCATAATTAATAAGATATTAAACATTGAAAAATAGAAGTTTGCAGAACTGGTCTTATTCTCCCCTTTCTCGAACCATTGCTACAGGAAGAAATGTCAGTATTTGGGTTCCAATCTGGAAGCTACTTAATGATTTGGTGTTGCACATTTGATAGAAATAGATAAATATATAATGAAATTATGGTACATAAAAATGTTTATGCATTAATTCTGCGTCCAGATATGCAGTGTAAACCCTTTAATTACTGAATCTTGCTTTTGAGTTTTCAGCTCAAATTTGGATCCCCCTGGGCAGGTCAGCTAGGTCTCTGGAAGGAAGCTCTCTTCTCCTGCTAGACTTTCAGGTGCAAGTAACACATTGATTCATTGCACCAATAGCCCTTGAATCCAACTTTTTGCCCATGCATTGTTCGTGGCTGTAATGTTGCCTGCCAAAGCAATAAAGGAGAAAACCCAAAAGTTTTATTAAAATAAAATTAAATATACTGTTTACCTGTTATCTATAGAGCCAGATACTTTGCCTTAGAAATAAATGGGATTGATCCAGGATTGTTCTACCTTAAATAAATCTATGTTGTCTGTTCTCATCTTGCTTTTCAAGTGCTGGGTAATAGTGTTCATGAAGACTTCATGTGTCAATTCTATAATGATGAAGGAAGGTCTCCCAGCTTGTATTTCTCTGGAAAATCCTTTTTGACATTTTTTTGCAGTTCTCACGGCACTGACTTTGTCACAGTCATCAGGGAGTTGCCCTAAAGCTGACAGAGGAGATTCCTGATAACATCAGCCAGTTCTCTTGACATATTCTGGTATGTGTCATCTGGTCATGTATCGATGTATGTGTCCAACTGCTCCACATGACCATCTCCCTTTATCCTTCTATGGTATTACCACATTTCCCTCCTAGTCTGTGAAAATGGGAATTTAGGACAGATTTTGCCACTAAATACTTAGGCAAAGGCTTTAATTACCTCACCCTTTTTAGTGAAATTTTTTACTGGGTCACCTGTGCCATTCTTCAGTCTTCCATATCTTCATGGCATATTCCTTCAGACAACTTTAGGTATTCTTAATTCCAGCCAAGTGCAATACAGCTCAGGATTTCTTTGGTAGCTTGTCCTCCTTCTTTCTCTTGGCCCTCTTCTTTTCCTGTTCAACCAAGCTGGCATCTTGCTGTGGCTACTGTGGCTTTTTGTTTTCAAATGGGTATGGATTGCCTTGCACTTTGCAGAAATTATTCATGGGATTTCAGAGTTCCTTCTCATGTCAGGAGAGCCTCCTGTTTGCCTGTTACCTAAGGAGGTTGAGGTCTCCTGAATCCTGTGATTTCTAGTTTGTTATCTCCTTCGCTACCATCACCATCAATCAGCAATTTTGCCTAAAGACTTTGGTTGCAGAATTACATTGTGTAGCTTAGATTTAGGATCAATGTTCAAAACTATTATTAGACACTTGTATTACTTCCATGAAGAGTAATCTGTTAATGCACCCTTCACTGTTATTCCTCCAAAATCTGTTTGAGGCTGTGTAAGGAGCTGTGACACCTGAGGTCAAATATTTGTGGAGTATTTGTTTATTATACAAGGAGGTTTTTACCAATTCCTTATTTTTACTGCTATGGGTATTGTATAGTTTACTACAAGTATTCCCTCTGGTCCTGTATTAAACTGGCCTAGAACTTTGTACTTCTGTATTTGTTTTATTACTTCTTCTTTTTTATTTTCTTTTTTCTTTCTGGAAAGGTTACTGATTCTCAGAAGGCAGTTAAAATCATAGAATCATTTATGTTGCAAAAAGAGTAATTTACGTTGCAAAAGATTTCTAAGATCATTGATTCCAAGCATTAAATCAAACTCCACCAAGTTCACCACTAAACCATGTTTTTAAGTGCCACATTGACAAGTCTTTTAAATACCTCCAGGCATGGTGACTCAGTCACCCCCCTGAGCAGCCTGTTCCAGTGCTTGACAACACTTTTGATGAAGAAAATATTCTTAATATCCAATAAAAAACATCCTTGACATAACTTGAGATAATTCCCTTTCATCCTATCGCTTGTTGCTTAGAAGAAGCAACCAATCCCCACTTTGCTACAATCTCCTTTCAGGCAGTTGCATGGAGTGATAAGTTCTGTGTTCCAGAGCCTTCACCAGCATCATTGTGGGATGCGGGTTTTGTTAATAAATGCATATGAAAGACCATTTCTGATTAATTTAATGAAATGTTCAATTCCATTTTTAAATTATAAAATGAATATAGTTTCCAATACTCGTAGTACTGAAAAGTTTTAATTGCTTTTGAGAAATAGAAGTTGTAATTTATTTGTTTGTCTTTGAAAGATACTGCAGAGGAGAAATGTAACTTGCATATCACATCAATTACTAAAATGATCTCTTGTGATTAATTTAAGTCAATTGTGTCACTGTCAGCTTTGTTTAAACTCATCAGAGAGCGTTATACTTGTTATAAATGGACTTAAATTCTATTTATTTTAAAAACTTTGGTTGTATTGTGAACATAAATGCTGACAAACCTTCTAATAATTATGACTGACCTGGAGCTGTTCAAACATGCCCTTTAAAGAAAAAACCCAACAAACCAATGAAAAGCAAAACCTGTACTGTTAATAATGAGCAACTTTATGATAAGTTGAAAGTAATTTTTTCAAATAACAGATTATACGATTTTTTTCTTTGAATCATTGGGGGAATTTTTTGGAAGGTTCCTGTGTGAAAGCATAGCAGGGAGTGAATGGCATCTTAGAACTGTGCTTCTTTACTACCTGTGATACGGTTTGGAAAAAAAGAGTTGTGGTTGAAGATGCAGTGCTTCTTAGTAAGCATTGCTGTATTGGGAAGTGAAGCCCCTCTCTAAAAGTAGCATGTGGGCTTGCCATGTGCTCTTACCTAAGCTAAGAAGGGACTTGATACTCGCATTTGACTTTATTCTAGATTTAAATGATTTAAAGACAAAAGGGAATTATAATTTGCTGGTTTAACTCATACCCTAAGTCAACAAGGTTCATCTGCAATGCTTAACCCAGTCACAACTTGTTATAAGTTTAACACATATCTAAAATATTTTTGTCTTTCGGTGTTTTAATCTTGAATTACAAATTCAATGAAAGTTTGTATGAAAACTAGAACTTTTAACTAGAACCAGAATGTTCTTATTGTTTTGGCTTTCTGATGTCTTTCTGCCCCATAATCATCTTTAGAAGGTATTGCAGGTGGTTTGGAGGTTCAGTTAGTTAATAATTAATAAGGATTTATGTGGCCTTTGTGTCACTTTTTATTTCCAAATCGTTTGTTAACAAGTCACCTTAGGGCTTAAAATTGACTAGGACAATAAGCAGCAGGAACCTGTAGTGCAGTTGATGCTGATGAACAAAGAACGTAAATTATTGAAGTGAAAATAAGTATTATTGGTTGCACTTAATGCTATAAAAAATGGTTTTCTTGTAAGAAATGCAAAGAACCAATTCAAATAAAGATTGTTTTTGTTGTAGTTTTATGTAGAACCTAAACCTTCCTCTTTATATTTAGTGAAATCCTTATTCAATTTATCAAATGTTACTGCATTGCTTTTGCTCAAGAATATTCACTCAGTAGTGTCAATATTATATAATTTTTGGTGGGGTTTTTTTGTTTTTTTTTCCTCTTATTCCTAAGTCACTCTGGAGATTGCCATTACAGCAGGAAGGCACTTGTCTTCAAATATTTCAGGACTAGAAGACCTTGTCCATTTCTATGACCTATTGAAGGTTTCTGACTAAAGGGTAGAGTTTCTTCTGGGCTCTCTCTCTCTCTTGTGATCCTTTCAAATAAGAGTAAATCTTTAGTAAACATTTAAGTAATGATAACTAGTGCCTTCAAATGAGACAAAACTTTGTTGAATGTGAAACAAGGGAATTTTTTTTTTCTTTTTGCCACAGTCCCCTCCAGTATACTTGACTGCATTCACTTATATGTAGGCAAATTTTGTTTTTTTGAACAAGAGTTGTGACAAAATTTCCTTTCTCACTCAAAAAATTTTCATCATATATTTCCTACACTGATACTTACATAATTTGATAATGTATATAGATTGTTGCAGTTGGTTCTACAGTTTACTCCTGTTCTTCTACAGGCTCTTATAATTCTTAAATCTTTCATGCTCAGAGTTTAGACAGTGTAGGTTACTTGTAAGTCCATCAGCAGCCTTTTGTAAGGATGGGATTTCATGTATGTGATCTTTGATCTGCAGTGCTGGAAGCTCTTTGATTTTCCTTTGCATTGGAAGCTCTGTAATGGTATAAATGTCTTAATATTCTTGAAATAAACACTGGAGAACCTACAGGTCAAAATGACAATTATCCCTATTCCTACACTGCATTGAAGTTAATGTGATTTCTTCAGACTTCTTTCTAGCCTTCTGTGTTGCCTTAAGAGTATTGTCCTTCCCCTTCCCTGTGAATGCAGCCATATTTGCACCTCTAAAACTTTGTTTTTGTAGAGAAAGGATTATAGGATTACTTAGGTTGGAAAAGACCTCTGACTGTTAACCCAGCACTGCCACGTCCACCATATTCCTAAATTCAAGTGTTAAGCATTATGTATTCAAGCAAGTTCCTAAATTCAGATATTCTGCTCCATACATGCACCATAGTTTTGTCCATCATCTGGATGACTGAATCACTGAACCATTAAACTATTAGTTATACAAGCACAGCCCAAGGTTTCATCTTTTACAGAATGAAAGGGTATTTTGTTTAATCACTGCACTATAGAAGGAAATGAAAGACAAAGCTTCTTGCAACTTAATGAATTTATTCAAGTGGGACTCAGAGATGCATTGTATTGCAGATTTTTACAACTTGAATTTTACTATACTATCTTTTGGGTAAAGGTACTATAAATATTTTTTAAATGTCACTTCCATTCAAAATTGCTTACTCTTGTTTTGGCCATATGTTTTGAAAAACAAAAGAAAAATTATATCTGCCTTGTTTTGCCCTCTCAAATCTAAGTAAAAGGATATTATGAGGTAGAAAATACTATTTTCATACCCTCTGTCACCTTTGTTAACATTTTATTAGACATAAATCATGTAGTTTCAGGCTGCATAGTGGCAGTATGGTTCACTGTGTGTTCTATTTTTATAACTTTATTTAAAACTGACATGTAACTTGCTGTACCTGAAACCCCAAGTGAGACAGTTATTGGAGTGTAACAAAGTTTTGACGTCAGAACTGCTATTTATTCCACTGGCAACCATTAGCGATGCATTACCCTTTGGCACTCGTGTTTTCAGAAACATGGTTAAATTTTTATGACTGGATCTAGCCAATTAGGATTCTTTCTCAAGATAGAAATAAGGAAGAGATCTTTTTTATAACTTACTAAATGTAGCTTTCCAGAAACAACATAATAAAAATATAAATTATTGCACTCAGAGTTCCCAAAACAGTTCTACTGAGCCACACCTTGGTTTGCTTGCTGTACATGTGTATTTGAGAGGCAGGAGTTAAGCTAGGCTGCCTTGTCAAATGCATGAGGCTTTATTAGAATTTAATGTAATTACAGCTGAGTCATCCTCTCAGGTCAGTCTGGGAGCTAGGATGTTAGAGGGGGCAGTGACTTAAGGGAGAGAAATTGGGGAGATATAGGAGGTATGGAGGAAATTCAGGTGGAGGGGGTGGGCTTGTCAAAAACAAATGGAGAGCAATTTCAGTAGAGGTTTCTGATGCTGCCTTTTTTCCTCAAAAAGCTGAACTTAAGCAACACTTAAGAGTGCATATTTGTAGACGCTACGTACAAAGCGGGATGGAGCAGCTGCATGAGAGGATGCTATAGTATGTGATTCCTGGTTGTTGATTCACTGTCTGTACTCTGGCATTAAGAAATGCCAGTATCTACAAACAGAACCTACAACAGATATGTTTTCCTCCTGTGTAATTTTCAGTGATCTTCTCCTGAGGGCTTGGTAATGTGCACTGTGTATTCAGGCATGAATTTAGAATTACCTGTCAACTAAAGTTACAAAAAGCTTGTTTGTACGTGTCACTTTACTAGTGTACTGTAGATTTGTTTTGAAGGGAATGCTCTTTTATATAAGGTTATTATTCCATTCCTGCACGTTGTTAGTGATTTTGTGTTCTTTATATTAGTAATGAAAATACTGCCAGCTTTTGTCCTGTTTTCCTGCAAAAAATGCTTCTCTTTCAGGCTCTTATCTTTATTGTAATAGGGCAACTTTAATACGTTGCGTAAAAGGTTGTGGCTGCAATCTAAATTTGGCAGCTACATCCTAGTTTTCCAAGTAAATAGAAGCTGCCTGATCTTAAAGTAAGAGCTATCTGCATTTATGTGTAATTTAGTTATAATATGATTTCCAATAATTTTTGGGCAGCCATGAGAGGGAAACTTTTTGGATATTCTCTAATTCCTGTATTTCACATGTGTGGAACCTTTGACATCCCTCACTGCTATCTCCTGTAATTTGGATATTTGTTCTAGGTGCAGCACGTCAGAATCTCTGCTGTCTTTAACCAACCTGTTTCAGGGTCCTTACCAAGTTAATGGAGACAAACATTTTCTTTTGCAGAGTAGTTACTGAGAAAATTGTTGAAGCATGCCAGGTAGAAAAAAGTAGTTGTGAGGCCTGAGAAAGAAGGGGTTGTTTGAATGCAAAGACTGCCCAGGAGGTGGCAGAATTTGGAGACCACTGAAACAAAAAGGAGAAAAGCTATGCTTGATTCTAGAAGATAAGGAAAATTGCAGGAAGTGTTTCCAGTTACTTTGGGAAAAACAGGAAGGCAGTTAGGGAGGGAGAAAGGATTTAATTGCCTAGTAATTTTATGAAGGAGACATTAAGTCTTCCAGAAAGTGAGTGGCTTTACTGGTTACTCCTGTGTGCACATCTGTTTTGCATCTGTCTGAATCTCCACTCAGAACTGTGTAGTCATTGCCATGGCATGAGAAAATGTGTCATATCAAAAAACTCAGTTGTCTTTCTGAATGATTCTTCGAAGAAGTTTTCTGGTGGAGAGACCACTTCTTTATGCTTTTGGGTTTCATGAAGGAGATCATGAGCAACCTTTGCTTCTTGGAATATACACCTTTTGAAACTCTTAGCTAGTTGCTTATAATGCCTTACTGGGAATATGAATACAAGACTGACTACTTCTGAAAGATGAAAAACTACTTTAAATCTCAGATGTAAAAATTGCACTGTAATGTTAATACAACTTTAAAATTATAATTAAACACTTTAGCTGCATTTTCGTGAGTGCTTGCAGATATTTAGAAAAGTGATTGTGGACTTCATCCTGCTACTACACATGCAAAAATTGAAGAAAAGATCTGTTGGAGAATGTTTTGTAAAAAAGGAAATTAGAGTAACAGTTTGTAGAGTTCTGAAGAAACTATTCAAAATGAATTTGTATTTAGGCTCTCACAACCTTAAAAATCTAGATAGATACAATGTGGATATCCCGAACATACAAGTTTTTTAAAATCATGAGCTAAGGTTTTTGTATGTTGTAATACTGGCCATAGTTCTACTGTAGTTTTCATTCCTGGGTTTTTTTCAGCATTTCTTCATTACTTCTGTCCGCCCCCTGCTTCCCACCCCCAAACAGGTACTTTTATCACAGATGCTAGCTTTTTAGATTAATCTTCTTGAGACTATAAATCTCCTTCAATACACTATACTACCCTTTATAAGAGAATATATGTACAGTAATATGTACAGGCACACCCTTTTGATGAAAATTTTGGCCTGACCCTGGAAGTGCGCGTTATAATCTGGTGTGCCTTATATAATGGACAAATGGAGCCGTGCGGGGAAGGAGGGAGCCGGGAGCCGCGTGGAGAGGGAGGCGGCCGGCGGCTACAGACTCCGTTAGTAATTCGTTACTTTGTTGCATGCGGCACGGATCCTCGCTGCAAACAAAAAGTGTGTCTTATAGTCCGGTGCGCCTTATATAATGTACAAAGTTGCAAAATTTGCCGACTCCTGGAGATGCACCTTATAATCCGGTGCGCCTTACAGTTGTGAAATTACTGTAATTCAGACACGCTGTATTCTCATTGTCACAGGAATTAACAAAGTATGTAGCAGAAGAGCAATATATGACTGTGATAATATAAAAATTAATTTCAGATGGATTGTATTTTCTTAACATTTGCCATTTCCGGAGAAATTAGATTAAACTAGACATGCAAGATTCACAGGTGATTATTTAAAATCCAGTTCACAAGGTATTGCAGTGGAAAGCTTTTTGGAAAGAACTTAATCATACCTACAAGTCAGTGTTTCAGCCCTCCAGCTTCAATTGTTGGTTGGTAAAACTTAAATGTAACAAGCTAAAGAGGTTGATTTTCATTTATGCAGAGTTGTAAAATTTCAATGATTTCATATCATTTAAGTGGGATTTATTTGTAATGAACATGAATATATTCAATTTGATCACTATCAGTATCAATATAATAGAGAATAAGCCTGGCTCATAACTATTTGTGTTATACATAGGTAAAGTAGATATAATAGCAATAAATAAGTGTCCTAAGTAACAACAAAATTTCTTACCCCTAGGAAGCAGGAATAGTTTTCTATGCAATGCTTTCTGAGGTAAACACTTCTTCATTGTTCACAGACCATGGAAATTATTATGTTGCAAGAATACCTATGGGATTGCCTTGATAGCTGTAAAAAAACAGTGTGGAAGAATATGGAGAAGAGCAGGAAGTGAATGAACATGTGGAAAATTGGGAAAATACAGCAATTTCACAGTACAAAGCAAGTCTAGAGAACAAGAGCTATGTGTAAATTGTGATGAGAAAAATCAAGCATCAGAAAAATTCCAAAAAGACAAGTAGTTTGAATAATATTAAGAACAGAAATTAAATATCAGTTGACCATTCAACAGCATCAGTTAAAATTTATGGGTAAATCAGGGATAGCCAAAAAGGAGCTTTATATGAACTTCAGGGTGCATCTTCAGGATATGTAGTTCAAGGTGGATGTATTGACTGAAAGACAGGTTTTGGTCTTTTGTATAGAGGGGGAAAAAAACCGAAAATTGTGCAAGCTGTGCATTTCAGCCTGGCTTCATCTTCTACTCTACAAAAGCATACATGGCATGTCTTAGAGTTGCCATAAAGCACTGTGGACAGTACTGTGGCTTTGCACCTCTCTGTCCACTTCAGCATGAAATCAAACAGTGAAAATTCTTCTAAGTGTACACTGGTCCCTTCAGACTTGACTGGAAATTGCCCACTTTTTTCTTTTCTTCTTTTTTTTTGGGCAACGTCTGCTATATGCTCAGCTTTGAACTAAAATTTTCAATTTCAAACAGAAATATGAGTTCTATATGTTATACTGGATTTAAAAAAAACCCAACCAAATAATAACTCATAAAATAGTTTTGGTTAGAGAGGAACCTTAAAGATTGTCTGGTTACAATCCATCCTCCATGGGCAAGGATACCAACCCTCTACATCCTTCTTGTAATACATATATTATAATAAATAAATAAATAATAATTGTATCTGTTTTCTGTTATTATATAAACTGCAGTTTATTAGAGGGATACTGGCATTCACGATACTGAAAGGTGAAATCTCAAAGATGACTTTTGTAGACTCAAGCAGAAAGGTTTTTGTGTATCCAAAATCTGTGTAGTTAATGCAGAATACCACTTTCCAATAGACTGCAAGAGCCAGCATTATGATCTCTACTTTTCAGAAGTCCTATTTGGGATACTATTCACTGGAGGGAAAAGAGCAGGAAGAGGACTATTCTGCCTGTATTTCTACTACAAATAAATAAATAATTTATAATTATCCTTGATGCAGTTACAGGAGTATCAGGAGATAAGACAGAAGAAAGAACAGAATGATACAAGCAAAAATTTGATCAGTCACTTTTCCAAAGACATGAGATCAGATGTTACCAACTTGAAATTTAACTGCAGATTTCCTGATCAAACTTAGAAATGAAACTACTTCAACCCTGAATGATTTCCAAAAGAAAATTCAAATAAAATAAATCATGGATGTTAGAAACAAGGGATTTAAGCACTGTCAATAAATTGTAAAATTTAAACAAAACCTAATGTACTTTTGAAATTACTAAACACTGTTTGCCTTTCCTCTTCCTAAGAGCCTTCAATAATAACAGGAATTGCATAAATAGTATGTCTGGGTGATTTCTTGTTGTTTATACATAAAGATGTTTTCCTAGTGTCTACCTCAGAGCTCCTTTTCTGCAACTTCAGTCAAGTATTCCTTGACTTGCTGTGGTTTGGCATGCAGAATGGCTGAATACTGAAACCTTTTTAATAACTTCTTACAGAGATAACCGTCAGATCCCCTCCAGCCTTCTTATTCACAAAGAAAAACAAAACAAAGCACAACTTACAGTGTTTCCATATGACTCATGTTTTCTACCCACTTTTTTGTTGGTCTCTGGATCTCTTTCAGCTTATTGACAACTTGTTTTAAAGCACTCGCTGTAAAATCTGGCACAGTACTTCAGGTGATACCTGATAAATTCTGTGACGCATTGCTTGTCTCTTAATTTTGATTATCAGACTTTTGCTAATTACACTGTGAAAATGTATGCATTTTTTCCTAGTGGATGCACCTATAAAGAAGCTATGCCAGACCCTTATTGTGAAGAATGTGATTCTACTCTTTTCTTAATTTCAAACAGACCCTAATGTTTGTCAGAGTGATCTGCATATTTTGAGAAGACCCCAATGCGGTTTTAACATAATTTAAACCTTTGCCTGAATTGTTTGGCACAGCTCCTTCTTTGTAAGATATGTGATACAAAATGGTTATAATGAAGTGGGCATGCCTCTTATCCCCCCATCTAATAGTACCAGAACTGTGATAATCTTTTTGGCAGACAATGTCTTCCATAAGGTGTTAATCTGTGTATCAGATAATTCACTCATTTTATGGCCAAAAGGACTATGATGTCAGAACTGCTTTACACAGAAAAGTCAGCACAAATGCATGAATGTTGAGCAATCAGACTCACAGTGGAAGGTTTCTGGATGATAGTTTCTGGGTTCTTTTTTAAGACACAACAATAGCTCTGGTATCACTTGAGGATTACTTTTATAAATCAAATTGAGCTATACACTTTGTAACAAATCTAATAACCATACTGTGAATATAACACAAAAGTCACTGGTATTGCAGGTGGTGTGTGGGGGTGAAATGTACTACACCAAGTTCATGACAGTGCTTTGCAGAATGGAGCCACAGGTTTGCTTGTCCTGACATGAATGACTTCCAGTGGACGGTTCTATTGAATTCTGTTTGATTGTATTTGATATTTTGTTATTGGAAACATAGTGTCTTTTAAATTTCTTTTAAAGAAGTGTTTTAAGTGGAGTTATACTTACTCTTATAGTATGCCACCTTAGGGAAGAGATACGCTAGGTAAGGCATTATACTGCTGAAATGAATTTGAAAGTAGTTTCTTTAGTATCTGTCATGGGTTATTTGAAATGTTACCAGAGCACGTTGTAGGAACACCAGTGGAGCTATCTACACTATTGTGAAGAATTTAATGGATTACCCATGGTTTTGCATTGGAAGGAGACATTTATTCCAAATAAAAGGTTATTTTTTTTCACTTGAATTGCTGATATTGGTATTTATAATGATTTCAGTAGCTCAGCTTGTGAATGGGAACACAAATATATTTGTATAGTAACCAAAAGGAGACTTTCAATGAGAGTTATTCTACTCAATAATGATTTTTTTTTACTAGGAAGTGTTGTAGTAAATGGAGTCAAATGAAATTCAATTTACTGGCACTTCTAAAGGAACCAAAATCAGCTATTTTGAGAATGTGCAAAAATACTGAGATGTAAATCAGCTTGTGTTTAGGGCTTGATTCTTAAATTTTTCATGTCCTCAGGTAATGATGAGCAATTATTTTATATCCTGTCAAGAATCCAACATCCAACAAAAACTCCTAAGTTGTAAATGAGTAGCCTGATATGGAAAATGAGTCTGCTTGTAGTAAATATGTAAATGATTCAGGAATAACTGTTTAGTTATCTATGTGATAAAATACAACTAAGAACGAATCTTCCAGGTGTATATCAAACTGCTCTTGTTTTATAATTTGATTAAATACACAGTTGCTATATCTTAATTTCAAGTTTGCTTTAATTTCAATAATTCTAGGAAAAAAATTTAAAACAGGATTAGTGATCTGAAGTATTTTTGAAGGGTTAAGTAATAGAAAACCATTCGCCAACTTTATGTACAATTTGCACTAAAGCTTTTCACCTGCCTGAAGGGCTGCCGCAGACCTGGAGTCTTTTGGAGTTTCAGAGACACGAGGTAAAAGGCAGGAAATTCAGTTAGATGGGACAGTGAAAAAATGGTCATAAGGATTGTAGTACTGGAAGAGGTTTCCTGGAGAGCTTGTGGAGTATCTTTGGATGTGTTTAAGGCTCAACTGGACCTGGCCTTGAGGAACCCGTCTAATTAGGTCTGCACTGAACTTTGGACCAGAAGACATCTTGAGGTCTCTTTTGCAGTTCTGTGATTCCTAAGTAAAAAAATGGCACTTAAAAAAAGAAATTCTCTACAACAGTCAGCATTTGTGGATCAAATGGATTCTTGCCTAATTCCAGTTTTGTAAAACTTCAGTTTAAATAGAGGCTGTAGTTGTTTTCTGAAGGCTGTCAAGATCATGTTGTGCATTTTCTAGCGCCTGGAAGGGTATTCATCTTGATGTATAAATTACCAGTAATTATTTTACTTATAAGGTCTTAGTCTTTAATAAATTCAGTAATGTAATAGAAAATACTTGTGTAATTGAGAAATCAACTACTATACAAAACAGACGAAAAACTATTCATAAACATAGAAAAATACAGCCTATAAAGTCCCAAACCATGGAGCAGAAGGTTAAAATGTTCTTAGATGTGTCCATTCTTCTTTATTCTAGTTGGATAGAATTATACTTTAAAATAGCGCTAAAGTAAGTTAGGTTTTGTTTGGGGGTTTCATTTTTGTCTCCTTCATATATAAATAAGTTAATGACTTTAGATTATTTAATAGCACCCTATGGAAAAGCAGACACATGAACTTTTGAACTACGGAACTTTTCCTTCAATAATGATCAAAAGTTGTTGATCTTGGGATCCCAATTATCCTTTTGTGGCAGCAAAGGATTCAGAAGTTCCTTTCTCATCTTCTGAATTAAGAAATAAAAATACTAAATTTTTTTAACTGAGAGCAGTATATTTTTTGAGTTTTCTGTCAGAAAATAGCATTTTCCAGTCAATATCAATGTTATATTTGGTTAAAAGTTCCCCAGTAACTGTTTTGGGAAAAATTAGAGAAAGAAACCTTTTCAATGACAATGTTGTGTTTATGCATTCAGTTTAGGGATTTCTAAAAATAAAATAAATCGTTTATACCTACGGGCTAAGTTATTCTTAGGCTGGAGTATGTTTATACGCATGTAAAATGTGTAATGTGTATATGTCTTGATAAGTTTATATAAACATTTTCAGGGTGAACTTTTCAATGGAGAATTACAACAGCTGTTCAAATATAAACATGCTGTAAGAGACTTCTACATCACTGAATCTAATTGCATGGTATTATAAGCCAGTACATAATTTAATCTCCTTCACTGTGCTCTATCTTAAAAGTAATTAGGAGTTCTATATGCAGTGTTCCTGCTATTCCAGAGTCTAATTTTTCATTACATGAAACTTTAAAAAAATTTCCAGTTAAAGCAGTTACCTAATTTAATTTTAATTGAAGAAAATTAACTTATAGTTTATTAATATCTCTTAACTATTTTCTCTCCTTGGCATTTAAAATACTCTTTTTTGTATGCAAAACAAATCTGAGCGTTTTTTTTTTTATCCTCTCATCTCATGATCTCTCACTTCTACTCATCCTGTTCTAGCTCCTCTGTGCCAATTCCAATTTGAGTTATTCCCTTTTAGACAAGGCTCTCATAATGACATACCACACTCTGGATGAAGTCTTACCATTAATACTTTTCTATTCCAATTAAGAATTCTGACTTGGATCTTCATGGTTATGTGCAGATGATGAGCTCCCAGGTCATTCAAGGGTTTTCTTCAGGCCCTTTAGTACATATTTTCACACATGGTGCTTTGAACTCATCACATTTATCTTTGGTAATTTTTTAGGAACTTTACCATCCTTTACTGGCATACATGCAACAAATTTAGCTAGACTGACATTTTCCCTTCTAGGTTAAAAACTTGCTACAAATATCTTTTGTGTTTGTGGATTTGTAAGGATGATGTCTCATTATACTTTAGATGGAGATATGCAACAGCTTCTGTTCTCATTGTCTGCCATGTTTGTGTACTTACATATTGCTTCTTCTGTATGGTATCTTTTTAACTGTTGATTATGTACCTGTTTCATTAACTTCCATATTTGGTAAAGCTAACTCACAGCTTTTTTTTACCTCAGGATGTTGTCTTGTCTCACAAAGAGGGTGCCTTTTTTTTTTTAATGTATCTCCATTGAAAATATTTTCCCAGTAGAAAGATGCAGAGCACTAATTTAAAATATTATGTGTACTTTCAGGAGCAAACATTCAATTGAAAGTTCTCTTACTTCTCCAAATACTTACAATTTCACACATTATGTTGTAATCTGCAGTGGCAAGTAATGTAGTCTCTGTGCATAAAAGATAACACTGTTGAGACCAGGGTATTTCAGTAAAAAAAAAAAAATTCTGCTATTTACTTAAAAGATAATTTGCACAATTTCTGGATGTTCCTTTTATAGGAGGGAAGGTCATTTGAATGCAGCATTTCATGACGTGTATGAAGTAAGAATGTCAGTGCAGGAAACACTGAATGTCAAGATAGATCATCACTGGTAAAATGCATGTAAATATCTCAGCTCTTATTACAAGGTACTTAATAAATGAAGTTACAAAATTAGAATTTAATATAGAATTGTCTGTATAATTCTACATGGATGCTAACTGTTGTCTAAAGAGCAGCAAGATGTTCATGGTTCCTGAACTGTTGCCTCACAGGTGGAGGCGTAGTGACCCAGTTCCTAGGACGGGACACGTCGGCTAAACCCTTACAGGCCTGACGGGCCAAACACTCACTGACACCCATGGGGTGGATGATGAAATGCGTTTATTTCTCGGCAAACGCCGGCTTAAGTAACTCTGGTACAGTTGTGATTGGCTAACGTCACGGAGAGGGTGTGCCCTAACTCCTCGTACATTGCGATGTCTTCCAAACGATCTTTCTGACTCACCACATTTCCCCCCTCTCCATGACTGGTTAAGCCTTCATAACTGTACTAAACTGATGTTAGTAATAACTCCTGAAACATGTTAGTAACAACTCGCGAACCGTTTTAAACATCTAAATGCAATCGCAACTTGGCTATAACTTATTCAGTTAACAAATCACATAAACGGTTGAAGTCACTTCGCTCTACAGCGTAATATCGACTTTGCTCGAACGAGCTTTTGCGAACCGGGCTAGTTTACTTATGAAACGGGGACCAAACATTAACACGGGTACAACAACTGCAACTGGTCCCACCAGGGTGAACACATGGGTGATAAACTAGGGCTGTTGGGTAAACAGGGGAATTGAACTGATTTCATTGCCGGAGCGTCTGACCGTGACGCTGGAACTTGTCTTCGAGTTCTTTGCTTGGCCGATGAAGCGGGTTTGGCAACGACAGAACACTGAAGCACGAAGATGGAACGCGAGGCTGACGAGATGGATCACGGCGGCAAGCCTGTCAAAAGAAACTCAGAGATCTCGTTAGTTTCATCAGTTTTATTAGGCAGCATGGACTTTATGGATTTTTAAGGGTACCACTTGATAATATCATCCTTTTTTACTGCCACGTACCCTTGCCCCGTGAGCACTAGTTTCCTACCTTGTTCCCACTTCCTTAGTCCGTTCTTAACTATAACCAGTGGGTCTTTCTCTAGCGCTCGGGTGGCCCAGTATCTCTGGGCAGGACTATTTATCTCATACCCCCTGGGGAATTGATTTAGTGCTGGCGGTGTGGTTGCTAGTATGCGCACTCGGTCACTTGGGGAATGGAATTGGTAAAACCCTCTGTCCCTGTCAGTACTTCCCGCTTAGTTCTCAGAGTTCGACCCGCTCTCTCAACGACGGTCTGCCCGGTGCTGTTGCACGGGATGCCATGCACCAGAGACGGCTTAGAGGCATGTATATATCTAGGAGGGCATTGAGACAGCAGTTTGATCTTCACACATATCCGAGAGAAGCATACATGCTGTGCAAGCTGCGGTGGTGTGCGTGGAGCAGGACTTGGATACACTGGGCCAGAAATGATGAAATAAATGATTACCATGTGGAAGAGTACTTCCTGGAGCAAATCTTTGAGCCAAGAAACTACCGTTTCTGTGACATGACCTGGTACCTGTCCTGGAATCCCGGGTGCGAGGAAACGAGGAGAGCGGGAGAATTTTCCAGGAGGCGGGAATCCATCAGGAACTGGGCTCTGGAGCCAGCCAGGATGCCGGGATTCCCACCGAGATTTATGGGAGCTTCGTGGGAATGCTGAGGGTCTGCAGGAATGCTGAGAGCAGGAACTCAGACTCGGGATCGGACTCAGACTCGGAGCAGCTCGTTGTGATCGCGTACCTGCAGCTGAGCCTGCGCACCAGGGCGCTGGCAGAGGACTTCTCGGATGTGTAGGCGCGCTCCCGCCTGGATTGCTGGACGGGGACCCGGTAGCCCTCCAGGAGGAGTGCCCGCAGTCCTGTCCTGGCACGAGAAGAAGCTGATGGAGGGACTGCTGCGTGGATGGGAGCTAGATGTTCTTCTTTTGTGACTGGCTGGTTCAATGCCCTGATGCCTTAGGGCAAATCTCCTGTCTTTCTCCCCCCACTTTTTTTTTTTTTTTTTTTTTTGAAACCACAACAGAGGAAAACATGTATTTTGAATTACCTTAGTTTGGTGAAAACCACAATTCCCAATATTTCTACAATCTCATCTTAGTGTTTAATATTGTTCGAGAACCTTCCTTTCAAATGACAACCCAGGAGAATCCTCTCCGGACAAGATTCTCCATGTTCCCTTCAAAGGAAAAGGTTCTAGCCCTTGCAAGGCCGAATCAACCCGTCCAAATTACTTGTTTTCAATTTTAATTCGGAAATATCTGAACTTTATAATTTTCTCCCCTTGTCAGTCAATTCCAATCTGGCCACAATTGAAAGAGACTGAGAAGGTTTCGATGGCAAACGTTCTTTGCTTAGCTAATATTCCAACCTGGCCAGGGCTGAGATATTAGACTAGGCAAAATGTTTTTTCCTATTATATTTTAAAATCAAACCTTTACTGAATTTTGAAAAGCGGTAAGGGATAAGTACAGTAATTTCACGAATACAAGCCGCAGCAATTTGACAAAAATTTTGGTGGAAACCCGGAAGTGCGGCTAATAGTCGGGGGCGGCTAATCTGTGAATAATTTTCTGACATTTACAACCCCAGACGTGCCAGCCAGGGCGCCGAGCCAAGCACCTGCCAGTAAAAGCTGGCATTCCGCGATTGTTACAAAGTGTTACTCTGTTACCCTGGCTCCCTGCAGGCAGCACGGGGGGCAGGGAGAGAGGCGGGAGAGCTCTCTTCCCTCCTCTGCCACAGCCCAGGGGAGAGACGGGGGGGCCCTGCGCCTCCATTGCCGCGGCTCGGAGAGGAGTGGGGGGGGCCACGCCGCCATTGCCGCAGCTCGAGGAGGACGGGGGGGATGGACACGCCGCCATTGCCGCGGCCCGGGGAGGAGAGGGGGGGCCGCGCCGCCATTGCCGTGGCCCGGGGAGGACGGGGGAGGGGCGCGCCGCCATTGCCGCGGCTCGGGGAGGATGGAGGGGGAGGGCGCGCCGCCATTGCCGCGACCCGGGGAGCCGACGGGGGCCCTGCGCCGCCATTGCCGCAGCCCGGGGAGGACGGTGGGGGGCCGCGCTGTCATTGCTGCGGCCCGGGGAGGACGGGAGGGGGGCGTGCCGCCATTGCTGCGGCCCGGGGAGGAGGAGGGGTGCTCTGCCCCCACCCTCCGCCGCCGTGGCGGGAGCAGGGGGTGCTCCGTGCCCGACCAGCGCTGTGGCGTGAGCGGGGCACTCTCTCCGTGCCCGGGCAGCGCCGCGGCTTGAGCGGGGCCGGGGCGAGCGAACCCAGAGGCGGCGGCCAGCCCCGAGTGGCAGCGCCGGGCTGGGCCACCTGGCCCCGTCAGCAGCCCCTAGCGGGCCGAGCCTGCACAGCCTTAGCTGAGCCAGTAAACCCCCCGCCATGCCACGGTTCTGTTACTATTTGGCAACTTTGTTGCATGCGGGTCCTCGCTGCGAACGACAGAGCGGCTTATATTCAGGTGCGGCTTATTTATGGGCAAAAACCGAAATATTTGCCAACACCCAGAGATGCAGCTTATACTCAGTGTGGCTTGTATTCGTGAATTTACTGTATTTTAGAAAATCACACAATTTCAATTTAACAACAAAATACTTTTCACCAAACTAATTCACTCAATTTTTGGTTCCTCAAACCTATAATGTTAAAGGAAGCAACATCCCTAAGTTCTCTGAATGGCTAACAATATACAATGCCAGTGCAATGTAAATGAACAACAGTAAACGTTGTGGTGTAAACTTCCTCATACGCTTAAAAAATGCTAACATGTGCTTGCTGTATTGGTAAGGCATGTTTATAGCAACTGCTGGGGAACGAGTTACCAAGGCGAATATCGACCTGGCAAGGTCTGCAAAACACCAAAGTTCCGACAAGTTTGGTTCTGAGATGGGCAAAGCAGTTGCCGAACTTTCCCGAGGGCACGTCCCGAGGAGAAACCCTCCTGTCTCCATGGACGCTGAGTGAGATGGAGCTGGAGCCACCCCTGGCCACGTAACATTGGCAGGATAGCCTGTGTTCTTTTCCTGAATGTTTTAAACGTCCCTCTGTGCTGCTGCCCTCTAAAATTGGACCCTTGGCTTTTGACACAAAACTTCGGAACTCCGGGACTTTCACTTCCTGGTTCCAGTGGGCCCCTTTTGTCTGCGCATGGTGTAAACGAGTCGGTATGTTCGATGGGAACGGCTGGCGCATTATTTCTATCACAATCGGATTCTGGTTCTGTACTGGATGTGTATCATTTTGTGTGTCTTTGCTTTTCCCACCGTTCGTGCCGTGATGTCTGTCCGGCCCACCCGAACTCGCTATCCGAGTCGGCGGAAGTGGAGTGATAAGGAGCTTCTGGCCACCGGTGACTTTTGTCCGAACTCCGCCTTCTTCTTCCCCCTCCCCTTCTCTGCCCTTCTTTGGAGGGGTTCTCCTCCTCCGAGGGGAGTGTTTTGGGGTGAACTCCCCGGTTGGATCTTGGGGTCTCCTCCCTCTTGCCGGCCGCGCCCTCCCCCTGGTGTTTGCAGTTGCGCATGCCTGTGACGGGAACGGACTTCTCGCCTGGCCCCCCTCCCTCTTCCCCAGCGCCATTTTGTGACGCATAGGGCAGTGGCTTTTTAAAAACTTCTTCAGGGCTCGCCTCTTTAAGAATGCCCTGAGGCTCACATACTTTCTTGCAGTCTGGCGACCGATTAGTAGCTGGATTAGGGTTTGAGATAACGGACTGGGGCCGCGAGCGGTTGTTAGTTTTCGACCCCGTGCGATCGCCGGACGCAGTCTGGGTGGCGGCGGCCACCCCCACTTTCGGTGTGATTTTTAAACAACTTCGAGCTGCTTTCCAAGTCTCTTGTTCCAATAGAGCCCTTTCCAGAGCCCGCATAACTTTTCCCCAGCTCTTTAAACATTTGCCTGATCCTGTGATTATCACATCTTCCGCGAGTGCTTTGAGGCATTCATCCCAACATCCTGAGTGCGGCATGTCCACAGGACGACTTATTGCACTCAATTCTATTAACATTTTAACCACGCACTCCAAATCTTTTAACACTTATCCCCCACTGATTGTGTAATTCCCCTATTACCTTGCCGAGCGCCTCCATCTCGACGGCACTGGGAGCGTCCTCCCCGTCGAAGTCGGTCCAGCCGCTTTGACCGTCCCTCGTGAACCGGCGTGAATCCTGTCAACCGATCGCCCGCGCCTGTGTATCAGGGGGCTATCCGCCCACGCTTGCACATCAGGGGGCTATTCGCCTACGCCCGTGGGGCAGTAGATGACGTTCCCTCACCCGAACGTGGAGAGGCAACCTTCCCTCACCCGTACACCGGGTGGTGATCCCGGGTTTCGGCACCACTTTGTTGCCTCACAGGTGGAGGCGTAGTGACCCAGTTCCTAGGATGGGACACGTCGGCTAAACCCTTACAGGCCTGACCGGCCAAATCACTCACTGACACCCATGAGGTGGATGGTGAAATGCGTTTATTTCCCGACAAATGCCGGCTTAAGTAACTCTGGTACAGTTGTGATTGGCTAACGTCACTGAGAGGATGTGCCCTAACTCCTCGTACATCGCGATGTCTTCCGAACGATCTTTCTGGCTCACCACACTGAACAAACAAGTTTTATTTCTGAAATTGAAATTTTTAAACTAGAAAAAACTGTCAAGATCGCTGGGAAAGTAAATTGCTACCTTCTTGTGTTTTAAGACAGCATTTTAAATCAAAAGCATTCTTAGAGTTGGTAGTATTGTATTCTTTTGTGTAACCTTGGTAGTTTTCCAATCTTTAATGCTTACTATTGTAACTAAGGTTATCTTAAGGGATATATCTAACTTTGCATATGTAGTATTTGGAAATCATTGCTTTCTTGAGCTTTTGATTTGATGAATTAGTAAAACACTACCTTTTAAGTATACATATACATGTTATAATCTTTAGTAGGATTAAGCACATTACTTTCTTCCCAAGATCGGATTGAAATGTTCTGAGTGACAAATACAGATTTAATTTTGATTTTAAGAATTTCATAATTTGGAAGAAATTTTCAGAGTTTGTAAATATAGAAGTAACAAGTACAATTTAACAAGGTGAAGTTGTGTAGAGAGTGCAAAGCAAAGCAATCAATCAAAGCAATCTTCTGGTGTAGCTTTTTTGCCCGGTTAGAGGGGTCACTGATCTCATTTCAAAGCTATGAGCTTACCAGGGCAATACCACAGAGTTATGTGGGTAGAGCATGCAATTTAGTTATTCATAAATTATCAAAATAGCCAGCAAATTGGTGGCAGGATTGCTGTTGATTTTTAGTTAGGCTATGTTACTTAATACAGCAAAAATGAAGCTTATCTTGGAGAACTGCAGAACCTTACAAGGCAGCAGGTGAAAAGACATGTAGTTAAAACACATTAAGTTATGTAGGGTATGAGCTGAAATACTAATGAAATACTGAGCTTGTTCTTGGAAGCTTAATGCATGATGTTCACTGATAGTTAGAAGAGCGTGCTAAAAACTACTGGGAAAGAAATAGGGAACAAAATACTGAGTATTAGCCTGTCTTTTAAACCCATTATATGATTTAATTTTTGATTTTATGCAGAGTTCATGTTTCCATGTCTTGAAAAGGATAAGACCTGGTATGAGCAAAGGTACAGAAGAGCAAACTGTAACTTGTAGTTGAGTGATCACATCTGTCCTTATTTGCATTCCTCTTGTCTTTTGCTTCTCTTATTTCTCCTTCCCACAATTATAGGCATATAGCTGGGAAATGTGATGCTGTCCAAATGATAGGCAGAGAGTTTAATGCATGAGATGAGAGTCAATTTAAATTGTAGACATATTCTTCTATGACGTAGCTTAGAAAAGAATGACGGGAAGGAAGAAAAAGTTACTTGTTTAACTTGTAATAAATTCTTGATGCTAGATGTATTTATCCTCAGTATTCTAAGGTTTAACTATTGTTTCAAACAAGGAAATAGTTTTTCAATGAGAGAATAGTTAATTACTGATTTAAATGAGACAGAAACATATTCAGAAACCAAAATGTTGTAATGGGAGAAAGCAGGTACTAAAGAAATGTACTCTTCTTTTTTCATTTAACAAATGAGACAAAGGAGAGACAAGTTCTTGTCTTTTTAAACTTTAATATTTTATATATGGTATTTTGGTCATTGTACATAACTGATCACAGTTAATCAGTAATTGATCAGTAAAGCCGATTGAATGGTAAGTCTGGTTTTGTGCCTTGTCTCCAGTCTGCAACATTCAATACAATTTCAGATTCCTGAGACTGTGTGTTAACACTGGAAAAAAATTATCTGCCCTTTCCTGCATGTTGAAAAAAATACAGTAATTTCATGACTATAAGGTACACCGGATTATAAGGCACGCAAATTTCCGAACTTTGGCGCATATATAAGGTGCACCGGACTATAAGGTGCACTTTAGTTTTGCAGCGAGGATCCGCCACTGGCTCCCCCTGTGCGGTTGCTGGCTGCGGCCCCGCTTCCACCCGGCAGCCGCGGCACCAGGGGCCCGCCTCCACTTAGCAGCCGCGGCCCTGCAGCCCTGCCTTCACCCGGCAGCTGTGGCACTGCAGCTCCGCGGGCCTGCCTCCACCCGGCTGCTGCAGCCTTGCAGACCTGCCTCTACCCAACTGCCGTGGCACCGCAGCCCCGCCTGCACCCACCGGCCGTGGCCCTGCCGGCTCCCCCCGTGGCTCGTGGCTCACGCGTCCGGGTTGACAAATTTCCGAACTTTATCCATATATAAGGTGCACCAGACTATAAGGGACACTTCCAGGTGCAGGCCAAAATTTTAGTCAAAAGGTTGCACCTTTTAGTCATGAAATTACTGTACTTTCTACAATGATTGTTGCTAAAGATTTTAGTATTCTTATATTCATGGACTGAAATGTGTTCATATGCAGACTATCTTTTAGGATGCTAGTAGAAAAAGAATAAGGATATAATTATTAAAATTTATCAACTCTCAGAAAACTTGCTTTGCTGTGCTTTCTTACAGCAAAAAATGGTCTTAGAATTTGAATGATGAGTTGGACATTCACCCTTAAAAAGTGGTTGTGCAAACTGTCAGCAGAAATGTCCAACGAAAGTCCAACAAAACTTCTTGTTAATTGTAACAGTAATTGTTAAGGTGATAGTAGTGTTTATTAGGAGAGGTGAAATAACAGACATTCATCTGGTATGTGATGCATACATGCATACTGGTTGTGCTAGGGCAGTTAAAATTGGTAATAAAGCTGAGGGCCATGGTGAATGTTTGATAGTCCTGTGGTAATGATACATGTACTCAGCTGTTCTTGCTTATGTCCCCTGATCCTCGTGTCCTAGACTGTCCTATCTTTTGCTGTGAAGGCTAAACTCAGATACACCTCCAAATAAAATCCCCAGATGGGGCAATGCAAAGTCACAAAAACTATGACTTTCTGAAGCTGGTGGCTTACCCTCTGAACTGTTCTGAGTGACAAGGAAATCATTCTGACAGCTTGGTTTTCTTTGCACGTCTGAATGATGACAGCATATTACATATTCTACATATATTATATAATAAAGGTGTCGCACATAATGATGTTACATATTTTATAGCAATAATGGCTAGATGCAATTGCATAAAAATTGCTCTTTATATGCAGTAAAACTTTGTGTTATGTATGAAATGAAAAATCTTTTTCAAATTTTGGTGAGACATGTTATTTTGAAATTTACCTTGATCACTAGTCTTATTCTGTTAGTCTTTTGTTTTCCCAGAAAAAGGAAAAGAGTTGCCTCCTTAATGTGCAATGTAACAGGAAACATTGTTCATTAGGAACTTAAATTTTCATATTTGTTTTAATGAGATTGAATATACCTGCTATGGAAGATGTTTAATATGGCAAGATTTTGAATGTACTCAATGGAAGGTCTCTTTGATACTTGTGCTTTTGGTTTAAAATTTCTATCTTTTTCCTTTAGCTGAAGTAGTGTCTTCTCCAGTATTTTTTGATGAACTTCTGTTAGTAGATAGAGTGGTGGAGTGCATACTTCATACAGAAATAAAAATGAACATTTAAAAAGTGAGCAATCTGTTTTGAGCAGGTATGCCTGAGAGGTTGTTAGAAACAGTTTTGGGGCATGATGTCATTGACAGAGGAGGAGTAAAGGATTGCATCATTTTACATAATGTGACAGAATAAGGAAAAGAGGGAGTTTTCCTGGAAGCTAGAGGAGAACAACTGAAGCATGAAATAACTAGTTTCATGAGGGTTTGTATAAGAGAGATACGCAGTTGATGAGAGGAGACAGAGAAAGGCTCTCTTGGGATAGCATTTCTGACAGTGTAAGATGCTCAATGTTCTCCAAGTCATTGCAAAAAGGGGAGTTTTTTGGGTTTTTTTTGGTGTGATGTCTTTAGGTTATATGAAGAGAAGTAGTTGACTTTTCAAATGTATGCATACCTTTTAAATGTTTTCTGCTCTTAAGTGGGAATACATGGTAAGTAAAAGTTCACCAATTTGAAAACACTTAAAATGACATTTCAATGATCCTTAGCAGAGTGCAGTTAATATTGTAGCCCTCAAATTTGGATATCTTAAATTTCTATGGAAATTGCTTTTTTCATATGCTTAGTAAGTGACTCAGGTTTGAGTTTGTATTTTTGTTGCACAAAACCTAGCTAGACTGAGTTGTTAGTTCTTAAGTAGAGACAGGGCTTTTCATAATAAATCTGTAATTTATTTTTTATAAAACTGGAAGTGTAATGACACAGTTTGTAAGGTGGTAGATGTCACAATTTTTGGTTTTACTGTTTTTTATTGGTGTCGTGGGTTAACCCTGGCCAGATACCAGGCAACCACAAAAGCCATTCACTCACTCCTCTCTGCAACTGGACAGAGGAGAGAAAATTTAACAAAGGGTTCATGGATTGAGATAAGATCAAGGAGAAATCACTCATCAAATACTATCAAAGGCAAAACAGGCTCAACTTAGAGATATAACGTAAATTTATTACTAACAAAATAGTAACAGGATAATGAGAAATAAAATAAGCCTGTAAAGCCACTTTCCCTCCACCCCTCTCTTTGCCAGCTCTATCTCTTACCCCAGCAGTGCAGGGAGACAGGGAATGGGGGTTATGGTCAGTTCATCACCTGTGGGTTCTCTCACTGCTCAAGGAGTTGTTCCCATGCTGCACCATGGGGTCCCTCCCACAGGAGACAGTTCTCCACAGACTTCTCTGATGGGAATCCGTCTGACAAACAACAGCTCTCTGCAAACTGCTGCAAAGTGAGTTCCTCCCATGGGCAAACAGTCCTCCCAAAGCTGCTATGATCTGGGTCATTCTTCCATGGGGTGCAGTCCTCCAAGGATAGCTACTCCAGCCTGGAAGCAGCGCCCCCTCTCTCCACTGGGACTCCCACTGGATCACAGCCTCCTCTAGGTCTCTACTTGCTCTGGCATGGGCACCTCACCCATGGGCTGTGCATCCCCTTGGATCCCCTTGGGCTGTGGGTGGATCTCTGCATCCCCTTGGATCCCCATGGGCTGTGGGTGGATCTCCGCATCCCCCCATGGGCTGTGGATGGATCTCTTCATCCCCCCATGGGCTGCGTGTGGATCCCTATGGGCTGCAGGGGGACAACTGCTTCACCATGGTTTTCACCACTGCCTGCAGAGGAATTTCAGCTCCAAAGCCTGGAGAATCTCCTTCTTCCCTTTCTTCTTTGGTGACCTTGGTGTTTCCATGTTGTTTTCCTTTACATGTTCTCACTTTCTCCTCTTCTCTGGCTGGAATTAAAACTACACCACAACCTTTGTTTTGATTTCTTCCTGAATATGTTATTGCAGACATATTAGCATCATCCGTAATTGGCCCTGCTTTGTCCATCTTCAGAGCCATCATGGATTGGCTCTGTCAGACATGGTGGAAGTTTCCAGCAGCTCCTCACAGAAACCACTTTTGTGAGCCCACTCTGCTGCCAATAACCAGGCCATGCAAAACTAGTACAATTGGCAAGCATTAAAACCATGACAAATTTCCATTTGACAAAGGTAATGTAAAAATTTTTGCAGAATATTCAGATACATTTTTTGAGAGCAATGTTACATTGAGGCATAGTAACACAACAATTTCCGGGTAGGGTACTGAAAGTTCCAGGGATTTATGGCTAGAATACTTCATAGTTTGCTTCTAGGTGTGCCTGAAGCAGTGCAGCCATGAGTGAAAACTACAGCTATATGACGGCTGTGAGTGACCTCAGTGAGGTGAGTCAGTGTCAAATCAGGTCTGTACCAGTATCCTCATTATAGCTGGTGCTACTTGGCACCCCTGATGGCTGTCCCAGTGGAGTTACTGAATCAAAGCACCAGGCTGGTCTCCTTGTTTGATGTGCAGTGCCAAGAGTTAGCTGAAAAACTTTGTTTTCTGTTCTCCTGAAGAACCATTTATTATGGTTGAGTAAAATGTGCTTTTCGCTGCTGACAAGGGATCGCCATGTATTTGTACGTAGAATTTTTAAGTGGAGCAATAGTGAAACATCAAGACCAAGTATTATTATGTATACATGTGAAAATGCTGAAGCACCATCAAAGCATCATTGTACATCTCTGTGAAAATACTTGAATGATTGATGATCATTTGAGAGAAATTAGATGAGAGATTAGATGAGATAAGAGAGAGATTAGATGAGATAAGAGAAAGATTAGATGAGATTCTATTTATTTTGTTGAAGCTGTGTTAATGCTTTACTTTTTTTTCTGTGTGGATCCCTCTCAGTTGAGTAAAAGGAAAAAAAAGATTTATAAAGCATTGCTGAATACCAGAGATTAACTGAAACCTGCAGAGCCTGAAATGCTTTAGGAGACATTAAACTCTTTCTCATTCTGCTCTTTCATGTAGTTAAGAGCAGATCAAGGCCTGTCTAGCAGAATTGCTATGCTATGTGTCATAATATAATAAAATACTGTGTTATGACCTGAACAAAGGACCTGAACCCAAGTTTCTGTATTATTTTCCAGCATTGTTATTTCCCAAGAATTCTGCAAGCTTTTGAAGTTGTTGCACAAGAAAATCTGTAAAGGTCCCACAACCTTAGTTGCTGTAAATAACTTTTTATTCTTTTTAAAATAGTCTAGATTTTCTATATTCCCAGTGTTCATTTAAAATTTTATTACAGTAATTTCACAATTATAAGCCACACCATTTTGACTAAAATTTTGCTCCCACCCCAGAAATGCGGCTTACACTCAGGAGTGGCTAATATGTGAAAAATTTTCTGAAATTTTCAACCCTGGAAATGCAGCTGAGGTGCCGAACACCTGCCAGTAAAATCCGGTGTTGCGCGATTGTTACAAATTGGTTACCCTGTTGCGTGGTGGGTGGAGGAGGGCTTAGTGCTGGCAGTGCGGGGAGGGAGGCGGGGGACTCTGTACTGCCATCCCCGCGACCCGGGGCAGAGGCAGGGGACTCTGTGCCAGCAGCGCAGTGTGGGGAGGGAGGCAGGGGCTCCATGCTGCCATCCCCATGGCTCGAGGGGGAGGTGGGGACTCCGTGCTGCCATCCCCGCGGCTCGAGGGGGAGGCGGGGGCTCTGTGCTGCCATCCCCGCAGCCTGGGGCAGAGGCGGGGGGCTTCGTGCTGCCCTACCCACGGCCCAGGGGAGAAGCGGGGGGCTCCCACCCCCGCCTGCCGCCGCAGGAACAGGCAGGCTCCGCTCCTGCCTGCCGCCGCGGGAGCAGGGGGGCTCCTTCCCCTCCTGCCGCCGCCGCCGCCGTGTGTGCCGGCGGGCTCCATCCCCACCTGCTGCCACCGCCGCAGGTGCTTGCGGGCTCCATCCCCACCTGCCACCATGGGGCAGCGCCGGGCCAGGGCGAGTGAGCCCGGCGGCAGCGGCGGCCGGCCCCGAGCGGCCCCACTGAGTGGTCCCACTGAGCTGGGCCACCCGGCCCCGTCGGCAGCCCCGAGCGGGCCGAGCCCGCCCGAACCGAGCCAGTAAACCCCGCGATCCTGCGATTCTGTTACTAATTGGCAACTTTGTTGCACGTGGAGCATCGCTGCACATGACAGAGTGGCTTATAATCAGGTGCGGCTTATATATGGACAAAGAACAAAATGTTGCCGACACCTGGAGATGAGGCTTATAGTCAGTGCAGCTTGTAATTGTGAAATTACTGTATGTTTTTCTTGTAGAATGTCAGGATTACTTAAGAGGGAGTGAACATGTTGAATATTTTGAGAAGTTAGATTGCTTATCTGTAGCAGTTGGGAATTCATCAAAAAATTACCATGCTATTACCTAATAAACACCCCCCTCCCCCAAATGAGAGCTAATATGATAGGTATTTTCTGCTTTTTTGCATCCTTAAACTACAGTCTCTGAAATTGTCTTAGCTTTCTATGTGGTATCCTCAAGTCATTAAATATTAAACCCTACAAGTCTTGTTTCTCGATTTATAAGAAAGGAGCTAAAAGCTCTTCATAGTTTTCTATGTTTCTAAAATATTCTGAATATATTAAATTCTATTCAAGTACTAAGTTTAAATATTTTCACTTAAGCAAGGCAACTTGGTTTAGTCAGATTTTAACCTTCTGAGATTGCCTAAAATGATTACAATACTCTCTAAGTGACTCTTGTAGTCTTAGCAGCTTTTGAAGGTTTCACCAAGACCTGATAAAAATCCCCATTAAGTGTTGCTATGTAATGTTTTGATATGCTCTCTCATTTCAGGATTCTTAGAACTATAAGCTTGGCTCTTTTTCTTGGTGTTTACCTTTCCTGCTTTTTTCACTAAGCACTGTTTTTGCAATATATTGAGACAGAAAGGATAGTAGATTTTCATACTAGGTAAGTATGGTCATAGAAGATAAATCCTCTATTGACCAAAGAAAACATTGGAAGACTGAAAAAGAAAGTGGAAAGAATTCTGCATATCTGGGTAGTGCAGAAGTCATGTGACTGTAAGAAATAAATTTTTTTGACATTTTTTAACGTAAGCTGCTTCCTGTTCCATGTTCCTATGTAACGGTTTATTATTTATTATTTATTTGAGATTTTTCTGGGAAATGGATTTACAGATCATATAAATAAAAACTTGAAGTCAAAAGAAAATTGAGGGTAAATTAAGAACATTTTGAGAATGCCTGTGTGTAAGAGCCAGTTTTTATTTGAATATAGGCATAAAGAATGGTAGACTAGGGAAGAGTCTTTATTTTCTAATAAATATTCTGAATTCTTCGTAAAATATTTTATTTTAAATAAATGTGTCACCTAATAGATTGGTCCTTTTCATCACTATCATCATTGTTACTATCCTATCAAAAGAAGAGTTGATATTTTTATTTCCTTTCATAAGGTAATAAATCTTTCATCGCTGTGTATGTGGTTTGATTAATTGAAGTGTATGAGATAGCCAAGATGCTTAAAATTATGTCTTCTGTTCCACAAAGAAACAGGACTTCAGAGAACTGGCCTGAACATTGTAATATAGTCATTATAGCCTCATAAAAAGCATCTGGTTTTAGTGAGAATTTATATTCAACGAGATGCTTATATCCACCTTGGTACACACAAGCCAGTGCATAACAAACACATTATATACAGAAGCTATAATTTCACACAGCTGAAACACTGACACCAAATGTCATCCTAATAATTTTTCAATCTTTTTTTTTTCTAATTTGCAAACTCCTGAATGTTTTCCAGCTGAAGCATCTCTCTACCAAAGAGTAAATTTCTATTTACTTAAAATTTACTAATTTTTCCATTAACCTTTTCTACTCACAAAAGTTTGGCAGATCACAAATAAAAAGCTGTCACAAGCATCTTAGCTATTCACGTATTTATAACTTGTTTAAAGAAATGTAAGAAAATTTCTAGCAATAAATTAATATTGTTCAGACTACAGTAATTTCACGATTACAAGCCTCACTGAGTATAAGCTGCACTTCTGGGGTGTCGGCAACGTTGAGGTCTTTGTCCATATATAAGCTGCACCGGATTATTAGCCGCACTTTCTTTCGCAGTGAGGATCCACGTTGCAACTTTCACAAAGTTGCCAATTAGTAACAGATTCGCAGGATCACGGAGTTTACTAGCTCAGCCCTGCTCGGGGCGGCCGCCAAGGAGTGGCCCCAGCCCCACTCGCCGCTGCCACCAGGAGGCAGGGGAGCAGCGTGCCTGGCCAGTGCTGCCAGGAGGAGGGAGAGGGGCTTGCCCGGCCGGTGCCACCGGGAGGAGGGAGAGGGGCATCCCTGGCTGCTACCACCAGGAGGAGGGAGAGGGGCGTGCCTGACTGCTGCCACCGGGAAGAGGGAGAGGGGCGTCTCTGGCTGCTACCTCCGGGAAGAAGGAGAGGGGCGTCCCAGGCTACTGCCGCTGGGAGGCGGGAGAGGGACATCCCTGGCTGCTGCCACTGGGAAGAGGGAGAGGGGCGTCCCAGGCTGCCGCCGCGAGGAAGTGGGAGAGGGACGTCCCTGGCTGCTGCCGCTGGGAAGAGGAAGAGGGGCATCCCTGGCTGCTGCCGCTGGGAAGAGGGAGAGGGGTGTGCCTGGCCGGTGCCACCGCCGCGCCCCCCAGGGCTGGGCAGCACTGCCGCTGCACCGCCACTGCCCCTCTGCCCGGGGCTGCTGCTGGCTTGGACTTCCGGGTTGGGAAATTTCCAAAATTTGTTCATATATAAGCCGCTCCTGAAAGTAAACCACACTTCTGGTTTGGGAGCAAAATTTTAGTCAAAATGGTGCGGCTTATAATCGTAAAATTACTTGGATCAATTGCTAGAGCACTGCTTCAGAGCCACTGACATGGATTACTGTCTGCTGGGGAACTGGACAATGGCAATTTATAATTTTATCCAGGTCTCATTTATTTTCATCTCCCACATATGGAATTTTAAAATTCATTCATTTGCATGAGTCATGAAGGTAGAAACACTGCCCAGTTGGAAAAAGTGGTACATATTTTCAAGGAAATTCCTCTCATTACATTGAGGAAGAAACACAATTTAAAAAATATGTAACTATATAGCTTAAACTGGTTAAAGTATCTTAAGTGGATCATTGTGTTTTTCAGGAACTATCAGTTCTTATGCTGAATAGTTGTATTCCGTTATGTTCTGGACAAAAATCAATTCAAAACTGTGTGTGTGATCATTATATCCCTCATGGAAAGTTTTCATTCATACAATTTCCCAGGTTTTGTGCTTTTTAGTAGATGGATTTGTTCTGCCCTAATGAGGAGAACATTGTGTACCTGAGTGTTCTTCCATGTGGTTGGATTCATAAGTGTCTTCCTTTTAATGGAAGCTTTTTCTCTCCTCATGGAATGGGCATTCTGTTCTGCAGGTACTGCTTAAAAATGCAGCAATATTTTGATTAATCTTTTTAAGTCTGTGAAATTCATCGAGATTTTGAGAAACAGATAAAATGTGTAATTGTATGTCACCTTATATATAGGCAAAACGCAAAAGTTTGAGATTAGATACCCAAGAAAGCATCGGAAACCTCAGAGATCATAGGATCATCAGATAGCCTGAGTTGGAACAGACCCATCAGGATCATTGAATCCAGCTCCTGGGAGGACACCCAAGAAATCCATCCTGTGCCTGAGAGCATTGTGCAAACACTTCTTGATCTCCATCAGGTTGAGCTCTGCGTGATTGGACGCTAGAACCTGTGGAGAAAATGTGTTATCTTCTCCCTTGCCATTCCTCTTTTCCTTGTCTGTATAGGAATATTAAGAAACAACCTCTTTAAATCTAAGGAAGAGCAGTAAGCACAAAATTGCATGTTGAACTACTCACTCCCGTGATCAGATGCCTAAATCCAAAATACACTGTTTTACCTGCTTATGATTCAGTGCACCTCATTCTCCCAATTATTTTTAAAATTACAAATGCCACTAGAAACATGTTTGATCCCATGGCAGGAACTTGGAATTCTTTTCCTGATGAGTAAATATTAATTACAAGGTTTGTTCACTCCTGTTCCATTTTGTCTTCTCTAGGTCCAAGATCTGCCCTTTCTTTTCTGCACCTAGGCCTTGCTTGAGTAAAGGCCCTGCTAAGCAGGGCAAGTACCTTAGTAGTCAGGACATTCCTGCTGAAAGTGTCCTGCATACTGAAAAAAAATATTTTTTGGTCAGTTTTTAATTTCTTTAAGATCAAACAGGAAGGGAGTAAAGAGTTAAAGTAGAAGTACTACTGAGGGGTGGTTTGGACCAGTTTTCAATGTTGACATCTGAAAATAGATTAACTATTACTTTGGGAATAGCCCTGTTGCTTCTGAGACAAGTTGAGTGCTATTACCTAATTCCTGCTAAGCAAGGGGGAGAAATGGAATTGTTATAATTAAACTTGAGGCTATTTATTTGTTACTTTCTTACAGGAAACAGATTCAACCTCTTCTAGGACAGTTTAGCCAGTCAGAGGCTTTGTTAATGTCATCTGGGGTTGAGCCAGGGACTCTGGATGGTGTTCTCCTAGATGCTGGCTGTTCTTCTATGCAATTGGATACACCTGAAAGAGGTTTTTCCCTGCAGAAGGATGGACCTTTGGACATGAGGATGGATAGTGACAGGTACATTATAACAGAGAATTTCCTGAATGCCAAAAACTGTCTGCTCAGCAACCCCTGTGCATTTGCTTTCCTCTTAAAATGAAGAATTCTTGTCATCAATGACATCTAATTTTGCATTTCTTTTGGCAAAAAAGTTGTTTTTCTGTCTCAGTGCTCAGCCCTGGTTATTGTCTTCACTTTCTTTGAAATAAGAGAAAGGTTCCAGTGATGAGTAATTAAACCAATAATGTTTTATTAACTGTTCTTTTCAATTGTAACATTTTTGCAGTGTATGATGTATATACACAGTCACAGGAACATCTCTCTTTTCATTGCCTATTATTTGAACAGTTTCTCTGCCTGTGCTTGATCTGCAGGCTCACAACTTCTTGCTGCAGTCCCTTTCCTTTTCTGCCACGCTTGCTATTTGTGGAAACTTCACTTGAGCAGGTTCAGTTGCTCCCTCAGGAAAGGAGCAGCATCCTTCTTCTGTGCTATGACCATCTTATCCAGCTGCTTCTCTGTAAAAGGAACATAATAAAAATAAATAAGTAAAATCCTATCCATTATATCTGCTAGTTTAATCTGCAGATAGCTACATTACTTCTAACATGCTGGTATTATGCATGCTTCCATGCCCATTTGCCATTATATTTGTTTTAAGTTTTACTTAGCAAAGCTATCAACTTCCTGTCTCTGTGTAGGAGTTACATCAGGCTTACTTAATTGTCAAACTTATGGTTATTGAGTAAATCACCTGTATTTAAATTTAGATTGACGTTTAGTACTTTCAAGAGCATGAACCATCAGTTGTGGAATGATAATTTCCACTTTTGCAGCGTTTTTCATCTTCAGACAATGTGATGTATTTCTGCAGCATTTTTCTTTTTGCATGAACAACCAAAGATCTGTCTTGTATGGATGATGGCCATACTGCATGGTGCATTACATGACAGAGAATGACAATTTTTTTCTCAGTGTTTTGATGAACATGGAGGTTTAAGAAATGCCATTTGTTCTTTCACTGCTCACAAGAGCCAGTGGGAAGCCTCAATACAAAAGCCAATGGGAAGCCTCAATTTCTAAGGAATTAGCTTACCATATTAATGTTAAGTTTTAACACAGCAAATTTCATGATACTTGCTTTTTCTGCTTTTGTGCAAAATGCTCCCATGATTCTCCTGGGATTCAGTTGTCATATTTCAAGAATCTGAACTCTAGGCTTAAATATAAGTCTGATGCATCATGAGAAAACAAACACAGAACAGAAGCGTAAGAACAAAGGATACCTGAGGCATAACAAAAGCCTTACACTCCTTACACTATGGTTGTTGCTATGATACTACTTGCCTCTAAGTTTTGTTATCTTTTGTAAGATACTGCAGGGGAGTGAAAAATGCCTGAAAGAGAAGAGAATTTAGAAGAGAATTTATTAAGTAGTTTGTATGTTTTCTCTGATTAGTAAACACATAGATGATGTTCATAAGAGACCTTGAACTATTTCAGTAGCGAAGTGACAGAGATATACATATACAGATTGAAGGCTTTCACTGCTTAAATTTTAGTAAGTCCTGTAATTTATATGATTATGTCATTTCTGTTATCTCAGGAGACTATTTATATATATTCTTATGCCTTTCAATAAAAAAAATATGTTTAATTATCTTCATTAGCAATTGTTTTCATTAACAGGAGATGTGAAAGAAAAGATCCTTGAAATCAGTTCTGGCTAGAAAACAAGATATGATGCAAGGTGGCTAAAATGAACCCATAAGAGGCAAGTTTATATTCTAAAGCTGGCTAAGTAGAAAGGTCACCCATAATTTCCATCCTAGCACGATACTGGAATATATTTATTCTTGTCACCCTATTAAGCATAGTTTATGATAATACTTGGAAGTTAAAACTGTTCTAATTGAAGTTGAGGAACAAACTCCATTTAGACCAGCAAGAAAAAGGATTTAAAAGGTGCAAGCTGTTTTCACAGAGTTGCCATCTCCTAGCTGAAAACCTCAAAGGCACTTACTTGTATGCAGTGTGTGTGTGTGTTTGACTTTATGTCTCAACGCTATGAAGCTTCACCTCTTGTCAATGAAAACTGACGTCAGTGAACTAATTGGCTCTTGTTGTGCGTAGGTACCCTGACATGCCCACTGCTGCTGATGTTGTGAATGCTTTAGATCAACAGGCACTTGCGTCCATCCTGAGAACATACGGGGAGGAGAGGCACGCTAAGAAAATCGCTGCAGCCATCGTTCAGGCACGCAGCATATACCCCATCACCAGGACTCAGCAGCTTGCAAGCATTGTTGCAGGTACCCTCATTAATTCTTCACAGTGGCTGCTGAGGAGGAAAAAAAAAATATTAATCCCCAAAGTCCCAGAGGGATCTATTTGTACTTGAAATCGTGCAGGATCTAATCCTGCCTGTTCTGCTCTGATGTCAGCTCTCTTCTGCTCTTTTTTTAAGCTCCCATTTTTTTATATATTATAGTTTAACAATTAGTTTAATAATAGATTTAACAAGAAGCAATTTATCATTTTGTCAGCCAAGTTGAACCACAGAATGACAGCAGCCTTGGATATTCTTTATCCTGGCTATTGATCCTGGCTATTTTCAAAAATCAGATATGTCATATCTGTCTTAGTTTAAAATTTCTGTATTTTAATATTTTAAGGGGAGGTACCATGGCAGTTTCCAATTATGAATAAAATCAGATAATTTCTGTATTTTTAAAGAATCAGGAAGCACAAAGCAATACATGGCATGCTTCACCTTGTGCATGCCAACTAGATCAACCTGAAGAGACTATTGAAACACTTCATCTTCCTTGTTCCTTACTGTAAACAACTTGAAGAACATGCATTTAGGCAGGAACAGTGATTATATCAAGAACCTTTACATTTGTGTTCCTAAGTAAAAATTTTCAAGAACAAATGTAAGACATTAATCCCATTCATTGACATAATACGTAACGTCAGGATGTTTTTATTTTCTTAACCAAATGATGAAAATTACTACATCTTGTCATGAATTAGTCTAAACTGCTGACTTTGAATATAGACCTTTAAAATTCTAATCCAAATTTAATATTTGCTAAAGAACTGTGTAAAATATTTTATCAGTATCCTGAAGAGCTGAAAAAAAGAAAAATTTATGGCATTCTTAAAAATTTGTATTACTTAAACTGGAAGTCTAAAGCACTTAAATTTAATGACAGAAAAATTAAAAGGTTTGGGTTTGTAGAAGTCAGGATACTTTGGCAAAATGCCCAGTCAACCAAGGCCCAAAGTTTAGCTGATATGATAACAGAACCTGAAGAGACAGTGCTTGCTGTTGTAAGCCCCTGCTGTAAATACAGTGAATATAAGCAATCTTAAAAATATCAAAGAGATAAAGTACTACATGACTTTTATAAACCTTACATTTTTAATATCATCATTAGCAATATCCTGAAATAATAATTTTGGGCTTTGTTATATATATCTCATGCTTTTTGAAAAACTGTTGATTAAGGAATTTGAAGCAACCATATCACTGTGTTAAGGATATGTTATGTGTTACAGACAAGCAACTCAGTAATTCTGAAATAATTCTGTGCCACAGCTTAAACTAAGGAAATGAAAATACTAGTGTATAAAAGACATGAACATTGAAGTTGTATTCATGTTTAATGTGCTGCATGTGAGTCATTTGTTAATGGTCAGTTTCAGTGACAATGAGAAGGATTTTTTTTCTCTCACTTTAAATTTTCTGCTATATTTGAAGAGCTTCTTGATCCACGAGTCAAGTATGCATCGCATCAGGTAGTGTACATGCCAAAACAATGAGTCCAACACACATCTGCCAAGACAATAAATATGTATTTTTTGTGTGCTATTTTTGGAGCACAGAAGTTGTTACAACAATTTTAGAGCTTTTACAGTGATCCCTGTTTGCATAAAACTTCTTCCAATTTTAATTTGACTCATCCAGTAAGGAAGCACTGTGATGGATCCCATCCATTTTTGGACTGATTAAGAAAACCTCAAGGAAATTTTTGTAATTGTGATATACTTTGATTCATTTATCATCTAGCATTAATATATATTCTTACATGAAATTATTTTGGTGAAGTTATTGGGATAAGCCAGAGCTAAAGTGCCAGAGACCATAACTACAGAAACCTCTTGATGGCACAGCCCAAAAAACCACTGACTAATTCAGGACTTTAGCAGAGTAAAATTTATGACCTATATTGGTTAAATGTTATGTCTTTTAAAAAATAAAATATTAATTAGAATAATAAAGTCTTGCATTTTAGATTTTGCAGATTCTTTGAGAGCCTGGTTTTCTTCCAGAGTGAGATCATTATTTTTGCCTAGTGTAGGAACCAGAACACAAGCAAAACAATCTAGCCAATGAAGCTGGGTGTCAGTATCTGAGAATTTGTGTAGTGTCCATATTTCTTTCTCCTCTTATTAATTACTTTGGCTTCAGATTTTCTACAGCTCCCAAGTTTTATCTTAAGTTCCAGCTGGTAATCAGAATCACAGTGAATCCAGATTTGGACTAACCTGAACTTGGGAAATTTAATTTCTTTTTATAGAATGCTAGACTTCTGGTCTTTCCTACCACCCCTCAAAAGGTTAGAACATGTATTGCAGTTCCTAATCAATTGGGAGATAAAAGTGAAGGATGTAGTTTAAAAAAAACCCAAGGAAACAAAACATCATTAGAAAATTTGTCTTTCTCTTTGTGTTTATAAATATTATCTGATAGGCTTCTGATATGTTTAAATAAGATCTCTATGAGCTATGAAATCTGCAGTAGGAGGAGGTTTTGGTTCAGTCTTGGGAACAGCATCTCTTCCCAAAGCACAGTCGAACTCTTCTCATTGTTTATCATTTCCTCAGAGGTACTTGCATCATTGAATGCTCTGTAAATACTGAAAATCAGTGCTTCTCAGCTGAAGGGTTGTGAATAGATGTGTGAAAGTTGATTAAGAAGCACTTCCTGATGTCTTTTGTTGTACCTCATTGAGTTTTTTGGAAACAATAGGTCTTACTGCATGTGCAGGAAAACTCATTAAAAATGGTGAAATGTTTAGAATTTTATTTTCATATGCTTTTTCTGTACAACTAATGGTCTATTTAGATTCCTTTTCAGGGGACGATATACCTTTTAATCTATTAATTTTTTTACAAAATTTATAATTTATGAGCATTGTTTAGATACATAATCTATTAAAAGACAATTTTGATATCCTGTAATCATTTGGCCTTAACTTGAAAGGAGTTGATGATGACATGTTAAAGAAATTTTAAAAGTTTAAAAATAACTCGAATCAGTACAGTCAATTTCATTCAGACTGGTTGACTTTTACACACTTTAATTATCAGTTTGGAATTTGTAATATTGCCTGAATTTCAGATGAGGGAGAATAAACACTGTACTGAGGGAGCCTAGACAAAAAGACATTAGTTACGTCACAGAAACTTATTAAATGCAGTGCTAATTCAACAGGCGAATTCCTGCAAACAGGTGCGCGATCTGAATTAATCTTTAAACTCTCTCACTCTCTTACACTTTGGGGACTTTAATAGCTCATATTGACAGGCACAGAGCATTGCTAATTTCATTCACAAGCTTTTAAAATTTCAATACATTTCAATATGTGAACCTATTAGATGGTTTCAAAGTGTAAGTTTCATCAGGGCATCCTAAAACTAAAAATGGTTATTTCTCTCACTGGGATTTCAAGCCATTAATCTAGCCAGAAGTGTGGTGTTTTTATGAATGAAATTCATTTTACAAACTTCCTATACAGATTTTTTTTTTTAAATGATTTTGTACATTGAACAGCCAGTTACCAGGAAGGATTTTCTTTAAGTGTCTTGGTAACTGGAGGGGACTGGGTGAGAAGTGATGTGCCTGAGCAGAAATCACAAACAGATTTTTATTTAACTAAACTAGGGGAGTAAGAGTGATAGTAGAATTTTTCACCTGTGGAACATAGATCAGAATCTACAGCCTCTACTAAAAAGCTGAAGGCCAGTGTGACAGAAATAACTACCAGAGATCATGTTTGTTAGTTAATCCCAGTCTTTAACAACAGACCAGTAAGTCTTTGAACACTTGAACAGTTTGATGTTGTTTTCAGTCTGGGAGGTTTTGGTTGCATAAAACTGCAAAGTGGCTGCATTTCTTAACCAATTTCCTGAATATTAGTATTCTGTACTTTATTATAGGACCTGCAATGCTCTTTGTGAATGTTCAGCTGAGGCATGTAAGGTTGTGTTTTACTTACAGAATATATCTGGGCTTTAATTAATTGTTCTTCAGTGTGTGATAAATTATTCATAGTAATAAATTAATGTCACAGTTAATTGTCATAGAAGGTTATTATAGGAAGAAACTGCACTCAACAGTCATGGCAGGATAAGTGGAAGAACTTTCCAAAGACCTGTGTCCTAGCTGTGTTAATAACCTGCGTGTCATTGTTCTTTTATTTATCTATTCTATTGCAATTGCAAAATATCAGTATCCATGGTCAGACCAATGAAAATCTATGCAGATACCAGCATATTATGTCCATTTACATTTTTACAAAGACTTTTGAAGTTGAATTTAGATTCACAGAATGGTTTGGGTTGGAAGGGACCTTAAAGACCATCCAGTTCCAATTACCCTGCCACGGGACAAGGACGCACTAGACCAACTTGCTCAAAGCCTCGTCCAGCCTTGCCTTGAACATTTCCAGAAATGGGGTATCTTAGCTTCTCTGAGCAACCTGGTCCAGTGTCTCACCTCCCTTAAAGGAAAGAATTTCTTTTATCCTCTAATCTAATTCATTCAATAGTTCTGAGCAGTCTACTAGTGTTTGTAGTTTCTTGGGATACCTTATGTTCTGTGATATTTCATACTCCTTTTAGTTGAGGTCTCTCATCAAAATGAACTTTGTGACTTCCACAATGAGAGGATAGATTCTTTTTGTGATTCATAGTAAATATAGAAGGTTATATTCTCAAGGACATATATTATATTAACTAGCTAACATAACTTTTTCTAGAGTTTGTAAATGAAACCTAGCTTCTGCAGGCTACATCTGTTTACTCTGTCTTGTGAGACAGCTTCAAGCCACAATCTCTCATGCAGTTGTTTGTTGGGAGAAATCAATCCTGTTGCCAAATTCTGTCTTGAAGGATTCAGACATCTGAATGTGTGCATCTAATAAAAATTATTTAATCTGGTGATTTAAGGTCTGACAAGCCTTGACATTTTCTGCTGTGTAGAAATGTGAAAGCACATCAGTACCAGCTGCATTTTCTAAATTTCTCACGGTATTTTTGTGAACATTTGAAGAAATACAGGTGTAGTGTTCAACAACTGCTATTCCCAAACAAGGATACCTCTTTTAAACTTCAAGTAATTAATTGAAAGATAGTTATTACCAGATAGACATTGTCTTCAGTTATCTCTGCTGTAAAGAACTGCAGTTATCTGAAAGGCAACAGGTAAAATTGTGTCCATCGTACATTGATTTTTTTCTTAAAAAGATAACATAATCACAAATACCAAACTGACATTGATTGCACTGAGCTGTAAGGTGAGACTTATCTATCCTATCTTTTTTCCCTTTATCTCGATTTCAGACATTATTTTTTAGTTCAAATTTGTGATGCTTTTAGAGAAGGAATGAATATAAAAGATTCTAGGGAACAAAACCCAACACTTAACCACAAACCATCTTAGTTTAATATGGTTTACGTTCAGAGATGTGAATTCAAAACATAAAATAAAGATATATTGCAATGAAGGAAGCTCACTACTCAAGGTTCAGTTTTGACTGTGTTTTCCTTTAAAGTAATCTCTCATGAGTGGATGTCAAGATGTAGATATATTAAGTTATTAACACGCATCTTTTAAAATGTATGACAGGTGCTTTCCCAGCATCAGCTCTCTATGCACGAAAGGATTTGCTTCAGAGACCTGCACATGTTGCTACTAAAACTTTTCAAGGTCTGCGAATATTTGTAAATGATGAGCTCCATGAACTTTTCATAGGACTGAAGACAGCTGAGAAGTTTCTAAAACCTGGAGGTCGCCTTGTAGCCCTCTCCTTTCATTCACTGGAGGATCGTATCATCAAACGTTTTCTTCATGGAATTGAAATGACAGAAAAGTACAATCTTGGCTCAAAGCAGAAGATAAGACAGGCTCTGAAAAATTCCTCCAAAGAAGATACACAAGAATCTCCCTATGGAAAATCCAACTCAAAGTGGACTTTTATACAGAGAAAAGTTCTCACACCTCAGGCCAAGGATATTCAAACCAACCCGAGAGGAAGGTCGGCCAAGCTAAGAGCTGCTATTAAACTCTAAACCAAAATATATGATTACATGATTTTACAATTTCCTTACATTCTATTTTCCAGAATTCTAACTGCACAGATAGTATTGAACTGGAAAAATAAAATGAAGTATTTTAGAAAACATTTCTTTCTTATCTTTGTGCTTCTTTTGATTAGGAAGTGGTATAGAGCATGAAAATGCAAAACAAATGCTTTAAATAATTATACAAAAAAGACATTTTTTTTTTAAAGAGCATCAAATACCAACTTTATAAAAATTACAGGTTTGATGTATTTTTAGTATTCCCTTTAGATTAATTTCAAAATCCTGACATTAACAGTCTAAATTCAGTAGCTAGTTGAGACATATTTTTATGAGGGTGGATTTCACACACCTAATTCTGATGTTTGGTTTAGTCTAGAGTAAGTTTAAACTAACCTAAGAATTCTTAATGTGTATGTCTCTGTATCCCAACTAACTTGTTGCATTAATGCCTATGGGAGAAGAGCTAATTCTTAAATAAAGTGACATCTATCCAGAAATTTGTAAATGGACTATTCCCTTTTTTTAAATAAATATTTACATCTGAGTGATAACCTGTTTTTTTAATGATTAATAATTGTAAATAATAACTTTATCTTAGGGGAAAAAAGGGTTCTTAAAAAAGCCACCATTTCTGTGCATAGATCCACTACACCTTTTAGGTGTTGATAGAATTATTATTAACCCATCAAAAAGGCAGTATTCTGGGTCTTAGGAAGTATTCTCCTTTGCTGGTGATTGTTTATTAAGAGGTAGGTATTCAATTATTTCAGGAAAGGCCCACTCTTAGCTCTTAACACTCTTAGCTTTCTGTTTGGGTGCTATATATACTAGTTTGTAGAACATTTAATAGAATTTCTTTTTTAGTTACTATGAAATAAATTTAGTTTTGGGTTTATATTTTATCTTAAAAGACCACTGTTTTTCTAGTTTTATATGCTACAAATGATTGGAAAATAGTATAAGTTTCAACTTCTTTGACCTATGACTCATCTCTCCAGGAAGAAGTCTTAATTTAGATAATCAAATTGGTACCAGGATTTCGTTTGTGATGTCTGAAACTTGGCTGGTAGAATAAAAAAATGCAATTTCTGACTCAGTGAAATGACTACTACACTGGTTTCTGAACAACATCATTCTGAATTCTTGATTTTCATCAAGCATCCTCTTTGTGTTGATTTAAATGATTACTTCATGATATATTTTTGGGTCATATTGACACATGCTGATATTTAAGTTCACTGTCTAATATACAATACAGTATATAGTAATATATAATATACAATATACAATACAGTGAAATAGCTGGATATTGTTTAATTCCTTGGTAAAGGTAAGTCATATAATGTATTCTTAGGTATAGATGATAACATCTATCATAAATCTGAAGTAACATTTAAATGATGATGGGCATTTCATTCTTTTCTGAAATTTCAATATTTTTCCACTAGCTTCATTATACATGCTGCTTAAATAAAACATTGCACTTCAAATAATATTACTTACTCTTGTCATCTCTGAGACAACAGACTGTACCCTGAATAGACTTTTTTTCGTGCAAACATTAAATATAAATGGATAAGGTTATTTTTAGCTAAGATTTCATACTGAAATGTATTTCAATTGTAGATTTGAAAAACTGTGCCTCCAGCATAGGCTTGGAAGAGTTGTAGTGCCATGCTGTGCGTTGTTCAGGACACACTTCAGAGAAAGACCATCCAGTTATAGCAAAATTTGAACCAGAAATTATATGAAAGCATTAAAATTCCTTATGCTTAAAACAGTGATTAAAATCCACACTTCTCATACCCAAATTTAAAGGCACAGTTTCTTAGAATAACTGAACTACTGTATACAAGATTGTGAAAACATCCTTCCTCATTTAGGAAAAGAGGCTTTTATTTACCTTTACATTGGAATTGCACAGCCATGACAGTATGCAATTTGTTCAGTTTTTCTCTTTAGAGGGTCTGTTTCTCTCTTCTCAGCATCTCATGATTTTCAGGTTTAAACCTGATGTATGGAGAGTCGTAAAATTTTAACTGCTGCTTGCCTGAAAAAAACCTCTTCTGGTAATATTTGGTTGAAGTCTTCTTGTATCTTTAAGTATTCACTTTATTTAATTTCATAAAAGTAGGGACTTCATAAAAGTAGGACACACAGATGTGCTGTGATAGGACAAAGGGAAACAGTTTTAGCTAAAAGAGGAGACCTTTAAACTAGATGTTAGAAAGGAATTCTGTACTCAGAAGGTGGTGGCTCTAGAACAGGTTGTTCAGAGGAGCTGTGGCTGTGCCATTGCTGGAGTTGTCCAAGGCCAGGTTGGATGGGGTTCTGAGCAACCTGGTCTAGTGGAAGGTGTCCCTATCCATGGCAGGGGGGCAGGGAACAGATGATCCTTAATGTCCCTTCCAACCCAAACCATTCTGTGCTTCTCAGTAAGTGACGTTAGTGACTTAGTAAGTGACTTAGTAAGTGACATTAAATTATGTGAAGGTATTAGGCATTTATCTTGTTAGCAGAACATGTCTACAGAGCACACCTTAAATTTTTCTAATGTGATAGATGTGACATGTTACTAAAGTTAACTGGTTTTTTTGCCACAATTGAAAATTATGTTTAAGAAGGAGATGGTATCTGGAAAATGTCTTGTTTAAAACCAATGCAAGATTATCTATCAAGAAAGAAAAAAGATTGTAGGCTGTGTTTGCAGGGAATATGACAAGAATACGGTCCTACAATGGGAAGAGTAGAAATGTCCAATATATGGAATAATTGTAGAGAACATCATGTGGTAGTTCTGGAGAGACAGTGATGCCATACAATATGTGCATGTAGAGCATGTTGCTGAAGAGTTTATCTTTTCATGTTAGTACTTCAGAAGAGTGGAAAAAAATTAAAAAGGATAAAACCCAGCTATAAGACTATTTGCATGCTTTGCAAACCTGCTTTCTATTGAATTTACTAGACAATAAAATTTAATTAGTTAATCCAAGTTATTGTAAAAGTTGGTATGCCATCAGAAGTACCTGCCTGGTAAAGAAATTTGCATAGAATAATTATTTTAAAAGTAGACACACTTATCTTGTGACTAAGATATTTATAATAAAGAATTAGTACATTTTAAAACATAATTTAACAGTATAAACACAATTGTCTGCATTTACAGCCTGTGAGGGCCTACTAACAATTATTACTTCCCTATTGCTTCCTAAAGAAAAAGAATCAGTTTCACTGTTTCATAATACAAGTAATATAAGGAATAAATATCTCTTCAGTTTTGGTTGTTTGGGCTTTTTTTAACTTTCTGTTGAGCATTGTATCAGTAAACTTTCACAGTCACATCTGCCAAGATTACCACTTGACTTGAAAAAAATCCCAGTCTGAAACATGAGTTTTTGTAAAGATGTATGGAGGTATTTCATCAATGGAAGTTGGAAGGAAAGGATTCCTAATGGAATACGAATGGCCAAAAGCTGACTTCAATGAGCACTGTTAGCAAGAGCCTCTTCCAGTAGCAAGTGTTGTATCAGATGTTTTGCATTCTGCTTTCTAGAGTAGCATTTATATGATTATTAATGATCCATATAATTGCTCTAAGATTACTTTTTGTACTAGGGAAAACATGATAATAAATGGAGAGTTTATGCTCTAAACTGTGTAGCAGCACAGCGAGAAGAGCTGTGCCCTCAGGAAAGGTGACGTGCAGGGGTGGGAGAATTGCAATAAGATGTGTTAGACACAGATTGTTGGTGATTTTATTAATTTAAATTTTAAGATAACTTAGTTGTTTTAAATAATCAGTTGTGAATCACTGTTTTTAGTATCACTGTGCAAAAGTACTGGTGAAAAATGAGACTATTTGAATGAACAGAGAAGTAATGAACCTGTAAGTCAGTTTTTCGCTGTCCATCTTACTTAACATCTTTACCTCTAGCAACAGTAAGAAAGGGTCTCAGACCTGGTTTTCTTGTGCTCTTCTCAAGAAGGAGCCCTTCAGTAGCTTTTGTACCATTTACAGCAGGATTTTGACGAGGATTTAGTGGAGTATGGGAGTCAGTCTTTATATCCATACATTTACTTTTTTATAAACCACTTGCTTAAAACTTATCTGTAAGTTAAAATAATATGAAATTAAATTTATAAGTCTTCCAGAAATATAATCAAATGCAGAGGCCCTTTTACACTGGAGTTATACTGCAATTAAAGCAGGATTTTGTGTATTAATTAAGACTTCTTTGCTACAAGTGAATCTTGTAAATAATTTAAATTAATGTAGAACAGCTTTTTCTCTTCCCCTTCACCCAGACCCTGTACAAGATAGAATAGAAAAATACATTTCATTTAAAAGAAATAGGCAGTAAAATTGAAAAGCTTTTAAGAAAATTCTTTATGAGGCTGATACGCAATTTTAACAAAATTTCATATATGCAGTATACTATTACTTTTTCTATTCACTGCTTAATTTTGCCTGTTTGGGGATAAACAGTAGCAGTGAGAGGACTCAGTGTCTGTACATGGATGTAGAGCATGGTTTCTCACGCATAATGAGAGGTAATAGTGGGAAGGTATATATGCATCCAAATATACAGTAAATTCACGAATACAAGCCGCACTGAGTATAAGCCGCATCTCTGGGTGTTGGCAAATATTTCGTTTTTTGTCCATAAATAAGCCGCACCTGAATATAAGCCGCTCTGTCGTTCGCAGCGAGGACCCGCGTGCAACAAAGTTGCCAAATAGTAACAGAACGGCGGCAGGGCGGGGTTTACTGGCTCCGCTAAGGCTGTGCAGGCTTGGCCCGCTAGGGGCTGCTGACGGGGCCAGGTAGCCCAGCCCGGCGCTGCTGCTCAGCGGGGCCACTGGGGGCCAGCCGCCGCTGCCACTGGGCTCGGTCACCACGGCCCGGCGCTGCCCTGTGGTGGCAGGCAGGGACGGAGCCCCCCGCTCCTCCCCGAGCCGCGGCAGTGGCAGCCCGAGTCCCCCCCACTCCTCCCCGAGCCGCGGCAGTGGCAGCCCGGGTCCCCCGCCGCCTTCCCGAGCCGCGGCAGTGGCGGCCCGGGTCCCCCCTCTCCTCCCCGAGACGCGACAATGGCGGCCCGGGGCCCCCCGTCTCTCCCCCGGGCTGTGGTAGAGGAGGGAAGGAGGGAGCTCTCCCGCCTCTCTCCCCGCCCCCCGTGCTGCCTGCAGGCAGCCAGGCTCCACCCGCGGTGCAACAGAGCAGCAATTTGTAACAATAGCAAAATGCTGACTTTGCAGCAGCTCGGCTCGGCACTCTGGCTGGCACTTCTGAGGTTGTAAATGTCAGAAAATTATTCACATATTAGCCGCTCCTGATTATTGGCCGCATTTCCAGTTTAGGAGCAAAATCTTAGTCAAATTGGTGCGGCTTGTATTCGTGAAATTACTGTAATCTGTATATTTTTCCCTCTGTCTCCTTTGCAGTTAGAATTGTGTTTATCTTTCTGGGTCCTCTTTAAGTTTATTTCAGATGAATGAGAGGGAAGGGCTTTTCTTTTTTTTTTTTTTTTTTTTTTTGGTGAATGGTAAAACCTGTCCTTAGAAGTTTATTTAAATTAATACTATATAATACTTTTCTACTTGACATATTTCACTGATGACATGCCATGTTTTTCGGTATTGCTATTACATCACTAAATCAGGAAAAGGGGTGAATATTTGTTTATGGGAAATCAAAGCTAAAAAAACAGAGCAAGACATCAGTTGTCTAAATTTCTTACTGACATAGCTGTATTTATAAAAACTAAAATTTCTTCATTGTACCTTGATCTTTAGGCAAATCGTGTTCTTCCTGTTGCTTTTACAAGTTTAATTTGATTGGTTATAATGGTTAAAAACAAGCTGGAGGGTTTTTAAAATTAATTTTTATGGTTGCAAGTTTAAACTTGACACCTTGTTTATAGATGTCTTTTTCAAGAAGAAAACTGGAGATACAGCTCCCTCTGTCTGTCCTGGGAGTACCTCTGCTCTGGTATCTTTTGAGAGCCCTTGCAAATGATCATAGGAAGAGCAACTTTATTGTCGATATGAAGATGCAAGATAAAAACATGGGGATAACTTGTTCTGCAGCTCAGTAGGTACATTCCATTTTAAAAGAATTTTAAAAGAACAAAGGTCATGTTCTTATCTGAAGATACCTAATTCATAACACAGAAAAACTTGTGCAACTTCTCAAAAATTATATTATTATTAGAATAAAATATATATGTATGACAATTCTATCTATTTTTTAGTGCCCATACAATTTTTGCAGACGTAACAGTGGCAAATACACTTCGTGTTTTTGACCATTCATTCAAAAAATATGCCTAAACAGTGAAACATTAGTGAATATATTAGTGAATAGTGAACAGAAACTGGAATGAAAATAAATGACACTATATTAATCACATCTTAAAATTTATACATGCTGGAATACCTAAATAAAAACTTAGGTTTTATGTACTCCATTGTCATCTTTTCCTTTCCAGTCTGTGGATGTGATTCTGGCAAAGAAAATGTAGTCTGGCTGTGTTTTATATTTGTACTGAAGGTATACTAGAGCTCAGAATAGATTTCTGCTAGACTTATGATGTTATTAGAACTTTGTGTTAGCTGTAATTATACTAATAATATTGACATAGCAACATGGCATCAACAAGGTTATACCACCAGTTAGTAACTGTACAAAAAAACTTGAAGCATCGTGATAGCTTGTACACCAAAATGTGTGGAAGCTTAGTAATCACTTAGTCATCAACAATTCAGGCTAGAAAAGCTTCTTTTTGAATTTGAACAGTATTTTAAGCTCTTCACATATTTCTTGTAAATTGTATATATATATATATTTTTTTTTTAATCAAATAGTTTCACACAGAAGAAAATATCTTGTAGACTTTGCTAAGAATAAGAAATAAGAAGTATTAACAGTCTTGGCTGATAAGTATCTGAAAATGGAGATATCATAAAAACTGTTTTGTACTATAGTGCAAAAGCTACATTCGCAAGAGTAATGACAGATGCATGCCTGTTAATACATGCACAGTCTGCAAACCTCATCCTGCAGCCTTTACTTGTGGGTCCAGCTTTGTTATGGAATGACAGAATTGTTAAGGTTGGAAAAGACCTTTCAGGTCATAAAGTTCAACTGTTAACCCAGCACTGCCAAGTCCATCACTAAACCATGTCCCCCAGTGCCACAGCAAACATGACATGTCTTTAAATACCTCCAGGGACACTGACTCAACCACTTCTTTGGACAGCCTGTTCCAGTGGTTGACAATATGTATGCCTTATTTCTAAAATGTCCCATTTTTCCTAGTTGGGATAGAAATGAAAATTGAAATTCTGGTAAGCAATCAGAGCTGACAGAGCAGAGTTAAGTTCAGTAGGCTGATCATGGCTTCTTTGGAAGCAGAAAGGACTTGAAACTCTGCAAAACAAGGTCAACTGAGTATGGGGCAGTGCAGGGTGACTGCCAGCACTTGTATGATAGTGATTAAATATGATAATGCTGAATTAAAAACAATTCTTGATGTGGAGGCAGGTTCACTGATATATAGTATATTGCATTCCAAAGTGGCTTAGTAATGGTGACAGTGGGTTTCAGAAAACTAAAGTTAGGAAAATAATTTTAAAAAAATCCTTGGAATTGAGCTTCTATATTTCTTTTAAGTACTTCTCTTTGGGAAGGCAGGAGGATGACAGAAAAATTATTTGAGAGGAGAGGGTATTTAATCTCTAGTGTTGCTGCACCTATTACAGATATATTTCCACTCTTGTAAAAAACTTGGGCTCTTTATCTAAACAGCACACATCCTGTAGCTATCACTGTTACTTGGGCTGTTACAAACTAACAGGTGATGTGAAATTATAAAACAATAGATTAATTAAATGAGCTTGGCAAATGCCCTGCCATGTGTTAGTACTGCACTTAATAGTCTAAAACAAAGGTAATTAAGGGATGACTAGGGATTTGTCACACTGGCCTTTACACCAGGACCCTGCCGATTTTTCATGTATGTGTCTTAAGTAAACACAGCAGCACTGGCTGCAGCCTGCACACCTGGGCAGGAGCACTGCTGTAGCCAATAGAGTGATGACTGACATGGAGATTAGAATCTCAGCTTCCCCTTAAAGTATTCCAATATCTTACTTTTTAGAGCACTGACTTAACACTTTATTAATAGATCTATAGTTATTTGGAAAAGAACATATCACAAGCTGAGCGTAAGGGGTATTTTCTAGTTGCTGTTTGAATTTGATAACTTTTGTTCCTCCAGGTAAGCTGGCCATTGTTCTTTTGAAATTAAGTGAAACAGCAGCAGCAGCAGTCAACATTTGTCTCTGAGACAAAAATAATTAATGAACCTAATTGCAGTGACCATTAGGTCCATTTGTATACCAAAGGGAGCACAGCCCTCCATAAATACCACATTTCCTAATAGTTCAGTAATTCAGCAGCATATTTGAAATACTCCTTCAGGGTTTATACACTACCATAGTTATAGTTGGCAAATGTTTTACTTGACCTAGTCAAGTTTTAGCTATTTTCAGGATTCTGTTTCATTTGAGCATTCTTTGTACAGAAAAAAAAAATCTTTAAAAGTAGTTGGTTTTCCAAAGAAAAGGCAATTAATTCTTTTTTTTCCAAAACAGTCTTGAGCAAAGAAAACACTGAATTTTTTTTGGTTTTGGTTTGGGGTGTTTTGCTTTTAACTTTGATGAGGAAATAAAGATCTAAGAATTTCTGCCATAGTTTCTCCTTTGAAGTAATAATTTATTTGTATTAGGCATACAGAATTAATTTTGTCTACTAAATAGAATTACTGACTGTCATTCATGTTTCCTCTTACACAGGGTGCCACCTCAACTGGCATTACTCCCAGGCACTTTCTATAGCCTACAGAATATCTGGGATTCTTCAGCATGCATTCAGTTTGTTCCTCTTAATTTAATACCAAGGCTGTATAGTAACTGTACTTAACTTAGGTCTTCTTTTCTCTAAGCAAAATCCTCACTTGTAATTCTGCTTATTCTTGCACATAAAATTATGACACCTTTCTGTGTTCAAGTCACTACAGCAGATTCAGTGCTGACAACACTCATTACCTTTGTTATTAATGATGGTCCAAGTTTTCCCAAGGGCATGAGGATATCAAATTTCCTGAAACATTAAAGCTGTTTTAGCCCATAATTCCAACCTTCATGGCAGGTGAGAAAACCACGAAAATTGAAGTCCCTTGTCTTTCCCATAGCTATGTATGATAGTAAAGTGTAATCTTTCTGTATTTTCCCTATTTTCCCCCTTTCTGCTTCCCTCCTTTAAGTTTTACTTTACTCCTTTCCACCCTCTGTCCCCTCACGTTCCCCTCAGGATAGCCATGTCATTTTTGGCCCCTTGCTTGTGATTTTTAAAAACTTCTGTTGTTTCCATCTTCCCCTGCCCTCTGTTTTCCACTCCAGAAGGTGTATACAAAGGTTTGAATTGGAAGAAAAAAGGCTTGTTGCTATGTCCTGCTTATGTGTGATTTCTCAGCTAATCAGATCATCTTCAAAACACAATATTTTGCTCTCTCAAGCGTATAAGCCTTTCTTAAACATGAACCTTTACAAATGCATCCTTAAAAGTATTTCTTACACTTTATATCCTAGTATGGATTGCTGGATTTAAACTATTGCATTAAAATATTTATAAATACAGCTTTGTAATCACAGTTTTTTCCAAGAGCAATCTCCTTAGTCTTGAATGCCAGGTCAATATATTTCCAGAGGAGATTCCTAAGCAACTTTGCCAGAATGAGACTGACAGTGCTTTGGGGAGCTGGAGATTTGGGGTCCATAGTTTACTACTTTCTCATCCTGTCCCTGAAGCAATTCTGCATGACAAAGTAGGAAAATGTTTGAATGTGGCTTGGCCCAGCTGTCAACTGCAGCCTGCAAGGATTGTTCAGTGATATTAAGAACTGGAGAATGCCACTAGCAGTACGTGGTGTAATTGGTGACTGTGCAATTTAAAGTTGCCTTGGGTAATGATAAAGATTGAGGGTTATTATTGGATAGGGAGAATCATTTCATCATTCTCAAAAAGAGTAATGCATATGACTTCTATTGGGCAGGTTAAATTGGAGGGGTATATCTTCTGTAATGGAGAGAAGTGTTTAATTTGAAAGACAGTTCTTTGGAAATATCTCTTCCAGTGATTAAAGTTGAGATATAATTCAAATTGCCTGAGTCATGCTTCCATTTTTTCCCCCAAATTATGCTACACTGGTGGGCAGTTAGCGATTATATGGGATCTGTCCCTGTGTTAATTCCAGCAGCTTGAAATGCTCTAAGGCTTTAAAGTGTTGTTGAGAGAAAAGTTGAAAAATATTAGAATATGTGAGTAGTGTGCAGTTGGCTTTAATAATTATTATTAGCTCTATTTGCGTTCACTGCAGCCACTGCTTCGTTTCCAAAATCCAAGGAGAATGGAGTTATAGCCTATTACATGCCCTGACAGCTTTTTGTGGCAGAAAGGGCCAATGGCATAAAAATAACATTTTTCTTATTGCAGCAAAATGCAGACGTAAAGTTTAGGCAGGCCTGAAGGGTTTTGAGATGCCTGAATATGACAAGAAAAGCTGTGATTTCACTTAAAATAATGATCTTAAATACACACAATCTGTAATTACTTGATGTGAATTTGTTTTAATAACTCATTTAGTAAAAACTCTGCAGATTAATGTTACTCCTGGAAATGAAAGCAATTTAGTTAAAGCAGAGCTATTAATCCTTGTTCAACACAAATTTATTAGCTTGGCAGAGCCTATGTTGCAGTTGGAGCAAAGAAACCATGTCTCTCAGAGAACCTTTTTTCCTGAACAGGCTGACCTGACTGTAGCAGCTTGGGTTTCTATCAGTGATACCCTGCTTAACAGCATGTCAGCTGACTTGTCAAACTGTCATTAAATGCCAATTCATGTTTTATCTTCAACTTTTTTCTTTGCAATGCCTGTAATTATCTTTTTATAGCAATTATAGCAACTATCCTTCTATTTAGAATTATTTAAAGTATTATGTGATGAACTGCAGAGAAGCACACCACATTAAAATAAATCAGAAAGAGGTTGATGAGTACAGTTTTGGCAAATACAATAGTTTGGACTGTTAGAACCCTGGTGTCTTTCATATGAAATGGCAATGTAGCCCATCTCCAGCAGCATTTTTATCTATTTATCTAATTTTCATCTATTCTGAGTTTAATCTACTGGAGGATTGGTCATCTGTGACAGATGTCTGTAAATACAAAATCCTGTTGATCTAGGGTTCATTTTATGCTGGTATTAGCTGGTAAAGGTGTTAGTTCTCCTCCACAGTGAATATAAAACCTTGGTTTTTCTATCTGGAGAGAGAAAAGATGAAAGTTAAGGGGGTTTTGGAGCATTTTAGAATAGCAGAGGTTGACAGGCTGGGAGTGTGTGCTTTCCTTATTACCCTTGCTTTTTTCCTCTCACTTACACTCATCAATAAATAAATAAGTTAATTAAAAAGCTGTTTCTAAGGGACAAAGTACAGATCCTTAAGGCATATCAAAGTCTCAGCAAACAAAAAAATTAACCACTGGCCTGAAGAAATAGACACAGAGTTATGGATGGATGAAAGCCCTCACCTTTACTCTTTTTGACTGTTTCAATTAGCTGCTCAAGTTGCAATAATAAATGAAGGGTATATCTCTCTGACAGAAGCTGTTAAACCAGAGGGCACCTGGCAAAGCCTATTATGCAGAAAACATAAGATGAAAAACCTATTTTCAAAAATATCCAGATATTCACATATGTACTTAATTATAATCCCGATATTTTGGAAATGTTCCACATCATCAGGATGTGTAGCAAAAAATATTCAGAATCTAATTAAATGCCCATAGGAGATTCTATGTGATGTGCAACCAACAGTTTATGAAATGTGTGTCTGCATGCAGAAATAAGTATATTATTTCATATTTTAAGAAATTAATTAATGCATTTTGTCATGTTTTATTTTCATGATCTCCCTTTCTGCATTGCTGGCTGCCTGTGACTGTTTCGCTCACCCAGGTGTCTTCTCCTTCTCCTTGTCCATCACAACCTTTGCTGACCTAACTTTGTGTCTCTTGAGAACAAACAACATTCTACTAAAAGTAACCAGTTCTATTGCAAAATGCAGGTTGAACTCTGGTGGATATTTTGCTCGTGGTTGTTCCTTATTTGGCTTTTCTGCAGGGAATCAATTAAAAACCTTCATTGGGACTTTGAAAGGGACTTGTGAAAAAGTCCTCATCTCTCTCTCTGCACAAATTAATAAATTAGGTTAAATACTGATATCTCTAAGAGTATTATTATTATATTCAGTGGTTCACAGGGTAAGTAGGTGCTCCTATTCAAATACAGAACAACACTGCAGGTAGCTTTAATGTAATTCACTCAATCACAAAAATGCATTTTGTGAAGAGTAAATTGGAAAAGGAAAACTGTTTATTAACCAGCTTCACTTATCTGAGAATTAAAGATGCACAAAAGCTTAAGCTGTTAAAAAGTATTCTCTGAATAAGTGTTTTCATTGGTCATTCAAGTGATCATTCAGTATGTTTAAGCCTATGCAATAAATTAAAAATAACTGGTGAACAGTTGTGGAGAAGCCCTCGCTATTGTTTCACAGGAGTTGACGCATGTTCATTAGTAGAAAGATTTAATTTTGCCTGCTTAGTTTTTTAAAAAAATAAATAAGCAGTAGCAATCACAGAAGGCAAAGAGTGGGTGATTGGTTTCTATTTATTTTTCTTTTTAATATGAACATGAGGTCTATAGCTTTGTGATTTAGTTTCATAATTTCCTCCCATTTAACCTAAGTGGCTGTTTTGGGAAAGATTCCTTTCCTTGAAGAATAGTTCATGTGTGGGCTTAATATGTTCTTGCAGAAATTTATTATTGTTTTCTTTTATAATCTTGGCAGAGTTTCAGTAATTATATCTTACTTTCTTTATTTAAACTCTTCAAGGTCTTAAAACAAACAGTGTTATCACCTGTTTAGGCAGTCTACTTTCTTTAAACTTTCAGGTATTCTTTTGTAAACGAATTAAATTTGTATTGAAAAATAGTTGTGGTACCTCTGCCTGCATAAACAAATTCTGGTCTTCCCATTAATAACAATCTATCTGCTGTAGATATTTCCAGTACACTGAAATGGGACTCTTCCTCTTCTCACAGGGAAGATTGAGGAAAGCTGTCATCTTGAGGAAAAAATCTGAAGAAAGGCATTACTAAAAGTGGTACTGATTATTCCACAGGTCTGAAGTTATCTGAAATAGCAAATAGAGAATTTTGAAATTCCCTCGCCCTCCAGTGTTTGTTAGGTGGATGAGGAAACTTCTGCTGCACTTTATCTCCTTAACCTTTTAAGATTTTTAAAATCTTAATTTCTGATGAGGAAAAATAGCATAAATATGTAGTGATCATAAATATGGATAGGCTTATACATTTATATAGCTATTTACAAATGGCATGCATATAGAGAACTAACTGACAGCAAAGCTGTTATTAATATAGTTACAATGTAGTTTCTGCTGCAAAATTATTGTGGCACCAGCATAAATTGAAAATGGTATCATAGCTCTAGCTCCATCTTTATTAGCATGTTACTTTGTCTATAAAATAAACCATTCACCACATTTCTAATAAAATTCTGGTTTATGTGTGTATGAAATGCCTTCTGTTGAGTAAAGTATCACTTAAGCAATGAAGTGCAAACTCAAGTAACTTGTTTGAAATTATGCTAATTATCACTTTTCAGGTCTTTATTGATGCTGAAGTCTTTAGATGTTAAACTGAGGGGATAAACACTTTGTCTTACACAGCAACTTTCACATGGTTGTACCATTTAGTTGCTGCTTCCCAAGAGCCAGGGAATTTCTTCTCAAATTCTCCCTTTTCCTTACATAAATCCTATTTCTCTCTTCTCTTCATGTTACTGAAATAATGAATAACTTGTTGGAAACTACCTTACTGCTAATGAGAATATTATACCTCTTCAAAATGATGACCATTGGAAAATGCAAAATACTTTCAGTCACACTGCTGAAGGAAATGGAATTGCTTATGTATCTGAAAACAAGCATAGGAGGAGGTTTTGGCCATTCCTCCATCTCTGTTTCATTTGTCTTTAAATTTTAGAGAAACTCTGCAGGAATTTGATATCAAATTTTAATTTTACAGAGATGGTTGTGACAATATAAAGAGTGCTGCAATGGCAAATATATTATGAAGCCTGTGAATTTTTTTATATCGGTCTCACAGGAGAGCAGGATTCTGGATGAATTCTACAATTTTGTTTACCTGAGCACAAAGTTTATGTGTTTGTGCTGTTTTAACCAAACTACAGTAGTTTCACGAATACAAGCCGCACGGATTATAAGCCACACCCCCGGTGCCTCGACAATGTTGCTGTCTTTGTCAATAGATAAGCCGCACCCCGAATATTAGCCGCACTTTCGTTCGTAGCGAGAATCCGTGCGCAGCTTTCACAAATTGGCCAATTAGTAACAGGATCGCGGCATAGCGGGCTTTACTGGCTCGGGGCGGGGCCAGGAAGGCTCGGCCCGCTCATGGTTGCCGACGGGGCCGGGTGGCCCAGCTCAGCGCCACGGCTCGGCGGGGCTGGCCGGGTGGTACTGCCGCCGCCACCGGGCTCGCTGGCCCCCCTCTCCCGTCAGCACCGCCCCGCTGCCGCGTTCGCTAGCCCCGCCGCCGGGCTCGCCGGCCGCGCCGCGCCGCGTTCCCTAGCCCCGCCGCCGGGCTCGCCGGCCGCGCCGCGTTCCCTAGCCCCGCCGCCGGGCTCGCCGGCCGCGCCGCATTCCCTAGCCCCGCCGGCGGGCTCGCCGGCCACGCCGCGTTCGCTAGCCCCGCCGCCGGGCTCGCCGGCCGCGCCGCGCCGCGTTCCCTAGCCCCGCCGCCGGGCTCGCCGGCCGCGCCGCGCCGCGTTCGCTAGCCCCGCCGCCGGGCTCGCCGGCCGCGCCGCGCCGCGTTCCCTAGCCCCGCCGCCGGGCTCGCCGGCCGCGCCGCGCCGCGTTCCCTAGCCCCGCCGCCGGGCTGCCGCCGCCGCCGCCGGGCTCACCGGCCGCCCCCTCCCGTCTGCACCACCGCCGAGTTTCCTCGCCCTGGCCGGCACTGTAGGCCCCCGCACCGCCGGGCTCCCCCACGCTGCTGGCCCCGATTCTGCTGGGCTTCCCCCGCTGCCAGGCAGCCCCACCCGCCGGCCTTCCTGCTTCTGCCATGCTCCCCTGCACTGCTAGCCCCAGTTCTCCCGGGCTCCCCCGCCCTGCTGGCCCGGGCTCTGCCGCCCCCCTGCCCCGCCCTGCTGGCTCAGGCTCTGCCGCCCGCTCCCCACACTGCTGGCCCCACCTCTGCCAGGCTTTCCCACCTCTGCCGGGGCCGGCCGGGCTCCAGCTTGGCTTGGGGCTGCCGCAGGCTCTCACTTCCGTGTTGGCAGCTTTTAGAATTTTGTTAATGTATTAGCCGCCCCGGAATATTGGCCGCACTTCCGGGTTTCCACCAAAATTTTGGTCAAATTGGTGCGGCTTGTATTCGTGAAATTACTGTAATTGTATTTGTATGCAGGTGTGTATTTAGGTATGCATAAAGATGTGTATACACACACACACAGCATAAAGAAATATTTTGTCAATAATTAGCATGGCCATCCTTCCTGTATTTGAGAAAAGGCCTCTTACTTCAAGAGGAGGAAGCCAGGCTAATGAAGGAAAGTTCCTATGTTAGTAGCTTTAAGCCCTTAAATATGAACAGCAGTAATGGACTGCACTGGTTAATTCATTTATTGCAATATTGTCTTGCATCTGTACCCATGTGACAGCTGAGAGGCTGGCTCACAAATTGCAAAGAATTGTGGTGTTTGAATGCAAATACAGTAACTTCACGCGTATAAGGGGCACCCTTTTGACTAAAATTTTGGTCCAAATCCGGAAATGCGCCTTATACTCCTGAGCCTTATATATGGAAAAAGTTTGGAAATTTGCCAACTCAGAAGTGTGAGCTGCAAGCCGAAACTGAATGGGGCCGCGGGGCTTGGCGGGGCTCAGCACATGTTCTGGTTTGGAGGACAGGTGTCTGCTAAGAAAGCCAGAAGTCTCTCTTTGAAATGCAGAATGTCAACCCCCTCCCTCCAAATTACTATAATTTTGAAATTAAGGGACTCTTAGGCAAAGATATTGGAATTAGTAATAACAGTTCTTTACTAGGAAAATTAAGATAGAAATACAGTACTACAAAGAAACAAACCCCAAACACTGACAAAATGTCTTGGGTTACAATAGAGGATTTGATCAAAGTATCTATTCTATCACTATCTGTTGTGACCAGGTGGCACAGTGATCTTTATCTCTGTGGGAGATACTCTGCTAAGGGGCCAGCCATTGAAACCAGTAGGGTGTTGTTCTTTATCTTTGCACCCTCCATCCTTCCTCCAGGGAGTTATCTTCTGCTAATGGCCCATTGAGTCCCACTGTGTGACTGATAAAATTACTGCATCCCATTGAGAGTTGCTCCAGCCAGGGGGGAGAGCCAAGCCTTTCTCACCAAGATAAAATCTAAAATTCTAGGACACTGAGTAGCCCTTTCTCTACTGGACTCTTGAAAAAAGGGAGATTTCTCCACATCACTACTAGACCTCTGGAAGGGAAACTGCACCTTCTACAAGACCACTGCTTCAACTGAACCACATCTGTCACTGCAAGAAGACTGCAGCCACCATTTAATGGGACTGCTACCAACACCCTGACTGACAGGGTGTCAGGTTGTACTCTGACTTTGTTAGGGTTTGGAGTTTGTTTCTTTGTAGTACTGTATTTCTATTTTAATTTCCCTAGAAAAGAACTGCTATTCCTAATTCCCATATCTTTGCCTGAAAGCCCTTTGATTTCAAAATTATAATAATTTGGAGAGACGGGATTTACATTCTCCATTTCAAAGAGAGGCTCCTGCCTCTCTTAGCAGACACCTGTCCTCCAAACTAAGACACAAAGAGCACAACCTGATGCCCCATCAAGCAGGGTGTTGGTAGCAGTCCCATTAAATGGTGGCTACAGTCCTCCTGCAGTGACAGATGTGGTTCAGTTGAAACAGTGGTCTTGTAGAAGGGTGCAGGCTCCCTCCAAAGGTCCAGTGATGATATGGAAAAAAAGTCCGGTTTTCCTCTGGAGTCCAGGGAAAAGAGGGTGACTTGGTGTCCCAGAATTTCAGTTTTTATCTAGGTAGGAAAGGCTGGCTCTCCCCCCTGGCTGGAGTAACTCCCAATGGGATGCAGTAATTTTATCAGTCACACAGTGGGACTCAATGGGCCACTAGCAGAAAATGACTCCCTGGGGGAAGGATGGGGGTGCAAAGATAAAGAACAATGCCCTACTAGTTTCAATGGCTGGCCCCTGAGCAGAGTATCTCCCACAGAGATAAGGATCACTGTGCCACCTGGTCACAACAGATAGTGATAGAATAAATACTTTGATCAAATCCTCTATTGTAACCCAAGACAGCACAGCTGGTGCGATTGTTACTAATTGGTTACTTTGTTGCATGGATGCTCGCTGCAAAAAAAAGTGCGCCTTATACTCTGGCGTACCTTATACTCGTGCCTTATATATACTTATACTTACTGTAATTGAAATGTGGAAAGAGAAAGGGAAGAAAATCTGGGGTGGTTTGAAGAGAAAAAATAGAATAAATAGATGTAAGGATGAATTTTATGGAAAAGATTATGTCACTGCTCAAGTTTTTCCAAAGATGCATAGGTGGCTTTCCTAATCACACTTGATGAAGAAATGGCAACTATCACGTGAAGAATTATTCTGTACTACTGGGGAACGAAATAAAAGAACAACATTTCTCATTTTAGGTCACTATATTATGTTGACCTCTGGTATTTGCATTTGATACATGAGCATCTGGAAATGGAAAATGTTGGTGGAGTCACCTTCTTTTTTCCCAGCTCTGTTCTGCTGGTTTTTTGGGTTTTTTTGCAACAGTGGTACCCACCATACCCATTTTCTTCCTACAAAGCCATGTTATGTTTCCTGTCTAAGTTAATTTTTAATAAAAACCAATATGAGCCAATGATAGAGTTTCTACTGTAGTGTGACGTGGCCATTGTTTGAAAGAGTCATGTACGAACAAGAATGTGGACAAAATAATGGAACTAATGCAACTGAAATGACAGAGCTGAGATGGCAAAATTCATTACTAAACTCCAGATTCTTAATCTGTGATGCTTAAAATGTTTGTGAGATGCTTTTCATTTATGTAGTGCTAATTTTATAGTCTATATAGCATAGCAGAAGTCACAAGGAGGGCCTAGGTTTTTTAAAATTCCTGTAGTGCATAACTTAGATTTACATGAGTGATACTGCAGCGATATTCCAGGCTGCAGCAAATTGCCAAAGTAAAGTTCCATGTTCTCCTCTTGGAAGAACCCACATCTTTTGCTCTTTGCAGAGAGCTGTTTGTGTGTAATGCTGCTGCTGGAGAGCGTGCTGAGTCATAGAGCACAAACGTAGGCTTTGTCCTCCCATGGCTGTATCAATTATTCTTTCCACAAAGCATGCAGGACTCAGGGCTTTACCATGCTGCTGCTCCTGAGCTACTCTCTCTTTCTGAATCACAGCTTGGAGGCTTGGAAAAAACTTGTTAGGGGCAATGTTTGAGAAGAACACGTTGCACTGCAGTTGTAATATTAGGTTCAATTCTTAAAATGGGACTTTTGTTTACGCAGCTTTGTTATTATTACATTGAAAACTTAATCTGTAAATGTTTAGGGGTTCAGCTTTAAAGAAACCACAGTTCAAAGTTCCTGCTGAACCTCTTGTAAACCAAAAATAAGTTTTAGAATTAGATGGGATGTTTTCCTCAATAGTTGATTTGATTGAGTTCAGAAACACTATATATTAAGCATTCCATTCATGATTTTTCAGCACTTCTAATTAGAAAAAATAATCTGAAGTGAAATAATGGAAGACCTAGATTTTTCTGTATTTTACTTACAAAATTTTAGCAAAAAGTAAGAACTAAACCTTGGTAATCCACACTTCCTCTTATCTTCATTTTCAGGTATTTTAATGACAGGCTGTTTTGTGGAGTTCTTTTAGCTTTTCTTCTATCAACAAAAAATTTAGAAAGTAATCTAATATGAATCACTAAGACTTTTAAATAAGATACATGGAATTTGTATCAGCCTACATAGCCTACATTGCTCATATGTTTCAAACTATATTCCTGCAGGGTCTTCTCATCCTACAAATTTGCAATGTTTTTAACATAAGGAGGGAGGGAAAAAAAAAATTAGGAAATAAAGCCAGCAATGCTGGGGATTACTTTGACTTTAAATAGCAAAGGGTTTTTCAAAGAACACTGATCGGGCTTTTTATTTTTATTTTATCCAACTGGTAAAAGACTCAAAGGTTCAGGGTCTAAACCCAACATTAATGTTGCAACTTTAGTAATAATATACACACAACCTCATTCTTCTGCGGTATTTTTGTTGATTTTTAAAAATTTTCCTAAGTGATAACACAAACTGGTGAAAGTATTTGTTGTGATCATTCAAATTGTAAGAGTCTCTTGCACAGCTTTGCAAGGAACTAGCATATATCATGTTTAAAGTAGACTTTAAAAACCAAATACTCCAGGATTTGTAACCTGGATTCTGGTCAAGGTTGTCTCTGTAGCAATGCAGCTTTGATGTTCCAGGGTCAAACAAATGAATACATATTTTGACAGCAAGAGCATGTCTGTGATTAAGCTGTTCATGATCATGCTGCTTTGGAACCTCCCTGGATGTGTCTCCACAGAAGTTGTCCCAGGGTCCCTCCTAGACACCATCAGCAGTTTCAAGTTGAAGTTGTGACAGCAGTGTGACCACAGACACATAAATCAAGATGAGTGTCCTCCAGACTACCTCCAGGATTAGTCAACTCCACTCTGGTGTTGAGAAATGTGTGTACAAAGGATCCACATGGGCAGTAATGATGTATAGGAGCCCCTGACCATGGTCCTCTGTTGGCAATGTTGGGGATAACTGGACACAGATGATACAAATTGTAAGGAGCTGTTGACTCCCCCAAAAGCAGGGAGGCCCTGCAGAGAGACCTCAACATATTAAAGAGATGGGCAATTACAAACCATATGAAGTTCAACAAGGGCAAGTGCCAATTTCTGCACCAGTGGCAGCCCTGGTTGTGTGTACAGACTGGGGAAGGAGAAACTGGAGAGCAGCTCTGTTGAAAGGGACCTGTGGGTCCTGGTCCATGGCAAGTTTGACATGGGTCAGCAGTGCCCTGGCAGCCAGGAGGGCCAACTGTGTTTTGGGAGGCATCAGACACAGCATCACCAACTGGGCAAGGGAGGGGACTGTCCCACCCTGCTCTGAGCTGGGGTGGCTTCACCTCTAGTCCTGAGGCAGTTGTGGATGCCACAATATAAAAAATACATTAGGCCATTTGAGAGCATCCAAAGGAGACCACAAGGAAGGTGAAGGGCCTTGAGAGGAAGCGTGTGAGGAGCAGCTGAGGGCACTGGGTCTGTTCAGCCTGGAGGAGACTGAGGTCAGACCTCACTGTGGTCTTCAACATCCTCACAAATGGCAGTGGAGGGTCAGGTACTGGTCACCAGTGACAGGACTCAAGGGAATGGCCTGAAACTGAGTCAGGGGAAGTTTAGGTTGGATATCAGGAAAAGTTTCTTCACCCAGGGGATGATTGAGCACTGGAACAGGCTACCCAGGGAAGAGGTCACAGCATCAAGCCTGGCAGAGTTCAAGAAGTGTTTGGATAATGCAAAGTGTTTGGGCACATGATGTGACTCTTGGGGGTCCTGCCTAGGGTCAGGAGTTGGACTCCCCTTGAGTCCCTTCCAGCTCAGAATATTCTGTGATTCTCTGATTTTGTGATTCTGTGAATTGTGCTTAGCTATGTTGTCTATGGCTGAGTTTTAGAGAGATTCCTTACGTGTCTGGTAAAATAATTTCACAGGGCAACTCAGCTGGAGATGGCATCAACCTATACAATCATCTAATCACTTGTTAGCTGAGTTTCTGGGCATCTCAGTCCAATCTGCTGGAGTCAGCATTAGGCTGGAAGCTGAAGAAGTGAAGAAACTGGATGCACCTAACTACACTGTGTGTTGAAGAGTAGTTGAGGTAGTCAAGTGAAAAAAAATTCTTTTGATATCTGAGAAAACAAAGTTTTGCTTGTGACATAGATATTGAGAAAAAATCAATCAAAAATGAGAATAGATGGAGAAAACTTTGAAAAGGCTAGCAATAATCTTCGCTGTTTGTACTTTTGTGTGAAGAATTACTTCATGCCTTGCTTTGGATGATGTTCTATGGAATAAGCCATCCCTGCTGGGATACAAAAATACTAAGACATTAAGTAGTAGCTTTAAATCTGTATGTATCCAGCAGGCTGAGAACACCTTATTGTTCCATGTTGCTCTCATTCAGTAGAATAAATTCATACTCTCTGATTTTATTTTGAAATCTTGGATGCTGTCAAACTTTGGGGACTTTGAATTGCCTTAAATAACTGGGACATAGGTGTTTCTAAGACTCCAGAGACTAAGTAGCTAAGGAGAAAAAATTAGTTCAGAAACACATGTAAATCTCATTTAATTTTAATCTAAGCTTCTATGGAATTATTTAGTTGTTTCAGGGATGTAAGGCTTCTGTGTTTAAAAAAGAAAGAGTTGGACAAAGATTTTCTTGGTAAAATTTTAAACTCTCCAGTCTTGAGAGGTAAAAACATATGCCCGTGTTTCTTCATGTCAGCTATCTTTCTAGTGGTTTTATTAACTTTCCTACTACTTAAAAAAATTCATTTTCTGCTACATATAAGTTAAGGAAAAGAGGCCAAAAACCTCACTATGGTTTCTGACAGATTCTGTCAATCATAATAATATGCCCAGAGTAGAGCAGCTCTTTCACAGGAGGGCTTATTCACACATAGAGGGATGACTAACTGTACAGCAAGATGCATGGTTACTTGTTACATTACACTAAAAGAGAATATTCTACTTTTAATTCACCCCTTCAATCAGATCTAGAGGTGTGCAGTCACTCAAAAGGCTGCTGTAGTGAGTAAGAAAATCAAACCAGCTACTTGGGAGCTCTCCAGCCCTAGGCAAGACTGAATCCAAGTAATGTCTGCACAAGCACATGCCTCATATGCACAGAGAGACAGGAAAAGTGAGAGCTGTTTTTTAAAAAAACTGACATTACCTGTTTCTGGGTACAATGGAGCAAAGAAGAGGCAAAGAAACCTTTATGCTGATACTTTCATATGGCAAAATGGATTACTTAATTTCAAAGATAATTTTCACCATGTCTACCTAAGGCCAGATCTTTCTCACCAATTCAGGATTTTTATACTAATTTTTAATTCCCTTTTCCAATAATAATCAGTTTTCTGTTGTCACACAACATTCTGTTGGGTACATCCAGAGTTTTATGTCTGATAGTGTTGCAAAATATTGTTGTCAGCATTTTGCAACTGTCTATACATTTTTAGAAATTTTTCATGAAATTCACCTCACCTATTGGTAGTGAGTTTATTGATTATATTTTCCTAACTAAAATATTTTGCATTTTATTTTTCTATTTTTTTCCATCTAGGCACAACTAAATATTTTATGACATCAACAAGTCATGCACTTTCTCTTCAGGAATACGACTTTCAAGGAATTTTTTGAAAATCAGCAAATTAAATTGATTTCTACTACCTGTGGAAAATTATTGACACTTATGTTAATGCTTAAATTCACATGTCATTATTATACCTGAATAATTGCTTTTGTATTTTCTCAGAAAATTCAGGAATAAGATTCCCATGTGGTGGAGGCATTGGAGCACTGCTCTGGAGAGGTGAACTCCTTTTCAAGGCAGATTTTTCAATGCAGCATTTTTCTCTTTGTCTCATTTTGAAGCCTGTGGAACTGAGCCTGGAAGAGTTTTACCTCCCTTTGTAAAATTAGTGATGATTTGCTGAATAAGGAAGAAATTTTCAACTCTGTCTCAGAAGACCTAGAAATTACTCAGTGAATATTAGACAGCAGGCTGGATGAAAAATAAAGGAACTACTCTTACACAGAATGATCCATGTGCTGGTGAATGTTCTAAGGTGAGTAGGAGCGATCCCTTCCTCACAGCCATGGTGGCTTTGGCAGACAGGCAAATTGTCATTTTCTGTAATGCAAGATGTACATGACACTGGAAAGCCTAAGTACCAGAAAACAAGGAGTTTTATGTCATGTCAGCTTTTTTTTGCATTATCTTAGCCCAAACAGAGAGAATCTCTCAAAAGAGAATGAAATGTATGGTCTGCTGTTGGTCTGGGGTGGTATCTCCACGACTGGTTACTGAATTAAGCAATTCATGCAAGCTTGAGAAAAAAAGTATAAATTTCTCACAGGAAGAGATGTAAGGAGTATGAAAACATTATCCTAAGTGTAAACATACTGAAAGTTAATAGCAGGAATCTATTCCAGATGTGCAAAAGGCCACCTCACAGACAGTCAGTAACAATGCACACACTTCACCACGTGGCTTCCTTCCCTGTTTGCTTTTGGTTATTAATCTTAGAATAAACCGTGCTTAGGTGTTTGGTCTCCTTGCAAAAATTTGCCTTATCCAAAGTGACATTTGATTTATATGGGTATTGTCAAGAAAACATCTACCATTCTGAAAGAACTCATTAAATAGGGACATGTTAGTTTACAGGTTTAATCCATATGATATTTATTGGCTGTCCTACAGGCAATGACAGGCAGCCAACACACTATTCAGTGGACTTTTCCACCCATCTGTTTATCCATCTGTTACTTGAAAAATAGATTTCTTCCTCCCTCCACCTTCCCCCCTAAAATAGCATTGTTCTAGCAGGCCAACCAGATAAAGATACACTGATGTATAGAACTTGTAACAGGACCATCTGAAACATCCACTAGTAGTATCTTGATATGAAATAATACTAGTAACTGTGCCTCGTTCCCCACACCAGTATACATCTTAATGTATTATTAAAATAAACTCATAATGGACAAGCTGAATTTATTTTTTAGTGGGAAAAAGAAGGAAGAAAGTGGCTTTTTGACCACCTTCGCAAAGAATATATTCACAGCCTGGATTGCTAAGATCAGTATGCTTTGAAAAAAGATTATTCTGATTTTTAATCAAACTGTCAATATTAATTTGTGCACATACTAAAAACACTTCCAAAAGAGAATCGAGTTATGAAATTTTCATCAGGTGCTTGAGAACTCCATTCACATTATGTGAGTTGGTTTTGTAATTCAGATTTCTGAAGCCTACAATTTTAAATAATGCTATCTGATTGCTTTGAAATGTTGCTCTTATGCAACGAAAAAATAGGAACATGCTTTTGAGGGAGAAAGTAAAAACTTGGTAACTTCATATGGATATTATCTATATGGACACAAACCAGTGATGTTTCAGGCATCTTTAATATGTTGGTGCACTTATGCTGATGGAGACAACTTTCGTTGTCACAGAGTTATTACATCCCTCTTTGCTGGTCAGCTCTAGGAAATCTTTGTTAGCGTTTATTCTTTACTGCCCACAGACTGACAGATTCACAGCACTACTATTGAAAGTACCTTAAGAGCAGATTTGATATGATTTATTTTGGCACCATGGTTTTCTACAGAACATGGAATCAATGACAATGTCTAGCAAAAATTTGTATGGAAAGACCTGTTTTCAGTTTGCTAAAATTTTTTTTCTGAGAAATGTATAAATTGAAACATTTATTGGTGAATACTTTCCAAAGTATTAAGTACCAAGGTCATTTGTTGAAAAATACAAAGAAACTTCCACAGGCACTGCAGCTGATTCAACGGAAGCTACAAATGACCTGTGTGATGATGATGGCACACATGAGATGGTCCTTTCTTCATCACAGTTATTGTTCTGTCCCTCTGTAGAGGGAGGGAAAGGAACCTGCTGTTCCTTCTATTTAAGGAAATCTATCCAGTTTATCGAGCAATGGAGAACAATAAGGCAAAGCAGAAATGAATCAAACCACTATAGGGCAGGCTAATCCTTTTTTTTTTTTTGCATTCCATTCATTTAGAAAGGAGTGGTTACAGGAACTGAAAAATGAAGATGACAACAAAGTCAGGATGTTGTTACTACATGCCTATCAGGCAAGCAATGTATGAGATTTCTCTTTAATTAAATGTAGATGAAAGCATTAATAATAATTTATCAAAGTGGATCAATTTTTAATATTTCCTAAGGTAGTTTATACACAGATGTCACCATTACAAATAATCGAATCTAGACAAAGGTACTGTAGAATTTCCCCACACATACTTTCTCTCTTGGGATGGTAGTAAGATTGTATGGTAGCACATTGCACAGTGTAACATTCATTGAGGACACAATTAAAAAACTGTTTTTAATCTGGAAAATGTTTTCATCTTGTTTTCTACATCACTGTAGAAATACAATGAAAGAAAAGTAGAATGCAAAGTGAGAAAGTAATTGATATCTTTTGTGTTCCAGTATTTTCCTGGAGTACAGTAAATTCACGAATACAAGCCACACGGAGTACAAGCCGCATATCCGGTGTGTTGGCAACATTGATGTCTTTGTCAATAAATAAGCTGCACCCAGAATATTAGCCGCACTTTAGTTCGCCGCGAACTTTCACAAAGTCGTCCTTTAGTAACACAATCGCGGGATCGCCGGGGCTTACTGGCTTACTGCCGACCTCAGAAACGTTGTTTCCAAGTGAAAAAAGACACACCCTTTATTTACAAGCCGAAAAAGACAGGAACAATAGTGTGGTCATTTTGCGAGCATTCCCAATGGATCCGCGTTGCCTTTAAACAGCCGCTCAGCCATGCGGGCAGGCAGCTGAGCTCCGAGCAGAGCCACATCTCCATGCTGGCACAGGAGCGGCCACTCTGGCCCTCGCAGCCCCGCGGGGGGAGCGGCCGTTGTAGCCCTCGCAGCCCCGCGGGGCGAGCGGCTGTTTTAGCCCTCGCGGCCCGCGGGGCGAGCGCCGCTCTGGCCCTCGCAGCCCCATGGCCGAGTGGCCGCTGTAGCCCTCGCGGCCCCGCGGGGCGAGCGGCCGTTGTAGCCCTCTCCCTGCGAGCCGAGTGGCCGTTCTACCCCTCTCCCTGCGGGCTGAGCGGCTCCCCCAGCCCTCTCCCTGCGAGCCGATCGCCCACTTCATACCTCTCCCTGCGGGGAGAGAGGCTCCCCCAGCCCTCTCCCTGCGAGCCCAGCCAGCCCCATAGCCGCACAAGACTGAAAACACTTTAAAAAGTACAGAGAAATATCACACACTTTTATCGAACTGCCGAGGTAACTCGCCGAGGTAACTCACCCCGATAACAACCCCCGCCCCTCAGTAACGCCGCCATCCACAGGCAGGCAATAAGCTGTTCTCTGATTGGTTCATCGTCGGAACAACGGGAAACCATGGATTTCAAACTGTTTCGGCTCGGGACTGGACTGGTATGATACTAGGTAAGGGCAGATATCACATTTTTGTTCATAGATTAGCCGCACCCAAATATTAGCCGCACTTCCGGGTTTTCACCAAAATTTTTGTCTAATTACTGCGGCTTGTATTCGTGAAATTACTGTATGTATGCTACTGAGAAAAACCTGTAGAACATAATTTACTAAAGGGTTATGATGAGGATAATGTTAATTTTTTGAGAAAGTAATCAGTAAATACAAACCACTCATCTTTGCAATCATGATCTATGGACAATTAAAGTGGATATCATGATGTGAATATAGTAAGTATACAAAAGTGGAAGGTTATTTGCCAAATTGTAATCAAAGACTTTCCTGGCATAAGTTTAAATTTGTAAGCAGGTTTAAGTAATGTAAGGGAATACTATATTTAATGCTGACAAAGAAAACTCAAAGGAATAACATTATGTAGAACTTGAAGAACCTGAGGTAAAGTCACATGGCAGCTCACCAGAATTTTCTAAGCTAGCTCCCTGTGCTGATGTGCTTGAGGTGTAACACATGTGAAGTAAATTAACCTACCTGACATAGGCTTTTTCTGACTCATTTGGACAATAAGATCTGAACATTTAAAAAATATCATACTTAATCTAAGCCAAGAGAGTCTAAAAAGTAATTCCTACAGTCATACTCTGTAAATGGTTATTCTTATTTCTTACACAACAAGAAAACATCAGAATATCTACCCTTCTGAGGATTTCTTGACCCTCAGTAATTGCAAACAGAATTTTAAGTAGGGAGGTGCATCTAAGCACTAGATGACCCTCAAATTCTTTCACATTTCACAGAATACTTCTTTCAGTTACTGGTGAAGCAAAGTGAACCCCTGATGTCTTTGCATTCATTAAGGGCTCCTTCAGAGATGCAGGAGGAGCTCACTGTTGCCCTTCTTTGCCTGCAGTTGCAACTTGATTTTAATATGTATATACATATGTGTACTGTTCATGTAAGAACAACCTTTCTAGAAGAGGTATGCCAAGGTTTAGCAAGGCCCAATAAGTATTCTTTAGTGGGTCTTCTCCAGGCCTGATTACTTCAGGCCTTTATGATATGTTATGTAATTGTACTTCCTTGGATGTTCTCTTCAGTAACTTCTGGGGTAACTTAAAAAACTGGAACCCAACTTCAATGTTAATTCTTCTATGAATGTAACAGTTTGACAATTATTAGCTTGGCGAGAGAACAGTGTTTGGTAGTAAGAAGGTGACTACTATAAGCAGAAAAGAAAAGCTAGAAGAAGTGGGAAGAGGGAGAAACTAAAGCTGAAAGCCAAAATAGCTATAAAGGGGAAAGGCAGGTGAGGGGTTTCAGATATTTTGTGTGGAAGTTGAATTATTCTACCTCTTATATAAGACGATGTAAGAGGCAGCTGCAATGTCTTAGAAGGTGTCGTATTCCATCAAAGACCCCCAAAATGTCCCAAATCGAACATATTAAATCATCAAGTGTACAATTTTCCACTCCAGGGGAGGTGGCTCTGAGTTCCCACATGAACCTGTGGGAATATAAACCCAGGGTACTCTGTGTGTTTGGGGGAATGGATCTCTGTGACCATCACTTCCACCCTTGCCACTGAGAAGACTGGAAGTTGAGGACCAATGGGATGCTGTCAGGATTCACCCACTATCTCTTTTTTTTTTCTCTTTCAATGCTCTGTTTTTTCTGTCTCTGTCTCCACCCCATATTTACTGCTAAATAAAAATCTGTAGTATTGACTTCAGCTTATTAGATTTGTTTGCACCTTAATTTGAGCAGAGACAATTTTAATAACTGGATCTTAATGCCTCTCACTGACCTCTTTGTCCAGTGACCTCTGGACTGGGAAAAATGGCTGACCAGAGAATGGACTTCTTTTGACTCACAGTCTTTTCTGCTGCCCAGAAATCATAGAATCATAGAAAGTTTTGTGTTATAAGCAACCTTAAGATCATCCAGTTCCAACCTCCTTCCTTGGGCAGGGATGCCACCCACTACCAGTTTACTCAGAGCATTTTCCAGAGATGGGGCATCCACAACTTCTCTGGGCAGCCTGTACCAGAGCCTCACCACTCCCACAGTGAAGAATTTCTTCCTTATCTAATGTAAATCTCTCCTCCTTTTGTTTCATTAGGAAGTATTATGCAAAATTTAGCAAAGTTCCCTCTTTAGGAGATTCACTGTTCCTGGTGTCCTTCAGGTGCTGTTTCTTTGCCTAGGTTGTCTGCTTAGTTACAGGTATCACAACTGTGATATCTGTCTTTTGGTTGGTGATTTTCATCTGTACCCATTAGTTTAATTGGTGTATATATTGCAATAATTTTAAAAAACACTTTTAAAATCATAGTAAATGTAATAAAAATGTCTGTAATTCTTCACTGTGCACTGACCCTGAGATGAGTTCAGCTGGTTAGAGCATAGTGCTAGTAACACCAAGTTGTGGGTTCAATCTCAAGATGGCCCATTCACTTAAGAGTTGGACTTGAGGATCATTGTGGGTCCCTTCCAGCTCAGACTTTCGTGTCAGAATTCTATGTGACTGTGTAAGAGAGGCAATCACATGACATCTGGGCCACTGCTGGGGATTTGTTTTCATTGTGCTGCCCAATACTGACTTGGCATTCTTTTATAGGACCGTAGCACAAGTCATGAAGTTCCATAGCTTGAAATTTGGGTAAATTGAGAGACATGTCTCACTGTCAGTAAGTTAACCCAGGGATCACACTATTAACTTCCATTGAAAAAGAACAAAATAAAATATAACAAGATCCAAAAGCAAATGTCAGAAAAGCTAATGCGTGAAAGCTTTTAAAAGTCCAGGAAACAATCTTACAGCCTATCTTATGCTTACTTTTCATCAGCCAACACCTAGATCTCCCTTAGCCTTAAACCTCTGATATTAACAGTTGGTCTTTGCTCCCCAGTTGCACATTTATTCCACCTTCTTTCTGAGAATCATTTGTCATATGTACTTTTTTAAAGGGAATTCCGTAAGAGTGTTGACAAAATACAAGGAATCTACAAGAATTGTGGAAAGCAACCAATTAGATTGTCTTTTTTTCTGTATTTTTTTTTAGTTCCATTTGAATTTCTGTTTAGGATTTCAACATGCCTGTTTCTGATTCCTTTAGTGATAGTATTTTGAGTAAAATGGGCTATGGATGACAGATACAAAGCTAACCCCTTCCTGCACAGACTTGCTTGACCTTTGAGATACATTTATAAAGCTCTTTGTCTCCTGGTAGTGAGATACCAGGAGATATCTTTGCATGTGGAGCACCACTGTGCAAAAACTTGTGAGGCAGATTTGATCTGCAAGGAAACATGGATGCTAATTAATCATACAAAATCTGTTTAGCTGCTGTGTGTGTTTTGGAGTTCTCACACATTCCAGGAGGGTCAAACAGCAGCAAAAGTAGGTCTACAGCCTGCTTTAGGGCTAGGTTACTTTTTTCTTTTCTTTCAAAAAAGAAATTACCATGGCTATCGCTACTGTTGTGAGATTTTACGTGCTCATGACTAATTTTCCTAAATTGAAGCTCTATTTAAGTTTATTGATTTATCCTTCAAATTAGTATGGTATTTGGAGTTGTTTCTTTATTTGTCACTGGTCATAGTACTGACACCTAAAGTAAGAGGAGAGAAGAAAAATCAACTATATTGATTTTTGTCAGTGGCTTGTTGGGTGCTTGTTACGTGAAGAGAGTAGAGAATGGTGCTCTGGAACAGAGATTTTTAACTTTATTGTGGCAGAACTGCATCCATTTAAAGACATGATGATTCATAGTTTGTAAAAGATCTATTTTTAGTTGGCCTGAATTATATGGAGATTAAAGAGAATCATTAGCATAAAAATCCCCTTGAAGCTTCTGCAGTTGGTATAATACAAAAGACTTTGTTAAGATCTCTTCAGCCTAGATAACTTTGGAAAACCCCTAAGTGCAAACAGAAGGTGGATTGGTAACTCTAGAAGGCTTTTGTGGGTCAGTGATCTATTCCTCTGAGCACAATGCAACTTTTTGTACAGACTGCACTCCAAAACAATGCTTTTTAGAAATAGCACTGTCAGAAGAAAGAAATTAAGAGATAAAGAGGGGAAAGGGGTAAATTTACAGGTGTCGGAAGCATCCACCTTTTTAGGAAAAGCACTGGTGCTGGGTTTTGCTGTTCTCTCCGTTCTCTCAATGCAGATTGAGCTCTTCTTTTCACTTTTCACTTTTCACTTTTTCATTGCTTCTGTCCAGTCTGGTGTTTCTTGTCACATAAAGTCAATGCAGCTGGAGTGAGTGCTAGGTGGTTGCTGCAGATGCAGTGGAAAGATGATCAGCTAAGCAGATTGTGTGAGCATCTCTCTTCCTTTATCAATGTGCCATCACAACAAAACTGAAGATACCTGTTGAAGTACCTAAGTTGCAACAGGTACAAAATATGATGAGCACGGCTAAATATAATTGTTATTTTCAACAAGTCCAAGTTGCACACCATCATATAGTGCATTTGTGCAAGGAATAAGATTTGCCATCTCCATCTTAATTAAAAATGTCCTTGGTAATATTCAAAAGGTGATAATGTGTTTTGTTTTGACGAAGAGAATCTTAACAGCAAACTTTAGAAATCAGGTATAAAACCATGTTTAAATGGCCTCCATACTTGGCAGAACAACAAATCTGAATTATATAGATTTTCTTAATACAGTGAAATCTGATAACTCAGTGTATGTCATGATATCTGAACTTGTCCTTCTGGCATACCAGTTAATTCTTCAATGAAGGTTAAATCATGGTAATCACAGTTTCTCCTATAAAATCTTCTCTGAAATGCCCTTATTCATTTGTCCTGAAAAGACACTTCTTCCTTCTCAGGTTCTTAAATAAAAAAACCCATTTGCTGTTAGAGGACTGTAATAAAAAATAAAAGTGAAAAGATACAACAATCAGGAGAAATATGAGGGTATGTCTCAGTTTCCATTACAATAGGGCTGAGTTTCATTGGAAATTTATATATGTGGAAAAAAATACTTAGATAAAGAATAAATCCATTGCAGTAGTTCTCAGTTACTGGAGAGACTGTTAATATGTCTTTTCGCATTATGCAAATCCAGTAAACAAGAATAAGGGTCACAGCTTTAAGAAGAGTTGTTTGTAGCATCTGTTAGATTGAGCAAAATGTCACAATATGTAGTCTCCGGAAGGAGCAAACAGACCATTAAATCTTGAATGAATAAAGCAGGTTTTCAAACTGCTGCAGTTTTTTGTCTTTTTGGAATAATTACAGGAGGTTTTGGGGTTGTGGCTGTGATTATGTGAAGGCAATTGGACACTAAGTTTTAGTGGGACTAAAATTTGTCTCATGGTGCCAGAAGGAAGGGCCGGTTTGAAAATTGTTTCATATAAAGAAAGAGACCCACCAGCTGTAAAACAGGTGGTAACCCACCAGGGGCAGGCAGGTATGAAATCATGGCTCTTTATTTGGATTACAGTGAGAGGACTAAAGAAAAGACAAAAGGTAAACAGCAGACTCAGAGGAGCAACCTCCTGGCTTTTTATTAGGAGTTTTATAAACGAAATTTGTATTAGGTTATATGCTGGTATAAGGGAGATCCCAAATGTCGAATATGTAATGTGGGCCTCTCAACCAGGTGCATGCCTGCTCAATGTGTTCAAGTTCTCACTGGTGCTAAGATACTGCTTTGTATGATGTGTTTGTATCTTTTATATATCTGTGTGTATATATATCTTTTATAGCTTTAGTGAAAGAAACTCACACTGCTACTATATTGAAGGATCCGTTTACCATTCAGTCCCCCATGGTTCCATCATGAAACCCAGTTTTTGGGTCCTTTTGAAGAACTGTAACTGAAGAATGAGCTGCAACAAACTGCTCTGCTATGTAATTGAGATTAATGTAAGGCTGCAAACAGCACATCTGAAGTTATTTCAGAAACTTCATGAGTTCTAGATCAAAAAGCCAATTTAAAAGAAGCTAATAATATTTTTCCTGTATATTAGTTTACTGCAATGTTAATGAAAGAAGAGGCATTTCATGTGTCAGGTTTTACAAAAGCTCTTATCTGGGCCTCAAAAATTTAGTGGAAAACCATTGTGCACAAAGTTGGGGTTTATGGTTTACAAGCAGTGCCAAGATGTAAATCCTGTCCAACAGTAACAGGGAACATTTCCCAAAACTGGAATTTCAATTGTGTCAATTGCCTAAGCTATTTCCTGCTAAAGTATTCCTGGCCTTTTTTATTTGGCCTGGTCAGAGAGTGTTTTTCTTGGACACAAAGTAGGTGTCCACAGGTAAGGGATCAATCCCAATTGGCAGCTGGAAGCAATCCATAGTTTTAGAAAAAGAAAGTTTAATAGTATAAAAGCAGGAATACTTTGTCAGTGGCCACAGGGAGGAGAGAATAAGCCCAGGTATTATTTAGTTTAATTATGGAAATCTTTCCTAATAGTCCCCCTTTTAAGTGGTATGCTCCTAGCTCTCTCCAGAATTGGACAATTTTCTCAAATAGGAAATGCAAGTGTTCTGGAATCAGCACTATTTACAAATGGCAGGGTTGCAAAATTTTACTGATTATACCATGGAGAAGGCACTAAATTAATCTATTCATGTACACACTGAAATATCATTATAACAAATAGGGAGGGAACATAAATTCTAGGAAGGAAGAAATGAAAGAATTGACTCTCACAGATTATTATAGAGAGACAAAACAAAGCTTTTCAAAATGTGAGGTTTCAACATGCAGCATCAGCTTGAGCATTTTGGGGGCCTCTGAAAAGGGAAAAGTACTGAAAATTCTTTGGTCCTTTGTAATTTGGATAACTGAATCATAGCCACAGCCCTTTAGGGGTAGGCTTTGTTCAGTCAAAAGACAGGAAACTAGGAATGGGGATGGGGATTTTTTTTTTTTTTTTTTTTTTTTTTTTTTTTTTTTTTTTTGGTGAGGTTGTGTCTACATGTTGCAAAAAACCAAGAATCATTCCTACTTGGTCAAAATGATGTGTGGATGGTTTCACCAGGACACCATGACATGAACTATCTGGGCAGTGGACAAGAATTTCTTGTATAGGTAGTTGTTTATATATCATTATGTTTATGTTTATATGTGATTAGCTTCCCAGAATCTCCTAGAGTAGTTCAAGAGAGCTGTAAATATGCAGTGATCACCCAAATGAACATCAAGCTCTCACTGTTGAGCAATAAAATATTTTGGTTGTACTGAGGTATGTTTTACTAAAAACTACTGGTAGAGCTTTTCTTGCAAGGAAGAGTAGGTGCTGCTTCAGAAGTTGTTGTTTGGACAGGTGCTTTAGAATGTACTTAATAGCATTGCTAATATAAGAATCATCATCTTTCTTTTAAAGGAGTTGGCTGGCATTTGCAGAATTTTCAGAGTTACTGATCTCTAGTATTCTGTACCTTCAATGTGATATACTGGAACTGCTTCTTTTGCAACATCATGTATGCTCTCTTCCTAGTTTGAGTTACTCCAAAGTTCTTCCAAACTCCTCAGATTTCTTTTGCTATGACTTAAAACATTCTCCATAGCTGTGTTTTAAAAATAAAACTCACATCTGGCTGTTGTGTTTACAATCTGCCTGTATCAGACTGTTGTGGTTTGACACTAGCCTAGCACCAGGCACCCACAAAACTGCTTACTCTCCCTCCCTTGCCACAGCCGGGCAGGGGAGAGACAGAAAATTTAACAAAGGGTTCATGAGTTAAGCACCAGGAGAAAACACTCCAAGGGCAAAACAGGCTCAGCTTAGAGGTATAAAGTGAATTTATTACTAACAGAGTCAGAGGAAGATAATGAGAAGTAAAACAAGCCCTTGAAACAACTTATATTGCCCCAGCCCCTCCCTCCTTCCCACCAAAGGCACAGGGAGACAGAGCCTGAGGGTTTGGGTCAGTTCATCACCCGCGCTCTTGTTCTGCTGCTCAGGGAGAGGAGTCCTTCCCCTGTGAGACCATGGGGCCCTTCCCACAGCACACAGTTCTCTGTGAACTTCTCCAGTGTGGCTCCAACCTCACAAGCTGCAGTCCTCCCAAAACTGGCACAACATGAATTCCACCTACGGGCACACAGTCCTCCCAAAACTGCTGTGGTCTGGGTCATTCTTCCAAGGAGTGCAGTCCTCCAAGGATGGCTGCTCCAGCCTGGAAGCAGGGCCCCCTCTCTCCACTGGGTCTCCCACTGGATCACAGCCTCCTCCAGGCATCCACCTGCTTCAGCATGGGAACATCCCCCACGGGCTGTGGGTGGATCTCTGCATCTCCCATGGATCCCCATGGGCTGTGGGTGGATCTCTGCATCCCCTTGGATCCCCATGGGCTGTGGGTGGATCTCTGCATCCCCTGTGGATCCCCAGGGGCTGTGCATAGATCTCTGCATCCCCTGTGGATCCCCATGGGCTGTGGGTGGATCTCTGCATCCCCCATGGATCCCACTGGGCTGTGGGTGGATCTCTGCATCCCCTTGGATCTCCACGGGCTGTGGGTGAATCTCTGCATCTCCCATGGATCCCCATGGGCTGTGGGTGGATCTCTGCATCCCCCTGGACCCCCTTGGGCTGTGGGTGGAACTCTGCATCCTCCTTGGATCCCCATGGGCTGTGGGTGGATCTCTGCATCCCCCTGGATCCCCATGGGCTGTGGGTGGATCTCTGCATCCCCCTGGACCCCCATAGGCTGTGGGTGGATCTCTGCATCCCCCTTGGATCCCCATGGGCTGTGGGTGATCTCCACATCCCCCTGGATCCCTATGGGCTGTGGGTGGTTCTCTGCATCCCCCATGGATCCCCTGGGGCTGTGAGTGGATCTCTGCATCCTCTTGGATCCCCATGGGCTGTGGGTGGATCTCTGCATCCCCCATGGATCCCCATGGTCTGTGGGTGGATCTCTGCATACCCCGTGGATCCCAGTGGGCTGTGGGTGGATCTGTGCATTCCCTGAACTTGTTTTGATTTTCTTCTTAAATATGTTATCACAGAGGTGTTGCCAATCTTGCTTATTGTCCCAGCCTTGGCCAGCAGCATGTCCATCTTCAGAGCCATCAGAAATTGGTTCTGCTGGTGGAAGCTTCCAGTTGCTTCTGAGAAGTCAGCTGTGTCCCCTCCACTACCAAAAACCAGACCATGAAAAATCAATACAAATATATTATAAACATGAGTTTATCCCTCAATTTAAAGGGGATGGGGAGGGTGGGAAACTGGCTGGAACTATGCTAGTAAGAGTAGAGCTCATTCTCTGTGTAAAGAGGAAAAAACCCTCTCCTTTTCAATGTACAACTCTGAGTCCCAATTTACTTGTTTGATTTTTCAAAATTACAGAAGATGGAGCTCATGAGAATCAGATGAAGTCCAGCTGAGAAGCAGAAGCACGAGTCCATGTGGGAATCATGCTATTTGCTGACTCACAATACAGACAACAATAAAATGTGAATCTCCTAAAGTCCAGGTACTCCAGGGAAGGAGTGCCCTTGCCTGAGCAGGGTTGTTGGACCAGATGACCCACTGTGGTCCCTTCCAATGTGATCATTCTGTCATTTTAAATGGTACAATGATGTAAATTTTTACTTCACTGATTTCATCATACATTTGAAATGGAGAGTTACTTATTTCTTACATCTCACAGTCATTGTGATGCATTTTATCACATCATACTGTTTTGTTTAAAAAACTGTCATCAGCTAGGAACAAAGTCACAAAGCTGCAAAGAACTTATTGATACCACTGAAATAAAAAGACAAGGCATTAACATGTGAAGGGGGACACTGACTCTGTTTTGCTTGAAAGTCATTCTTAGTGCTCCAGCTGTAAATTACTAAAACAATATTCTATTGATACTTCTGAATCTATGTTATGACTGCAGGTCTGTCCTATTTGCATATGGTTCAGCTGCATGTTATTAGAGAATAAATGAATTATGATGTCAGGTTGATGGGTTTGTGGGCAAAATGACTTGAGGTTTTTTGGTTGTTGGTTTAAGTGGTTTTTTTCTTTTTGTTTTTCTTTTCCTTTTTTTTTCTTTTTTCTTTTTGCCTGGAAAGCTCTGAGTCCTCTAGATGCGCACATACAGAGCATGCATTTCACTCTAAGAACATTTTTTTTTGGTTGAAATTTTTTTTTACTCTATACTAGTACTAAAATCCAATACAAATAGTTAATACAAAATTGAACTGTGAAAAATGCTATCAGTATGTGATTCCAGACCAAATTTTAGAAAAGGCTCCCAGGGAGAAGCTAAAGTTGTGTATCAAGAGCTCATTGAGCTACATAAAGAATCTTTTGTGCTGAATTGCTAGAAGGCCTTCAAGCATTCTACAAAATTTTGCTTTTCATAGGTCCATCTTCAAATTGCAGCACTCACAAAGGTCATTAAGGAAATTCCTTCTTAATGAAGCAACCAGCAGTGCTCTTATCAACAGGGCAACACTGCCATGAACCAATTCTGTACTTTAATGCTGAAAGGAATGGCAAGAAAACTGCATTTGCCTCACAGAAGCATGCACAGAAATGGCAGATCTTACCAAGGTGGACCAGTGTCTTAAATCTATAAATCTTCACACTAAAGGGGTTGCAATTTTCTTTGGTTGGATAATCACATCCAAGCAGTAGCTCCCAGTGCTGCCAAGAAGACGCTTAATGGGAAGCAGGTTCCCCATCTCATGTTTTCCAGCAGTTTGACTTCGTTGAATAATTCTTCTTTTCAACCAAATAACTGATTTAGCTAGCAATAGCTGATGTAAATAAAGCTTATTTACACAAAGATATCACATAAAGACCCGAATAAAAGCCATGTGTATGGTATAATGTTTGTAAATTGTATATATAAGGTGGATGAAAAAAATACAGAGGTAATTTTATTAAGGTAGATCTCAGAAGAAAACCTCTAGCTTTTATTTTTAGATAAAAAATTCTATTAATATTGATGTTATGAATTAAGATTGATTGTGATTTTTAAGGTAACTGGTCCTGCAGGTATCTCTAACATAACACTAGATATTGAAGCGAAATTTCTTTCATAGCAGTTGTGCTTTACTATCTAATGTTGCTTTTTGAGTATCACAAAATTTGCCATTAATTATGTTTAATGAAAAATGCCTTCAAACTGCCTAACTGATTCCTTGATAACTTTTCTAGAAGACTACTGAGGATTTTTTTTACTGCATTTCTGAGTATCAATTTTTGGGAAGCAATGGTTGTCTTCTCATTCATTACCATGTAATTTGTTGTACTATGACAACATTATGCTATCTGTATTGTTGCCCATGTAAATTTTAGGAATAGAAATATACTTTAACGTAGCTGATTCACAGTTTTGTTCATTTGACAGAGCTCTACCCTTTTTCAAAAACAGTAAATAAATGTGCACTTAGTGTCCACAAAACTTTTGTTCTCAAGGTGAAGTGGCAAGCTCAAAAGTTTCTACTGAAATTGTATTTTTGTGTTATATTTATAAAAACTGCACTAGTGAAGCAAATTTTTACACCATGTTGCTGCTTGTAATAGATTGGTGTTTGTCTTTCCATCAAATCCTAAACCTGTTTTATGAGATCAATAGACAAATCAAGTGATGACTAACAGAGTGTCCCTTCCCAGTGACACAGAACAAGTGGTAGCCTTTTGAAAAGTCCCAAATGGGGGCCAGAATTTTGTGGCTTTTTCTTGTCCTGCAGAGATTCTGTGTAGTCTATATGTGTTACTTTAAGGATGCTGGAGGGAAATGCTGTATCATTTCTCTGCCCTTCAGATGTTGTGAAACATTTGGGAATTTTTACACAATCCTTTATTCGCCACTGACTCTAAAAGAGCCATCTGTGTGTGTGTTTCTGTTATTTTACTTAAAATAAGACAAATAAATGAACAAAGTTTGCATTCTGCAGCAAAATAATGACTTGTTCCTTTTGTGGCTGGTCACGTCAAACCTTCATCAAATAAACACTGGTTATTGAATGTTTTGCATACTTAGTGAGTTAGCCCAGGTTTTCATGTCCCATAAGTTTTTTTTTTTCAGCTCCTGCAGTTACCACCTTTCCATCAGGGACTAGGGAATGCCTGTTTTCAACTTCATTGTAGTATACTATTTGAATACTTGCAGTCCTTCCTTTGTTGTGCAAATTCTTGGTGTGCAAACCATTAAAGACAGTGCACAGAACAAGCTGTGCTGTGGTAACAATTTCTGCTTCACAGAAACAGCTCACAGACTATTAGGGATAGAAATTGTACCATTGAGCAACTAATGTATTAATTTAATGTGTAATTAATTGAACTTTAATTCTCTTTTATTACTGGACAGCGCTGTGTATCTGATAGCATTAAAATCTCTGCGCAATAAGGTAAGTAAGTCTTTCCGAATGTCTAATGTGGACAGATCTGTTGAGGTTTTTCTGCCTACTCAGATTCTGACTTTGTCACTTCCTATTTTTCAAGACAGAAAACAGCTTATATATAAAAAAACTTTAGGAGACAAATGCTACATTTTCAGCTTGCCCAAAACTGCATACACACTTCTTAAAAAATTCCTTTTTTCCTTACGTTCAGAGCTAAAACAAAAAAAAAAAAAAAGAAAAAAAAAGAAAGCACTGTTTCTACCATAGTTCTATGTACACCTGTTGCTACTTGTCCTTTTGCAGTCTGAAAGCTGCAGCCAAGAATACAGATCAAGACAAAATCCCATCAACTGTATTTTACGTGAGATTATAGTAAAATCACAGTCTTCCTCAGAAGAATCATTTGAGAAAGCAGTGAAGATAGACCACTGAAGCATGACAATATTGAAAAATAAATACAATCATTGACAGCAAAACCCACAAAAATACTTGAGCACGGGAGGAATAATTTCTCTGTAATTGGGAGAAGAATAAAGTAGGTCAGGATTTTTATTCTGGTTTGATGTGTATTTCATCTCTCATGTTTGCAGGGCAAGGGGATGGAGATTACAAGGGAAGAGAAGAGAGAGAAGTGAAATTGATATTTCCTCTGAGAAAGCAGGAAAAATAAACCAAGAGCTACCAACAACCTCTGCAATCTGCCAGCTGACAGTACTGACTTCCAGGTGGGACTTAGTGCCAAAGGGGTACTCGAAAGAGGCCAAGGAGGTGTTTTTGTTTTGGTTTTTTATCTGAAGGGAAAGAGGTTGTTCTTGCTGCACAGTGAGGAAGAAAGAACACAGATACTTGAGGGGCAGATATGTAGTTAACAGAAAAAGGTATCACCGGGGGAGAAGAGGTCACTTGCCGAAAGAACACCAGACAAGAGCTGATTCTCTGAGAGAAGGGTTGGTGGCAAACCTGTTAATTCTTGTGGCCTTGAAAAATAATCTTATGGGCTGGATTGTGAAATATTACTCTGCCTTTCCTGGTCTGGCTGAAACAACAAACACAAATTATGTGTGTGCAACTGCCCAATTAATCTTCACATCTAAGAATAATTCTTAGAAGGTAGTGTGAATAAGGAATTTCAATGCTCAGAGGTGTAATTTGTTCAGTAGTACAACTAATAGCCACAAAAATATGTATACAGTCAGAGGGATTGAGAGAAGACGTGGTTCTCTTCCCTGTCTTTGTAAAATGTTTTAGTTTTGGTTGTTCACCACAGTCCTCATTCTTTTCTACACTCCTACTCTATTAGCTGCAAGGTTTAAAAAATACTACAACTTCACCTTTGTCTGCCCTACTGCCTGAGTTGCACTCAATACTGAAATAGCCCATCTTTGTGCACGTATTCTCTTGTTTATTTTTACTAACTAAGGAAAGTAAGTAAGGGATACTTATTTATAGAACTGGGATACTGGCAATGAAGATTACATTCCTCAAAATAAATGTTTTCACTCCAATAGGAGTAGTCTTTAGAAACAGTAACTGGTCAGAAAGTGGAAGAGCCAAACTTGTACTTACTTAAGAACAAGTATGGTTGTAATTTTCTTTTGTTGTGCTGGGTCCTACTTTTTGTGCTACATTAAATGACTGCAGGCAGTCTCTGCCACTAGTTCTTAATTAAAGACCTGTCTCTGCCTAGAGGTAAGACTTTGGAAAACTATGATGTATATGGCAGAAAGGAATGCTTGAGAGTGAGGCCTTATTTAAGTTGATTTTTTTTTCTGATCTGGTGTTTAGCCTTTTTTTTCCCCCACATGACAAAGGAAAAGTTACAGATAAATTGTAGCAGCAGCTAAACTTGAGAGACAAGTATTATGTGTAGGAACAACACTGGAATTTCTTGGAAATACTTTGTGCATTCATGTGAGCATATGCAGCAGGTAAACGAGGATCTCTGTCCCTCAAACCAAGCATACTGGCTCCTCAAAATAGATGATGATTTTCACTCTAGAGTCACAGTGCGCACGTATTTTTTTTCCTTTGTTGTGGTCTGATTCCTGGAATTACTTTTGCTTTGTATTTATCTGAAGAACCATGTGCTGAAAAACTCAGAGGCTGAAAAATTGTTTTTGGAGAAATTATTTTAGTGAAAAAACCTAGTACTAAATGTGCTATTTAACAGTTTAAACTACAGCAAGTTTAAGTCAGTCTTCACAATGTTGGGAGGTGTAATTGTAAAAGAATTGTGAAAAAAATTGTGAAAATAATTTTTTCACATCTGTATCTCTAATATTGAAGTTACAAAAGCTACAGAAAATGTGTTTCTCAGCTCCCAAGTTTAGCATCTATGCACAATTAAGTACTTTATTTTTTTTTCTTCACAGAAAGATTTGCTGGATAGACTGATACCCTGATGGCCCTCAAATATCTAGGATGTTCCCAAGTGGAAGTACCTAGACAAAAACCATTTAAAAGTGATTTTTATTTGTATTGACATTAGCTTTTTAGTGTGTAAACAGTTCCATGCAGTCACAGCATCAGTTCCAGAGATTAAACACTTTGACAATGGCTATGTGTAAAATGGTGAGATTAATTTCTTATCAAATAGAATTGATTCAGTATTAGGAATAGAAACCATCTGATATATTTTTCAGATCAAAGCTAATTCTACCTTGACACACATGCACTAGAGCAGCTGTGTCTGTGTGACAGCTAAATTATAGGAGTGCTTTAAACATACATTATCTTGTCACAACATAAGAACATCTTACAGTGCTAAAATACTGCTTGCAGAAGAAACATAGTTTTCCCATTTTGTGGGGGAGGATGTTGAACAGCTTCTTTCTTTTATATATCTTTTATTTTAAGCTTCTACAGGCTTGAGAAGAACAAAATTCTAAAACAAAAAATTTGAAAACTCTTCATTTGATGAGTATTTTTATCCCCTGTATTTTTATCTTCTTCATCTTTGTAATGAAATATGTTGGTAGCTCTACCTAGGATTACATAGAAAATGCAGAAGGAAAACTGTGATTTTCTTTTGGAGTTTGGTTTCTTATTTGAAGAGAATGTTTTTAAACTTTTTTTCCCTTCATGCATTTGAGAAAGTGAATGCTTTTAAATTAAAATTGTATTTGTTTGGGGAAATTTAACGAGTATTTTGCAACAGCTTTGTGGCACAACTGTAACAATCCCTAATAGTTTATACTGCACAATGTGAGTCTTGAGTCAGGTGAATCCAGGCTTTTAAATTTAAACTTTACAAAACCAAGGTACTGTAAATTAAGTTGAACTTTTCTCAGTTTCTTGTAAGACAGTTCAATATACAGGACCTGGACTTGGAACAGGGCACTGTTACCATCTGAACTGAGGCTGGGGCTGTTTGTCAGGGCCTGTTTGGTTTCCAGTCCATTGCAAAGAACAAGGATACATGCATTCCATTCAAAATTCAGGCCTTGGAAGAAACATGGTTAAAATAATATTTCTTTTCAACAACTACATGATCCTACAGGTAAATGTGCTCTACACTGATGGAGTTAGTTTTGCACAGCTTCATTTTTGGTAGCTGGGGGACACAGAGTTGGCTTCTGTGAGAAGCTGCTGGAAGCTTCCACCAAGTCCAGCAGAATCAATTTCTGATGGATCTGAAGATGGACATGCTGCTGGCCAAGGGTGGGACAATTCGCAAGTGTTGGGGGTTGGCATTTGTTTTCCTACTTTTTTCTTGCTGTGGAATTTTCCCCATTATTATATTAAGAAAGTTTGTTGGGCTGCACCCTAGCTCGTGATTTCTAGGGACAAAGAGTTGGGCAGGGTCGGAGGAAGACATCGGGGGGCTGCTTGCTTCTGCCTCGTGCCATCCCAATGCCAGGAGCCACATTCGCTGCTGTCAACCACTGCACTGCTGCCCCCCCACTCCAGCCTGCCACCTCTGAGCATCCAGCCAAGCGCTGTGACCCACACAGTGAGCGGGGGAGTCCTTCCTCCATTGTTCTCCCACCTGGGCCTCTGCTGCCATCATCCCAGCCCTCCTCAGCTGCATGGGACCTGCTCTGCCCCCACCACCGCAGAGTGTGTCTGCGGCCAAAAAGGACTGGAATTGAGTTACTGTTCTGTTTTGTTGCTAATTTTCATAGCAGATGTTGTTTTTGTTTGTCTTGTAGATACATCAGTAAAGAACTGTTATTCCTAACCCTATCTTTGCCTGAGAGCCCCTTAATTTCCAAATTACAGTAATTTCACGAATACAAGCCGCACGGACTATAAGTCGCATCTCTGGGTGTTGGCAAACATTTCGTTCTTTGTCCATAAATAAGCTGCACCCAAGTATAAGCCGCTCTGTCGTTCGCAGTGAGGACCCGCGTGCAACAAAGCTGCCAAATAGTAACAGAACCACGGCAGGGAGGGGTTTACTGGTTCGGCTCGGGCTGTGCAGGCTCGGCCCGCTCGGGGCTGCCGACAGGGCCAGGTGACCCAGCCCGGTGCTGCCGCTCGGCGGGGCTGCTCGGGGCCGGCCGCTGCCTCTGGGCTCACTTGCCCTGGCCTGGTGCTGCCCTGTGGTGGCAGGCAGGGACGGAGCCCCTCCTGCGGTGGCGGGTGGAGACAGAGCCTGCCCGCCTCCTCCCCGAGCCGCGGCGATGGCGGCACAGGCCCCTGCCTCCTCCCCGAGCCGTAGCGATGGCAGCACGGGGCCCCCCCGTCTCTCCCCCGGCCTGCGGCAGAGGAGGGAAGGAGGGAGTTCTCCCGCCTCTCTCCCCGCCCCCCGTGCTGCCTGCAGGGAGCCAGGCTCCACCCGCGGCACAACAGAGTAGCAATTTGTAACAATCGCGAAATGCCGGCTTTTACTAGTAGCTGCTCGGCTCGGCACCCTGGCTGGCACTTCTGAAGTTGTAAATGTCAGAAAATTATTCACATATTAGCCACTCCTGAGTATAAGCCGCATTTCTGGTGTGGGAGCAAAATTTTAGTCAAAATGGTGCGGCTTGTATTCGTGAAACTACTGTATAATAAATTGGAGGAAGGGAATCTTCACTCTCCAACTCAGGGAGGGATTCCTGCCTTTCTTGGCAAATACCTGTCTTTGAAACCAGGACAGCAAGTTTGGCAACACCTCTCTAATAACATATTTAAGAAGAAAATCAAAACAAATTCAGAGTGCAATTTAAACTCCACTTAGAGAAGAGGAGGAGGTGAGAACATGTGAGGGAAACGGCATGGAGACACCAAGATCAGTGGAGAAGGAGGGGCAGGAGGTGGTCCTGGTACCAGAGCTGAGATTCCACTGCAGGGCATGGTGATGATCATGGTGAAGCAGCTGTGCCCCTGATGGGGGATGCAGAGATCCATGCACAGCCCATGGGTGAGGTGCCCATGCCAGAGCAGGTAGAGACCTAGAGGAGGCTGTGATCCAGTGGGAGACCCAGTGGAGAGAGGGGGCCCTGCTTCCCTGCCTGTGGGTGGAATTCATGTTGTAGCAGTTTTGGGAGGACTGCTGCTCATCAGATTGGAAACTCACTGGGAAGTTCACAGAACACTGTCTCCCATGGGAGGAACCCCACAGTCTCATAGAAGGACTCCTCTCTTAGACCAGCAGAAGAAAATCTCTGTGATTAACTGACCAAAACCCCCATACCCTGTCCCCTCAGTTGTAGGTGGGAAGGAGGGAGGAGCTGGGGGAATGAAAGTTTTTTTTTAAGGGCCTAGTGTTACTTTTCATTATCCTTCTCTGATTTTACTAGTAATAAATTCACTTTGCACCTCTAAGTTGATCCTGTTGTACCACTGGAGTGTTTTTCCCCTGGTCCTTACCTCACTTCATGAAGGCTTCATTAAATTTTTCTCTCCTCTGCCCAGCTGTGGCAGGGGAGGGTAACTGAGCAACTCTTGTGGGTGCCTGGTGTTTGGTCAGTGTCAAACTATGACATTGATGACAAAACTTAGGGAAAAAAAAATTAAATTTTTGCTCCTTGGTAATTCATATGCTTTTTTTTTTTTTTTTTTTTTTTTTTTTTAATGCATTCTTTTCTTCCTTGAACTTCTGAAGTCCTTGACATGAAAAAAACCTTTCTGGTTTTCCCTGCTCATTACAAGTTTTTGCTGTGTGTGGCAAGTACTGACCTGAGAGCTGGGTGCCTGGGGTGCTGTCCTTGCAGGTATGTATCAGGACCTTGCCCTCTCTGTATTTCTATTAGTGCTATATTCAAGGGGGCATTAAGAGAAATTATTTTAGTTTCATCTTATTTGCTACTTATGCCTGTTTTCTGAAATTCTGAGGAATACTGGCCCCCAACGCAACAGAGAATATGTGGAGTCACTGTCCTGTGTGTCAGCCTCTGCACTCCAGCCCTGGCTCAGAGCTATTCCTGGTCTAGCAGGGCATTGCGAGAGATGCAGTCCTGATGCCTTAAGGACCTAGAAATAAAATAACACACTTGAGAGACAATATTTCTAAAGGATGCAATATGAAGGCTGGTCTTTATTGGAGGCCTCCAAGGGGCAGATAGGGAAAATGCCACCCTACATGTGGTGAATACAGTTTTATATGTTTAGCAAATCAGCATAATTGATAAAAATCCCCAATTAGATACATAAGTGGTGAGGTTAATTTCCCCTTTTGGTTCCACCTCTAACTGCAGACCCCCTTTAGATAGAAACTAAACTTTGTTTATGAAAATGTGTCTCAAGGAGCTGATTTCATCCTTGGATCCCAGGAATAACCAAGATAGGACGGGGACCTTGGACACCCTATCTTGAATGTCTTTTGTCTTTCTTCCTACCAAGCTAAGAAAAAGTACGAGAAAAGTACCGGGCTAGCTACAGGCTATATAGCTATACAACAACAATTTACAGAGCTATGAATATATATGAAGGAAATAGAAAAGCAAACATCATTCCGGCATCAGTCTCCTGCCATGGACAAAGACAGGCAGTGCCTGGGTGTGCTGCAGGGAGCACTGGGGCTGCCATGTGGCTCCTTTTTTGCCTGTGGTAAGGCACACTGCTGTGTGGAGCCACAACTGTGCACCATGACAGGCCTATGGGGTGTAAATGAATTTACAGAATCCCAGAATGGTTTGGGTTACAAGGGATTTAAAGATGAATTAGTTCCCGCCCTGTCATGGGCAGGGAGAGCTGCTAGACCAGGTCACTCAAAGCCTCATCCAACCTAATCCTGAACACTTTCAAATATGAGGTAGCCACAAACTTCTCTGGGCAACCTCCTCAACCTCACAGTAAAGGATTTCTTGCTGATATCTGGTATAAACCTATCCTCTGTCAGTTTAAAGCATTACCCCTTGCCCTTGGTCAAATGTCCCTCTCCATTTTTCCTGTAGACCCCCTTTGGTACTGAAAGCTGCTAAAGGTCTCCCTGGAGCCTTCTTTTTTCCAGTGAGTTTCTCTAAATACTTAGCAGTCTAGCACTCACCTTTCTACTTATTGACTATTTATATCAATATTTTATACATCTGTCTCCTCAGAGTACTGATTTAGCAGCTTTCCACAGGCTTATTTCAGTTTTTAGCATCACTGCTCTTTTGGAAGAGTTCCGTTGTGCTTAAAGTGGGGTTAGCAGTGCCTGAGGTTTGCACTTGCCTTCTCCTGTTTGCATACCCAGGCAGACGTTGGATAAATAAAAGTGACCAAAGAACAAGAGTGGGCTATGGAAATAGCTGGAATACCCCAATTTTCCCCGTTATCTATTTGGTTTAGGAGATGTTGGTCGACTGTGCACTGAGATGCAGCTTTACCTGAAACAACTATGTGACTTCCACTGGTGTAAAGTGGTTGTATGGGAGAAGCTGCAGGCTAAAAGGACAGTACACAAAAGTATATGGGATGTTGAGTTTCTTTACATTGTTTATATAAATTTGCGAATGTTTTTTGTTTTCACGTATCATGCTTTAAGTTATTGTTACATGAACAATGAACAAGAGACAGTGAACTTCTGTTTCTCTGTTTAACAAAGCTACTGCTTTACAGAATATGACAGTTCTTGATTAGTGGCTAGACAGATCTAGACCACAATCTATCTCAACAGCATTAAAATTTTCTGTGCCTATCCAGCTGTATTAGGGTCACATGTCCTTCATCTCTCACATAAAAGTTTGTTGCCATTGAAAGAATTAGATCCTATAAAGGAATATATTTTTTGTAAGAAAAGTTTGAATATAGGTCCAATACTATTCCAATAAAGTGTAGAAAAACATATGAAGGAATGGAAATATGTAATCTAAAAATAAATGTGTACTTTTTACTTAATATTCAAGATCTTTGTATTGTAATATTACACCATGTTTTGTGCATACTCTGAAATATTGATTATCCAGCCTGAAATAGTAAAATACAGCACTGCAGTTTAGCTAAAAATGTAGAATTACTGATCTATTAAATAGGGTTAGGGTAGTACATTCTCAACAAATGAAACTTTTTCTTCGATGTACCATAATCTTGTATATATGCAATAGAACACCACATGCTTTTTACCAACTGACCTTCTTTTGGTTTTGGTATGAATTAATCGGAATGTGTTTCCTTTCTCATGAGGCTGGACAAAATAATGCTATTAAAATAAACTGTTATGCAGTAGAATAGTACATAGATGTGCTGTGTTATGAATGCAAAAAAAAAGTGAAACAATTTCGAATTTTTTTGGGGCCTGGCATTTTCACCATTTTGTCATGAAAAAGGCTCTTAAGCATCTGTCGTTCTTCTGAGTACACTTAATGCAAATCCCCATTTGTGCCTCATTGTTGTGATAAATAAATACATGTTTATCATTTACCGCGTCACTGCTTAGTGGTTCTGTGCCTGGGATCCTGCTGTGAAATGACAGTTCATGAACAGCCACAATAAAGTGGTAGGTTTGACTACAAAGAAAAGCTGTCCTTACTGTTTTCATACCAAGATAGTGGGCAAAGAAGTGTTTTTGTGGTTTATTTGATTTGTTGTTTTCTTATGTTTTTTTTCTTTCTATTAGAGCAGGGTTTGGGGGGCTTTCTCCTTTGGTTTTTGTTTGTTTTGTTTGTTTTATTTGTTTTTTTCTTTTGGTTTCTGGTTTTGGTTTTTGTCTGGTTGGTTGGTTGGTCTTGGGTTTTCTTCCTTTTTCCTTTTCTTTTTTTCTTGCTTTCCTTCTCAACATTATGTTCTGTGGATCAGTTCTTTAGCACTTCTATTTACAACCACAGCATCACTCTGACTTTCACAGTGGACCTGATGGAGATTTCTGGGGCCTCATCCTTGACATCTAATGAAAGTTCTGCCTTTGTATCTGGAAATTTAGAGAGTTGAGAAAGGTAAACATTGGGACTAAAGGAGAAGAAATGTGCTGATGACAGAATACTGTGAGAGGCTTTGTTCCAATCCTGGTGTAAAGCTCCAAATGAATACCAAATATACCCATGGTGCTATTATCTGGGCCATGATTTGACTATTGGACCAAGATTAAAGAATGTTCACAGGTTGCTGAGCTGTAAAGTTTGGTATTGCTTTTTAAGGAACTCTTCAATTTACTCCCACACAAAGTTATAGTCAAAAGTCTCTGCAAAGCATTTAATGGCGGAATTAGGAAATAAGGAATATTCTCATCTGTAACAGGACCACCCACAAACAAACAAATATTGTGACTGTAAAGTCTTTAATTTTAAGCATTTTGAGTTTGACTCTTCTGGCTATGAAGGCTTTCTACAGAACTAGTGACATTCCTGCACTTTGTCTGCAGGATATATCCTCTCCTGGTTAATACTGGCCATGAGCTTTGAGAAGCAACAAACATACATCAATAGTTAAAGCTACCATGCAAGCTGAAGCTTCAGTTACCTGTATTTCTATCTTGGCATCCCATGAGTCAAGAAAAACAGTGACAACTGTATGATTATTTTCAGAAATGTCTAAAGTAGAATCCATGAATGTTAAAACGTAGATTGACTTTATTACTACAAATCCCATTCCCACAATTTCAGTATTTTTATTATTAATCACTCATCCTGTGATCTAAGTGCCCCTTGCTAGACTTTTGTGTTGGGCAAGTGCTGAGTTTTCAGTTTGGTGAGCCTGCTTAAGGTTATTCTTCATGTGATCATAATCAGTACTGCCTGCATTAGAGTAGTGAGAGCTACCCAAGCTTCTAACCAACTTTGCCAGTGACACATTGAATGACCTCATAAAGGAGATGATATTTCCTGTCTTCATCTTGGTTTTCCTCCTGTGACATGAGGACAATACTACTGATCTCCTGGAAAAACCTCATTAGAACTATATATGCATTAGTGATTGGGGTTTGAAGCTCACTTTGGTGCTGTGTAATGCAATATGCCCAGTGAATGCTGTTGACATACTTTCTTTAAGAGTGTGAGTTCAAGATGAATTCAGTGAGGAGAGGACTTTGAACGGAAGAGTTCCCTCTTTGAAGTGAACAGGCATGCACTACATGCTGAGACAGGGATGTATTGTTCTATTTTACACAGGAATTACTCAAGCTCTGCGTCTAGGGTTACACAGGAGGGTAGAACCAAAGACCTAACATTCAATGCCTATAAAGAAAATCTCATCTGGTTTCTTATATATTCTTCCTATATCTGGCTTCTGTTTGTACTCCTTTATGAAATACTGCACAGTGATAAGAACTATTTGAATTAAAAGAAAAAAACTTGAACTCTTGGCAAAAAACTCCCACTGTACATCATAGTGCATCATAGTTTTTCAGAATGGGTATACTTTACTGGTTAAGCAGTATCTCTCCTGACAAGTATCTGAAAGAGCAAATCTTAAAATTATGAGGGAGCTAGACCAGTGTCTTTAAGTTCTACTGCACGACATTACACAAAATGTAATGGTAAGTGGTAGATTAATTGACTAGAGATGTTTGCTGTGCTGAGTTTCTTACAGACTGTGAAGCAACAGCAATTACATGCAAGTTTTGATGCATCTACATAACATATTAAAGCACAGACACTTTCTGAAACTTCAAAAAGCCCTGCTGAAATTCACACGACATTTCAAGAATAATCCTGATGATTATATCAAAAATATTTCTAAAACTTAAAAGTGATCAAAAGAAATAGATTGCTTTGAGAAGAAGCTTAGGTATAAAACCTTAGAACATTCCCAGGTAAGGAGCCTATACATACTGGATACAACACCTTTAGTAGAGAATTTATCATGGAAATAGTAAGACAGTGCCCGGTTTATATAAACCCAATTAACCAGGCAGTTACAATCCAAATCTCCTGTGTAATATCCAGTCTCAGCTGGCTTGAAAATGCTGGTGATTCCCACAAACAAAAAGAATTTGCCATCTCCTAAAAATTTCATAGAATTTCACATTTAGTAATCAAGAACAATTTTTGCAAATATTTTTGTCCAAGGTTCAGTCTTGGACCTGATGTGACCTCCTTAATGCACCTTCAATTTATCCTCTTTAAGCAGCTACTATACTAAAATTTCATGCAATTAAAATACATGTTGATTTTTGTTTCTGAAAAAATTGTATGCCAGACAATAATTGTTAAAATATTTAACTAAGCATTACTTTTCCACCAAATGCATCGGCACACACTTTGATCTATCTATATGTGTTGAGCATTTTTTCTATGGTAATTCATAGTAAACTGCTGCATCCCAGGAGTTAGTAAAGGTTGCCATGGTTGAGAGGCCCTGGGAGGAAGCACCCCTCATAAAAGTCGTGGAGATGTCCCCCACACTTTGCTGTGGTTCTATGTTAACTACCCGGTTTGTCATCCCTCTTCTCCTCCCCAGTTCTAGAATGTTCCCGGCTCCTGACTTCCCTATTGGCCTCTGCTCCTTGACACGGTCCACTGGAGCCTGGGCTAACTCTTCAGATGCGCACACCGGTGCCACACCGGTAGGGAACTTCCCCAGGGTGAGATTTCCGGGAAGCAGAACCTGTAGAGCTAGTAACTCTTCAGCGTGCCCCACATCTAGGATTGGGTAAAGGAAGCAAAAGAGGCCCTCTGCCTCTTTCCGAAACGTTTATCAAAATTGGAGAATTCAAGGACAAAATACCCAGACCATGCCTGTGCTCGGGATTAAATACAGGGGGGTGGGTACAAACAATTAACCAATAAGGGATCCTTAGGGGTGGAGTGGAGGGCAGGGTCTTACAGGGTTACAACCAATGAGAGGATCAGGGCGAGGAGAAAGGGTGACATGGGCCAATGGGGCATCGAGTAATAGGGGCTTTCCAAGGGGGTGGAACATCTAGGGATTGGCCCAGGGCAAGACTGACAAGGAAGGTGCTGGAACAAGGGGCAGGGTTACAATGATGGACAAGGAGTGGGGAATGCTAAACAAGGTAGTTTCAGGGGTGGATACAACTCAGGGATTAACCAGCTGGGGAAAGTACCGGGGTACATAACAACAACCCATTATAACTGTAAGCTGAATAAAATAAACATGTGTCGCTACACCTAACTGCTTCTCCCTTGGATCCCAGTTTGTTTTTACACCTTGGTCCTGCCTCCACTCCTCCCTTGTTCCCTCACCCATTGGCCCTCACTTCTGTTGTTCCACCCTTTGCTACTCAGTTTATATACCTAGACCTTCCTTTGTTCTGGGTTCTTTGCTGCTGGTTCCCTTTTGTGCAATAAAGCCCCACAGCAGCACCATGCAAAGAACCCCTCCTGTCATTATTTTGCTGACCCTTTGGAAACCATCAAGCAGTGTGAGCACCCTGATCCTTCACTTCTCATGGAGGAGACACTCTGGGGAAGGTGGTCTTTACAGCTCCTGCTGTGCCGCTGCAGTAAATAAGTTTATTTCATTATATGTCAAGTATTTATCCTGTAGATAGATAATTGTTCATTTTTCTATGAACTTTCTGACCAATATGTATGTAAATACATAGAGAAAATGAAGTAAAGCACTTTGATAAAATAACATACAATGAATTTGAGTAAGGGCGAGTTTCTCCAGTGAGAGAGATTTTTCACTATAAAAGCAATGAATATTCATTTCAAAAAGCTTGTTTTCCCCAAAATATTGTCCACACATTTAAGGATATATAAAATACAATAACTTACAAAATAGCAAACCAAATCTTGTGGAGATTGATGAGAAATACATTGAAGATTCCAGGGACCTGATCCTCTAAATAATTATGCACCTGAATATCATTATAAATATTACAGTTGATATAAAATGAATGTGTTAGGGTTAGGCTAAAAGCCTCAGTGCAATGCAAATGTGTAAAGATCATGACACTTCATGGAAAGACCATGACTTATTTCAAGTTTGCTCTCCAGCTGATGAACCTGCCTGTGGATCATGAACAGAAATGAAACCCCAAGTCAGATTATTATGTCTTCAAAGAAAATTTTAGTAGACTTAGTGCTAAGTCTATCAATAGTATCTCTGAAAATGATAGAGATGAGCAGTCAGTTGCTGGCATGTGCCACCCCATGTGTAAGACATGCATGTTTTTTGAATGTACTTGTTGTTAACATGAGAAATGTCTGTCAATCCTTTGACTTATTAATAGCTTTTTTGTTGACCTTTTACAGTGAGTAAAACACCATTGACAGTGTGTTAAGCACAATTTACAGTGTGTGCAGTTCTTACCATAACAGGAATTTTTGCAGCTGGAGCCTTGGGTATGATGACACTGGCTAGCAATACTGGTAAGTGTTTGTTATGAGAAAACATCCTAAGAGACAATATTGGAATTGATTGACTGAAGGTCTCCAGAAGGTTCATTCAGTAGCTTTAGCTTGAGGTAGTACTTGTTTTTTAGTGTACATTATCTTAAACTTGTAATAAGGAGGGTGTAGAGAAGCACATAGAAAGTGTGTGGAGAGTCTCAACCTTCTGTTTCTACCCTAATTATTCAAGGCTCCTGTCGCAGCGGGCAGTGGTGGTCAAAGAACTGCAACCTTCCCAGAGAAGCATCCTTAAAAGGATGCCTGGGTGGCACAGGCACATCTGCTGCTCCTGAGTGATTTATTTCAGCTCAGCTGTGAGCTCAGTTTGTCGGGGTGGTGCAGAAGAGAAAAGGATGGAACCTTCGTATGGGGTTCTGCAGGAGGCTTCATTCAACTCCTTCCTCAGAGGGCTCCAGGGACAAAGAGCCAGCCTGGCAGTGATAGCAGGGGTTTATATAGGGACAGCAAGGGGCGAGGTAAAACATCAGAACAAATGAGATGAATGCATGGGGGCGGAACAAATGAGACGGGCCAATGGGATACATAGAATCAACAGCAATAGTGCATTCTGGGGGAAGATTTTTCCTCTCCATGACCACGAGGGTTGTTGCTCAAGGGTTATCTCTCCAGGGGAATATGACAACATTTTCCTCAGATTGTTTACCAGCCTCCACAGGCTCTGATTTTTAAAGTGGTCTTTGGTAAGGGCAATAATTTGCTACATACCTGTTCTCGGATTTCTGACACCATCACTGAAGCTCGATTTATCCACCAGTCTTCTCAGTGTCTAGTTCTGGACTCTGTGAAGATCCACAGTGCTTCCAAAACAGATACAGCATGGCAACAATGGCTTCCCCCTAATCACTTCAAGCTGAACTTCTTTTTATAACTTGTCCTAATGGAAACTACCTTATTTTCTTAATTTACCAAACAACCAGAAAAGCAAATCTTCCCACTGCTTTCTGTACAAAAAGGTAGTTTCTCGTAAACATACATTTACACTATATTTCCTCTTCCTGAAATTGTGCAAACATTTAATGACTGCTATCTGAAAACCAGAGAAGAGCCCCTGAAAATAGTAGTAGGCCTTTCTCCTTGGCATTTAGATGGGTGATCTATCTGCAAATCGATATATTTATTTTTTCTTTTTTGGATTTTCTGTTGGAGAACATTTGCATTTGAAAGTCTTTTCTGGGCCTTGCTCTGGAGATTACTGGGAGGAAGTCTGGATAGGGAGAAAGTTTTGATGATTATGAATTTGTGCTAGTTTGATGGCTGTCTGTATAATCTATGCTCTTTCTTGGAATCAATACTTTTCTGTGCTAGATAAAGACTGTTTTTTTAGTTGACCTAAATAGTACAAATTTTAAAGAAGTGAAGTATTCAGTAGCAGTCTTTTTTTCTTGAAGTCATAACTTTTTGAAACTAAGATTCTGTCAAGTTGTAAGCTGAATGTGGATGGGGAGTAGTGACTGGAGTGACCTCATTTAAGAGGTAGGGATAAAACTACAGATCATGGGGACAATGCCCGTGTTGCACATCTTAATTCAAATTCTTGATATTTATTTTTGATCCCAGCATGTTGATTACAGTGTATTTTCCTGCATATAAAAATTCTAAACAGCTATATGCCTGAGAAAATATTCAAAAATATGGAGAAGATAAAATCCAGTTAATGTGTAGTAGAAATTGTTTATTTTCCATCTTTGAAGAAATTGAAATAAAGAGAAGAAACTGCTGTCAGAAATGTATTGTCATGTTTTACTGATGTGTGATTATTCTAAATGTAGGCTAAGAAAAAATTATATGCCCACATCATGAGTTTGAAAACAAAATGTGAAATGAGTGAGAGGCAGAAAATCAATATGAGTGCATTTTTTATGAAGCTAGGTATTTTACCCAATTTAAGAAGCAAGTTATCACTATCAAAAGGGGATGAAATGAAGCTTTACAAGTAATCCTTCAGGTTATCATTGGAAGAGGATTCAATTCACTGAGCAGACATCTTTGCAATCCCAATTTTGAGTACAGTAATTTCACGAATACAAGCCGCACGGATTATAAGCGTATCTCTGGGTGTTGGCAAACTTTTCGTTCTTTGTCCATAAATAAACTGCACCTGAGTATAAGCTGCTCTGTCGTTCGCAGCGAGGACCCGCGTGCAACAAAGTTACCAAATAGTAACAGAATCACGGCAGGGTGGGGTTTACTGGCTCAGCTAAGGCTGTGCAGGCTCGGCCCGCTAGGGGCTGCTGACGGGGCCAGGTAGCCCAGCTCGGCGCTGCCACTCGGCGGGGCCACTTGGCGCCGGCCGCTGCTGCCACTGGGCTCGGTCACCCCGGCCCGGCTCTGCCCTGTGGTGGCAGGCAGGTACGGAGCCCCCCCGCACCCGCGGTGGCGGCGGGTGGGGACGGAGCCTGCCTGCTCCTGCTGCAGTGGTGGCGAGTGGGGACGGAGCTTCCCCGCTCCTGCGGCGGTGGCAGCGGGCGGGGATGGAGTTTCCCCGCTCCTGCCGCGGCGGGTAGGGACGGAGCTTCCCCGCTCCCGTGGCGGCGGTGGGCGGGGACGGAACCTGCCTGCTCCTGCTGCGGTGGGTGGGGACAGGAGCCCCCTGCTTACCCCACGGGCCGCGGGGATGGCAGCATGGGGCCCCCCCGTCTCTCCCCTGGGCTGCAACAGAGGAGGGAAGGAGGGAGCTCTCCCACCTCTCTCGCCACCCCCCGTGCTACCTGCAGGGAACCAGGCTCCACCCGCAGTGCAACAGAGTAACAATTTGTAACAATCGTGAAATGCCGGCTTTTACTGGCATGTTGCTCGACTTGGCACCTCGGTTTCCACTTCTGGGGGTGGAAATGTCAGAAAATTATTCACATATTAGCCACTCCTGAGTATTGGCCGCATTTCCGGTGTGGGAGCAAAATTTTAGTCAAAATGATGCGACTTGTATTTGTGAAAATACTGTACTCTAGTGTACAGGGGGGAAAAAAGTTGTCAGCTTTTCAATGGTTTGTAGTAGGTCCAAATAAAATACCTGATGATCAGGAAAAATGAATGTAGTGTTTACCAGTATGGACCTGAGATAGACTCAGGAATGACAGGCTGGACAGGTTGATGTCAGCTCTGTGTAATGCCTTAGCAGCTGTTTTAAAGGACAGATAAAGTAATAGCTGCAATGTGAAGCTCATCTGGCCTTTGCTAAACTGGAGAAAAGAAAAGATATCTGATGAAATTTTTAAAAAGTAAGCATAGTGACTCCTAACAAAGTAGACTTTAAGATAAAGACATCTAAATTGCTTTGAAGTTTGTCAGTTGAATATGTGAGAGAGGAAGTCTGTGTTTTATTTATTTCAGGGTGAGGATGAATTGCTTCCCAGTTTGCTTGAAAGTATTTATAATCAAACTAGCACATTTCCCTACTAGCCTAAGCCATAAAGTTCTGCTGTTCTCCTCATTAGTGTAAATGTAGCATCAGACAATTTAGCTGACATGGTAGGTAGTTAAAAGAGAAATTGCAGAGGACTACAGTGTGAGGGAATGCAAAGACAGATCCTGTCCCATACTAAGAACAAAAAGCTCCAGAGCACATTTACTGGCTATGTTAAGAAGCCAGAGCTGCTGTTTCTGCTATGCCAGCCTAGAAAGCCTGCTTCCTTTACCTTGTTTGCTCATGTCAGGAATCACTTCAAATTTATATTTTTACTTATTAGTCATATTGTTGTTAATGATTTAGTTGTGTTAGGTATGAACTGTTATGTATAATAAAGTATCCATATTATAAATGCAAATCCAGTAAAATAACTAACAATATCTTAAAATGTAGCTATCTGTAGTCCAATTCATCAGGGTTAATATTTGTCAAATACTCCTCTGAGACTTATTTTCTTTTCTGCCTAACATAGCAACCTGCCCTTTTAAAAACTATCAGATGTTGGCTCTAGTCTCCTTTTCTGTGATTTTATAAATTCCTTGCTGACTAGCTTTCAGGTGTAGTTAGTGCAATAGTTTTTGTGGAAACTAGATGAGAATAAGAGAACAATGATTCAAAAGTAAGGACAGGATTGAGTCTGGAAAATGTTGGTAGGTCAAATGTAATTCTTTCTTTGTCCTTCTGTGCCAAATATTTGAGTCTGGAGTAGCTTACAAGATCTTAGAGTTAGCTGAAGAAGATGAGAATAATTGACATGAAATGAAAATTTTTTTCTTTGACCCAACTGCTTTTGTGAAATTTTATACTGGTTATTATTTGACAGCAGCTTTTTCTTTATAGAGTGTAAGCTCCCCCAGTCAGACAAAGCAAAGAGCCTCAATCTTCCCCCAAGTGCAGAATAAAATCACTGAGCCAGAAATGAACTCATTTTGAGTTTTTGTGCTTCAGCACTGTAAGAGAATAAGGATATGTAGACACATATGACACTGAGAGGAAAAAAGTTGACATTCAAACCGTTTAGCATTCCAGTCCTTTTGAGGCTCACAGAAAATGCTGGCTGATTCGTATTTCCCAGATAGATAATTAGTTTTATTATGGGAACAGTATCATTGTATTCAAGAAAGAAAAGTTGGAAAATACCTTTATTTGCTTAACTGAAGAATAAGTGTGACTGTTCTCTTCTCTTTCTTTGAATGTGTGGCCAACTCTTCAAGTCTGACCACTGGGTGTGCTGTTTCCTGTCATTGCTTTGACTTCATCTCTTGTTTACAAACATATTCATGTTTGAATTATTTTCCAGTGGAAGTTACTAGAAAATAATCCTACTTTCCATTGAAAAGAGTTACGTTTAATTTATTTGTAATTCAGTGCTTTGGCATTCATTATACCATTTAAGAATGTGTGTCAAGAACTGGATGAATCCTATCCAAGTTTTGTGAATAAAAGGCTAGAAATTATCACTGAAAGAAATCTTTCAAGTTTTCAGTCTTTCAGACTGGTCTCAAGATGGACTTGTGTTGGTTTGATTTCATGTTTGTATGCTTAATTTATGTGTGTGCACCTTATATATTTAAACGAAAAAATTAAATTTTTTAAAATTTAAAAAGCTAATTCTTACAGTCAACTTTAAGTTTGGTACTATTGTTTAAACACTGGCATTGACAGTGTTGTCTAACCACTAAACAGAATCAGTAATTGTAAATTATTCAGTTTAGTAAATGGAAAAAAAAAGTGCATGTTTCAGAAAGTGGTGATTTCTTACACTTAGTTCATTAAGCCACAAGTGAAAGTCACAAATACTTTTTTTCTTGGTTTTGCCCATCTCTGAAGGTGGCAGAGGAGACCCAAGATAAGAGTCCAATTTTCTTGCTTTGCTGAAGAGATCTGTGAGAGGAGGCTTGATGTTGCATGTTGCCACCTTGCCTGTCTCTAGCATGCAGGAGGTAAAAGCTTCTATATTGGGATTTTTGCAACTAATTTATACTTTATATCTTAAATATAATCAACAGTTTTGTGCAATTTTGGCCATAGGAAACACCAGGTAGCATATTGCCACGCATTCAAGAGCCTGAGTTTTGCAGTGCTGATCTACCTGTAGATTTGTTTTATTGTTATTTGTATGATATCTTCCAGCATTGTGCTAGATTTGTAAAACATTTTCACGTAAATGTGGTGTTTATAGAGATAGCAATGGTTAAGTTCATGAGGTAAAATATTATTACATTAAACATTTTCACATGGCTCTCTTTGCTTTCTCATTGGAAATAATGGTGCAGATTGGCACAAGTTAAATATTCTTTATGTCTTAGGTTGTTCTTACTGGGCACAAACTGAACACAGATGTGAACTCTAGGACAGTGGCCAGTGTTTTTGTCAATTCAGTAGGTAGTTTCAGGAGAGGTTTCCAGTAGCTGGCAATTTTGGGTACTGCAAAAAGTTCAGACATACATTTATTATATAAATATGTATAGCATAACCCTAAATAAAATTCTTCTGCTTTCTTTTTTCTCAACTGGTGTTTCAATTTGCAGAGAGTAGAAAATTTTATCCTTCCCTTCCCTTCCCTTCCCTTCCCTTCCCTTCCCTTCCCTTCCCTTCCCTTCCCTTCCCTTCCCTTCCCTTCCCTTCCCTTCCCTTCCCTTCCCTTCCCTTCCCTTCCCTTCCCTTCCCTTCCCTTCCCTTCCCTTCCCTTCCCTTCCCTTCCCTTCCCTTCCCTTCCCTTCCCTTCCCTTCCCTTCCCTTCCCTTCCCTTCCCTTCCCTTCCCTTCCCTTCCCTCCCCTCCCCTCCCCTCCCCTCCCCTCCCCTCCCCTCCCCTCCTTTTTATTAAGCTAAAATGGTATTTGACACTTAAGGAAAATCTGATCTTACGCAGTTTACCAAGGACATGTGAACAAAGTTGAAATATAAATTAACACACAACATTGAGAAATATGATGAAGAGTTTAATGGCATTGATATTACTATAAAACTGAAAAATATGAATAGATTTGCAAATTACAAAATAATGCATATATGATGCTTTCAGGGCCAACTGTGTAGATTTCCAAGCCTTTTTTTTTTTTTTTTTTTTTTAATTTTTAAATGATAATAGTGTTCATTTGGAGGTGGTCCACTTTTCTTTCAGGGAAGTTATTTGGGATAAAATGGATTAAATGAATAAAATGGATTAAATGAATAAAATGGGTGGACCTGCCAAGTGCTAGATGTAGAAAAGAGTAACCTTTTGAAATTAATTAATGTCCCTTAGTTTAAACTGTTAATGATGTACATACATGTTTTGGGTATTACATGTTCGTTATGTTTTTAGTTAGATATTGGAACAACTTGTGGCTAAGCCAGTCAACACAGCAGACTACAGTCTTGTTTTTTTCTGTTTTTAAAAGCAGCATACACCTATACATCAATGTTTAAATAACATAGAAACACATCTGCACAGAAAACAATGTCTTCCAGATTTTTTTGTTCTTTATGAATAATCCTCATTGAAAATTTTAACAATGACTGAAAAGGCCATGAAAAAGAGCACTTACAGACAAATATCCAAAATAAACTGATCTAGAGGATGCACCTGTGCTCTTTTTTACTGGACATGTATGTGGATGATTAGATTGCATGATGAAATATTGCCAGTAAAGCATAAACCATGCTTGAGATTACAGAAAAAAATTCAAGTTTTCTTCTCAAACCATACATGAAATTATGTCACAAAAAAAAAAAGAAATTATTCCAACAGTTTTACAGTTGTGATCTTCATCGTGTGTCATCCACACCTCCAGGGCCCCTTCAGGCTTATGGGTGTATTTGTGTGTGGATGTCCGTGGTTAAATGAGGAGGAACTGGCTCTTTCAAAGAGGTAGAAACAATACAAAGGGGACAGGACTGCTTGTGAAGATGTGTAGACCTGTGAGGAATGAGATGAAAATAGGAAGCGAAAAGAGTTGATTGAAAATACTCAAAAGTTTTTCAAGTTTGAAATTTGAAGAACATGGGAACTTATAAATTTTAGTTCAAGATATTTAGAATTCAACAGGCCCCAAGATTAGAAAATGGTTTTCAGAAAATAGTTCAGCTATGGAGGAGGAGGAGGAGAGATTTTGATTATGTAATTCTCTTCCTGTGTTTCCAGCACCTTTCAGAGCTTTCTGGAGCAGCCTTCTTTGGGCAGCATGGTGGTAAATCTTTGTTGGGTGGAGGCACAGTTATCAATGTCTTCAGACAAAGCTCCTTTTCTTTCTTCCCATTGCTCTTTTGGTAATTATTGCTTTTGGATTATAAATGGCTCGAGAGCATTGCAAAACTTCAAAGAACTCTTACTGCTACTGCAGTCTATACACGGTAGGGCATCATGGGGAATGAGAGATTTATTCTAGGAACATTAACTTTTGTATATTAATATTTTGTATAGAGGTAGGATGAATTTTGCAGCCATCATTCATCATGGCAGAAATCTACCATACTGTGAAGTTATTCATAGAAGAGTATCAGCATACATGTTACATATTTGCACTATCAAAAACACAGTTTAAAATGTGGCATTATACGTTCTTGAACAAAATTTGGGACAATCCTGGTTTCATTGAAAAAGTCCTTAACCATGATTGATTTCAATTCAAACTTCATCTGTATCCAACTTGTTTATTAAAATATGTCTGATTTTTCTCATTTATGTACCAGATGGAGTTAGAGGGAGTTCTCCACTCTGCCTCTGCAAATTGCTGTCCACAAAACAGAAAAATATGAGCTCCCTCTTGTGGTCCAGAAATCCTTCTCCTTTCCCCAACTGAACCAAGAAGACTCTTAACAAAACAGTTAAAATATTTCAAGTTTCTTGGGTAATTCTTGGACTTCATCAAAGGATAAATCTCTGCTGTAATAGTATTATTATTTAAAAGCGTGGTGCAATAAAATAAAAAAGATAGGGCAAGGGTCATTCTAACAAGCAAGTAAAAGCTTCTCTAAATACATCATGTTTGAAATACTGAATAATAATGCAGGTAGTGAGTTCTTAGTCTAACAGAACATATTTTTTAGCTATTAGAAATAAGAAGCATGTTCTCAATAAGACAAAGTATGCATGGGATGACAGACATTGCAAAATAAGATTTTCATTGTAGTCACTAAAGACTGAAAATTCTGAGAAAACTACGTAGAAAAAGAGTCTTCTTACAAAAAAAGAACTTCAAGAAGTGACTGCTCCATCAGTAGAACAATTTTACTGGTTTGCAGCCCAAGAGTCTGCTTATCCTTGTATATCAAAATTTCTTGTGTTCATGGTGATGAATCAGATTGGAAACAGTTAAAAAGCACTGGAATTATGGCTTCTTTAGTCTCTAATTAATACGCTTTCTAAAGGGTGTTAATTTCATGTGGTTCTTGCTGTAAATTTCTAAAACAGTAGAAAACCAGAAACTTAGACTTACTTGGTTTCAAATGACTTACAAAGATATAGACTCCTGTGTCAATTAGATACTTTGTTTTCTTATCTGTGATTGCAATTTTTTTAGCAAGTAAGTTGTTTATTTTTAGAAAAATCTTTGTCAAATGAGGGACTAATGGTAAGTGAGATTCTGTTTTAATTGCTGCAGTGATTATGCACATCTAGTGGTTGTTAGAATGACATCTTAAATGGTTTCTTTTGATGGTCCTTTTAACTATTTTAGAAGGGAATTGGAAGACTTTATTGAGAAAGTGTAACTTAGGCCCTTTTGCAATTAGATTGAAAGCAAGCTAGTAACAATACCTTTGTTCTAGACTAGCTTTGCTGGCACGTGAGCATGGATTTGGTTATATTCAGGAAAAATTCAAGCTGTACTTTCAAATGTTATCTGCTGAGGTTCTTTTGGTGTGAAGACTTTTAGCAACAGTGGCTGTGTGGAGATTAAATGAACAGTAATGAGTACTTCTACTAAAAAGAAGAAAACATGGGAGCATCTACTCATGGAGACAACATCTGAGAACTAATGTTATAGGGAGAAAAGATGGAGACAAATAAACATCTCTTCTTTCTAGAGTACGAATAACTTGTCAAGCTGTCAAAGAGAATGTGTTTACCATTTATCAGATTGTTCTATTCCTTGAAATGCTTTAACATTCTGTCAATCACATATGAACCCACTTGTGTGGTTTTCAAACATTCTCTAGCCTAACTGCAAGAGAAGAGCTTTAACAAATGGTGATTTCCTTTAAAGTGTAGCTTACTATAAGAGACACTTTCCAGTCCATATATGTTTACAAATTTTAAAGGAATATAGGATGATGAAAGTTTAGCTGGAGAAATCCAGGGATAAACATATGGATTTTTATTACTTTTTAATTGCAAAATTATAATATTTTTGCTTTCCTGGTATAGCAGTTTTTACATCCTACAATTGCTGTGTTAATTCACACTTCTTTTTCCTGCTTCTCCATTTGTTCACATGCTTTCTTTCTTACGCACTTCAGTTCATTTGGTTGTTTTTTGTCTTTCTTTTCTTGCTCTTGCTTCCTTAACTACCACACCATGTAAAGCCAGGGAAAACCTCACCAGCTCATAGCGTTGCTTAGCAATGTCATGCATCTCTTGCTGTCTGTTGTGAAGCCATGGCATCCTGGTCTTTCAACAAAGATTGCTATATCACTGCTTTGCTATAGGTTCCATTTTCCCTCTGAGATTTCTGATAAGAGATGATGTGTCTAGACAGCATACATAAGAGATTACCTTCTATCCATTATAATATAATTAGATCAAGCCATACCAAAGCTCACCAAGATTTTATGTTTAAAAGGTCAACAGCTTTTATTCCATATCTCAAAGATAAGCACCTTACATAGGGCTTAATATGTAGAGTGCTGTGCCTGAGAGAAAAGAAGCTTCAAAAGATTTCCACTTCTATTATATCATTCAAAATAGAAATTTGATACTGTAATACGTCCATTTTATCTTCCGTGATTCATGGAGCTAGAGATAAAAATAGGTCAGCTATGCCCCTACTGGTTCAGGATTATTCCCTGAAATATATTTTCTATTTCTAAGTCCAGAGTAGATTTAACTATCTCCAGTGAAGATCTACATTTATTAAACTGGAGGACTATTCTTGGGTGGTCTTAATATATTATCATTTATTATTTGCATTATGGCAGCAATTGGTGAGATCAACTGAAATTAGAATCCCACTGTGCAAGGTATTCTGTGAACACATTGAACAAAGTAATTTTTCCTCTGGGGAGTTCACAGTTTAAATAGATAAAACAAAGATTGAAAAAGTGGCCGTAACAATATCCCCATTTTAGTGAAGCACAACAGAAGCAAGGAGAGGTCAGCTTCTCCCTTGCTTGCAGATAATTTAAATAACTGACCTGATAAGTGACTTCATATCTGCTGCATTCTAGCCTTGTGCATTACCTAGAAATAGGTTTGTGCATTACCTAGAAATAGGTTTTTGCATTAGAGTAAGATACCCCTCAAGGTTTTGATTACTAGATTTTTTTTCTTCTCTAATCTCTTGCTTCATTTGGGGTTTATCAAGTTCATTGAATTATTTTGAGTTACATAATTTTTGATGTTAAATTGTCCTGATTGTTAACTATACCACTCAAACATCAGATGAAACTTAGCACTTAACCTGTGTTTTTAGAACTTCTTCCATTGTTCATCAAATGACTTGTTGAGCTTTTTTTTCCCTTTTCTCTGCTAGCTTCTAACTCTGCTCTGAGTTCAGTGTATCTTTCTTTAGCTTTATAATTCAAAACTCCTAGCACTGATTGCAGTATTACTGAACAATTTTGCAAAGTACTACAAAACAGAGAAGATGTCTTATTTTTTCCATGTAATCATTGCCTGGCACATTCTATAAGTGGGGATAGTTCTCCTAGCAAATATTTCCCTGCTTTGTAAAGATCATTATAGCAAATCATAGTGAAAGCAATACAGCATGGTTCTAAACAGCTTAGTGTTATAAAATACTATTTCAAATTCCCAGACTCTTGGAAATAAACTGTTGTGGTTTAACCTCTGATGGCAACCAAGCCCAGCACTGCTGCAACAGTGGGGTGGGAGAGAGAGGCAGAACAGTAAATGTGAGAAAACCTGTAGGTTGAGACACTTTAATAGGTAATGCAAAAGCTGCATAAGTAAGCAAAAAAACAACCCAAGGAATTAATTCCTCATTTCCCATGGATAAGCAGGAGCTCGGCCATCCCCAGGAAAAAACAGCTCCGTAACACGTAACTTGAGAAGAAAATGCCATCACTGAATCTCTCCTTTTCCCTCCTTTTTCCCCATCCTTCTATGTTGAGCATGAGGCCAATATGGTCTGGAATATTCCTCAGGTCAGCAGGGTTCAGCTGTTCTGGCTCTGTCCCCTCCCAACTTCATGTGCATGCCCAGCTGCCTGATGATGAAAAGCCACGACTCTGTAATCAGTGCTCAGCAGAAATGAAAACTAACACAGATAATAATACTCAATTCAAAATATATCGGCCATCTAGGAAGAAAATTTACAAGATGAGCACACAAACATTTCATTTAGGCCAATGAAGTTGAGAGCACAGCTTCAGCACTTGTTTTTCAGTCCTGTTTTGCTGGTGTATTTTGTTTATTAGGCTTTTATAGCAGGATGATAATGTAATTTGTGCTGTGGTAATCTGCATCACTGCTTGTCTGACAGTGTATTTTGAGACACACCTAAAATGTTCCTCCTTAAACACTTCAAGAACATCATTTTAATAACAAAAAGTACAGTGTTATGCATGCTCTTTCTGTGGTATCTGGAAGAGAGATCATAGAATCACAGAAAATCCTGCTTTGGAAGTGACCCACAAGGATCACTGAAGTTCAGCTATATGTCCTGTTGGAAAACAGGTTTCAATTTCCAATTAGCTTTAACAGTAACAAAAGAAACTAACAAATTACAGAACTAATCATCCCTTCCTAACCCTGTTGTATGTGTTTTTCACAAGCTATCCTTTTTTGCTCCTCAGTTGCTGAAAATATTTCCAGCAACCTCTCCTTTAGGATAGCATTTGTTGTGGGGGACAGCAATGCTGCAAAAGGGAGTATTTTCATGTTAAAATTAATATTTTTCTCTTCTTAGTTTGGACTATTGCATCTACCCTGTCTCAGCCAACCAACAATGTATTTTGTGATTTAACATTGAGACAACAGAAGAGAAAATGGCAGCAGAATTCAATATGCTAGCAGCAGAAAGAATGATAACAGCTCACTATTTGGGGGAAAAATAGAAGCCAGTGTCTTCAGGCTCAGACATCTGTTTCATACAATTTGCCAAGAAATGCCATAACTGTGAGCTCTAGTATCATTAATTACCATAATATAGCTAGTATTGAAATGATGGTTTTAAGAGATTAAAGAAAGTACATGTTATATGCATATTTTGTGTTCTTTTTCATAAAGTTACTTACTCTGCTGATTTTCACTATTCTTCATAATTGCCACTAATAACTTATTTATTAATTTGGGTTTTTTTCTCATGATGGCACTTCAAGGATGGATGATCTTGTCAATCTATAATGAGCTAAAATGAAGGGCAGTTAACACTGTCAGGCCTGCTTACCAGCCACTGATGCAAACTTTTGTCCTCCAGCAGACTTGTTTGTTGATCACTCAGCTTCATCCAAGACCACGATGCCCTCCAGCCAACAATAAATCTGTAATTAACACAAACAACTGTTGTACCAACTGTTCAAATTAAGCAAGGAAGTGATTGCTTTTATTATGTTTCATTTCCTTATACTCTTTACACTGCCTGCAGTAGAGGATTTGCAATTTAGGATGGTCCGACAGAAGTAGCTATGTGCAGCTCAACCACTAAACAGGAAAAAAGGATACAGCTAAAAAAAGAGTATTAAATATTTATTATGTGTATGGGTTGGCTTTTATTCTTAAGAGTGCCTTGTTTTCCTGCTCTTTTCTTTCCTGAATAGTGCCTCAGATGCAAAACAAGAAAACTACAATTGAGTCTACTGTGCCAAGGCTTACTCTTATCACACTGCATTCCATGTCTTCCTCTTCCATCCTTGGTGTGTTTTTATAACCTGCTTGTTTCAGTCACTCCACGTCTATCATATGTTGCCCCCAATAATTCTGTCTGCTTCATGGGTTAGACAGATTTTAAGAGTTAGTTAGAAGTTCAGTGTTAACTGGCTTCTATTCTTTTTATGTTCCTAAGCACATTGCTGGTACATAAAGGTCATAAAGAAGAAACCAAATTGAATCTGCTCTGAGGTCTTGAAAGTGTTGACTTGCCTGTGTAATTAAAAATAATGTAAAATGTTTTAGGTTTTTTTCAAATCTTGTATTTTATAGCCTATTTCTTTAAATTCTAATATGAAAAAATTATCTAATCACAACAGTTATTTTCAGAAGGCAGCAAATATTGCAGCAACAGCAAAGCCCAAACTGACAGTCATACTGGGCTGTTTTTTTCCCTGTCATTCCTTGTTAGTTATTTACTGTTTTGAAATATAGTGAGGTTCTTGTATTGCTATTTTATCTTACACAGGATATAGAAAATTACAAATGTCGTAACATGAATTAAAATTAGAAGACAGGGATGTATATTTATTTTTTCAATGGGATTTCAAAATCTCTATGATCTGTCATACCTTTCTCAAAAGTGAAACTGCATAAAAGTGTTAATTTCAGCATCAGCATTAGAAAAGCACCCTGCTTACTCAAGGGCATATTTTTATTTTCGTAAAACCCAGACCATGAATTTTAAGCTGATTGTGAAGGTTTACTAGCCTAACTTCCTGTGTAGACACACTCAGGATTAGAGCTTTGTGTTGTAGCTGATCTAATAAAATACCATGCTGTTACCAAAATAGTGACTAGGTTCAGCTGGATGCTGCTCGATCAGGTGTAAAGAAAGCAGATAGACAGGTATGGCATGAGCTGGGCTCCAGCAGAATATCCTTCCATGACTGCAGTGAGTTTTAGATTAGTTGAGCTGTGTCTTTGAACTTTCTTCATATTCTAACATGGAAATGCTCTTTTCATTTCGGTTTTGTTATTCAAAGGCCTTCCTTTGTGGTACAGGAAAAAAAATTCCATGCAAAAAAATTATTGTTTATACCTGATTTTAGGCCTCTGCTGTAAAGAATAGCAATTTTTTCCTTATGTGGTTAAGCTCTACTATTACCTGCAGTGTGCTGCTAACAGAAATAAAGAATTTCTACCAAATACTGGTAGATATAGTAAGGGTTCTCGTAACCACCAAAATGGGAGAGAAAGAAGAAAGAATGAGCCAAAAATTAGGGATTTGGAAGAACCTAACTTAGTGTTGACTGTAGAGACCATATACATATGTATAAAACAATATAGGCTATCCTACATATTTTGTGGGTTCTTCTGGAATAATATGCTGAGTTTTTTTGTCTTCCTGTATTATTGATGGTTTTGTAAAACATCATGTAATGGGAGTGTCAGCAGGTTAGATGATAATAATTAAACAAACCAGAAAGTTGCTTTTCTTTTTTTAGAAATTATATAAAGATAGCTTGACCATTATGTATTTAAATATGAGTCATTATAAGGCATATGTGTATATCCTTGTCCTTGACTATAGATAGTGATGATGTGTGAAACATACTGGAAAAAGAAAGCATAGGCTATGATAGCTGTAATAATAGAGTTGAAAGAAAGAAATAAAATAAGGAGACAGCATCTATTTTTTTCCAAAAGAATTGAAAACTATAGTTCATTTTGTGTTTGATAATTCTGGTGGAAATATCCTTGATATCTTAGAATTTTGGCTATAAATCATTAGACAGACTTTTCCATTTTTACTAATGAAATTATGTTGCATTTGAACATCTTATTACATGAAGACATGCAATTGAGTGGGATTCATCAAGAGTCTTTGCAGTTAGCTCACATAAAGAAGTTTTTTTCCCTTGGCCTATCATCAGGCCTGAGTATAGTGTCAGACATCTGATTAACACAGAAAATCATAGGCTTGCTGAATCATTTGATATTTCTTGGAGAATAAAGGGGACTATAAGATAGACCATGAATAATTCATGTACAGGACTATCCAAAGTCATTTTCTGATGATGTGATTTCTCCCTCTTTTCAGAACTGAACTTTGCTTTTAAAAGCCAGTGTGATAAAAGTGTGTTTCTGTAGTGTGGAGGCATCTTCCTTTTCAAATATTTATCTTATAAAGTAGAAGTGTCACGAATGTTAAAAATAGGAAGAAGAAAGACAAAAATATATTGGAATTTCTTCACCAGAGACAACTGTAGGGTGTGAAAATAAACTGACTTGTTATTTCAGGAGATTTAGTCATGACAGTAGAAAACTATACTTTCAGTGGAGGGTACAACTAATTTTTAAGAGCATCACCCTGTCACAAAATGTAAACTGAGAACTTGGCACAGTATTTTTCTTCTGCAGAGTGCTTTGTAGGAGATGAAAGATAGAATCCTCCCCAGTCTGCTTCATTGCCACATTTAATAGGCTGTGCTGGGGTGCTAAGAAATACAATCTGGAAAATTTTTCTCTAGTGGTTTAACATGTTAAAGTCTTGAGTGTTTTTTCTGCTCACCATGTCATCTCTAGGTTATCATTTCCATTTCAGTGTTATCAAACAAAATTCTAAAGCAGATGAAGTCTATTACTATGCTTGCCTTTCCTATTTTCCAGGCTCTACCTAATTTTTGAGTCTTTGTAGCGTGATTCCAGCACTTTTTATGTTATCATTCACGGGTCCCACCTCCTGAAACAAAAGTTCTTGGCAAACAATGGAAACTTATCTCTGGAGAAAAATCATAATCTTGTTTTGTAAAATCAAGCATGAGGGAATAGACTTTTGTGATTTATTGGCTGAGCAATCAGGGAATACCAGACCATGCTGGAGTAAGTCTGCTCTTGGTGAAGAGGGCTGTAAGTGCAAAAAGATGCCACCTTGATAGAGCATTGCAACCTCTCATGAAGATTGCCGATGAAAAATTAGTACCTGGATAAAAGCAATAGAAGGAGAATAAGTAAGATGTGGAGAAGGCAATATAGGGACAACTACACATGAGATTATGAGGAAAATAATGTGTAAAAGCCCTGTGAAATGCACCTTTGATGAGTTTGCTTGTATGTGCTGAAGTCAGATTAATAGTTTATTGTGTTCATGGAAGACATGGGATTTGAGTCCTTCATTTTTATCATCTTAAAAAAAAATCTTCTATTATTTTTTTTAATCTGCACATAAATATTGTACTACATTGATGTGTAGATTCTAATTATACTCATTACAGTCCCCTAGTACTGTTCAGTTACCTTAGCATAAATATATTTTTTTCAGTACAGGTTATTTCCACATGGAAGAGGGGAAAAAACACACTGTGGTCATTTAAAGCAATGCAATAGCATCTGCATTGGGCCTGTAGTATTTGGTGCCTGTGTCTGCTATTTCTAGTAGTAACAAAAAATTTCTATAGTAACTAACCCGAAGCTGGGTTCTCAGGTAACACATAGGAGCTTTATCTACATATTTAATCTTGTATTATTAGTTAAAAGCCTCTGGAAATACTTGGAAACCATAAAACAATTTTTACTGTGATCAAGGGGATTTTTAACCCTGTGGGGAAAACAGGGCAAAACAGAACTGATTTTGGGAGGGGGGATGTGCAGAGAATGGAGGTGGGAGGTAGAAGCGGGAGAGCAGAAGGTAATCTGGTTGTTGTTTAGGTGGGTTTTGGTTTTTTGTTTTTGTTTTTGTTTTTTTTTTAATTGGATCTATTGATAAAAAACTCAAAGGATGCTTGGAAGTGACCTCAGTCCTGTTCATCCGGCCAGGGGAATGCAGAAGGGAAGCTAAAGCTTGCTTTTAGTCAGTGATCTGTGGATAACCCTCAGTCCCTTAATGACGTGAGAGAAGCCTCCAAGGGGAGACAGTGAGTCAGAGAGAAGGAGGCATAGAGATTGCTTGAACAACCATTAGCACGTCATTGGTAATCCCAGCGACACCTTTCACATCCCTGGCATTTGTCTCAATGCACTCCACTGAAGGCTGGTGCTATGTTTTATTTAAGGCTTTCTCACTGCCTTCTGGAGATGTGTGTGTTGCTATAGCCTGACTGATTGGTTGTCTGTTATGTTTACTAACACTCTGAGATCCTGTGAGAGAGGGGAATCTGTGGAATTTCTACCATGGCTCAATACCCCTGGATTGAACCTGCTTTTTATGCTAGACACAAGGAAAAGAAAGGGTATCCAAATAAACATGCACTTAGAAGCAGATCTTTTATAGAACATTTAAATTGCCAGACTACAGAAGAAAAAGTTATCTTGATGTAGTATTACCTGAACTATTCTTGTCATCTAGTGAGGATCTTGTGATATATGTGTGTATACTGATGAGGAATGTTAATCTTGTATTCTGCATCTCTGTTAAGCATTTGCCTTCCTCTAAATAGCCGCCTAGAAGATGGACAAAAGAAAAAACCAAAACTTGTCAGAGCAATAAAGGCAGAGAACCTTTTGAGATAATGCTTCTTCCTCATTCAAAAAAAGGTATTATTTGGGTTGGGGTTTTGGGGAAATCACAGCATAGCAAGACAAGTTGCTAGTGAGCAGATTGAAGTGTCTGTTTCAAGAGGCAAAGTTTATAATGTGGCTCCAGACCAGTTTGTGTTGGTCAGAACTGTGGCTTGTACAGTCTGTTCCTCTCCCCAACCTGCTGTCTGTTTGTCGGACTATTTGTCTCAGCTTTCCATTTTGTCACCATTTCAGTGGTTGACCCTGGGCAAAGACTGTCCTTAATGACTCAGTTTCTTTTTTTATCAAATACCATGCTAGTAATCACAGCAATAACATGACTAGCATCCACCTGTATCATAAAAGATTTAGATTTTTACAGAAAGTTTTCTACTTCCATCTGCAGTTTCTAGTTTTCTCTTGGGAAATAAAAGAAAAAAAAAAAAGGGAAATACAAAAAAGAAACAACAACAAAAAAAACCCAGCAGAGAATACCCACAGCATTTCAGGCAAATGCTTCAAATGCTTCAGTTGTGGGCATTTCTAATTATTATGTAGCGTCTCCAAGGAGATCCGTTTGCTGCTAAATTTTCTTTGGATTACAATTCCCATAATCCATGGCAGGTGAGCATTCTCCTCACTGGTCTTCTAATGTCTAAGAGTGGCTGTGCTGCATAAGAGGAGAAAACATCAGAGCTGGAAAGCATAAGGCACTGTAGTAACATTAGCAGATAAAATATTCAAATTTATACAACAGAAATCTGAGATTTTAGTAGGAAGATATTTCATTTTCCTGTCACTCTACTTTCTCCAAAGAACATAAATATAACTAAGATACTTTCTCTGGGAGAAACAACTGAGCATTTCCTTCTCAAAGGGAACCAATACCAGAATTTCTGCTAATAAAAGCTACAGAAGTTTAGGGAAAATATAAGAGCCTTCATAAGGGAAGAAGCAGGTCTCATCTTTCCCTAAGGGACTATTCTGACAGTCATGTATCAACTAATGTGTTTCCTTTCCAGATCTTTATAGAAACACTTGTAGCAGCAATGTACTACCAGAAGATTCCTCTGTGCTGAACAACAGAAGAAGAGCTTTAGTAATAACACTGGTAATACAAAATTAGAAAAAGTACCTTGCTTACTATATTAAGGAAGCACCTCTGCCTGTAAGTTTGTAGCACTCCTGCATGATACACATTTTTCCTTTTATAGCTGAAATAGATTTAAAAACCCTTTTTCCTTTCCTTTCCCTTTTTATGAGTCAAAATTACTAATTTAATGTGTATGAAGAACTTGGATTATCCAGCATGTGCTAAACATAGCTACCGAACATTTGCCACATGTCAGAACTTTGCAAATGTTGTTTGTGGAATTATTTATATTGACTACATTGGAAGCATGGGTGATTAGCAGTGATTACCACAGTAGTTTGTGAAGACTTACAGATGGAACTCCCACTATCCTTTATGGACAAAACTTCTCGATATGTATAATCTTAAGTTTGGAATTCAGTGCATCTTTTAAAGAGTGGCAACTGAGAAATGCAAAAGTGGGCATAATGTGGAAATTAACAGCAGGTGTAAAGGAGAAATGAAAATGATTGCATATTTGGAGTCAATAGGTACCCATAGGCTTCCACTAGTTTTCAGTGGTTGACTTCTGAGTGTGATATTTTGGTTTCTTGCAATGCAAAGTGAGGATTTTGGATCTCTACCTGAACTAGGGGAATTAATTAATGTTAGCAGTGTCTGTTGATAAAACTCAAGGATTATGCATGTTCCTATGGCAGTCTGGTACATTGTGTTCTGCAACATGCTGTAATAAATGACCTTCAGGGAAAGGGTCACTATGGGATGCAATCAGCATTTCTGGAGATCTGTTATGATTGTTTCTAAGTAGTGGAGGTGTTCTGGGGTGTATGAAAATTTTGTGGTACTAAGTTCAAAATGCTATTAGAATTAAAACTATCAGTTTTGCAGTGTGATAAAAGTCAATCTCCCCTGTAACAGAATGATTTCCTTGGTTTTGTCCTTACCTTTAATTTATGAAACCTACTTTGTCTGCTTTCCACAATTATAGCCAGTAGAATATGCAAATTTGTTAAATTAGAACAAACACTTTGCTTAAAACTGAGCAAAGCATCATTATTGCTATTCACATTGCAATAATACTTTTGCTTGGAGAAAATACTTATTTTAATTTTTAAGAGAGGTCTTGATTCTTTGATGTAGAAATACAGTTGAAACTAATGTCCATGTTAACTAAATCCTGCCTCTCTCCTATTGAGGATAATGCAACTGAATATCAATTGCACTTAATTAATTAGTTTAACTTTACAGTAGTTTGCAAATAATCCCCATGAGTTTTGTTGCTGCCTACTTGCTTGTCTGTACTTATTATTATGTTCACAGAAAGCATAAACATAATTAAAATGCTTTCCTAGACATTTTTGCCTCCTGTATCGGCATGTGTACTTTGTTTTCATGCCACTTCATACAGTATTATGAGTCATGCTCAGATCTGCAGAAAATACCTTGTTATTATCTGGTCTGGTATCCTGTGGGCCTGTACTTGGACCCCTAGAAATGGCAGCTAATTAGTTGAGCTCTAAGGAGAAGCAGGAAAGAAGATTAAATTAAGGACCTCAATGGATTTTTTTTTTAAACTGGAGATAGTGATGGTATTTGTTTGACTTACAATATTTCTTTTTAGCTTTCTTAGTAATTTCTGATACCTGGACATTTGACACCTAGAAATTCTGATGAAACAAACACTTGGATAGAGGCACCCTGGTTGTTGGGTTTATTGAGTGATATGATAATACTAATTTTAAATATATATATATATATATATAAATAAATACTAAAACTAATTAGTGTTTTAAAAATAGCTGTCTAATGTTCATCTGAGCACGACTGCTGACTCTTCAGGAGTGGAGGTACACTAGCATAATCCTAGTCTTCTCAGAAAATACTTAGATATTTTAAACATGTCAGGTATAGAGCATTAAAAATTTAGCTATATTTTTCTTGTGCTTGCCAAGAGAGGTTTTTATTGTAAGGAGTAATTTCTGTCTAGATCATACCGTATATCACTTCATAAACTGACAGCAAGACTGCTGCAGGGGAATGGCCACATGAGGAAGTTCCTCCCTGCCTTTGCCAAAACTCAAAGAACACAATTTAACAGGTACACATAAAGGTCCAGTTCTCTGAAAATGTCAGTCCCTCCAGAAATATTCTGAATACTCCTCATGTCCTGTGGGGATACAAAAATGGCATTCTAGACTTGAGTGAGAGACCATCTCTTACTCACAGTGTTCATGTGTGAGTCAATCAGACAATGCTATTCCATCAATCACAGGAAGTTTGTTAAACTTTTAAACAGCACCATCTTGCGCCAACTAAATCCATGTAACACCAAAATGTTGTAGCCCAAATGCATTTGCAAACTCTTCTAAAAGGATCTCAAGCCTTACTTGCACTGAGAATTTTAGGAAGTTTATCGTATTTGCAGCTATACCCCATGAACCATGAGTATCTTTAAACTTTAAGGAATGCCAAACTCTTAAAATTGAAGAAATGCCCTAGATATATTAAGCCTTAATTCAAGACACTAAAGGCAAGTTAGAGATTAAGGCAATAAGGCTGAATAGGAAAAGAAATTGCTATGCATAACCTGGCAAAATAAAAAGTATGGAGCAAAAAGGTTATGATAGTTGTTAACATGCACTTGAAAAGGCCAAATACCAAGATAGGGGATCTCTTACTTTAGAATGGTTGGATGAAATTAAGCAAGAAAGCAACTTGAATCATTAAATACCCTTTACACTGAGATGAAATACTAAACAGCTGAAAGTCGCACAAGAAAAACGAGAAAAAATGGAAAATTTCCATCATGTGAAAATCATTCAGTGATGGATTTGGAATCTATCTGTACTGCATTAGGAATGAATAGATGGTATAGCAACACTGGGAATTCCTCACCATGATTGCATTTAGACACTGATACAGAACATGTAGAACACAAGACTGTCTTTCCATGGTAGAACACAATCACTCTGGGAAATTTACCTCTGTGTAACAAAGCATAATTGCATTCACTTTTTTAGTAAGATTTATTGATGGTTTAGAATTATCAAGATGTAATGATGGTGCTAGAAATTTTTTTTTTGCCTACCTAAATGTGTCCAGGTTTGCCCTTCTTTTTTTTTTTTTTTTTTTTTTTTGGTTGGTTGGTTTTGTCTTAGTGGTATATGCTTTTTCAGAGTAGATGAGTTTCAGACATGTCTATGCAAATTTAGCACATAATACAGTGTAAAAAACCCCAGAGCATCAAAGTGAGTCTAAAATACATTATAACTCTTGCAAAATGGATGTTGTCTTTACTTTGCAGAAGGGTTTTATCTTGCTCACAAATATATATAGCTGTGAGTATGTCGAAAGCAGCTAGCACAGGATTGCTTGGCTGAGTGGGAGGTGATGCAGGACTGTGCTATTAGTGAGCAGAAGGTGGGAGGTGACTGGGGCTGATGGGCAGGTTGGATACAGTATTTATATACATATGTTTACAGGTATATTTAGATGTGATATAAATATACAAATGTTAAACAGATGAAATAGCTTGCCTCAAGTATAGTTAGAGTGATGTAATAACTCAGAGTGAGGCAGCATAGTAGAGTGGACTGAGCATACAAACCCACAGTTTTTAATCTTGATATCTACACAATTGTACATTCTCACGTGTTCTTCCCCATGTATTCTGTTCCAGCTTTGGCTGGTTGTACATGCCAGATAGGGAATATATATTATATTTCATCTACACTTGTAGCTTTATGTGGCATGATTGAAAAAAAAAGGATGACATCTGTAGTGGTGAGGGATGTAGAAATGTGGGGAATAGCAATAGAGTAAAAAACCCTCTGTATAAGGGATTTCATAAAATTTTCCTCATCTTAACTTTGTTCCCTATTCTCTTGGTCATGTTGATGTTCCACTTATTAATTTCTGTTATTGAGTGCACTCATACAGTCTTCAGAGACTTTCTCACTTACTTTTTGTTAATTAAATCAGACCTAAGATTATTTTAATCACAATATTATTTTTATTTTCTTTTTAGAGTGTGTGCAGATTTTCCTCCAAATTGACCTGCACAAATATTGTCCCTATCTCTCCAAATTATCTCTCTGTCTGTTAGTCATGGTGCAATTTTTATAGACCAGATTGTTTCCTAATCCTGACAATGAACAGTAATTTTCTTGAACAGCTAATTTTCTATTTCTGTTTAGCTTCCCTTAATACTTATTCCTGTCCTTTCTGTTTCTGTCTCTGCTACTGGATCCTCTCATATATTCTGTCTGTCTAGGCTGGATATGCCTAATTGCTTCTTTAGCATCCATCCAATATGACTGATGCAGATTTGTTGTCCATCTCTATTCCTATTCCAGCTGCTCAGGAGAAATTCTAATGTAATCTAGCTGGCAAACTGATGGGTCTCACCAACTTTCCCTTGCCTCCATCTTCAGTTTGATAAACAAAAACCAGGATTAACATATGAGCATCCCTAATTTTCCTGAGCGAGAAAAAAACTGAGAATTTGTTTGGATTTTTTTCAGGAGGACTCATCCTGCTCCATGTTTGGCTGAAAATACAGATGCCACTGGTAAGATTTAGGCCTGTGAGAGAGATGCAGTAAAACATAACTAGATCAAAAGACACAGTACTATTACTGGTATGAGGGTAAAGTGTACATCTGTGAAAGGCTGGAGAGAAGGCTGGGAATCTGTGCAGCATTATTCATAATGCCCTACAGTTTTGTGGTTTAGGAATGGTGCTCCTCAATTTACTGAAACACCCTAGACTTCATGCCACTTGCTCATTTCTCCCAAACCCTCCGTCCACCCCTGTGGTGGGATGGAGTAGAAAATTGCAGGCACAGAAAGGTAAAGATCATAGTTTGGATAAGAACAATTTACCAGAGGCAGCAACAAAATAGGAAAATGATCAGTAAGAAAGCAGTAGTAATAGCAGAGTTAGAAGCGAGGTGAGCGATTCACACACAGTGCTCATCTCACAGAACCCAGTACCACTGACCCGACACCCTGAAAAACCAGAAAGAAAACTGATCCCACTCTGAGCCCTCTGGCATGGTGGGAGGTGGTATTTTATAGCCTATGTCTGTTACAAAAATTAACTTTATTGTGGCCAGAACCAGGACAATTGTAGATTCTGACAATATGGTATATTAAAGGAAAAAATTCCAGTCATTTAAGCTCAGTTTAGGCTGTTGAACTAGTCTACGAGTCCAGATGCATATTGATTGCTCTAATATACACTGGATTGAGTAACTGTTGTCTTATCATAGAAGCACCTTGGGGTCACTCTTGGTTTTTATCTCTAAAATACTCCAGCGAAAGAGGGAAATGATATTATCAACCAGTACACATAGATTCAGGAAGTGTTCCAGACACACTAAATTTCTTGCCAAGGCTTTATGGCAACCCACAAATCTAGCTGAGCTTTCCCAAGTGCAATCCATCATGTCCAGACAAACATTTGATTTGGCAAATTTTAATCGAACTGTTTACTTAGGTTCTTACCAGTAACTGGAACAGCGCACTTGGTGTCTGTACTAACTGGTACATCAGAAAGTAGAGTCTCTAAAAGTTCTAGCAGCTCAGCTTCAACACTCAGAAGTGTAATTTCCAAGTAAGCTCTAGCAATTGGCCTAACTCTGAGGGTACAAGGCTGAAAAACACTTATATGAAACAGGAATAGTGCTTCTTTCCAATAACTGCATTGCCTTTACAATGTCTTTATCTTACTAAAGACTTCTCAATCAAAGAAACGAACATCGGACTTTGCCCCAAACTCTTTCCTTCCCATGAAGAAGGTTTTATTTCTTTTTTTTTTGTTGGAAACTACATAACTTTTAAATTTTGAAGGAACTTTAGTCATGGGTTTGTTTGCCTTTGCCAAGGGGTGGGGAATTAAGGTTTCTCTTCGTATGACCCTGTTCACGAGGTTTTGAGTTTCACTGGATGAGGCCTAGTGAGCTTCCATCAACAAAAAGAAGATTCCCAGATTCTGAAAGTTTTACATCTACAGGTTGGGAATAGCCAGAAGATACAGAGGAGATAAATGGACATTAACAAACATTGTTCTCTGGTGTAGTTGGAGATACTTGGTCTGGGAAAAGATTGATAAGGGAACCGAAGAATGAGGACCAAATCAGCATCAAAGGCAAAGGGATCAATAACCAACAGGAGTTCAAATGCTAAGAACTGTGTAATGCAGAACCAATGAACGAGAATTTATTTGGGCTTGTTATGCATAAATATGTGAGAAAAGAACGACGTGTGACAGAATGATTTTCACTATACAACCTGGGCATGTATGATAAAATGATTTCCACTGCCGTGTGTGGATGAAACTATTTCCATTGCACATCCTGGCTGGAATAACATCCTGGCCAGAATAAAGTAGTGCCTGATTCTCTCACACTTAAAAGATGATGTTGGAGAGCTTTTTTTTTATTCCTGCAGTTTTGGTGACACTTATATGATTGCATTGCTCAGTGTTAAACCCACACTCTACACTTACAGAACATGAAAGAAGATAAGTGCATTGGAGAGACAGAGTGCATCCAGTAAAAGACATTAGAGATTTTGACTCCTAGTCAAGATTCAAAATAGTAATCTACACATCTAATTGTTTCAGGTTTGTTGTGCACATTTTGTCCTGTATATATTGCAAAAAGTACTTTAGAATGTGTTCAAAACTTCTTTCCATCTTCTCCCAACCAATTCCTACTAAAATCTGGATCATTTGGCTTGAAATAATGATTGACATTGTGTTGTGTCCCATGTGTCATTGTAGATGGAGATCCTTTTAAAAATTAAAGTGACAATTAAATCCCCAGGGTACTTCAGATTGTGCAGGGCTTTTTTTAAACGTGACTGATAAAGAGTATGCAAAGTTTTCAATGAAGCTTCCAGCTCCTCTTCAATGTGCTCCTTCATTTGCATGTTCTTTGTCACAGATAGTTTGCTTGTGCCAATAGAAAGGGATTGTTTTTGTGTGTTCTATGACAGCCAGGGTTTTCAGAAAATTTACTGACATTCCTGACTGGAAAAAAAATATTTTTCTGCTCATCTCTGACTTCATATTACTGCTAAGAGATTGTAAGAGCTAAGGCTTCATGCTTCCTTGGTTCAACAAGCTCTATCATTTGTATGGCATATGTTTTCCAAGACTACAGTAATTTCATGATTATATGACGCACTTCCAGGTGTCAGCAACTTTTTGTTCTGTGTCCATATATAAGCTGCACCTGATTATAAGCCACACTTCGGGTTTGGACCAAAATTTTAGTCAAAATGATGTGGCTTATAATCGTGAAATTACTGTACTCATTTGTGATGAGGAAGCTGATGAGGAGGAGCCTTACTTAGAAAGTATTAATAATTTTAATAGTTTAATTAATATTAATTAATTAATATTAATTAAACTATTAATGCTTTTAATGTGTTAATAGTTTAATTAATGAAACTTTTAATATGTATTGCTATAAGCCATCCTAGCTTTGCCTTCTTTTGTGTGTGGGTCACCTGTTTCCTTTGCTGCACAGTTCTAGAGGCCAGGCAATACCTTCTGCCCATGGTGGGCAGTATGGTGGATGTGTTTCACTCAAATTACACATTTGCGCAAGGGATCCCACAAGGCTGTTAGCCCCATAACTGCATGTCATCTCTTCTTGTGACCTTGGCTCTCCTTGTAGCTTTTGTGCCAGGAGCTATGGGAGTACTGAGGATGCAGATCTGCTAACTGGCTGCTATCAGCTGCTTTATACTGCTGGAATATCAGAAAAAGTTCTGGAAAGCATTAGGCTGGAACCCAGTAATGAAACTTGTTTTAGCAAATGATTGGGCACAAGTGAATTAAATACCTCCTTGCAAGCCAATTTGGGAGGAAACAGGTGGTACATGATTATTACAATGCACAGAGAACAACTCCTGGGATGCAACTGGAAATAATTCAAAAGATAATAGTGAGTCTGTTGTAAATAAAAAACAGGGTATGATGTAACTGGTTTATGATAAGCAGGGGTAACCAGTGGGCAACCAAGGACATAATGTTTTGTTCTTGTGCATTAATCACTGACTAATGATGTGGAAGCAAATGGCAGCAGCTTAGTGAGTGATTCCATGTCTCTACTGTGCTGCTCTCCAGTTTGCCTTCTCTCCCTGGTTTTAAGGGGGAGCCTCCAACTTTTTTGCTGGAAGACAAAGGACCTTCCTCATAAATATTGGGGAAGGTCACTGACAATCCAGCAGGACACAAAAGATCTGAACACCAGTTTTCCTGATGTTAATAAATAGTGACTCTTATTAAAAAAAAAAAAAAAAAAAAGGTAGGCATAATCCTGAAATGACAGAAATAAACATTGGTCTTCCTGATATTTTTAGATATTGTCAGCTGACAGGGCAGATTGTGAAGGACTGAAAAATGACGAACATAACTATGACTCTCTTCCTCGCCCCCTCAAAAAAAGAGAAAGGGGGGGTAGGGAAGAGAGAGAAGAAAGAAGGCTCTGCTGGCAGCCTCAGGATAGTTAGTTCAGAAGCATGTGTGGGGGAAAATATGAGAAACAATCTTGTGGGATTCAGTGAGGAAACACTTCAAAAATATAATTTGATTAGGACACAGCCTATATGATTCAACGAGGGGGAGAAGGTATTGCCTGGAATATGCATCTGACAAACTTTTACATCAAGAATTACTAAATTACTGTCATGCAGCCATGAAGTGGAGGCCAAAACTCTTTTTTAAAAATTTTTTTTTCACGAACTCATAACTGCAGCTTTTTGAGTTGTTGGCATCTATGACGTGAATCAGCACCATGAGGTTACTTTTGCTTCTGGTTCCATTGATGTATTCTACTTTGTTATTTTTATCACAGTATCACGTGCTGCCCACCATTCCTAAGTTCTCTGTTGAACTGGAGAGCAGGTAAAGAAAAGGAATACTTCACTGTAGTGGGCAAGAGAATGTCAGATTTAATGTGAAGATGTTTCAGGCTTTGTGCCTGATCAGGTGGACTTACGTATCATAACAGAATATCATTGAGTCACTGTCAATTGCTTTTTATTATTATTGTTTATTATGTTATTTATGTATTGCAGCTGTGCCTGTAAAGGCATTGCTATGAACATGAAATACTGATCAATACCTATGTGGAATCAAAAAAGATGTAGAATATAAGAAAGACACAATTATTTAGAGAAGTGTTTAGGCATTTAAAGGCTGCAGCCTGTAACTTCTAACTGTAAATGGAGTGTAGAGTGCTATATTTTGCATCATAACACAAGGAGATTAGGCAGAATCACAGTATGGAACCTGCTCCATAGCAAAGCAAATATAAAGGAGATAATAGGTTCTGAAATCTTTTTAGTGACATTTCTTTCAGGGCTTCAAGGAGGATTATGCCATGTACAATTTGTACAAACAGTACAATGCCAAGAACTGAGCTCTTACCACAGCTTTTCCTTTTTTTTTTTTTTTCCAGCTGATGATCCTTAAGTCCAGTTTTTGGTATGCTCATTCACATAAAGTTGTAGAGTGTAATTTTTGGTACAGATCTAGATGTTGACCTTCTGGAAAGCAAGCGGCCAGATCTTGGCTCTCAGTACTCTCCAGCACCTTGCTAATGACCTATAGTTGGAGATCTGTTTTGTTTTGAGGGAAAATGAAAATAAGTAAATATTCAAAAAGGAGATGGTCTGCTTAGTGCAGTATCTGGAGAACTCATTTGGAGAAAAGACACTGTGTGCCATTTCTGCTTTTATGACTTATCTTAAGTAATTTTGATATGGAAGCTTTAGGACTGCATCTGGAAAGGTAAAGAGAACACTTTATTTCTAAGAGTTGCTGTCAACAGAGGGGGAAACTCCAGAGGGGACAATAAATACTGTATCCTTCATGAGTACATTGTTAATATAATATGCTGTGATTCAGGAATTAACTTTTATCTTAATAGTGATTTGTCTCATTAAAAAAGAAAGGCATTTTTTAATATCTATTTGCAATATGATATCTTTTGTCCTTAAGATATTTAGGAAACCTAGAACTTGTGCAGAGACAAATGAAGCATTGGAAAATATGCTTATTTGCACCTCATCAATTAGAAGGTTATTAGCACCGAACAAAAGTAGAAAATTGACATCAGAATGACATTTTATTTTGAGGTCTGTTCTACATAGCAAATTGTTGTTTATTAGATGTTAAATAATTATTTAGTTAAAGTACACAATTTTAAACATTTTCCTTGAAAGTACTGTCCTAGAGAGAATTGGACAGAGCTATTAATATTTGCTTTATATTTAGGTTGTGGGCCTGATTCAGCAATATCTGCTTACAGTTAATCATATTTCATTCCTTCACTGTAATGTACTGAAACTCACTTTAACTACAGGCATAGATGAACTGAACTAGAAAAAAATTGACTGAAATAGTAATAATATTCTTACTCTCGATCTTGCCACTTAACATCATTGGATGTGTGATTGCTGGATATGCTTCTTTGCTTTAGTGTTTATCTGATTCCAGTGAAAACCATGAAAGCATACACAGTTTCATGCAAACACTTTCCCTAGTGTTATACAAAATACTTAATTGTTAACTACTCTTTTTTCCACCACGCTTTTAAGTCAGAACATTTTAGGGATGGTATAGTAATTTTGAAACTAAAGAATATATAAGTATAAAGTGCTTGAGTAGTCTCCTGGCTAGAAATTGCAATCAATATTGCATTGAAAAAAACAGCATTGTAAGTTTGTGTTTTAGTTCAGTGCTGACTCTATAAATTGGTTGTGGATTGTTGGCCTGTTAATTAAGGATTATTAAAAAAACCCCCAAAAAACACAGAAAACAAGACTGTGAATGTATGTGGTAATTAGATGGTTCATATAACTTGGTCCGGGCTTTTGAAAAGGGGAACTTCCCCTGCTGGCGAATTCATTAAAACACATTGTAAAAATAAAAACTATCCCCCTAGTAATAATTACTAAGATCAGAGTTATTAAGTTCAGACTCCAAAGGCTAGAATAACAAATTTGCAGGTATACTGAGAATTTGAAGGATGAAATGTGAGGACCATAGTATATCTTCTGAATTTGTTTCTAGAGGTTATTATTTTGACATTTTCAGAGCAATAAAATGATCTCTTTATTGATTTGATCAAATTTACTAATTAGTGTATTTTTCTTCATTCTTAAGTATTGAAAAAAATAATGAACATTCCAGAGAAACTGTTGTTGAGTTCTCTGAAAAGAAAAAGCCCTACAAAAAACCAGTGATTCTCTGCTGAAATATATGTTCACAGACTTTATACCTGGAAAAAAAAAAAAAAGGAGTTGTTTTATGATACTGCCTCTTTTACTGTGTCTGACTAAGGAAAGTATCTTGTTATTTCTAACCTTTGTTTAGAAAATGTTTCCTTTGTCGACAGTATGAGGAAGTATATATCCTATTTTAAATACTATTTTAAATCTTTCTGGAAATAAATTACAGTGACCAGCTTTATTAGTGGAAGTTTCAAATTGCATATATTACATGCAAATGCAGACTGTTTTAGTTGAGGATAACCTGTAGCTTCTTCTCCTTTCCCAGCAGTGGGAAAAAAATAGTTCTGAATAATTCACAAATTTTCTATTGAAAAGCAGAAAAACTAGAATTGTGTAGCTTTATCTAGAGCTCATGAGCTCTATCAGGAGAAACAGAAGTTCTATTAGAGAGTCACAAATGTGTTTCTTACAAAAAAAGAAGTGATGCTTTCCTCTCATTTTCTAATTATCTTCTATTTATTCAAAGTGTGACTCCACACAACTATATATAAACACTTAGAAGTTGTTGTATAATCTAAATAAGCTATATAGAAAGTGATGAGGAAAATGACGTCTGTAGGATATGGCTCATCCCACATATTTAAATCACTATTGACAAGCTTCTGACAATTTTTTAAACTGAGATGCCTCACATTAATTTGTTCAACCATTCCTCCTTCTCAGTTTCATTCCTTATCAGTTCCAGATAGAGTCTCAGGTTATTCCATGGTTGGCAGGAGACAGGACTTGCAGAGGCACTACAGCAAACAGCATTGATAGGTCAGTGAACTTGTTCCCTTTGCAGAAACACTGCATTGGGACTGGTTTAGCTAATTTTCCTAATCACAGAGTACAACTCAAGGGTTTGGAGAACACCTTCTCCAATTGGGATGATTCACAGTTGCATCCAAGCCTATTCTCTACTGTCACATCGACTTTAGCTTTAAAACAATGAGTTTAAATGAGTAAACTCTTAATGAGTTTAATAATATTTAAAACTTCAATATTTTTCAACATTATTACAATTACCTTTGGCAAAAATCAGAAGTATACTGAGCTCCACATGATTCAGATTCAAAGCAGGTTTTGTGTATTCAATTCTTTGTAAATCACCACTTCTTTAGACAACACTTTAATTTTTGATGTGGTTCGCGCCTTTAATTACATTATTGTGTGTGTGATTAAAGAAAATATCTAAGAAATATTCGTGATTCTTACAGACTTATTCACCATCTATTCAGGATGGAATTGAATTATATCCTTTCTCTTCCTTTCTCTATACAAGCTGACATAAAAGATGTGTGGGTTTCAGGGGTTCTTTCTTGAGGATATCTATCTGTTCTCACTGGGTCACATAAATACAAGTGGAGACTGTGGCTTATTATATCTCAAATAATAGCTTTTTTTGAATCTCAAAGACCTTTCCTTAGCTTCACACCTACAAATAACATAATTTGATTTTGAGATAATTTTTTGTAGATCTGCGATAGTGTATTTTATTCTCTCTTCCTTGTACATTCCTCACATATACCTGTGTGAAATTTGAAAGAGATTCTGCAAACCTTAATCATGGGGAAGAAGACTGCATTGAACAATAATGCCTCTTTTAAATGCAGCTTCTCTGTTTTGGAAAGCAAGCCTAAAAAAATAATCCTCAATCAGTGTGATTCTAGAGTACACTAAAGGTATAGAAAGGCTTAATATTTCATAGAATATACCATTCTTCTTTTTATAAACCTCATTAGAGGTGTATTATAAAAAGCAAGCTTCATCATCACCTGAAAGTGGATCCTGAATGGATAAAAGTTTCTCTCTCTTTCTGACCCCTAAATTATTAAGAAAACCTGAAAAAAAAGTGTGTAAACCACACTGACGTTGCATTTATGTTTCTGAGATCCCAGATTTCCCTGAAACAAAAATGGCCTTTAGAAATGTGAATGAACTCCTGACATCTTACTGATTTCTGGTGTGAAGTGGAATAATGACAGTTTAAACAAGAAATAGTAACAATAACATTCTCATTCTTTCAAGATTCAAATTGCTGACTAATATGCACTTACATATGATGCTTTTATTTCTTATTCTATATCATAATTGCATTGTTTTCAAAATGATTAGAAACTCCAGTTAATTCCCTGATAGAATCTACAAGGTAGGTATACATTATGATGCTGTGAAAACCACTCCTGAAGAGCTATATTTAGATCCACGTCTTCCCTTCGTGCTTACTTGCATCTCCAACGCTCAGCTGAATTTAAGATAAAAACTTATGCCATGTTTACTGTGTTGCATTATAGAACATAGCATATGTGTGTTTACATATGTGCACAGGGATATTTGTATTTATAAACACCAAACTGTGCTCATCCTTTTCTGAGAACTGTGGGTCAGAGGGAAAAACTCTCTACCAGTGTCTAGAAGAAAGATAATGAAGTGGCCAAGAGCTTTCATACCTGTCTTTGACTCCTGTATCCAGGGACCACGTGTGGGGTTGCTAGAGAGAAAAGGAAATCACAATAGTATTGAATTTAGGCTTGAATTTACACTCTGCAATCTGGACCTAGGAGAGGTGTCATCATCAGATTTTATTTCAGTAAGTGTCACTCATTTAACCCATTGGTAACTATCAGTTACAATTATAAGGACTGTTCAATTCAAATGTGTTACTGCACAGCATCAGTCTTCTAAAACTTTTGCAGATTCCTCCAGTAAGCTGTTTCAGATGATTTGAAGTGAAAAAAGATCTGACTATAATGACACTGCATTTTGTAATTAAAAATTTCAGCAGAAATGCTGTAAGTTTTCAGAAGTGTGCACGTACATAAAAATCACTTAAATATAAGATAATTAATCTTGTGACAATGAATTTGAAACTCCTTTTTTTGTTTATTCTTTTCAGAAATTACCAACCCACTGCAGTCTCGTTCCCATTCTCTTTTTGCACAGTTCTTCTTTTTACATACTTCTTTTCCTTCCTTCTTTTATAATTATGACTACTTTTCAAGTAATACAGGATAATAATGTAGTCATTCAAAAGTTCTGCACTTTCCACATTACAAATACCACCATTTGGTGTGAAAGTGCACATTTAACAAAACTTCATGTCAGATAGGTGCAAATCCTCAAGCTAGAAGATTTTGAAAGGTAAAAGTTTTTGACTATACAGCCAGTTTGGTTTATGTGGATTGGTGACCTGTAATTTCAGTTGCTTTATGATTTTACTTTACTGGAATGCATTTGTACTTTGGTTGTCTGGTAGACTGGTATGATAGCTAAAAAATTTGGGAATGTAGAAGTAATGCATGATGGGAAGCAGAGTATTCTGGCTTGTCTGCTATTGAGAATTGACTATGAAAAAATATCCAGACCAAAGAGAAACTATATCCTTACAGAACAACTATTAGAAGTTGCAATTTCAAAATGGCAATCTGCACATCTGAGGGCTGTTATCTGCTTTCCTGAGGGCAGTCAGTATACAGGTTTGGTTCAGAAGACAGACTGGGAATTTATTCAAATACTGTTATTTTTGGTTCTTGCTTCTTCTGTGTTCCAAGGGAAATTAATGTCTCTAGCTCTTTTCCTCCTGTTTCTTTTTCATATTCAATGGTATTCAGAGAACTTTAATATTCATTGTAAATCTGCTGACCAGATCTATTGACAGTGTTATATTTACATTATAAAATTGTATTTGTAATAAGATTGATCTTTGTCTAGAACACTGCTAAATCAAGATGTATTTTCAGATATCTCTTGTTCACTTTCTTGCCAATGTGCAACAATTTGGGCATGAAAATGTTGATGTTCCATTGTAATGCCTTGAGCTATTGTATGTATCTAAATAAACACTTGTGAGAGATCCATAAAGCAATATCTGAAGACAGTTACTGCTGTAATAACGAAATAAGGCTCTTGGAGTGTAATCAAATTAAAACTATGTGCACATAAACAAATGACATAATTATTTTATAAAACATGTAAATCACTTTTTAATTTCTAGAATGATTTCTTTTTGTAAGTCATGAAATATTTAACATGAGAGATAACAGACTTCCTTACACAGAAAGCTTTTCAACCTTTCATAGAAGAGAAAGGCTGTCATTATGCTCTCTAGAAAAAATGGATTCTAAACCAGTTGAGTCAGGCTTATTTGACACTGCTCACAGTGCAGACTGTTGTTGGTATTTGAAGACAGTCCAGCTCTGAGCTGTAATTATGATGACAGATCTATTCATGTTTGTTGGTGCTGAGTATAGACAGCTGTTTTCACTTGCTGACTTACAATTTGACAACTGCAGTCCCAACAAATGCTTTTGATGTTCATACGTGACAGAAATAAAAAGATCAAAAATCACACATAAAATGTCCTATCCTCCTTTTCTTTATCTGGTTTCTGAATCCATAGAAATGTAGGTCTTGAAGGGACTTGGGGGGATTTCCCAAGTCAGATCCAAAGGCAGTCGTAGCTACCCAGAACACATCAATGTGTGTTGCTTTGTCTCTGCTTTCAAAATGTATGGGTTTCTAGATGAGGTCTGGATGGATATTTCAAAAGATAGAAAAATTTTTCCTGGTTTTGATCTGGGATTTCCTTGGCCTAGGTTACATCAGTTGCTGAATTCTACCTTCCCATTCTGCCCTAATTGTAGGCTTCTCATTCTTTCAAATTATTCATGTTTACAATAGCCTCCATGGTGAAGGTCTGACTTCAGATGAAGAGCTTTAGCTGTTACTCAGCTCAGGCTTTTCTCTGCTTACCTTGCTTCTCCAGTATGTCAACAATTCTCCAGTCTTATTTTACCTTCCCTATCCCACCATATGCTTAAAGCTAGAGCTGTTACTCTGTACAGAGCTAGCCTTAAATGAACATGGGTAAAAACATAAGCTGTAACTTCTTGGTCTTCTACAGAGCCATCCTGTGAATTTGTTTCACTAAGCATAAATAACAGCTGTATTTTCCTTTCATTTGCAGTCAGGTATATCATTCAGTAACTTCTCTGTGCATTTCGTAGGACAGGCTCATAATAAATTAAATATGTCTGTTTATATGGTTGGGAATCAAACCTAGTTTCCGTGAAAAATGTTTTGCTATTCTTTCATAAAAAGGAAATTAAGAAATCAGTATGTATGATTTTACTAAAAACACATCTGATGGGTATATGCTTTGACTAGGGTACTGCCACCAGGCTATTATTACCACACGTATTCAAATGACATTTTATTTCCTACACTGCATTTCTGAGCAGCAGGCTGCTTTAACTACTGCAGAGTCACATCTACAGAAAGAGGATAGATGTTCTACATTTATCGTTATGAAACTGGAGAATCTTTCAAATTCACTAGCTAAAATGCCACCAAAGACACATTGCTCAATAGATAACATTGTCCTAAAGAGATGAAGAAAATTTACTATATAAATTCTCAGTAGAACTCACAGGGAATGCTTGATATAATTAGTAATGTGTGCTCAATGGGCACATAGTAAAAGATAGTTCCTTCCTACTATTCCAATAATGGAAGATTGCGTATAGATGTCTATTCAAAAGAGAGGATACAAGACTACTGCTAACAACTGTAAAAGAGAAAGAGGAAGAGAGGATGAGAAAGTTTAATTAACAAGTACTACCCAGAGAGATATTTTGAAGAAAGAATGACTCATAGGATAATAATGCAACTTTGCCAGTGGCCAGGATAGGGAGGAAGAATACAAAGGAGCAGCTCACTTTTACTGAAGTCGATTTAGTTGCTGTGTCTGTAGGAAGTTGAAAACATACTTGTTTCCCACTTATTTCCTTGCTGTATATTCCAGTTATAAAAAAGAAAAAGGACAGGGGGCTGTTTTCTTTATTAATCTCTGGTAAGGTCAAAGGGTCTGGAAGATATCTTTTGCAAAAGAAAAAACTGTCTGTATGAAAAGCAGTGTCAGGAGAAAACAGAAGTCAGAACAAAATGTAATATTTTGCTAAAGATTACCTGTGAGTCCAAGGTTTTACATGTTTCTCTAGAGTCACAACATTTCCTGAAACGAACAGTTTTCAAAGATGTGGTTATGGTACCTCTAATACCACTGGAATGGACTGGATCTGTTATGAACTCACCAGAATACTGCTCTGATAGGGACTGCAGCCACTAGGAATCAGTGTTTTTATTAATCTTTTCATTTCACTAGAAGGGCTTTAATTAAATCTCAGAAGATTTTCTGTATTCCCTTCCATTCTTAAGGCATGCATGTCAATGTGACTAGGATATTTCTTGAAATATCCTCATATCCTGGAGTATCCAGGTGTATGCAGGAGTAGATCAGAAACACATCTGTTTCAAGTCACTACTCATTGTGTTGACTTGGAAATTTCTCATAAAAGAGAAGTAATTTCTCAACAGAATTGTGCCAATCCGTTTACATTGTGGCATCTTCAGATCTATGACAATTCCAACTTCCTTTGGCAAAAGAAATTAGAGATGGAGTAATCTGGCAACAAATGATGTTGTTCATTGCACTGCCTGAAGAAGAAACTAGATTTTACCTAATGAGGCTGGATGTAGTGCTTCATTTGGCAAACTGTGATCATATGAGGTACAGTGTTTGCACAAGATTAACAAAATTGTTTGTGGCAAGTGTAAATAAATGCTATTCTCTGTTTCCACAGCAAAATTCCCCATTTTTTGGAGCAGTTGTCTATCCCAAATTCTTAGTAAATACATATACAGTGAGATATTTCAGACACAGCTAATGGATACTGAAAGAAGCGAGACTTCAAAAAGGATATCCTTAAAAGTGAAATTAATGGTGCATTATTGTTCAGAACAGGATAATTTTTGCTGGAGACATAAGTGTGTTCTCTGAATTTTGATTCTGTGATGACCAAAAACTTCAGTAATGTCTTCAACTTCTGTATGAACCTAAAGTTCAGCTTAGACCTTGTCTGAAAACGATTCATGTGTGTGAGATATATGAAAGGGCACTACTAAACCACTGCAGTGTGTCCTCTTCTTCCCAGCAGTATGTTGTAATACTTTATGTGTGGCCAATATTGCTGAAGTCAGATAGCTGACTGTAGCACACAGTTGGAGCTATCAGGCTCCACACCATCTTGTCTATTTTATAAGAAATATTTTTATGCTCTTATATCTGTCGTGTTCAACAACTCTACCATAAAATTGTTGACAAAAAAATTACCGTGTTTGTTGTGGTGTCATTTTGCTAACACATTGTGAGGTAAGTCAAGCTATCCTAATTGATCAGTTCCTACAGTGTGTTACAATATAGCCTCTATTATGTCATTCTGACACAGGCCAAGTATGTCCTGCTGTGAGAAAAAAGATGTCAAAGAGTATTTCTTTTGAGTAGATCTCATGATTCATTAACACAAAGTTTCAACCCTTGTAAATAGGCAAAATGTAAAGTACAGTATTTTCACGATTACAAGCCGCGCCTGATTATAAGCCACACGTCCGGAGGTCGGCAACGTTTCGTTCTTCGTCCGTATATTAGATGCACCGGATTATAAGCCGCACTTTCGTTAGCAGCGAGGATCACCGTGCAACTTTCACAAAGTTGCCAATTAGTAACAGAATCACAGGATCGCGGGATTTACTGGTTTGGCTCGGGGCTGTGCGGGCTCAGCTTGCTGCTGCCCCGCCGCCGGGGGCGGGGAGCACCGCTGCTGCCCCACTGCCGGGGCCGGGCAGGCTCCAGCTCAACTCGAGGCTGCTGCGGGTTCACACTCCTGGGTTGGCAAATTTCTGAACTTCATCCATATATTGGCCTCTCCAGATCGCAAGCCACACTTCCAGGTTCAGACCAAAATTTTAGTCAAAATGGTGCGGCTTATAATAGTGAAATTATTGTACATTACAGCCATAGGATATATTTTAAGGTATTTCCCTATAACATATTATATATTGGAGTTATACAGTCATATTTTTTTTCTGTGCTGCATTCTATTTATTTGTCTGACTTGCTTTTTCAATTTTCAAAATAATTTAATGTAAGCTGTGATAAGGTGACGTGCAGATGCTCTGCTTTTTGTGCAGAAAGACGCTTACAAAATTTCACATATTAATTATAGAAGAATTCTTTGTTATTGTTTCTGTTTTCAGTTTAGGAAATTTGAAAAAAATCTGAGATTAATGATATTAAGTTTTTGGAGCAGACATGGCTCATTTAACTTCAACAATGCTTATAAGGCATATGCATCTGAAAGACATAACTAGGGTTGTGAGTCTGAGCTTTTGTAGATCCAATATATCCTGAAGAGAAGGCTTTTACTCAAAGCTGTACTAGGATTCATAAATTTCCAGATAAGAGTGAATTGGATGAAGCTAGACTGGTGATATATGGTATTTCGATGTCTTGAGAGTTTGATTTTGGTTTTAAGACACAATATTGTGATCAATATGCGTGAAGAACAAGAAAAGTGATTACCAGTCTATAGTGGTGGTCTATATATTGCCCATCAAGCTATTCCTTGGTGAGCTGGAGTTGAATGAGAATTTCTGAAAATTTTCTACTTTTTTTCAATAGTTATTAATCCCAAAGCCAAAACTGAGTGAAATCTGAAATTTTGGCTTGTGTAGATCTAGTGGAAGGAGTATTAGTTAGTGTATTAAAGGAAAAGGGAAGTTTTATATGTGAAAATTCCAGAAAACAGATGAGCAAGTTGGAGAGTTCAAGATTGTTGTATACTGTAAATGTGCCTTGACTTTTCATGATAATTTTTTTTTATCCTTAAAGGCTTTAAAACCTAATTTGGGAGCAGCCCCCACATGTTTCTGATATTTTTACTTTGCTCCTCATTCATCCTTTTGTGCCATGAGCCCCATGAACCATGGCACACAGTTGGAGCTATCAAGTTCCACACAGGAGAGAGAATAAAGAGGACGGTGGTGGAGCAGAGGGAGAACAAGATCTCATGCATTTTGTAGTTTTCTTTTTCAGGTTCCAAACATAATATCCCAGAAGAAAAGTCTCAGTGTCTGCTGCTAGTCCTACAGTTGTGGATAGAACTGATAATTTTGCATGGTTGTGGTGGAACACCAGCTGGCAGCTGCTCACTCACTGCCACAGCAGGATGGGAAGAGAATTGGTAGAGCCTGGGTTGAGATAAAGAAGGTTTACCAGGTAAAGCAAGAGCCAGATGAAAAACAAATTTTGATTTGTTAGACTAACTTAAAGGGGCAGGCAATTTACTGCTTAACTTTTTTTTGTTCAGTATAAGTCTGATCCACTGATGATCTTTATATGGAACATATAAAATTTGCCATATAATGATGAAGTTTCAAGGAAGCCTGTATTCTGTGTTGTCTCTCCTGTTTCTTCCAGGAGCTTTAGGATCATTTCTTAATAGTCTTTTCAAATTAAAATAAAAAAAAATACCCAAAATTCTGTTTAAGAAATGTTAAGCAGATAATAATGTTTCTGGTAGAATTAGAATTCTGTTTTATGACCTATTGTGCAGTTCCAGACTAATTTATCAAAACCATGAATGCACAGTGGACAGGTGTCTTTTCTAGGGGCCTTTTGAATGTATTGATTCTTATTTTAATCAAGAGTTGTAGAAAGACTTTTTATTGCACTCTCTTATCTTTGTGTTGCACAGACTGCCAGGTAGCACACTGTACAAATGACTGAATGTGGGTTTTGGCTTTTCCACCTACCCTAACCTTTATAGAAACACTTAAAATTATTTACAGCCTCTTTGAATGCAGACTTGGTGTTCAAGTTGAATCAGAGTGAATTTTAATTTTAAGGTTGAAATACAAATAATGGTTTTTGTATGAACAAGTGAACTTGCTGCATAAGCACTATAATATAAAATCAAATCTAAACAAGTCCTTGAAACAACTTCAGGTTGTTGTGGCATATCAGTACAGACAGGATGGGAATCATTTAGTATTCCAGTAAGATTTTAATAAGATAACCTATTACTGAGTGAATATTATAACAGGTAGTGAAATAAAGTAACATCTGTTTTCCCTGTGAATTCCATCAGCTGTGAAGCAGATTTTGGTTTAAAACTATATTAGAAGTAAAAAATTAAACACACTAACATTTTTATGTCTTGTAACTAGACTTCCCATAGCTGCTCATAACTGAACTGGCCTATGGATACACAGTCATTAAAAGCCATGTTTCATGATATAATAATTTGCTTGCATAAGCACAATATTTGAGGACAACATGTTAGCAAAAGAAAATGAGACAGCTCAGCCATGTCTAATTTTTTATAGCAATAACAAATTGTTTGATTTCAAATAGACTTTACTTTTATTTGTCAAAGAGATTGACACTTCTCAAGCTTAAATTTGTTTTGAGGTTCTGTAAGTAGGGATCAAGAAGGCATTAAAACCCATAATCTATTATGATTTTTGGGCCCCTCATAAAAACTAACCCTAATGAAGCTACCAAATCAGACATATTTTTCACAGGAAGAGTTTTATTGCTGCCACATCTTCAGCATCTCTGCTGAAAAGTTTTAAGTAGCATGTGAAAGTACACTCATCATAAGGTAAGTAAGGAGCAAGCACACAAAGAACAAAGCGAAAGCATAAAGGGAAAGTATACATGCAGGGAAGGGAAGCATGATCATACAAGGCAGCATGCAGGAAATATCTTTAGCTTTACAGGGTATGGGAAACTAATTAAACTCCCCGAAAAGTTTGCTAAAAATTTGTGTAGAAACACTAAAAACAAATTTTGTGTGTTACTAGTAATTAACATCTGGTGCTGGGGCCTGTTGGTTTCCTCCAGTTTGTTGAACAGTCCAGTTGAAAAACTAAAGAACTCATAACTAGCAGGAAACGTTATGAAGAATGAAATGGTCTGCTTTGTATTATTATTGCTCTATGCTAAAGGCTTTTTCCCACTCTCTACAAAGAATATTTTCTTGTCTTTTTCCTGATCTTTGATTCCTCCTGTGCACCAGGATATGAAAATACATATATATGGGTACTTGATATCCCTAACTCCTGCAGTGTCTCAACACTTTCCTATGTTCCAGAGAGAATTTAGTGTAAGCAATATTGAAACTTTTTTCTTCTTGTGGCTGCTGCAGTGACTGTTCTCTCCTCGGTTGAGCAGTTCAGATGTAAATATATCTTCTGGAAACAATGGAGGAGGTAGAACTTGGGAAGGAAGGAGGGATGGAAGGGAAGGTGGTTTTGAGATTTTACTTCTCTTTGTCCTGAGGAAGATCCTGAGTGCCAGAGAAATTTCCCAGACCAGGTCTCAATCTTAAAACTCTCTTGTAAAGTTGGAAGCAAAAGTCATAGAATCATTAAGATTGGACAGGATCTGCGAGGTCAAGTCCAACCTATAAGCAAATACAACCATGCCCACTAAATCATATTTTGAGGTGTCATGTTCACTCATTTTCTGTATGCTCCCTGGGATTGACTCTTTTCTTTTTGTTTTTGGTGAAGAAATTATGAACTGTGTCTTGTATTTTATTTGAAATAGCCTGTGAATAGGTAGTAATGTTGTAACAGAATAGGTGATCTTAAAGGACAGAGTTAAGACTGTATTTATAACCTTCATATTAATGTAACCCAAGTTTCTTAGATATGCTGTGTCCTCAATATCCCATCTATAGTACTTTGCATGTAGAAGAAAAAAAATTAACTTTTATTAGTGTTTCATTAAAGAAAAATCTGTTCTCTCAGTGTGTGATATTTTATCATGAAAGAAATACCAGTAAATACCATAATAGAAATCAGGGGTATAATTATGTTTTTTGTCATTGTATTTATTGCTTTATGCCATCTAGTGGTCTCTGCACATGGTATCAGCTTTAGTAGCTGCAGAACTTTAAATACATTAAATTAGATGCTATTCTAATGTGACTTTTTCATGTTTTCTTGATACATGATTGGATAATGGAAGATGTCATGATGAAAAATCGGACAAGTTTCCTTGTTGCACATTTTAAGATGGAAATAATTAAACAAGCTTAAATAACAAATGTTCAAAATGTTATTACTAATTTGAACTGATGCTGGGAATTTTTTTTTTCAGTGTTGCATATGTGTTTGTTCTTAGTTTTGCTGAAATTTTGACTGTGAATAATGAGGTGCTGAAATAAGTAAGCTGACCAGAAAATGACTTACAATTAAATAGCAGTATGTGGAGTGTTCAAAGATTAGAGTATTATAGAAAAAGGTATAATTGCAGTTCTGAGATTTGACTGTCCTTAAGAAATATTGTTGCCCTGAAGGGTGAATTTATTTTTTGAAATAATGTTGCTTTTGTTTTTTTAATGGATGAAAAAATAGAAGTATCACTACTTTGCTGGGTAAGGAGAATTTGAACAATTCAGAAATCCTTAATCTGTAATGTTGATAGTGAAATATGAGATTGTCTAAACGTGTCTGGATAATAGCTTTTGAGATACACATAGTGACCCTACAATTTGTCCAGGATATCCATTCACATATTTATCCATTCAAGTGCTGAATTTTCTGTAATACATCTGTACAGCAGTAAGTTACTGCTTCTAGAGGAAAGTGAAGTAGTTGCAGCAAATGGGCTAGGACAGACTTTTCTCATGGCTGATTAATTCCTTCACAGAAATCTGGCAAGCACAGTTTATGCTTTCCATGTACAGTGCTGCTAATTGCCAATTCTCATAATGGATCTTGTATTGTGGATCTTTTTATCTCGTGTTGCTTTTAAACTATTTTTGTTCAGGCAATTTGGTATCCCAAAAATTCAACTGGAGAAATCAGGAAATAACATTGGTGGATTTTGTTTTCACTGAAGAAATGAAATTAATATTGTTTGGGTCTAAAATTAGAATATACAGTAATTTCACGACTGTAAGGTGCACCGGACTATAAGACACACTTCTGGGTATTGGCAAATTCCTGAACTTTGTCCATATATAAGGTGCACAGGACTATAAGGCGCACTTTTTTTCCACTGAGGATCCGGACGCAACTAAGTAACAAATTAGTAACAGAATCACGCGATCGCAGGGTTTGCTGGCAGGTGCTAAATTTGCAAACATTTTTCACGGATTGGCATAGCCTTTAAACGCAACCCCAGGCGCCCTCCCTGTGCTGTGGGCCCCAGCACTCCTGCCCACCCCTGGCACCTGCTGGGTGCGGCTTGGCTTGTGGAGCGGCTCACGCCACGCCTCGCAGCTCGCACTTCCAGGTTCACAAGTTTCTGAATTTTGTCCATATATAAGGCGCACTGGATTATAAGGCACACTTACGGGTTTCAATGAAAATTTTAGTCAAAAGGGTGCGCCTTATAGTCGTGAAATTACTGTACTTAAATAAATGTGAGCCTACATTTGCAGAAATATGAAAACTTGGAAAAAACCTAACCTGGTCTCAGTGTTAATTATATTCATAAAATATTCATAAAAGTAAATAAAATGTTACTAAAAGTAAAGATTTAAAAACCATCCATGATTTTAGGATTTGGATTGGCAATTTTGCACATAATTCTAGCATGATATATCCAAATGCGATTTTGCATTCTGGCAATTCATCCCAGTTGTAAATGGAGCTGCTGGATTGTCTGGAGTTCTCCTGGAGCTGAAGCTGTTAAACTAATTTTACTACCAAACTAATTCTGATTTTCAATCACAGCTCAAAAGGAAAAAGTTAATTGGCCCTCTATAAAACCCAGTCTTCTATCAGTGGTGATTAGCAAATTGAGATGTGTTTTATGATTTTCTGTTTGGAAGCACCAAACCTGCACTCCATGTGCATCTTACACCTTAGATAAAGTATAAGATATTAACAAAGGGAAAAACCAAACAAACCCAACACCCAAGTTCTACTGGTTTTTACAGTGAAGATTTTAAAGGAGAAATAGCAATGACTTGAAAGACAGATGTTCCCACAAAAGCAATATACTTTTACACTGCTGTCAAGCTGTTGAACCACAGAAACCAGGTTTAACTAAAAAGAAAATTTACAGAGGCCTCTTCTGCTGTGTTGTGTTAGACTGTGGTAACAGACTGAGCTTTAATTTTAGTCTGTAGACATGGGCAACCTGAAACAGCATCATTGTCAAAAAAGAGTACGTGCTTTGTTGCTGTACCTTTGCCTCTTTGTATAGTAGAGGTTTTACATGAGAGACTAATGTTTCATTTTATTAAATATTTACCAACAATCTATTGGCCATATGTCATAGAGTTCGCATGGCGACAGACTTTGTATTCGTCACCTTTTCAAGATGACTCTGCTAAATCAATGGTGTTATACAAGTTCACAAAGACCTTTCAGGAACCCAGGTTTTGTTTGTGCTGTCTTTGCTAGTGGCATCAGTATCACGTTTGTGTTCTGTTGAAATGGGTTTTAGGATAGAGTTTTTCATGACTTTTCTGTGAGATACCATGGACGATGTCAGGATTTCTTTCTCAAGTACTGTTTATCTGACAGCATTGTCTTCAAATATTTTCTAAGTGCAGAAGTGCAGAGATACTTTCCATATGGAAACATTATCAGTCAAAAGTTACAATAATACTTAAAAGGTTCTTTTTCTTTTTTTTTTTTTTTTTTTTAGGATTATGCACTGATCTAGTTAATCTTATGTGTTGTTACAGACTAATCAACTAAAAGGATGGAAATGATCACAACTTAAATTTTTGTAAGATTTGAATACTAAGCACAAGGGAGGGGGGAATGCTCACTATATTTGTTAAAGCTTAGTACTTTTTTTCTGTCTAACAGAAGTTAAAGACCCTCACAGGGGTCTTTAAATATTAACATAATATTTTAAATGTTTTCTCATACAGAATAATTTTATGTAAGATGGTAAAATTATGATAATATTAATTTTATAGGACGTTATTAGTAGCTTCTAATTTATGTAATTTCATAAGATATATTAACTATATTAACATATGGTATGTTTGCATATTGCAATGACAAAAACTGATTAGATTTCAAGGTAAAGGTGTATGTTATCATAATTAGGACTTCCAAAATATAACTTAATGAACAGCAAGAAACAGATAATTAAGTGAAATGCAAGAGAATGTCTTTGATTAGTAGGAGGAAAAGGGAAGACTTCAAGGAAAGCTCACTTTCCATGTTGTACTTATTCAAAATAAGGTTCTCAAAATTGTTTTGTCTCCAATATCGTGCACAGCGTTGCACCCCAGTAGGCACAGTGTTGTGCCCCCTCCAGCCTCAAGGGATGTCACCTAGGAGGATTCAAAGATCCCTGATAGGAAAAGCATTCCCTAGCTCTACTCCTAGCAGTACAACTTCCTCTTTCTCCATCACTCAATCAGTTTAGTCACACATGCAGGAATAGGAGGAATGGGAGGATTGGGTGACTTGTCAGACAGTGTTTTCACATTCATATACCTGACCCCTAAAAGATTATTCAAGGATAAAAAGTGCCTCATGTCCCACTGTCAGTCTGTAGTGCAGGTGGAAGTTGGGTGGGAAGTCAGGCTGACACGGGTGCTCTCATTTCCCTTTCTTCAAAACCTTGGTCAAAGCTGCTGAGACACTGTAGAGGACTTTGGGTCAAACAAAGGGAGGCAGAAATTGTACTGTGACTCACAGATAGAGATGCCCAGACACTTGACCTCTTCTTGTGGCTAAACACAAGGAAATAAATCAACTCCATGGTTTTATTAATGCTGTGCAATGCATGCTGGATACAAAGACCTCTATGGAATGCAGTGAAATAAATTAGATAATAATTTGGGGGGTAAACAGGATTTAGTTTTACATTCTTCTCTCTTTTTTTTTTTCCCCCTGTGGATACAGAGGAAATAGTTGGTAATGATTTGTTCAGAATTGCAACCATAATCTCAAATGCAGCTAGAAAAGAAAGCACAGTGGCTGCAAGTCCTTTTTTCATTTTATTGTAAGCATCTATAGACCTTATGATCATTGAAGAAATATAAAAATTAATCAGTAACCACCGGCTGACTGAAACATGATTAACAAAACAGGTAAAGGTATTACTGATACTTGGATCCTTGACCAACTCCACAAATTTGATTTTGCTATGTTACATTTTGGAAGCACTTGAAAAAGCACATAATAAAAGAGTATAGGTGAATTTCTCCCTTGTTTGTTGTGCTAGATTGCAAGGAAGCGTTCTTGTTAACTAGATTTCTCTTATGTTCTGGAGGGGAGAGTTGTAGCAGGACCAGTTTGTAAGATGATGTTCAAAATTAAGTCCTAAAAAGTCGTGCATTATTTGAATTTTTATTTAAAAAACTCCACTCAGAATCAGAAGGAAGGCTAAATGCAAGATTTATTGCTAAATGCTAGGGTAATTAATAGAAAGAAATAGATTGTGACAAGACAATTGGCTGCATTTTGACTTCCCTTTTATTAGCAACTCAACATGGGTCATTACATAACAATACTTTCTAAAAAGTGCTATTTACCATCATCATAGACAGAGTGATAGTAAAAATCAGTAGATGCATTCTTAAGTGTACAGTAATTTCACTATTATAAGCCGCACCATTTTGACTAAAATTTTGGTCCAAACCCGAAGTGCGGCTCATAATCAGGTGCAGCTTATATATGGACAAAGAACAAAAAGTTGCTGTTTTAGTTTGGAGGACAGGTGTCTCCTGAGAAAGGCAGGAACTTCTCTTTGAAATGGAGAATGTAAACCCCCTCCCTCCAAACTATTATAATTTTGAAATCAAGGGGCTTTCAGGCAAAGATATGGGAATTAGGAATAACAGTTCTTTTCTAGGGAAATCAAAATAGAAATACAGTACTACAAAGAAACAACCTCCAAACCCTGACAAAGTCAGAGTACAACCTGACACCCTGTCAGGCAGGATGTTGGTAGCAGTCCCATTAAATGGTGGCTGCATCCTCCTGCAGTGACAGGTGTGGTTCAGTTGAAGCAGTGCTCCTGTAGAAGGTGCAGTTTCCCTCTAAAGTCCGGTGGTGATGTGGAGTAATCCGGTTTTCCTCTGGAGTCCAGTGGAGAAAGGGGCTACTTTAGTGTCTAAAAACCTCTGCTTTTATCTTGATAAGAAATGTTAGGCTCTTCCCCCTGGCTGGAGCAATTCCCAATGGGATGCAGTAATTTTATCAGTCACACAGTGGGACTCAATGACCATTAGCAGAAAATGGCTCGCTGGAGGAAGGGTGGGTTGTGAAAAGATAAAGAACAATGCCCTGCCTGGTTTCAATGGGTGGCTCATTAGCAGAATATCTCCCGTGGAGATAAGGATCACTGCCCCCACCCTCAACAGATGGTGATAGAATAGATAGATTTTATCACACTCTGTATTGTAACGTGCGGCTTATAATCAGGTGCGGCTTATAATCGTGAAATTACTATAATTTGGAAAAGCATGTTTTGATATGGTTTTTACAGACGAGGTAGGTAATATGTAAAGAAAATGAGGATCATTTAAGACCATTCTGGAGAGTGAGTCAATCTCTATTATAGTTGAATATCAACCCCCTCTCCACAATGTTGCTGTGATCCTAGATATAAAGCAAATTTGTGGAACCCTATTGTGGAGGTGTTAATAGGGGATGATGTACTTTACAAAGGCAGATCTCAGGTTAGGGATAGCATCTCTCTCCTCACAGTCTGAACAATGAAAAGTGGATTTTTCTTCATGTTCCTAATTAGGCATATGGAGTCATATGCAGATTAGGCTGTTTTTAAATTTTTCTTTTACAATTTGCAGTCTGTTGGCTGGCATATTAAAGACTGACACTGAGCTGACCATTTCAAAACCATGAAGAGCAAAGAGCAACATTTAAATTAAACTGTCCATCTCTAAGAAAAGCAAAAATGATACAGTAATATATCATTACTATATCTAAATTTCCTAAAAATTTACTAACTGTCAAAAGTAATTGTGTCAGTTAAAATATTGAGTTTAGCTCTGGAATACAGCTTATTTCTCCCTGTTTTTTTTTTTTTTTTTAATTAGTGTTATGCCACATGAGGACCCACCTTGTGAATGAATCTTGTGATGGAGCTAGATGCTACAGTCTTCCCTGATGCTCAGGTCAGATAAGTGTGGCTAGGCCTAGCTTAGTAAAACTGACATAGAACACTCTGAATGCAATTTCAGAAAAAGTAAATCCTCCTCAGGACTTCATGTCCAAACCTATAAAAGAGAAGAAAAATGCAATACCTGGAAAGTGTTCTTTTTTCACATTATATTTAGGGAGAAGATTGACCTACAAGTAAATTAAAGAAATCAGAGAAAAAACCTGGTTACCTGGTGAAAAGAAACATGAAAACCATTGTTTTAAGCAGTTTAAAAATGTATTTTTATAAAAAAGGGGAAACTCTCAAAGAAGTTAACCTTTTTTGCAAACTTTATTTTCTGAATGAAGACTATTTCAAAATCAATAATAAACCAAAAAAATATGTCTACCAACCAGTTTCCTGCAGTAGCTACCATGGCTCAAATACCATTTTTTCTATAACCTGAGAAAGCACATTTATAAATTCTGCTTTCTTGCTAAGCTTCTTTTCTATATGGTTGAAGCCCTTTTTTATTAGTATTCTGAGTTGTTCATGAATCCCCACAGGTTTTTGCTTCTTGGTGGCTTAATCTCCAGATATAGCTGATGTATGCTGCCATAGGTGGTTGGAAGCATCCATCAACTGCCTGTTTCTTTCAGGGCTATGAGCAGCTCTGAAGAGGGGAGGAGGAAGACGTAATTCAAGATAATGTTTAAGGAAGGATTTTTGTGAAGCACCCGAGCAAGAGGGAGTTTATGGCCCTAGGCAAGACAATGAAAGTACTGCTTTGTTACAGAAAGAGAGCGATGTATTTATTCTAAGACATTTGAAAGCGAGGCGATATTTATTTATAGAGGTTTGAATATAAATGAACTGCTTCAAAAATTCAAAAGGTCTGAAGGTCTATCTGAAGCCAGGAAGGAGTGTCCCTGCTTGGTGCTTATGGTGCTTATCTGCTGGGAAACAAAGTATTAGAACAATTCCTCTTCCCCTGGTTCATTCATTTCTGATGTCCACAGCAGTCAATGAAAGACAAAAAAGTCTTGTGCATTCCAGGTGCACAATTCAATAATCATCCTCCCACAAAGGCAACTCAATCCTTTCCTTGTTGCCAAGACTCAGGGAATAGAATGTACAATGAAGCACAATGACTTTCTTCGTAAATTGTATGTTTTTATCTCTTTCAGTGTATGAGGGTATAGTATAACATTTCTGTAGCTGTGAGAGTGAGCAGCTTTTTCCAAACCTGTAAAAGCTATTCCAAATCAATTCCTAAGTGTTAGAGTGATTCAACCTTCACCTTCTCTGCCAGTGCATGAAGCGTCAGCAGCCATGTATGCTTTGTGTCCTTGCCAAGTGCACTCACAATTCAGGAGAAAATAACAAGGAAAAATGGCTTCATGGCTGTTGCATATTAAAAAGACCTTGAGAATTTTGTATGGAAAAGTTGTTTGCAGTGTGCAGAAAAAGACAGAGTGAAGTAAGCTAATGGTAATTCTTTAAACCTGTCCTGTGCTACAGCCTCACATTGTCTGAAGAGCTGTGTTTGCACTGAAGTACAGTAGTTCAGCAATGTAAACAATTGATATTTGGAATCCTTTTGTCTTTCTAATATGAAGAAAAACATAGCTGAGTAAGAGTACTTCTGGCATTTATTATGCTCCCTTCTTTCAAAAATATTTTTTCTAAAGAATTAGTGGCAGAACTCTGATGTGTAACAGAATAACTTAAAATGACAAAAGATCAACTTTCAGAAGAATGGAAAATGTTGCATGTCCCTTCTCTCTGTGACAGGACCTGAGGGAATGGCCTGTGTCAGGGGAGGTTTAGGTTGAATATTAGGGAAAAAATATTCACCCAGAGGGTGTTTGGGCAATGGAACAAGCTCCCCAAGGTCACAACACCAGCCTGACAGAGCTCGAGGAGTGTCCTGTGTTGGGCCAGGAGTTGGACTCAGTAATCCTTGTGGGCCCCTTCCAACTCAGAATAGTCTGTGATTCTGTGGTTAATATAATTCAGTTTGTTCCAATTTCCAAAAATAGCAGGCAACTTAAAATCAATCATTATTATTTCTGCCCTTTCCAGACTTCTATAAAAATAGTTTTCACTGCATGTAACAGGAAAGGCTTGCCATGCTCTCCCTGGTGATTTAGAATGCTAATGCACAAATGATTTGCCTTTGTCTTGAGAGAATTTTGAGTTAAACCTTGAGCTAAAGGGCGAACCACCATTTATTCCTTCTCCAAAGAGTGGATGTTTTGCATTATTTGACATATTTTGAGATAGTATCTACTTACATGGAAGAAAAAAGTTCATTTAAGTAGCCTTTTACTCTAAAGCCAGATTTTTTTGTTGTGATCTAAAAGACAGATAAATCTTCAAAGTAAAGAATTATATTGGAGTTTACCTCTGAATTTTATTATTAGATTTTATTATTGTGTGTTAATGTGAAGCTTTCGGTTCAAATATCAGAGAAGCTGAAATGAGTGAAATCTAGACATAGTCTGAGGTCCTTTTAAGGCTGTTGAGAGAAGTGTGAGTGGTAAGTAATGTGTAATTTTCCTCTTACAGATATGGGAACTGTCATTATTCATTTAAAGAGAGGAATAAAAAACCCAACCCAAAACTATAAGCCAGAAATCTATCTAGCGCAAAATTGTTTTCCTGAAAAAATGTCCTGCTGTGATAATTGCAACCTCTTGAGAATGGAGCTTTATAAAAGAATTGTTGACAGATCTTTTGCAGTTGGGTACTTCAGTTCTTCATTTTGTTCTATTCCTAGACATGAAAAGTATCTGTTTCAAGAACTTAATTCACAAATTGTCTGCTTTGACATGCTAAAGTCTAGCAAAATATGCTAATACAAAAGAACCTTTATTTGTAGAATCAGACAAAGAATGTTAATAATAGAGTGACTTCAAATTCTTTATTAAAAGAAAATATGAAACTATTAATTCCTTTTTCCAAAATCAGTTTTTTCTGTTTGTGGTGCTTTCTTATGAAGAGAAAGTTTATGTATGTTATTAGAACTATGTATATATGCATATTTGGAAAACTTAATAGAAAGTATTTTCACTTCAAATGATAAATATTTTAATGGTAGTTCTATGCATTGTGAACAGTACTTTGAAGAAAATTGTATTTGGCAGTGAGAATAAAAGTTAGTTCTTACGCAGAGAACTTCTATGAATGCACTATAATAGGAGGACTGAAATGTTGTTGTAATTTTGCATGTGGTTCTTTTTATTGCTGTGTTGCAATAGATTTTAGGTACCTGCAAGTCCCAATGATGATCTATAGCATACATGTGTTTTTCATGAAGCATCATTGATTTTTTGTGCCTGGTTGAAATCTCCAGGGAAAGACAGAAACTGGGAAATTAGTACTTGGTCTGCACGCAATGGTAGTTTACTGCAAAGGAACAACAGCAAAATGAAGATAAATAACTAGATTAAACTTTTCAGGGTGAATAGACTTCTTTTGGTGTGATTTTAGAAAACTATGTTGTAGTACAGGGTATGGTGTACATTTTCTCTGATAATGTTGAGCTGCTGGAGAAACTATTATCTAGCAAAGCTGCAATTTAGTTCAGCAGCAGTTCACCACTAGAAAGGAAAAAAATAACGAAGAGGAAAAACCCCTGAGATTTCTTAATAAGAGTATTTAAAATGAAATCTCTGCTATAACAATCATTGCAATTCACCAGAGGGCAAGAAATTGTGCCTTGCAATAGAAAGGGTTAGTTGAGGTTCTGTTTCACTGAGGTTTGAAGCAAGTTTCTGAGGCTGGCTTTTCTTTTTGGTTGTAGTGTGGGAGAATTCTGGAGATCCTTTCTAAATTTTGACCTTCATCCAAACATGCTTCCAAACTGAAACAAAGATTTAGTAGCTCAGATTCCTGAAGTTGACTCCATATTTTTTCTCCTTGGGATTTGTTTACAACACACTGGATTTTTTTAATTTGTACTTGGAGTTTGTGTAATAACACTTGTAAATATTTTCTGTACATTGGAAATGGTCTCTAAATTGTGACTATGTTGTATTGCTGAGGTACAATATACCAATTAATTCTAAACTCAGATAGAACTACTGGAAAAATGAGATATTGCTTGGGAACTATGGCTGTTAAGGGATCAACTTGAAGGGGTGTGGGCATGGAGCTGCTTTTCAGTGTGGGGTGGAAAAGGCAGAGAACAAATGCAAGCTTGGTTTTCCTTGTGTTGCTGCAGTGTTGGTGGTACAAAAAAAACCAAAGATAAATAAGTCCAGGCTGTCCATTGCAAGAAAATAGTGTATTGTATGCTTTATCCACAACTTTTGAAGTCATGCCACTCTTTAGGAAATAATTCAGTATTTAAGATGCCAAAAAACATCAGGCCAAGATTGAACATAACTGTGGCTACTGAATGAATTTTATGTATGACTCTATAGATTTGATCTTTTTTCTTGTGTGTATGTGGATACATATATATATGTAAAAACATATTCTCATTTTTCAAACTTAACTATTCTTTCTCTTAACATTTTGCTTTTTGAATATTTAGTCATTTGGGTTTTTTCTTTGTACAGTTGTGCTTCATCTTTTTAAAGCTTAAAAGGCTGATTGGTTGTTGTATATTGGTTGATACTGTTTCTAAAATAAATATCTTCTTTTTATGTAGGAAGCTTAAAATTCCAAAGTGAAAGCTTCTGGTATGGATACATTCTTGCAAATAGATGAAAAATAAATTTTAAAAAACCATATTTCTTTAATTTTGAATTTAAAGCAAAATGCTGAAACATATTTTTTTGAACCAACTTTAGTCATCTCAGTACCAGTCAATAATATTTATGTTTTTATGAACTCCTAAACAATAAGAATTATTATATGAAATGCTATATATAGTAGTTGCTTGTGAACTCCACGACCAGGACTCTTATGACATAAGGTACAAGGGGTAATTAGAATATACCAAGTGCTCTTTAAGGTCACCATAAAACTTACGATGCTTGGTGTGTAACACCTTATTTCAGTAGAAATTTAATTGGTATATTTTTTTATTCAGGCTCATTTTTATTGGGTGGAGCTTGAACATATAGTTTCATGCCTGGCATTTAGTTAGGACACTCTGACAAAGAATCAGATTCTTAATTAGATGTGAAGATATAAAAAAGACTTTGGTTGTCCAAAGTAGCCAGTGAGGAAGCTGAGGTAGTCCAGCTACACTGGATAAATGGATACACAGTTTATCCTCTAGCAAGGAGTATGTAATATCTAGTCATTCAAAACATCTGAAAAAGAAGAAATCCAGCATTGCATGTTTGTGGATTTTATATAAGATTGTGGGCACAGGTGGGTTCTGGATCTAAATATTAATTAAAATTTTAAATGGTGTTGAATAAATGTGGAGAAGGGTGTTAATTGTGGCAGCAATGAAAATTTAACAGTTAATGAAGGAAGAAGGATCTCATGCATACCCAGCATAGGATCCTTACCTTCCCATAGCACTTGGAACTGGTAATTTAGGAAGACAAGTATCAGGTATTCATGACCAGGGATTACTCTTTTTTATATAAATTCTTGTCATTAAATCAGTGAAGTACTAATAGGTTCCCTATATCTTAATATTTCAATGTAAAAAATGTATCCTTTAAAGTGTACTAATTTGGATGAAAAAAATGGACAGCCTTCAATACCTAAGCACAACAAAAGCATTGTTATCTTCATTTGAGTAGCTCCTAAGTAATGACAATCATTATCGATTAAATACTGAATAAAATTTTATCATTACCTATACAATCATTAGAGAGAAAATACCACAGGCTATTATTGGGGCTTTTTGAGTTCATTTTGAAGAAAATTGCTTGCCAGTAGTTTTTAGAAAACTGTAAATTTTATTTGCCATTTTAAGATTTTCCACTTTAATTATGTTTCAAAAAGTTCCACATGTTAAAATATTATTTCTCCCTGAGCACTGGGAGCTTTTGGAATAACTTTTTTGGCTCACTGTGTTATTTAGTTTACCATAATCAAGTGTTCTTCAATGTCTCAAGGCCCAGCACTTCAAGAGTTTTGTCACCTTTTCTTAGCAGTTAATACAATTCTTGTGGTTAGTCAGCATAACACAATGCGATGTGATCTGTGATGCTGAGTTCCTGGAAAAAACCTGACCAAATTTCCAAAGAATTTAATTTATAAAAGAGAAAGCTTCTAGCCTGTTAGCAATGAGTAAGCAGCAAGCCTGCAGTTGAAGAGCTAAGGTTAGGGACAGAGTTGTTTTTATTTTCTGTATGTCAGTCAGGTCACTTCTTTTCTTTGTACTTCAACTTCTTGGAGTGTCCTTAATTAAATTTATACAGAAAGAGCTGTAAATGAAGAGTTTGCATTCTTAAGATCTATATTTCTAAAGGCAGAACATTTTTTTTAAATTTACCTGTCCTAATCACTGGATGATTGAATAATTTTAGAGAGTGTTCTCTTCCCTTTTATTGTGGTTTTAATGATGAATTTAGTCTGAAGTCCATTCTTTGTAGTCTGACAGTTGATACAGACAAAAGCAAAATAGTTGATGTCCTGAAAGAGCTAAATACGCACACTGGCTGAGCAGAAAGAATTGAATAAGTGTAGAAAGGCAGTAGAGAAGCTGCAGAGAACTTAATAGATGTCGTCAGTCAGAGAAGCAAGCACTGTGCAACAGGCATGGCTATCTGTGCTGAAAGAGGCATCACAAGCTGGATGCACTACACTAATGTATTTTCTGCTTCAGGAAAAGACATAATCACCCTGGCCTTTTTCAAGTGTCTTTTCAGAGGAAACTCCAAGATAGTAGCATATTAATATTGTCTTAATATAAGCTTGCTTGTTTCAAAATAGATTATAGGGGGGTGAAATGGTGTTCACCCCTGAAGACTCATAAATTTGTGCTTTCAAATTCAGTTCTACCTGCTTCACGCAGATTTCTAGTAGTGTCAACATGTTTATAGCTTCTATATCAGAATTTCCTCAACATCTTTCATTTCTGAAAGTGATATATCAGTTTCTAAAAGCTTTATGTTTTTCTACTCTATAGTGATTTTCATATATCCCACTAAAAATGAAATGCAATGAAATGAACTGGTGGAATCGTGGAGGGAAAACAAAAATAAAAATTTGCGTTCTTGTACTACTTTAATGCAGCTAAAATCTATTAAAAATGCCCTACTTTCATTGTATGGCAAAAAAACCCCCAAAAAACCAAAAACACTGTTGCACTGTGTCATAATTTTAGCAGAAGTACCTGTCATTTGTGAAAAAGTGTTAAACTGGAAATTCTGAAAAAAAATTATAACAAAACCTACTGTGTTGTTGATTATGACAATTTCAGAGTTATCAAAATGGCACAGTGAATTTTGAATTGTGCAAGTTTTCAAATGGAATTTACCTGGTAAGGAATAATTCTATCATATTCTAGTATATAGCTTGAAACATGCATAGTTATGCCTAAATTGGAATTTTTATTCTTGTTGGAAGAGATTATGAAGTCTTGAGGTCTTAAGATTTTAAACATACTCTGATATTCTGCTTTTTTGTAGATTTGGGTTAAGACACCATAGACCCACTAGAATTTCCCAGTTTGATATTGTTGGGATAGGCGATATAAACATACATTCTACTTAAAAATAGGAGTATCTGTGGTTTAGAATGGGAAGTTTCACTTACTTCAAACTTACTCTTTCTCTTCCATTGCTACTATTTTGGTTGTTGCACCAACTTTGTAGCTTTATCCATAGTAGAGATTAACCAGAGATTTCAATTGCTATATTTTGTTGAGCGTAACTTACATCTCTGTTGTTATTTCAATGTATTTTATATCACTCTGCTAAAACAGAAATTCAGTATAGCACAAGCTTTTTTCAAATGAGTAAGTTTTACATTAAAATATAGTTTTATATAAAAATATAATCTTTATATGTGAAATATCTAAATACCTAAAGAAGTACTCTTGGCATCACAAATCAAAAATATAGTCCCATATCTCCTACTGTGAAGAAGATGAACTTTATCTCACCCCAAAGAAGCACACCTGATCAAGACAGTGTTGTACTCTGACAAATCAGCAATTTGTGTAGTGTTTAAAAGTGGTGGTCTAACTTGTGAAATGTCTAATGCTAATGATGAGATTTATGGATGGATGTTATTGAGAATAAAACCTCAGGATATTGCCAAGACAGCTATGTGGTAAACAGGGTATTCTTTTCAAACAATTTTCTGACAAATCAGAGTTTCTGAAAACTGTACATTTTCAATTTGTGGGCTTCCTATTGGAGTTCAAAAAAATGCAAATCCAGGTTTCAGAAGTTACAGACTCAGTGAGTTGAGAGTTTCTGGTGACCTTGTGACTTGATATAGCCAAAATTTACTTGAAACTGAGCTGATGTTTACTCTATCAAAAGTTATATAGTAGGCGCTTAACATGTTTTGGTTTTTGAGTTTATTCCGGTTGAAAACAGAGAATTTCTTCATTTAATCAGAGATTTTAACACACTTTTTTTGCACTTTCTTGTTTAAATGTACCGTTGCCAAGCAGGTGTATTTCTACACTGACATGTGGAAAGTGGCCTGGTTTACTTTTCTACAAAAAGATTTCCTAAGAATAAAGGTGGCTTCTGGCTACATAAAAATAGAATTATCTTATAAAAGAAGGAGAACACTTGGCCAGGATGGTAAAAATTGTGTTGCAGGGTTTAATTCTGCTTTATTCAAGAGCTTTGTGAACGTGCATTCAATATTGGATGTTCTAGGCCCTCGTTCAGGCAGATCTGGGTACAGAAGATAGCTACTCCTTACTCTAAGTTTTAGGAAGTGCCATTTCTTCATAATCTTAAACTGGTGGGAAAGGCCCTCCTCTTCCAGATTTCATAAACTTTTTGCAATGCATTTCATGTGTTGCAGCAACTCCAAAGATGGCCACAAAGATACTCAGGTTGCTCCTATGAAGACAGACTGAGAGAGCTTTTTCACCTTTGGAAAAGAGAAGTCTCTGGGGGTACCTTCCAGCACCTTTCAGTAGTCAAAGCAGCTACAAGAGAGCTGGTGTGAGATATTTCGAAAGGATATGTAGTGACAAAACAAGAGGGAATGGCTTAAACTGAAAAGACAATAAATATAGATTGACTATTAGGAAGAAATCCTCCATTGTGAGGGTGGTGAGACACTGGAACAGGTTTCCCAGAGAATCTGTGGATGCCCCATTCCTGAAAGTGCTCAAAACCAGGCTTCATGTGACTCTGAGCAACCTGTTCTTGTGGAAGGTATCCCTTCCCATGGCAGGGGGTTGAAATGAGATGGTCTTTAATGTTCCTTTCAACCTAAACCCTTCTATGATTCATCAGGCAGGAATTCAGGATAACATCAGAAAATTTAAAATCTTTCTGTTGCTTGTCAATTGAAATATTTGTAAGAAACTATTTTTGTTTACTTGCATGTATAGCTAGCTTCTGTCCTTCATGGATTTTGAAGATAGCAAAAGAATTCCAGTAATTGTTTTTTTGCAAAGTTCACTTTGTTCTTTACTTCAGCACAATCTACTGGTAGTGGATGTCAGGAAATAATATTTGTTAGGGTTTAGTGTCAGTTAAAGACAGTTAAAGGGTTAAAATACAATGCCTTGAGCTTGGTGCATTCTTATATTGAGAAATATGGTTTTCACTGAAAGGCTAAAAGGACCAATTAAGATTCATATCTTCTGTTTGGTTTAAAAGAAAATATTTGTATCATTTTTTTAGCAAAGGCAATTGGAATTAAAAGTGAGAAATGCTTACCTTTAAAAGGCTATTTTCTTCCCTGAAGTGCTCATAAAAGTGCAGCTGCAGTACCACAGTGTGTGTTCCAAGGCATGAAAGCAGTCCCTTTTTAACCCTGAAAGAACTCTTCCTCTGTGAGTTTTGGGAGGCTGCTTTCAGGGTGTCTTCTCATGTTTTCTCATCAGCCTGGTAACAAACAGGAAAATATTTGTGGCTGAGTCTGCATGGCAGGACTGCAGTTTAAGTGCCATCTGTAATCATACAGAAACTTTAGAGTCACGAGAACCTGACTGACAACGTTCCTTCAATTGAAAGAAGAGAGGGTTGAGTCAGTTCTACAATATTTTGTGAGCAGACAGAGACCATCTAGGGCACTGGTAGTCTGCAGTAAATTGTAGACTGAAAGCAAGGAATTGTCTAAGTAAAGAATATGGTGGCTAAGAAGTTGGAAGTATGTCACTGACATCATTCTAACTTTGTTGTCCAGATATTTTTACCTGAGTAGCAGAAAAATTTTGTGGCAGTAGAAGACCTACAAAGGGAGTGTGTTTGTGTATATATTCACCAGTGGAAAAATTAGGGTCTCTAGTAAACAAACTGAATGTACTTGTGAAGGGGACCTTTGGGAAGCTGCAAGAACTGACCTGAGGAAGAAGGAGGCAAACTAAAGCCACTCTAATAGAAGGAACAGGGAGGCTTGCAATTCAGAATAAGATTTCTGTATTAATAAATTATGATTCTAGGGTGACTTTATTGCTTGGGCAGCAGCCAACCTGCTTCTACTTCCTTTTGTGGGGGGCAGAAGTTGGCCTTCTACTCAGTTCTACAGTTTAGAGTTTGGGAATAACTGTAAGTCTGGGCAGGAGTTTTGACTACTATTCTATTTTGAATTTAAAAAAAGCCTTGCCAACTTTTGTGCTGTTATCCTAAACTGAATTGCAATGCTTCTAATCTGCAATAAACCCACCCTAAAAGTAGTTTTTCAAAGCTCACAAAAGTACAGAATGCCTAGTTTGGCTCTCAGGGCAGTGGTCTGTTCTGCTCAACATAAAGACAATAAACCTATGGTAGTTTTATTTTCAATTGATATGAATAACAATATTAAAGCCAGACATTTAATTAAAAACTTGTCCCATTGCAATTTGACACACATGGTTACACTCTGAATCTGTATATAATCCATATATAAAATGGATACAAATATAAAGAATTCTTTACAACAAAAAAACTAAGGCTCTAAGGGAAATACACTTAAATTTAACAGGCAGAACTCTCTAGGACATTGATATTGTTAGATGAGAGAAGTGAAGCAAAAATAGTACTGGAAGAGCTGACGCACATAAGTGCTGAGGTCAGAATGAAAACCTGTTTGTCTGAAGTTGGCATAAAGCTGAAGGAACTGAGACTTTACCTCCAGCAGTTTCTTTGAAACTGTGGTTGTCTTATGCTGCAGTGGCTGTGTTGGTTTTCTTTCCATTTTCAGGTTGCTGTTTGTGGTGTTATATTGAGTAAAAAAAGAGTTCAGCCTTTACATATGCATGTAATCCAGAGGAATTGTTCCAATGTACTTTCTTACATAATAGTTCTGTATTTATTCTCCCTGAAGAATGAACAGTTCAGTCTCAGACTAGAGATGTATTCTGCTAAAGTTTTTTTAGGTAAATGCATTATCTTGGACAGTAAATTTTCTCTCCTTTCATCATGACAACTTTGTTAATAATAGATTTTTCTGGAAAGTAAAAACAATTTCAGTGGTTGAGGAGAACGTTATGGAAGTATGATGTGGTAACTTTGAGATTCTTTTAAGTAAACACACTTTTGATTGCAATTCTGGATGAGAATTTCCTTCTGAAGACTCTCTAACCTTTCCAGCATTTTAAAGCTGAATTTTGAGCCCCAGTGGGGAGACTAGGATGCAATTCCTGCTCTTGCATGCATAGAAATACTGAGATACAGAACTTATAATTTGCTAAAACAAATGGCCCTTCTATTTAACATCTAGTGTATCTACTGATATAAACTATCCACAGATTGGCTCATAGAGATTGCTGCAGACTTTTAAAGGGCAAGTCTTTCAGTTATTTATAAAATTTTTTTTCCTTAGCAGTGTTTTCATATTTGTGGGGATCCGAAGTATGATTACTAAAATCAGTAAAGATTAAACCCTCAGTAATAAGGTAGATTAGGTTGGGCATCTAGTATGTTCTTTATTTAAGGTAAAACTTTAATAAGTTTATGAAACTGGATTCTGTATTTGACCTTGGAAAGGCTTAATATCAATAGCTCAGAGGAATCAAGAGAAATCAGCAGTTATCAACAGGCAACTTTCCTGACATCATTTGTTCAGACTTCTCATGCCTTTTAAAATACAAAGACATTATTCTCCCTTAAAAAAGAAAACAAAAAACCCACACACAAAAAAACCAACCAAAAAAAGCCTATAAATCTGACTTTGTTTTGTTGGGTGTATTGTGAATGGACATCTGGGATGCTGTAAAACTCATAGGTGCCCTCAGCTCTGTCTCTTTCATTCAACAAGTAATGGATTGCTTTCATTTAAGATTAGAAGTATTTCTACAAAGTGAAACCTGCTTTGATACCATCATAAAAAGGCACTTCTGTAACCTAAAGAGATGTTATTTATAAATAGATAGCAGTGATATGCTATTGCAGTTAGTTGAGGAAACCTAATTCCATTTAAAAACATCAGTGAAGAACTAGAGTATGCTTAATAATTAATGAATATGATTTAAGTCCATTTCAAGATGATGACACTTTTTAAAGGTCCTGTAATATTTATAAGAAAATTTTACCTCCTGTAATACTAATGAATGAATTTTTTCTGACCCTTACTGAAAGTTACACCTGTAAATTAGTTTTTCAGCTTGCTACTAAAGGATCAGGTTTTTTTTTTTTCCCAAACCACAGTTAATTTACATAGTTTTGGTAATGTTTTCAAGCTCTGTAGGTTTGCCTCTTTTGTTTAGCATGGTGTGTTTCTTGTCAGTGACCGATTATCAGCTAACACCTGACTACTTTAAGAAGTTTTAAAAGCCCTATACATAGAATCAAAGAATAGTTTGAGTTGGAAAGAACCTTAAAAGTCATCTAGTTCCTAGCCTTCTACCTTGGGCTAAGACACATTTCACTAGATCAGGTTTGTGCACAAACTAAGTTTTGCTAAGAAGAGTACTATTTTAATATTTTTTTTATCACAAAGTCTAGACAGACACAAAATTATATTAAAAAGTATTTAATTTTATTGTAGCAGCATTTTTCCACTTAAGGGGGCTTAACAGTAAGGACTGTAAGGACATTGTTCATCTGATTTCAACAAATTAAATTCCGTTAAGGAGCTGTGCACCGGTAGAATGTAGGAAGGTAGTAGTAGGAAGATCACATGAATAAAATTTCAGGATAGATTTTGATGCAGTCCCCCACATTCCGTGAGTCCTGGGATTTGTTAAAGGACCAGCAGCATGGATCGCAGTGGTAACTAACTTCTGCCACTTGCCTTTGCTTCCAGCTTGTTTGCAGGTTATTGGTACTCCTCGAAAAGCCATAGTGGAGGAACAAAGCAGAATTATTGATAAGTGAATGATGTGGTGCCCATTTATGTCTGTTCTCATCGCACGGCATTTTAAGGCATCTCAGCCTTCCTGGTTTTTTCCAGGCTTGCCTCTCTTTTTAACAGATTTATTGTGTGTGTGTTTATGCCAGTTTAGTCAGCTATGGGCTGATGGTCTTTATGGATTTGGTGAAGAAAAATCTGGATTTTAAAGAAAAATCCGGATTTTTCAGTATCTTACTGGAAAAGCATTTCTGTGTGACTGTTAGGAAGTGTTCTGAACATCCACTGTTCTCTGGACTATAGAAATATTTAAATCAGGACTATGTGCCAGTGACTTGCAGCTATTAAAGATTCAGATTGAATGCCTGCTTCTGAAAATGAGTAAGTATTTTAAAAGAGTGGTTATAATTTTACATTCATCATGTTAATTTCAGCAGAGGCTGGAGTTTTTTGCCATCATCAAACTGAGACTATTTATACCTAGATCTCATGCAGCCAATATTCCACAACAGTCCAGTGATCTGACTATACATTAGGTTGGTGTGGAGACATACTTGGCCCCTGCAGTTGAATTGAGATTACTGCAAAAAAATGAAGCCAAAGGTGTGTGATGGAGTTCTGCACCAGAATTTGTATTTCCAGTGCTGCTAGTATATTTTAACTGATAACTATTTGCATAGATGTAGTTACTGTCCCTCTTTTGATTATAGGAATCCAAGGTCACTCTTTTTGGAGGGATTGGAAGCATGGAATTTGTTCATCTTGCCTTTAATGAATATCTGGAATCAAGTGTTTCAGAAAAAGCTTCTTTACATTGGTGAGGACAATGAATTTTAAGGTTCAGTCCAAAAGTTGCTTTTCTACTGACTTCTAACCGTTGTACTGTCTTCAGAGCTGGACATTTAGCAACTTGAAAAATTTAATGAGATTTTTAGGAAAAAGTAATGTAGGTGTTTTGGTGTCTAAAATTTATCTGATGAGGTTTCTTACTAACATATTTTTAATTTTTTTGACTAAATTATAAAAATAACTTTAATTTCTTCCATTTAAACATTAAAGTGTGAAATGGACTAGTTGCTTCTGAGTGCTAATTTGTTATGAATATTGAATGGAATAGGAAATTGGTGTTAGGAAAGATAAAGGCAAGGCAATGGAAAGCATTCGTCAAGAAGACAGGAATTCCAAATTAAGTTGTGCAAAATGTTCACAAAATAGGAAACAACATCATTCTCTGGTGGGATATTATCACAGTCTTGAAACACAGCCCAGGTTTGCTTTGAACCAATAATCAGACAAATCCAGGACATCTTTTAAATTAAAGAAAACTGTTCAACATTCACAAAAATACTAGTCACTCTGGTTTTGCATGTTAGACACTCTAAAGTTTTGTAAAGAAAAAAACAGGAAGCAAAGCAACCGAAGTCAAGGAGTTTAAACCATAGCAGATCAAAACAGAAGCAAATGTCTTCACAAACCCCCACAATATGAAACTGTTTGATTTTTAATGGCTTCATTCCTAACAGATGTTTGAGAGGAGCTGATCTTTTGCCAGGAATGTCATTATCACCTCTTGCATTATCCAGTTAATACCAGGCATTTGTTGTCACTTTGTTTTGCATACTTTTCAAACTCTATTTTAGATACTGCAGTACCAAATTTCTGCAGTCTTTTTAAATTTTTTTTTTTTAAATTTTGAGTGTGCACATAGAAGTGTTGCCAACGAGTAATTGGTGATTTTAGGATGGAGATTTCTCATGGTCTTTTTGGGTTATATTATATCCAAAATTCTGTGGTAGCCTAAAAGTCACAGGTTAAACATATCAAAAATAAAAATTTGAATGTAGAAAATAATAAATATTTTTGTCATTTTTCTTTAGGACAAGAAATAGGAAGATCTTATTTCCTTATAATTTCCAGCTCATCAAATGTAGAAAATCTTTAAGAGTTGAACCCAGCAATACTGATGTCTTTTACTCATGATTTTAGCTCTTGGATTAAAATGCAGGTTTGTATTAGGAGAGAAAATGAAAGTCTGTGGCAGGAACTGACGAAGAGAATTTCTAAATAGTTGGTGCCTGCTTTTTTGATTGTGTTGAAAGTATCCTCTTTACATAAGAACTAGCCTAACTCTGGCAAAAGTGTGCTCACATGCAAGCCACCCCTAAGAAAACCCACCAAAACCCCCCAGCAAACAAACCAAATGAAACAGCAACAACAACAGCAAAAACAAACAGAAGGCCCCACAAAATTTCCTTTAGATTTTAAGGAAGTGTTAAATAAACTCTAGAATGATTAATGGTATGCTTTTCCAAAATTGAGGTTCTGTTAGCACAATGTCAGGAAAAGTTATTCTATAGACGTTAGAGATGAAGGACAAATTCTTTCTCTTTTTTTGGTATTGATTTTGAATAAAATGAGCAAATGGTATAATACTTTTGTGCTATGTGCTCTAGAAATTTCCTGAGATGTTCAAAATCCAATGAAGAAAGACCTGCAACACCTGCTGCTAAACAGGAGGGTTGGACTAGAAGGTCTCAAGAGGTCCCTTCTGACTAAATGATTCTGTGATTCTTGATTTAATTGATGATATATGTGATGATTGATGACTCTAAAGTTTGTTTTTATATTTTTTTATATTCTTTTGGTGTGTCAGCACAAGCAAAAAAAACCACTCAAAATCTTGACAAGGAAGTGTTAACAACATGTTAAGAGAAAGAATAGCTAATAAGTCCTCATTAATGTGTTATATTAGAAACAGAGGAGCATAAAAGATGAATTAGTTCCCTTCTCTTGATGTTAATGGATACCCAATAGTGGCATGGAATGGAGTATTAAAATTGTTATACCAGTAAATTCTTCTGGGTCTTGTATTATAAATCTTCTTTTATAGATCTTCAGTACTTGCACCAATAATTCTTCCGCAGGAATGCAATATATACGGAAAACATTAGTCATCATAATAGAGCACATTAATACTTACGTTAAGAAACTCATCTTTAACACTAAAAGAATGTACAAGAAGATCTGGATTATTTTCCTACCAATCTTGAGAACTGAATTTGATTTTTTGCTTCTGTTTTAAAGTGCCAAAGTGTTCAGTTAGATGAAAACACTTCAGTGAGAGAAAGGTTTCTTGTACTTTCCTTGTTCCAGCTAGAACAAGAATCTCCCTTTCCTGACACAACTTCAGGCCATCCTCTTGTGTCTTGTCACTGGTCACCAGAAGAGAGAGCTCAGTTTCTTTCCTCTGCTTCTCCTTGTGAGGAAGTTGTAAACCACAATGAGGTGTCTCCTCAGTCTCTCCTCCAGGGGTAATGTGTTAAGGACTAACTAGGTAAGTATGGAAGAACTGTAGCTATAGATTGCTCCAGTGTCTGGGTCAAGTGCTTGATGGTGCTCAAGAACACAGAATTCTTACTGTAAAATTATTTGTGCTGCTCTGAAGGTTAACTGGAGGGAGGAATGAACCCCGCACAGGTACCTTGTGAGAGATTCCAAGTTGGGGCTGCAATTTAACAGGAAAATTGCAATAGATGCAATAGTACAGAAACATTGACTTATATGGACAAAGTCAGAATACAGTCTGTCACCCTGTTGGTCATTCGGGTGGCAGTTGTCTAATTAAATGGTGGTTACAGTCCCGTTGGAGTGATGGATGTAGTCTTGTCAAAGTGATGATCCTGTGGAAATGTCTGGTCCTTCTCTGGAGGTCCAGTGGTGGTGGTGGAGAGGTCTTGTCCTGTGGGTATCCAGTGGTGGTATTGTGGTGTCCCAAGCCCCAGATTACAGTAATTTCACCATTATAAGCCGCACCATTTTGACTAAAATTTTGGTCCGAACCCAAAGTGCGGCTTATAATCAGGTGCGGCTTATATATGGACAAAGAACAAAAAGTTGCTGTTTTAGTTTGGAGGACAGGTGTCTGCTGAGAAAGGCAAGAACTTCTCTTTGAAATGGAGAATGTAAAACCCCTCCCTCCAAATTATTATAATTTTGAAATCAAGGGGCTTTCAGGCAAAAATATGGGAATTAGGAATAACAGTTCTTTTCTAGGGAAATCAAAATAGAAATACAGTACTACAAAGAAACAAACTCCAAACCCTGACAAAGTCAGAGTACAACCTGACACCCCGTCAGTCAGGCAGGCTGTTGGTAGCAGTCCCATTAAATGGTGGCTACCTCCTCCTGCAGTGACAGATATGGCTCAGTTGGAGCAGTGCTCCTGTACAAGGTGCAGTTTCCCTCCGGAGGTCCAGTGGTGATGTGGAGAAATCCAGTTTTCCACTGGAGTCCAGTGGAGAAAGGGGCTACCTTAGTGTCCCAAAGCCTCTGTTTTTATCTTGGTAAGAAATGTTAGGCTCTTTCCCCTGGCTGGAGCAACTCCCAATGGGATGCAGTAATTTTATCAGTCACACAGTGGGACTCGATGGGCCATTAGCAGACAATGACTGGCTGGAGGAAGGATGGGTTGTGAAAAGATAAAGAACAATGCCCAACCTGGTTTCAATGGATGGCCCATTAGCAGATTATCTGCCATTGAGATAAGGATCACTGCCCCCACCCTCAACAGATGGTGATAGAATAGATAGATTTTATCACACTCTGTATTGTAACGTGCGGCTTATAATCAGGTGCGGCTTATATATGGACAAAAAAACAAAAAGTTGCTGAAACCCAGAAGTGTGGCTTATACTCAGTGCGGCTTATAATCGTGAAATTACTGTATATCCCGGCAGGATTGTCTGGTATCTCCCCCAGAGCAGGGAAGGATGTAATTCCATGAGTCATTTTGTGAAACCTTGACAACCCATTAGCAGACATGGCCCCTCATGGGACCTGTTGCTTCCCCAGAGAGGCTTACCACAGCTGAGTCAGAGAGAAGATAAAAAAAACCGGTCCACCCATTTTAACAACTCCTCAGAAAGTAATGTAGATGGTGGTAGAATACATAGTTTGGTTACACCTTACACTGTAACCCAAGACACCATTAATTCAAAGACTAAACTTTGAGGAGTATTACCTCGCTTGACTTCTCTCTTCCTTCTTTATCATACAACTTCCTGCCTTAATCCTGACAAAGCCTGTTGTAATCTATCTAAAGAAACAAGAGAATTCTCTGTGGAGAGGTCCACTGTATTGATGGTAGATTCTGAAGTTTGCTTTTATAATTTTTTTCATATTCCTGTATAAAGGTGTCCAGTCTAAACTTAACCATTCAGAAAATCTCTTTCCGTTCTGAAAATTAATGTTATATCAAATGAGGGTAGGAATAGTATAGGACTCATTGTAACAGATCATAAATTATCTTCAAGTTTGGAATATGCAAGGATCCAAAAATATTCATTTCTCCTTCTGGCGATAAGAATAATTCCTCTTCTTGAAACAAAATCTCCCAAAATTATAGTGCTCTCTACTCCTTTAGTGTGTTTCATCTTGAAGAGACAGTTTCTATTTCTGTGCCATAGAACTGGGATCTGATGTCGCCAACTTCAGCTGGGTATTCGTCTACAACTCATAGTACAGCGATACAATTCATCATACAACAATCTAGTTGTGCACCAAGCAAGGCTTTGAAACAGATGACCTCCTAAGGTCTCTTCCAACTGAATTTATTCTATGACTCTGTTTGTTTCTTTAACTGTCTATACAAATGAGGGCCCTCTGGAAGATGCCAGGCTTCAACCTCCTTTCATGACCTTTCTAAGAGCCAGAAGGATAATGTGTCTATTCACACTTTAATCCAAATGAATTATTAAAAATGCTTTGTGGTTCTTCTTATATCCTGGTGTATTTAACTGGTGCCTGTCCCTGACTTGAATTAGGAATCTGTCTTCAACATTAAGTTTCTTTGAGCAGGAATGTACCTTTTCTTTCTGTCTCTTAAGTAATTGCTGATGTCAGATAGGCAACAGTGTTTTCAAATGGGCTGAGAGAAAGGAAACCCAGTTTCCATATAAAGGAGATTTGAGAAGCAAAAATTGGTGGTTGGGGGGAAGTTTGTGGAAAAGATGTAGCTTTCATGTGAAAAGAGACAATTATGATGAAACTCAGTATTTGAACACATTTCATGGCGTGCAACTGGTTCTTGGGTATGATGGTGATGGAAAGGGAGGTGGAAAGGAAGAAGAGTAGAATGATGTAGACTATGAACTTTAAAGAGTCATCAGGAAGTCTATGTCTGCTTTTTGATAGATTTTTTTTGGTGTCTGGAACTGACAGGCAAAAGAAAATCAAAAAGAAAAAAGAGAAAGAGAAATTTCAAGGGAGTTATTTTGGTTGGTTTCTTCTTGTAACAAAGTTGAATATCAGTAGGAGTTTTTCTATAAATTTCTGTGAGAAAAGAACTCTCCTAAAGGACTCCTACAAGCACGTTTTTAAACATTTGCATTGAATGGTAAAAACAAGATCTAAAACTCCACAAATAGTAACTGTCGACTCAGAAGAAGGAATATATCCTAGTGAGACATCTTGTACCATATGTGAATCTACCTATTTCTGGCAATTTTGTCATCGCACCCAGACAAATGGTGATAATAGCCAAATGTAAGAATAATGACTAATGTAAAATCCAAAGTGAGCATCTTCTAGGTTTTCCATATGTCTATAAACAGGATTAGATTCCTTACAGAAATCTCCAAACTAATTTCAATTTTCCATGAGTTATAACAACATATAAAACACTGATTTTTACTGTACAATAAAATCTGCTGAAAGGTTATGTAAAGAAGTAAAGATCACATTTATTTAATTATTTATCTTTTTTAAAGTACTCTAATCCAGGTAATGTAACCAGCTAAAATTAATATGAATAATGCAAAGTTTTGATAAAAATGTTAGCTAAAATATATGATAAATTTAAAAGAAAAGTTCCTGTAGGAGTACATGGTATAGTAACAGAAAGCAAGCTTTGTGATTGACGTCTTTATAAAATTTGAATCAATTGTGCAAGAGATGGCGAGAGTGAAAGAGCCCTTTTAAGGAGAGTTACTCTTTTATTCAGAACATCATTTTTCTTATATTCACAGAAAGCAGTGACCTGTGAAGTCACACAAAAGGACTGGAGGCTGGGAGGTCAGTAGGAAGAGCACCCCCATTTCTTGCTCTCTGTATATCTACATTTTGTTCTGAATTCCTATGGCCACAGTCACCACACAAATTTTTGGTCAGAGATGGTATAAAGTTTTTATACTCTACACCGGGCTTGTCAATGCTAGGTAGGTCTGACAAATATGCTTAAGCAAGAAGGAATTTATGCAGTTACAGCCAGTTTATTTTCTTTGAATAAATGAGGCACTTTAAAGCACTAGTTTGTTGATCTGAAAACAATGTACAGCACTATATAATTTTACTAATTTTCTAATTTAATTTCATGAAGACTCATGAAGCCTTCCTTGATGTCTGTAGAGTTATGCAAAGAGCAGCTTCTCGATGTCCATTTGTTTTATCTTTACGGTTACACGTTGGTAATTTTGAAAGGTAATTTTTTTAAGTAACATGCTGTTAAATATGTATAGTAAATCATAATGTTTGGCAGTAGAAAGCATTAAATAGGCATTTATTTTTGAATGGCTCAGAGGTGTTTTATTGTAAGAGAATGTCAGGCAAATAAAAGGAAAGTTCAAAGGGAGATATTTCCTTTTAAGAGCTAAAGAAGAGTAAATATCTTAGTAAATCTTAATATACTCATGGAATCTCCCTGATGCTTCTAATGTTAAGCCATTCTAGGGAACCCCTAAAGATATAGCATTTTCACTGCTTCCAATAGAATTTTTCAGAGCTGCTAACCACATAGGTTTCAAGTTATTTGGATCACATGAAATTTTTCTGATAGTTTTTATTCAAGACTGAGATTATAGGTGTAGTAATATGTGGGCTATCTTGACAGTGAGAGATCTTTCATCTTTCTTCTCCTTTCATCTCCTGGTCATTGTACACAAGCCAAGACCTGGCTTTCTGGCTTGACCATAAACATCACTGTGCTATCTTTGCTGTACTGTACTAGTAGAGTCCTAGATTAGAAGAAAAGGGTATTGAAAAAATTGCCATGTAAATCTGTCCCACCTGCCCATCAGGCAAAAGAATGAAGTGGTCAACCAGTGTCGCTGTATGCACGATATACAAACAGACACTCTACACTTCAGAAGGCTAATTCCTGTTTATAACAACAGCATGTTGTCTTTTATACACTCTACACAGTTTACATTTTCATCATTGGTTACACTAAGTCAACATAATGTTCATTGGTGTAAAACCATCTACACCTGTTTTCCACAAAGCTTTTCTAAAAATACTTCTTCCACTTCAGGTTCTCTTTCTGCTTATCTTCTCCTTCTGCTCTTCTTGATCTCCATACCAACACCCTTGGTCAGAGAATACTTCTCAAAACAAACCTCATTCATTAACCCTCTCTAGCCCACAGACCAGCTGTGGGTCCCACTTTAAACCAGGAGGTAGAAGACCTGTGCACTGGCTGTTTTCACTGTGAAACAATATCCCCTGAAGCATAAATAGTACAGACTTGCTGTCCCCAGCCCCAGTTTAGGAAGGAAGCACTATGCCTGAGGCATTGTGGTACCTATAGAAAAACTTAAATGTATTTTATGATATAATTAGAATTGCTATAAAGACTTCTAAGGAAGAATGTAACCTATTTGATACCAGTTGCTGTATTGGTTTTTTTCCAGTTATTTCACACAAAGCAGTCTGAAATGTAAGTATTGCCATTTTTGTGTTCATGGAAATTTCCTTAGATAGAGAACTGAAAGTAATGGGAAATCGTTGGTGTAAGTGGAGCAACAAAACTTGACTCTACTAAATGCTTGCTTCCATTTACTTGTGTCAAAGCATTTTTATGAAATCATTATTGCAAATGGGAAATTCAAATTGTCCTGGTTAAAAGGCGCAAAGGAGTTGCAATGGTCTATGTTTGTATTTTCCCAGGAAGTGAAGGACACATCCAGCTGAGGAACAAAAGGCAAATTAAAGTTTATGAACGGATGTGAAAATAGCTGTTCTCAAAATAGTCTGATGCGGGTAACTTTCTCTTCTCTTTACCTGGTAAGATGCTAAGTGTTATCAATGTTTACTCACAGACTTTTTTAGATGAACCTAAATGCTTTGAAAAGTTTCTGAGAAATTTTATTTTAAAATTTTCACTTGGATGATGAAAAGGGTGAAATTGAAGCTTTCTATTTGGTAATTTTTTTTCCCAGAAACCAAGAAAGGAAAGGAAGGAACTTCTCCCCCAGTTGTTACTACTCCTGTGAGATTAAATAAGGTGTGGTGGAATATGGTAAAATTCCACAGCAACAAGAAAAATGGTGATGCGTAAATTGTCCATTAGTGTGGTGAGCTAGAAAGTTCGTTTGGAAGACATCGTGATGTATGAGGAGTTAGGCCCCGCCCTCTCCGTGACATTAGCCAATCACAGCTGTACCAGAGTTACTTAAGCCGGCGTTTGCCGAGAAATAAACACATTTCACCGTCGACCATATCGGTGTAGCGAGTGATTTGTCCAGCGACTGGGATTGTAAAAGTGTGTGTGTGTGTTCGCCGTGGCCCACTCTAACCAGGTCGCCACTTGCCTTCGTTTTCCCCCTCAACGAAGGCAACATAGTGGTGCCGAAACCCGGGATCGCCCCTAGGTGTTCGGGTGAGGGAATAGCCCCCGATACATGCGGCTGAGGGCGATCGGGTGACAGGACTCGTGCTGGGAGAGGTGGGTGGTCGAGGCAGCTGGTTCTGACCCCGACGGTGAGGACGCTCACGTACCGCCAAGAAATGGATGCACTTGGCAAGGTAGTTTACAAATTGCATAGGCAATTGGGCATCCAATGCAAATTAAGGGATTTTGATTGCGTAATCATGCAGTTGTTAAAATCAAGGGCGATAGACCGTCCCGCAGGCACCCTGCATTCAGGGTGCTGGAGGGAGTGTACTAACGCGTGCGCTAACAACGTGATTGTCTCCAGCTCTGGTAAATGTTTGGAGAGCTGGGGAGGAGTTGTGAGGACTCTGGAGGGAGCATGGTTAAAACGGGAAACTTGGAGAGTGGCCTGAGACCGTTTGGAAATCACATCGAAAGTGGAGGTGGCCGCCACTCAGACTGCATCTGGCGATCGTGCGGGATCGAAAACTAACAACTGCTCACGGCCCCAGCCCCTTATCTCAACCCCCAATCCAGCTACTAATAGGTCGCCAGACTGCAAGAAAGTATGTGAGCCTCAGGGCATTTTTAAAGAGGCGAGCCCTGAAGAAGTTTTTAAAAAAACCCGCTGCTCTATGTGTCACAAGATGGCGCTGAGCCTGAGGGCGAGGGGCGGGGCCAAGAGCTTTCTCCCGCCTTACACACGCGCAGTGACGAACATGGGGGGAGGGGCGCGGACAACAAAAGGGAGGAGAACCCAAGAGCCAACCAGGGAGCTCACCCCAAGATACTCCCCTCGGAGCAGGAGATACCCCCCAAAGAAGGACAGAGAAGGCGAGGGGGAAAAGGAAGGCGGAGCTCGGACAAAAGTCACTGGTGGCCGGAAGCTCCCTATCACTCTACTTCCTCCGACTTGGATAGCGAGTTCGAGTGGGCCGAACAAACATCACGGCACGAGTGGTGGGGAAAGCAAAGACACACAAAACAATACATATCCAGTAAAGAATCAGAATCCGATTCTGATAGAAGCTATGCACCGGCTGTTCCCATCAAACATACCGGCTCAATCACACTGCACGCAGACAAAAGGGGTCCACCAGAACCAGGAAGTGAAAGTCCCGGAGCGCCGAAATTTTGTGTCACAAGCCGAGGGTCCAATTTTAGAGGGCAGCAGCACAGAGGGACATTTAAAACATTCAGGAAGGGAACACAAGCTGTCCTGCCAATGTTACGTGGCCAGGGGTGGCTCCAGCTATATCTCACTCAGCGTCCACGGAGACAGGAGGGTTTCTCCCCGAGTCATCCCCTCGGGAGAGTTCTGCTTTGCCCGTCTCAGGACCAAACCTGTTGGAACTTGTGTGTGTTTTGCAGACCTTGCCAGGTCAATATTTGCCTTGGTAACTCGTTCTCCTGCAGTTGCTGTAAACGTGCCTTACCAATACAGCAGGCACATGTTAGCATTTTTTAAGCGTATGAGGAAGTTTACACCACAACGTTTGTTACTGTTGTTGTTGTACATTGCACTGGCATCGTATATTGTTAGCCATTCAGAGAACTTAAGGATGTTGCTTCCTTTAACATTATAGGTTTGAGGAACCAAAACTGGGTGAATTAGTTTGGTGAAAAGCATTTCATTGTTGAATTAAAATTGTGTGGTTTTCTAAAATACTTATCCCTTACCACTTTTCAAAATTTAGTAAAGGTTGGGTTTTAAAATATAATAGGAAAAAACATTTTGCCTAGTCTAATATCTCAGCCCTGGCCAAGTAGGAATATTAGCTAAGCAAAGAACGTTTGCCATCGAAACCTTCTCAGTCTCTTTCAATTGTGGCCAGATTGGAATTGACTGACAAGGGGAGAAAATTATGAAGTTCAGATATTTCCGAGTTAAAATTGAAAACAAGTAATTTGAACGGGTTGATTTGGCCTCGTAAGGGCTAGAACCTTTTCCTTTGAAGGGAACGTGGAGAATCTTGTCCGGAGAAGATTCTCCTGGGTTGTCATTTGAAAGGAAAGTTCTCGAACAATATTAAACACTAAGATGGGATTGTAAAATATCGGGAATCATGGTTTTCACCAAACTAAGGGAATTCAAATGTATGTTTTCCTCTGTTGTGGTTTCAAAAAAAAAAAAAAAAAAAAAAGGGAAAAGAAGGGGGGAGAAAGACAGGACATTTGCCCCAAGGCATCTGGGCATCGAACAGCGAACCAGTCAGTCACAGAAGAAGAACATCTAGCTCCTGTCCACGCAGCAGTCCCTCCATCAGCTTCTTCTCGCGCCAGGACTGCGGGTACTCCTCCTGGTGGGGCACCGGGTCCCTGTCCAGCAGTCCAGGTGGGAGCGCACCCACACATCCAAAAATTCCTCTACCAACGCCCTGGTGCGTGGGCTCAGCTGCAGGTAACAAGCAAGAGAAGACATGGCAGAAACAGCTGAAGAACATTCTGATATTCCAGCTGTTGTTCCTTTATCGGAGTATGAAGCAGCAGAACAGGAAAAGATGGAAGCCCAACGAGTGAAAGATGCTGAAGCAATGAGAGAACAAACCTCAGAGGAAGAGAGAGCAGAAAAGTTAGAGGAGACCCTGAGGATGGAGTAAGGATCTGAAGGGCTGGTACATGCAGTTACTGTTACTGTTGTGGAAGAAGAAAAGGTAGTGAGCAGCATTGAGGAGAGATCACCATCATGGATATCTGCTGCTCTGACAGAGTGCATTGAGCAGGCAAGAGAAGAGGAAGAGAAAGAAATTCAGAAAGCAGCTGGACTGGGTGTTACTGTGGAGGATGCACTGCTAAGACAGTGCCAGAGACTAGAAAGAATGTAAGTGATGACACCACAACAAGTGAACTGGAGCTAACCTCTGAATCAGTGACTGCTCTGGAGACAGCAGAAGCTTCCTGCGCTAAAGAAACGATGGAAGCTAGTTGTAACGGGCAGAGAGTATGCGGCAGTAAAAAATGATGATGTCATCAAGTGGTACCATTAAAATCCATAAAGCCCGTGCTGTCTAACAAAACCAATGAAACTAACGAAATCTCTTGAGTTTCTTTCGACAGGTTCGCTGCCGTGGTCCATCTCGTCAGCCTCATGTTCCATCTTTGTGCTTCGGTGTTCTGTCGTTGCCAAACCCGCTTCATCGGCCAAGCAAAGAACTTGAAAACAGGTTCCAACGTCACGGCCAAATGCTCCGGCAATGAAATCAGTTCAATTCCCCTGTTTACCCAACAGCCCTAGTTTACCACCCATGTATTCACCCTAGTGGGACCAGTTGCAGTTGTTGTACCCGTGTTAATGTTCAGTCCCCGTTTCATAAGTAAACTAACCCGGTTTGCGAAAGCTCGTTCGAGCAAAGTCGATATTATGCTGTAAAGCGAAGTGACTTCAACCGCTTGTGTGATTTGTTGACCAGATAAGTTGTATAACCGAGTTGCAGGTGCATTTAGACGTTTAAAACGGTTCGCGTGTTGTTACTAATATGTTTCACGAGTTGTTACTAACATCAGTTTAGCACAGCTGCGAAGGCTTAATCGGTCATGGAGAGGGGGGAAATGTGGTGAGCTAGAAAGTTCGTTTGGAAGACATCGTGCTGTATGAGGAGTTAGGCCCCGCCCTCTCCGTGACGTTAGCCAATCACAACTGTACCAGAATTACTTAAGCCGACGTTTGCCGAGAAATAAACGCATTTCACCATCGACCATATCGGTGTAGCGAGTGATTTGTCCGGCGACTGGGATTGTAAAAGTGTGTGTGTGTGTTCGCCGTGGCCCACTCTAACCAGGTCGCCACTTGCCTTAGTTTTCCCCCTCAACGAAGGCAACAATTAGACAGCAAGAGAAATGAAAAATAAAAAGCCACATTTTTTATATGCTTTACTGTGTGAATGGCTGAGTTGTGCTCATCCAAATAAATGTCTAAACAGGTTGTTTCCAAGCTATGACTTGTAAACTGATAGACTGAAGGATGAGTTATGAGGAGAAAGCATTTGAATATGTATAAGTAAATATCTAAAATCTAGGCATTTTTTAGACGGAAGGAAAGTGAATAAATATAGATAATTAATGACATTGATTCATGCACACCACCACGTCTCTTTTTGTAATCAAATCTCCCTTTTAAATCTGATTTTATAGTATATGGAAGAAATATATTTGGTGCTTAAATGGTTATAAAGTTTACAGCTATTTAAGTTCTGTCTTAACACTCTGAGCAAGCCAATCAAGATACAGTCTAAGGAATTACTGTCTCTAATGAACTAAATAAACATGTAGAACTACATAAATGGAATTAGAGAAAATCTTTTTCCTCCTTATTTCAGGATCTACCTACCTCAGGAGTTCAGAAATTTATCTATACCATGTCAGTATTCTTCCAGCAGAAAGTTTTAGCATTCTGGTATATTGAAAACAATACTTCAGACTCCAATTTGTTCTCAGGTAAGAAGATTAATTTATATGCTGATTAATTTTCTGGGTTGGTTGTTTTCCTCTGCCTTTGTCATATGTATGACTTGTTAGTAATCAATTTTTCTTTAACCTCTGTACACCAATTCTGATGGTACATGAATTCATTTGTTTGCTTTATGCCCTTCATTTGTAACTCTGATATCTATATTCTGCTATAGAACTTGAACCTTAAAAGTACCTGAATGCGTCTAATTTTTTCTGTGTTATGAGTGCTGAGCACTTAGTAGAACAAGGCAATTAGGAAATAAATATCCCTGTTCAAACTGTTCCACTAAATTAAGTATCCTTAAACGGGGCTTATTTTTTAAACAAACGTCTACATATTCATGGAGGTACCATGAGCAGAAATCAATTTAGTAGCCCAGTAGTATGAATGATTCTGTATAGATTATTTTTCATTTTGCAAGAAACATACTGTTTCTTATATGGCTGGAAGATGAAAATATCAAACCACTGAGAACATCATGGTTCCCCTCTCTCCCATTAGTTTCCTACAGTGAATCCAAATTAAAACAGCTAACACAGATGTTAGATTTGTTTCCTTTCCTAGTCTAGGTAGTGGAATGAAAGAAAGACCTATGGGAACAGACATTATCCATTCAAATTAAAGAACCCCAAACTTCTCTATCCTGGTGAGGCATGGGCTTATTTGGTAAATTGGATCATGCTGCTAGATGTGGAATTCTGTGAAAAGAGGTAGGAATCCCCTTTCTGAAGGACAGAGAAAAAGGAAAACTAATGGGATTACATTGTATTCCAGAAACTGTTGTGTGTCTTGCTTTTCTCCAAGGAAAATGTGCCAGGAAATTCTTAAAGTAATTTTCTGAAGTTAAGTGAACATACTCATCATGGCTTACTTGTGCCTGTTAAGTCTTTGTGGGAAATATTTAATGAGGAAATATGTAAATATTTTGACTGGTTGTGCCTTTATTTTTGGACCACATTGCAAATGACACTTGAATGTATCAGGATGACACTGTGGCAGCAGAGCCGTGTAAGAGATTATTATTATTTTCAATTTTTTTAAAATTAATGAATCCAGCAGTAGTAAAAACCCCAAGCAGACTACAGTAGAGTAGCACATGCCTAGCACAGGGGCATATTATGACTAACAGAACTGTGACAGAGACTTTTTTGTCATATAATTTATGACATGAAGAGAGACATGTAAGGTTTTCAAATCTGAAGGGATATTTTGTGCTTTTATCTTTCTTTCTTGGGGAAATATGTTGATGTGGAACGTTGACAAAGATGAGATACTTAACAAAGGAGAATGGTATGTATGGCGCTGTGTAGATTTTATCTAAGATTATTTCAAACACACAAAGAAAAATGCGTTTTAATAAAATTAATATGTGTGTTTGCAAAATTATATAGAAATAAATGTAAGTAGTAAAGTAGAAGATAATAAATGCATGCAAATATGTTTAAAGATTAAAAATGTCCACAAGTCATGTCTGATCCATTGGAACTAGAAACTAAAATATTCTAAATATAATTCTAACTAAAATATAAAAATATTCTAAGTGCTTCATAATGATCAATATTAGTTTTGAAATCTTAGAATGTAAAATTGAACTTCAGTATTATGCAATACAATCTTTTCTCAAATGCAATCAGATCCAATAACTAGGAAAATCATTCCTGAAGAGGTGGTTAGAATTTTCTCATAGCCAGTTGTAGATTTAGACTTAGAATTATATCTTTTGTTAAACAGAGCATGAAAATTTAACCAAGAGAAACACTGTGAATTCCTCAGATATTTTTGAATGTATACTTATTTAAACAATTATATTAGATGCCTGAGTGTTAGAAAATGTCTCAGTTGTGTTCCATTGACCTGTTTAGAATTTTGTATGCAGCTTAAGAATGCAGCTTATTTTCTTCTAAATTTGTCAAAAATGACTTTGTACCATTGGTTCACAACAGTGGGGAGGTGGGGCAGAAGAAAATCACAATGCTACCATCTCTCTCTGTATGCATAACTTTCTGTGATATTGTAACCATTCCATTACCTTCTGGGCTCAAAAATAAATGGATTTAACTTTTAATTTTATGCAGCTCATAATTTTCTAGACTTACAATTCTTTTTCTGAACCCTTTTCAGCTTGTCAGGAACCTTTTTGAATCATGGAGAAATGAATCAGTAAAAGCCTCACTAATGCCAGATGCTGCCATTAAATCATTTCCTACTCCTACTTGATTTTTCCTAGATTTTGCATCCAAGGTTCACGTTAACCCATTTAGAAGGCTGCAGTAAGAACACGTTTCAGTTAAATTCTTTGCATTATTCTTGAATTTGTTACTATTTTTCCCTTTTTTTCATGTATGTTTCAAATAGGAACAAACAATTCAAATAAAATATTATGCTAAGTAACAGGGGAGAGCACTTAAGTAAATGTTTATTTTCCTGTTGACACAGAAGAGATTTCTGTGTGTCCTTAAACTTCATGCATATATGTTGTTCTGGATTTTGAGGTCAACTGATTAGTATTTTTATTGTAACATTTGTCATATAGCACTTAATTATGAATATAAGAAAATTAAATATAAATTATAGTGTTTTTTTTACCCTGTACACAAAATATTCATGTGATTCTTATAACACATATTTTGAATTGTCTGCATTTAAAACCTTATCCTTATATAACTTTCCTAAATGTTCAAAACATTAGTTGTCTGGTAAAATTTTAATGAAGAAGTAGGAAACAACATTTTTCTCTTCAGCAGACAGTATGTGACATTTCTTCATTTAAAATTCTCAGCATGTGCTAGCAGTAAAATTTGTTGTATTACTCAGCATGACCTTACTGAAAGTTCTCTATATTATTTCTCAAATTTGTTGTCATTTTGTGGTGTTTCTGTAAGCATCTGTACAGGAGCACATGCTTATGAACAAGTCTTTCCTTATTTTGAAAGCTGATATTGAAGTGTTTTTGTTTGCAGAGATCTCATTTTTTCATGACTATTTGAATACTTAAGGTGTTGAAAACTGTGGGTTTAGCCCATTGCTCAGAAAGGGAGAGGAGAGGCAATTCCGTGATGGAGTCTCTCCTCTCTGTCTGGAAGTGCATCGCCTGTTTGGAAAAGCTGATGGCTTATAATTATTTGCTTAAAACAGTGTATTAAATTAAACTTTTTTTTGTTGTTTTTTTGTTTTTTCGGGTTTTTTTTGTTTTTTAAATTGAATAAAGAAGGAGAATGAAGTTGTAACCAAGAATATGACAATTTGGGAGACATTTTGGGAGACATTTTGGGAGTTAGTATGCATTTTGTGAAAATAGGGAGGTCAAGATTTGTTTACAAATAAAAGACTAAAAAGAAATCCTCAAATTACAGTACATTCACGAATACAAACCGCACTGAGTAAAAGCCACATTGCCGGGTGTTGGCAAACATTTTGTTTTTTGTCCATAAATAAGCCGCACCTGAGTATAAGCCGCTCTGTCGTTCACAGTGAGGACCCGCGTGCAACAAAGTTGCCAAATAGTAACAGAACCGCGGCAGGGCAGGGTTTACTGGCTCGGCTCGGGCCATGAGGGCTTGGGACTGCCGACAGGGCTGGGTGGCCCAGCTCAGTGCTGCCACTCGGCGGGGCCGCTCGGGGCTGACCACCGCCACCGCTGGACTTGGTCACCCCGACCTGGCGCTGCCCCACAGCGGCAGGGGGTGCACAGAGCCTGCCAGCACCTGCGGCGGTGATGGGAGGTGGGGATGTAGCCTGCCTGCTCCTGCGGTGGCAGCACTCGGGGACGGGAGCCCCCCGAGCCGCGGGGCCAAGCAGGAGAGAGCCCCTGCTTCCCCCAAGCTGCAGGGCTAAGCAGGAGAGAGCTGCCCCTGCCTCCCCCGAGCTGTGGGGCCAGCAGGAGAGAACTGCCCTGCCTTCCCCACCCCCTGTGCTACCTGCACGGAGCAGCTCCACCCACTGCGCAACAGAGTAACCAATTTGTAACAACCGCGTAAATGCAGAGTTTTACTGGCAGGAGCTCAACTTTGCACTGACTTGGTTTGCACTCCCGGGGTTGAAAATGTCAGAAAATTATTCACATATTGGCCGCTCCTGAGTATTAGCTGCATTTCCGGTATGGGAGCAAAATTTTGGTCAAAATGATGCGGCTTGTATTCGTGAAATCACTGTAAATCCTGAAATGTAAGAAAGAAATACTGAAGTATCTCATGTCAAAAATAATTTTTATCAATACGTGGGTGTCATTTGCAAAATGGCAAAGGTTGATGACTGTATCACTTCAGAGAATTAACAAAAGTCCACACATACAAATACATATTTAGGATATAAATGGGTTTTTTGCTTCCTTTGAATGCCCTTGTTTCCCTTTTCCTTGTTTTGTTGAGTAATTTGTTTTTTCCTTTCCTCAGTTACATATATAACTCACAAAATCACAAGACCAGCTGAAAAAATTTTAGTACTTACAGTAATTTCACGAATACAAGCCGCAGTAATTAGACAAAAATTTTGGTGGAAACCCGGAAGTGCGGCTAATATTTGGGTGCGGCTAATCTATGGACAAAAATGTGATATCTGCCCTTACCTAGTATCATACCAGTCCAGTCCCGAACCGAAACACTTTGAAATCCACGGTTTCCCGTTGTTCCGACGATGAACCAATCAGAGAACAGCTTATTGCCTGCCTGTGGATGGCGGCGTTACTGAGGGGCGGGGGTTGTTATCGGGGTGAGTTACCTCGGCGAGTTACCTCGGCAGTTCGATAAAAGTGTGTGATATTTCTCTGTACTTTGTAAAGTGTTTTCAGTCTTGTGCGGCTGCGGGGCTGGCTGGGCTTGCAGGGAGAGGGCTGAGGGAGCTGCTAGGCTCGCAGGGAGAAGGATGAAGCGGCTGCTCGCCCTGCTGGGAGAGGGGTAGAGCAGTTGCTCACCGTGCTGGGAGAGGGGTAGAGCAGCCGCTCGCCCTGCTGGGAGAGGGGTAGAGCAGTCGCTCGCCCTGCTGGGAGAGGGGTAGAGCAGTCGCTCGCCCTGATGGGAGAGGGGTAGAGCAGTCGCTCACCGTGCTGGGAGAGGGGTAGAGCAGTCACTCGCCCTGCTGGGAGAGGGGTAGAGCAGTCACTCGCCCTGCTGGGAGAGGGCTGGGGGGGGCCGCTCAGCTCACAGGGGGAGGGGTAGAGCAGCCACTCGCCCTGATGGGAGAGGGCTGGGGGGGGCCGCTCAGCTCACAGGGAGAGGGGCAGAGCAACCGCTCGCCCTGCTGGGAGAGGGGTAGAGCAGTTGCTCGCCCTGCTGGGAGAGGGGTAGAGCAGCCGTTCGCCGTGCTGGGAGAGGGGTAGAGCAGCCGCTCGCCCTGCTGGGAGAGGGGTAGAGCAGCCGCTCGCCCTGCTGGGAGAGGGCTGGGGGGTGCCGCTCAGCTCACAGGGAGAGGGGCAGAGCAGCCGCTCGCCCTGCTGGGACAGGGCTGGGCGGGGCCGCTCACCCGCGGGGCTGAGCGGGGTGTCTGTGCCAGCACGGAGATGTGGCTCCGCTCGGAGCTCAGCTGCCTGCCCGCGCGGCTGAGCGGCTGTTTAAAGGCAACGCAGATCCATTGAGAATGCTCGCAAAATGACCATACTATTGTTCCTGTCTTTTTCGGCTTGTAAATAAAGGGTGTGTCTTTTTTCACTTGGAAACAATGTTTCCGAGGTCGGCAGTAAGCCAGTAAGCCCCAGCGATCCCGCGATTGTGTTACTAAATGACAACTTTGTGAAAGTTCGCAGCGAACTAAATTGTGGCTAATATTCCGGGAGCGGCTTATCTATTAACAAAGGCAACAATGTTGGCAACACACCGGATATGCGGCTTATAGTCCGTGCGGCTTGTATTCGTGAATTTACTGTAATACCCTTTCAACGATATTTTTGTTGCATATCCTGTCTAAATTTCTCAAGTAAGATTTGCTTTCTTGGAGAATATGTGTTGAAGGATGAGAGCTCCTTTTTGTTCTGTTTATTGGAATCCTTTGAGAAAATTTATAGTTTTTTTGTTTTGTTTTGTTTTTCAGAAAATATTTGATATGCTAGAAGGGTCTTTTTTGCAGTAAGCTTGCTCTTTATAGACCGCCTTTTTCTTCCAAAGGAGAGTACCAAATAGTGTTCTGGAATTATTTGTGAAGGAAGAAAAACAATAATATACTTTTGAATATAATTTAGTATGGTTAATTCAGGAACTGCATGAGTTGTATTATGTGCTTGTTTTTCTCAAGTTTTGGTAGTTTCTACTCAAAAATAGTTTAGCAGTACATCTAGATTTAGGTAGAGAAAAATGTATTCTGCATTTTTTTGAGCCTGTTGATGTATACAAGCTTATATGATTTTTCATTGGTGACTTAGTCTTGACAAAACCAATAGTTTTGTGTTTTTGCGATACAGTTCCCTGTCTGTAGATGTGACAACAATGCTACTTTTTTGCTGATTTTGAGCTGAGCTACAGTGTCGTTAATCTGTACAATGACACATAGAATTGGACTTGGGTCTGTTCTAGGGTCCTCTAGGTTATTATAATAATAAGGTTATTATAAAAACATTATTAATAATTATGGATCATTAATAATCCTTCTTTTAAAAAAGGATTTCAGACTAAATAAAATGAAGTTTTTGGTGAATAGTGTCCAAAAAGTAGTGTAAACCATATGTTAAAACATAAGAATTTGGGAGCAGACTCTACCAGAAGCATTTCAAAAGATTTTTGATCTCTTTGTTTTCATATATAATCACAAACACTTGATATAACCTTGCTGGAATTAGGCAGACACTAGTTTCACCTCGCAGTACATGCAAATCTGCAGTAAAAAAAAAAAATGTTCCAAGAGGTAAAATGTAAGGAAACTTTGGATGCCTTGGTTATTTATCTGAGGTTCTACATGAGCACGTGTGAAATGGGGATGGAAAGAGTAACTCACTCCTGAAAAACTGATTTCTAGGCTGGAGAAACCTCCACGTCAAGTTGTGCCGTTTGAGCTGGAGTAGAAAGGTTGTACTTGCAATGTACAACGAAAAATTCTGAATGAGGAAGGTGCATACAGCTTAGCAAATTCTGCCTTTGTGTGAGTTTCTCACACCACAGAAGATACATGACCCTGATGAGGTGAATATGAATAAGAAATCTTTTGTGGTGAGCATGCATTTCAACATGGTCTAAGAAAAATGATTTATTTTCTCCTTTTGTAGATATCAACCCTGAAGTTCATGTATACTCAAGTTAAATGCAAATATGATTTCCTTTTGATTACAGTATAACAGTGTTTTGTTGGAGTTTATTATTTTATAAAGCACCAATGTTGCATTTGTTTGTGATTTTCATAATAAAGTCTTGCTACAAGTGATTTGATGGACATGGAAAGAATATTCCATTGAGTCAATATATTTTCTAAACATAGATTTCAGTTTTCTTAGTGAAAGCAGAAGCTTTCTGTCTTTCCTCAGTCAGTGCTGCAGAATGTAGATCTTGTGTCTACTCATTAAATTGAATTTCTGATGTAGACTGAATAATACTGAAATGCTATTGGAAGGTAAATGAAGCTAAGAGGAATGTTCTAGAGCTGAGTGCAGAGGGTGAAGATCTATAAATCTTAGGGAATAATTAGTGATTGAGAGTATTGTCTAAGCAGCAATAAAGCTGGATGGCAGTCTCTATTATCTCAGAATTGTTTTAGGCCATTTTGGTATAAGCTACAGGTAGTATGTACCAATAATATTTCTGTTGAAATATTTTTTAGTTACAGAGAGAGAATTCTCCACAGTCCTTTGAGTTTCTCATATTATACTTGGTTATAGTAATGTTTAAAATGTCAATTCTGTATTTGTCTAGATCCATGTTGCTCTTAAAAGAGGTTGGAAAAACTCTTTTATTACATTACTAATCCCTGGGTAACTACTGAACACATTAGGTTAAATTACCTCTTATCTTTTTCTTTGCTAAGATAAATAGATTTTAATTCTGGAACCTGCCTTTAAAGTGTTTACCAATATTATAATTGCCATTGCAACTCTTTTTCAAGCCTCTTCTTATTCCTCAGCAGCCTTCTTTAATTGAAATATTAGGGCAGAACATATTTTTTATTGTGTTCCTACAGCTGTCATCAGACATTAGCTTCCCTCCTTATTCAAAGTTCTAGTTTAGCCATCTTTGACTTTTATTTGTGAGTTTAATCACATCTGTATATTATAGTAAATGATATTAATGAATGATTATCCAAAAAGATTTCTGCTGTTACATCCTGTAGTTGATTTAAATTGTCCAACTGTATCTAAACTTTCCTTTTCCCTTGAATCTGATTAAACCCCAAGACTGCTCTTATTAACTGTCTCCTGAAGCTTTGATTCACCTTTGAGTTTTATTATTCCTGATTTTGTTCTTTCTTTCTCCCCCTAAGTCACCAATATAATCACTGAAGAACACATACACAATTTTACAAATATTTGCTCATTTACTAGCAATTGTGGTTTAAGATTTGGGGCCTCTCCATGGTTTAAGCTATGGGACCTCTCCAATTAGACACAATTTTTAAAAGAAATACTGTTGTCTTTTATTGTAGTAAATAATAATAATGAATTTATTGGAGAGCACTGTCTAACAAATATTAACCAAGAGCCATAAACTCTTAGTAACAGGAAGTAATTATACTATTATTTAATTGTTCACCTTTTTAACCATGATCAGTGTCATGCTAACAGCCTGATAAACATATTATTCAATCCTTCTTGTTTACCTTTTTAATATTCACAATTATCTTTTTCTTCACTGTAAATATTTTAATACTTTGCTGTCTCATCTAGTGTGTGATGTAACACATATACCACCAAGATAGCTTTTTTTAAACAGGATTCTCTGAAAATGTTAGTACAATAAGAGTAATGATTCCAAATGGTTTATGTTCTTTTAACAATATACACTGTTTTACTACCTTTCTAAAATATCTGAAAATATTAAGTTAAGGAATTGCTGAGCTTTCAGCAGTTCCTTTTACTTTTTGTAATTAGTGTTTGAAGGCAATACAATACTGGTTTAATCCATCCCTTTCCTTCTGCCATGGCTTTCATTCCTCCAGTTTAGTAACTTTCACTTCAAAAGTTTTGCACTTTCCTTCAATGTTTTTGCACTGTTTAACAGTTACTTTAAAAGGCAGACCAGTACACCTTAATTCAGAATCGAATGCAGTTTTCTGTATATTCCTAAACCAGATATATATTTCCATGTATATGTCAAATATTTTTCCCCCACCATTTTTTTTTTAGCATATACCACAAGACTCTTACAAATACTGTGTTTTCACACCATTTTTGCCATAGGACTACTTCAGCAGTTGATTGCTTTGATGTTATTTTAACAGTACAGAAATGTAGGGACTTCATTACTCAAAAAAAGTGACTGAAGTAATAGTTCCTTCTAAAAGATATTTTGTAATAGCACGTTACTGTGTACTATTTGTTTTCAAAGGGCTGTTCCAAATCCCTCTGAAGCATAAGATGGGAGGGGGAGCAATGTGGCAGTGCCACTTACCCTAACTATCATTATATTATCTTTTGGCACATTGGTTTTAGCCCTGCTGTTGTTATTTCTAGCTCTGTTTCTGGATCTCACAAGTCTCTTTTTACAAATTTATGTCTTATCTCCATTTTATTATAAGCTATAACAATCCACAGGATTTTTAAAAGCAACAGCATCTAATTCTATAAAATTCTCTTCCAGTAGTCATCATAAAAAAATGAAATCTCAGAGAAGTTTTAATTGTGCCAAAGACTGCATGCTTCCAGATTCCTCTCTGTATGTCCTTTAACAAAAGCTAATGAATTTCCTTTTGTTTACTGCTGTTCTATTTCATACCTGTAGGCTTCAGGTAGAGGTACAGCTGTGCTCAAATGTAATATGTGGTCAAATCCTCTCATATGTGTAAAACTGTTGAGGGAGTGACCATTTACACCTTTTGTTCTTCTCTGCTCTCACTCCTCCCTCACTTCAGGTGCCAGCTGATTTCTGCAGTGATGGTTGAAGGAAATCTCTCATCACTTCCATGTTGCATTCTTGGAAAAGATCCAGGTGCTTGTTCATTAAAACAAACAAAAACACTGTGTACAGTAATTTCATGATTACACCACCATTTTGACTTAAGTTTTGCTCCATACCGGGAAGTGCAGCTTGTATTTGGGAGCGGCTAACATATGAAAAAAAATTCAGAAATTTGCCAACCGGAAATGCGAGCATGCAGCAGCCCTGAGCCAGTGAAGCTTTCCGGTGGGAGAGGGGGAGCTGAGCCGAGCTGGGGCAGCTCCGCGGTGGGGGAGGGGGAGCCGGGCCAAACCCACACGGCCCTGAGCCTGTAAACGCCGTGTTCCCGCGATTCTGTTACTAATTGGCCTCTTTGTGAAAGTTGCACGGGGATCCTTGCTGCGAATGACAGAGCAGCTTATAATTGGGTGCAGCTTGTGTATGAACAAAGAAGAAAATGTTGCCGACACCCGGAGGATGCGGCTTATAGTCAGTGCAGCTTGTAATCATGAAATTACTGTAATCTGAAGATTATTCTCCAACTGCTGGCAGATCAGTATATACAATTTTATTTAGCACAAAGTAAGTTAAATCCAATGCTTCTTCAACTGAGGATTTACCTACTTTGTACATCCTAATATACACATAGCACAAATTGAACAGAGTATTTTGTAGTAATATATGGCTTCCCTTCAAACACTTTAGATAAATGGAAACAATTATTTTGTTCTTTACTGCAAAAGCAAATTAAATGCTAATTAACATTCTACTTCTGTTTTATCTGTCAGGCTGTTTTATCTGTCAGGATGTTGATGACAGACTATCCAATGTTCCTTTGATTTTCAACCTGTTGACAAGTGAGAAACATGGCTTTTCCTTTTGCTTACTCATTTGCTCTTAAAAAAGAGTGTGGGGATTAATTATATTAGAAGCAGAAAATCCTTTCCCCTGAGACTTCAATTTAATAAAGAAACAATTATTTTGCAACATATTGACGTAAATGCAAATGGTATATTCCATATTTCTGCCTTGGATTTGTGTAACACACCTAGAAGAGTTCCAAATTTATTTTTGTTTGTTTTGTATGTTTGCACCTTTCATCTATGTGGTTGCTTTAAGATCTTCCTAATAGTCCAGCCAGTAGTCCCTTATTATGCATTTATTCTTTCAGTTTTATTTACAGATCCTAAATAAATGGTCAGTTGTCTGTTGTTATCTTGATTCAAGAATATGTGGGTCTGTCTCATTATACTTCTGGACACTTACCAAGTTGCTCCTCGTTTGCATGTGAATGCCACTGACCAGATATATCATCTTGTTTCTTAATGTACAGAAGACAGATGTATAGGTAACATGTTAAAAAAGGCATAAAGCCATCACTGTGATTTTATATATCTCTGAAATTCTGATAGGTTGTATTCTTAGCACTGCTATGGCATCAGCAGAATAATTTTTTTTTAGTCTGAGTGCTGTGTAACAGATTCTTCATAACTACAGCAGAGACTATTTTAGAGAGTTTTTTCATGGGAGATGTATGTTGGTCTGGGAACCTAAAATTTCTTGGAAGCCTCAGAGATTTAATTGTACATACCTGAAGGACCAAATATTGACAAATACTCAGGGAAAATTCTGTAATACAAGTAAGATTTCTCATTGTAAGTTTGCAAGTCATTAACTGTGACTGCCAAACAAGATCTGTGTAAATTGTGAAATCCACTTCAGATGCCTATTAGTACAGAAAATGTACCTCTCATAACTCATTGTCATGAATAGTCTCATGTAATGTATTCTTGTCAAATTAATGAATGAAAGACTTATTTCTCTCACTGTTCTTTCAAAGTTGTATTCTGAGGTTGAAAATATATGTGCTTGTTTCAAAATTTGTGAATGTGGAGGCCTACAAGTCTTCAAGTCGTTATACTCCCTAAGTTCTGTTTTATGGTGGTTTCTCTTTGTTCTTTTAATTTTTGAAAACTACAGTAGTTTCATGAATACAAACCGCGCAGAGTATAAGCCGCAATTCCGGTGCCTCGACAATGTTGCTGTCTTTGTCAATAGATAAGCCGCACCCTGAATATTAGCCGCACTTTCGTTCGTAGCGAGAATCCGTGCGCAGCTTTCACAAATTGGCCAATTAGTAACAGGATCGCAACATAGCGGGGGTTTACTGGCTCGGGGCGGGGCCAGGAAGGCTTGGCCCGCTCATGGTTGCCGACGGGGCCGGCCGGGTGGTGCTGCAGCCGCCGCCGGGCTCACTGGCCCCCCCTCTCCCGTCAGCACCGCCCCGCTGCCAGGCACGCCGGCCGCCCCGCGCCATGTTTGCTCGCCCGGCCGGCAGGGCTGCTGCCGCTGCCAGGCTCTGCCAGCGGGGCGGCCGCCGCCAGGCTCGCCGGCCGCCCCCTCCCATCTGCACCGCCGCCGCGTTTGCTCACCCTGGCCGGCACTGCAGGCCCCCGCACCGCCGGGCTCCCCCACGCTGCTGGCCCTGATTCTACTGGGCTTCCCCCGCTGCCAGGCAGCCCCACCCACCGGGCTTCCTGCTTCTGCCATGCTCCCCTGCACTGCTAGCCCCAGTTCTCCCAGGCTCCCCCGCCCTGCTGGCCCGGGCTCTGCCGCCCCCCCTGCCCTGCCCTGCTGGCCCCAGGCTCTGCCACCCGCCCCCCACACTGCTGGCCCCGCCTCTGCCAGGCTTTCCCACCTCAGCCGGGACCGACCGGGCTCCAGCTTGGCTTGGGGCTGCCGCAGGCTCTCACTTCCGTGTTGGCAGCTTTTAGAATATTGTTCATGTATTAGCCGCCCTCGAATATTAGCTGCACTTCCGGGTTTCCACCAAACTTTTGGTCAAATTGGTGCGGCTTGTATTCGTGAAATTACTGTATTTGCATTTTAAAAGATCCATGGATGTTAGATAATGGAAAGAACAATAAATACAGAAAGAAAAATGACGCCCCCAAATATTTTAAGTTGCAAAGTAAATAAGGTGTGTTGTTATTATTTTGATCCTCTCACCTATTGGAGCCTAAGCTTGGGAATCTGGTTGAAGAGCAAGACATCTATTCCATCATTTCACAGAGAACACTGACATAGGTGTGCAGTGAAAGAATGCTTTAAAGTTCTGTCTATATGACAATTGTGAACATGTATCTGAATTTATTAAAATGATGCTGTTTATGAAATGATTTGGGTAGTGTATATTTATACACACACACTTGCAGTATTTCTTGAACATGGCTAAAAGAAGGAGTGTTAAGTTTGAGCTGCTATGACTAGGGAAATGCAATCTTAAAATTGCAAGTACCAGGAGACTTAATATGAAATCTGAGTTAATTTCTAGGAAAGGTATGTAATGTAGTCCAGACTGACTAAATGAAAGTGAAATATTTTTCTCTGTGTTTTGGCATAACATGATCTAAGTGAGATTTAATAGCTTAGAATGTGTATTTGTAGTTTCCTAGTACTAGCAGGTAGCTTTTTCCTAGCACCTGGATAGCACAGAGATGGAGAAAGCACCTTCAGCCTATCAAAGGACCTAATGAAGCACAAAATCTCTTCTAACTGTACCTGGTGCTTTTTATATCTATTCCCCAAAAATGGATGTTTAACAAGCAAGAGATTAAGATTATATCTTCTAATAGAAAGTTGATTGAGACTTAGTATTCTTATGATAGTTTTTTGTTTCCTGTTCAGTTATGCATCACCTTTTTTTAGATGATATGGGATACCTAGGATTTTGTACCTTTTTGAAATATAATATTATAAAAACATTTATGGCAACCTAAAATTTCCTCAATTTTTCCTGAAAAATCACCTTTTTAATCTCCTGATAGAACATTTCAGATACTCAAGAATTTAGAGAATGTGTAGGTGCTTTTCATTCAGGGAATTGTCATAAATTTCATAGTCAGTCTGCTTCTCAAGAATATATTTTGATGCTAGAAATTGATTTAGATTCTTTAATTGTATAGAAAGAAGTCCTGCTTCAGGGATCTAGAGAGGATTCTTTGACAACAATAAAGAAAGGGTTTCACAGATTTTTATTTCCATTGAAACTGTGTGTTATTTTGTACTTTTCATTTGCCTTGACTTTAATTGCACTGTGTTTCTTTCCCTTTTCTTCCTAGTGTTCATTATGATCGTGTATAAGTGTTCAACAACTTATACAATTAATACTATAAAATAAACAACAGCAAATAAGTTCAAATGCTCTTTATGCTTAAAAGGTTAGTGATGAGTTAACTGTGGCAGTTGTCTAGTTGCAGCAATAGAGAAAACACCAGCTCTATTGTTTTTCTTTCATATAAATAGAACCTCTCTTTGGAAGCAGAGGATATGCTACCTGACCACTTATTGAACAAAACAACAGCAAAAAAGGGCTGGGGACACAAAAAAGGATGTCAACGTAGTTAGAAATGCAGAATTTATGAAGAAATGTATTCTGGGATGGGAATTCCTGACAATTTTTGAGAAGGTTGGATGTATATTTTTAAAAGACCAATATGGGACAAAAAGGGGAAATGAAGTGTAACTCTGATTGTTGCACTATAATAGAGAGATCCAAGTAGTTGTAGGTCAGAGCAGATGAAATGGAGTAGGTTAAGCAATGAAATGATACCTAGGGCTAGAAGTAGAACTAGTAGAACTGACCTCTGGAGTATCCAGGTAACAATCAAATAAGACTGAGAAATCATCTTGTGATTTATTGTAATTATGAATCTAAAAAAAAATTTATTCAAGATGGGACTGATTTCTTTATGAGATGTCCAGTTAACTGTGAAGTTAGTGACAGTGCAAATCTTGAACTAAAATACCGTCTTGTTAAAAGCAAAGTTATTGAAGGGTTTCCTTAAGAAAAAAGAGATAAAGGAAAAATTAGTTACTTGCCTATAGGTAAAGAATAAATGGTTTAAGGAACTATAATTTTGTTAGACTGCACTGATCTCATACCCCTCAAAAAGAATTAATGTATCATGGAGGCTAGTAATTGGTAGATAAGTTGGAGAGAGTTTCTAATCCTGAAGTGTTTCTAGATAATGTATCCGATGTTGTGTGTATGTTTTATTAAGAATCAGGACATGTCTAGCTCAGACATTTGAGCCAAGAACACAAACAAAACCACCCTGCATTCCCAGGGCACAGTGACTAATCCTTCCAGTGAGATCTCAGCATTCCTTTTATAGATCACGTGTTAATGTACTCTGACATTCCAACTTGCAGCATTGAAAATTAATATCAATATAGTGGACTAAATAAAGTCTTACTCTGGAGCAGCAAATACTTTTGGGATAAAGGACAAGGACTTAAAAACTTTTCTGCTCATGTTGAGTCAAAGTCTTTGATGCTAAAAATAAGAGTTTAAAAGCCTGCACAAGATTGCAGATTGTTTATACCTGCATGGATATGCTGAAATGAAATGGATCATCATGCTGGCGTAGCTGAATTACAACAATGGACCCATAAAACTAGATGGTGGGCAGCAAGTCTTACAATAATTTTTTCTCAAATATGAGACTTTGTCTGTAGTGTCTTCTTGTGTAGTGTCTCTCTTAAACATCAATGATATTCTACATCTCCAAGTTTCTAAAGAGGAGATGATTGCAGCATCTCTAAGTAGGTTGAATGTCTATACTGACTTCCATCTTTCCATTTCAACACTATTCTAAAATTTTATTTTATTACAGTAGTATAGAGGCTCCCCTTCTTTTTTTCCTCTTCTATTTCACCCTCACTATTTCCCTTGACACCTTTCTATGTGTGTAAATTACATGAACAGACTATAATTTTATATTTCCTTTGAAGAGGTAGAGGAGCTCTATAGTGAGGTTTTCTGTTTTCATTCAAAGGGAGTGGATCCTTCATCGATTTCCAAATCAAATTCTCTTTGAAATAATCTTCTTTCCCTCTGTCTGGAATATCACAATCTCTAGCCACGTGTTTGCTCTTGCTTTCAGGTTTCCTCATCTGCTGAAGACATGTACAGTAATTTCATGAACACAAGCTGCACCATTTTGACTAAAATTTTGCTCCCACACTGGAAATGCAGCTAATACTCAGAAGCAGTTAATATGTGAATAATTTTCTGACATTTCCAACCCCAGAAGTGGAAATCGAGGGTCCGAGTCGAGTGACCTGCCAGTAAAAGCCGGCATTTCACGATTGTTGCAAATTGTTACTCTGTTGCACCGCAGGTGGAGCTGGCTCCCTGCAGGCAGCACGGGGGGGGGGGTGTGGGGGGAGAGGCAGGGGAGCTCCCTCCTTCCCTCCTCTCCTGCAACCCGGGGTAGAGATGAGGGGGCCCCATGCTGCCATCCCCGCAGCCTGGGGGGAAGGCGGGGGGCTCCATCCCTGCCCACCGCCTCCACCACGGGTGCCGGCGGGCTCCGTCACTGCCTGCTACCACTGGGCAGCACCGGGTCGGGGCGAGTGAGCCCAATGGCAGTGGCGGCCGGCCCCGAGTGGCCCCGCTGAGCAGCCCCACTGAGCTGGACCCCCTGGCCCCGTCAGCAGCCCCGAGCGGGCCGAGCCTGCACAACCTTAGCTGAGCCAGTAAACCCCGCCCTGCCACGGTTCTGTTACTATTTGGCAACTTTGTTGCACATTGGTCCTCGCTGCGAACAACAGAGCGGCTTATACTCAGGTGTGGCTTATTTATGGACGAAGAACGAAATGCTTGCCAACACCCAGAGATGTGGCTTATAGTCTGTGCGGCTTGTATTTGTGAAATTACTGTACATCTTCTCCAAATGCTTGCTTGGATTTTCATACATTCAATGAATATTTGTATGTTCCAAGACTTTTCTGTTAGAGACTTTAATTTCTTTCAGTGCCCCTTGTTTCTTTCATTCTTCTATTTGTCTGAAGTTAGTGGAATTCTCCCTCTAATTACATTTTCAAGGCAAGTGTAGTATTATTCTGAATCATTGTCACTCTGCAGTTATGCTTGCTGTTGTCTACTATTTCCTTAAATTTCTCTGAAATTATTCACATGAAAGCTGAGCTGCAAGTGGATCAGTGATCCGTTTATTATTGATGTATTTTCTTTTAGTTCTTGATATTCCTAAATATATTCTTCATAAATTCACACATGGTAACATTCCAAGCCTGATATGTCTTAGATGGCTACTGTTACATTGCATATCTAATGTAAGATTATGTAAATCATAGGTGAAGGTTTCCTTTGCTAGGAAACTGGGATTTATGACTTCTGTAAATATAAGAGAACTAAAAATTCTGGGGCATCTTTGCTGTTTGTATATACCAGTAGTTTAGTTTTAAGGAGATGTTTTGGACATTTTATTTGAATTACTGCCTGTGGTGGTGCTTCCTCCCCTCCAGGCCACACTGTGATCTGAGAAATGCTTGTTAGGTTTCAGCCTTGAGGAACAACACATGAGCTGAGAACCTCTGGAGCTTTTTGGAAACACTCTCTGTTCCCAGGACTAGTGCTGTTTAACAAGTTCCTGCTTTTTTTAGACAAAGAGGTTTAGAAACTGATTTTTCTTGCCTGAGAAATCCATGTGGAATAACATTTTTGATATCAAACTTACAAAGTTATCAACCCAAACTGTGGCCAGGGTAGAGGAATATTATAACTAAAGCCACTCTCTTGTGGCACTATAAGCAGCAGTCCTAAGAGGGACCCTTTGGACCACAGCTGGTTCTGATCACCACCTCCCTCTGAGCACCTGTCAACGCCAGCAAACTCCAACTTTTCCTCTATCTGGAGAATCACTGACAAATGACAATCACAGATTCTGGGCAGATACTCCCAGTCCTCAAGGATTAACCCTCCACCTGTTGAGAGGATGCAAAGACATCTGATGTGAGTACCTCACTGAATTTGAGGAGAATATTTCACAGGTGCATATCTTGTACATACCCTTTAAATCTGTGTGCACGCAACTGTGAATATGCAATAGCAAAGGCACTATGAATGCTGCTCCTCCACATGCTCTTAGTGACTGGAACATGGCAATCAAAGGCTACAGGCTGTTCAGAAGAGACAGGCAGAGGCAGCAAAGGCAACTTTGCATTTGGGATCTACTTGTCTTGGTTTGAAAGACAGGTATCTGCTAAGAAAAGCAGGAGCCTCTCTTTGAAATTGAGAATGTAAACCCCTTCCCTCTAAATTATTATAATTTTGAAATTAAGGGGCTCTCAGGCAAGGACATGGTAATAGGAATAACAGTTCTTTACTAGGAAAATTAAAATAGAAATACAGTCAGTCAGAGTGTTGGTAGTAGTCCCGTTAAATAGTGGCTGCATCCTACTGGAGTGGCAGATGTTGTTCCATTGAAGCAGTGCTCCTGTAGAACGGTGCAACTTTCCTCCAAAGGTCCAGTGATGATGTAGAAAGGTCTGGTTTTCCTGTGGAATCCAGTGGAAAAAGGCTGCTCTGATGTTTCAAATCTCAGATTTTATCTAGGTAGGAAATGCTTGGTTTCTCCCCCTGTCTGGAGCATCTCCCAATGGGATGATGTAATTTTATCAGCCATGCAGTGGGACTCAAGGGCCATTAACAGAAGATACCTCCTGGAGGGAGGAGGGGTTGTGAAAAGTTAAAGATGATTGCCCCACTTGGTTTTAACGGATGGTGATAGAATAGATACTTTTGGTCATGTATTGTAACCTTAGATGCTACTGCATCAACCTGACCCAGGGCAGCCTGCTTATGAAGCCTTCCTCCACCAGCTGCAAGAAGCATCCTGCTTGCAGGCCTGTACCCAGCTGGGGAGCAGCAGCCCCCGACATCTCCAGGTGATGACTCTAACAGAGGGAATGCAACACTACATTGGATGGTCACCAACATAAGTGAGGTAATCAGGGATGTCAAGGAGGTGACCTAGCTTGAAGTGATCATGCATTGGTGGAGTTTACAGTCTTGAGGAATACAGGTCAGGTAGGGTGTAAAGTCAGGCTCCTGAAATTTAGGAAGGCAGACTTACAGCTCTTCAGGGAGATTGTCAGTGGGATCCTCTGGGAAACTGCCCTTGGGGACAAGGGAGCTGAACAGAGCTGGCAGATTTTTAAAGAAGTCTTCTGTAGAGTGCGAGAGCTAGCAATTCCCAGGAACAAGAAATTGGACAAACAAGGCAAGAAGGTGTGGTTGAGTAGGGAGATGCTGGTGAAACGAAAGGGCAAGAAGCAAATGCACAAACAGTGGAAACTGAGACAGGTGATCTGGGAAGAGTATAGAGAAGTATGATTGTGTAGGGAAGGGGTGAGGAAGGCCAAGGCAAAACTGGAACTGCAAGGGATGAAAGAATAACAGGAAGGGCTTCTGCAGAAATGTTAATTAGAAAAGAACAGTCAAAGAAAATATTTTCCCTCTGATAAACGGTGCTGGTGAAGAGATAACAATGGATGTGCAAAAGGCTGAGGGACTTAACTTTCTTACATCAGTCTTCAATGGCAACCTCTCTTCCCATGCCTCTTGAGTGGATAGGCAGCAGGATGGGGACTGGAAGAGTAAAGTCTGGGAGAGTAAAGTCCCTTCCACTGAGAGTGAAGATCAGGATCATGATCCCCTAAGGAGCCTGAATGTGCACAAGATTTTGGGAAACAGTAAGATGAGTCCCAGAGTCCTGAAGGAATTTACTGATGTAGTTGCCACCCCACCCTCCATAACATTTGAAAAGTTATGGTGATCAGGGGAAACCTTCACAGAGAAAATTTTTTGGGTTGATTCTGGCTTTAGATTGATTTAGTTTGCTTTTTCTCTGTGTGTTTTAACCATCTATAAGTAGTAGGCTAAACCTGGCCAACAGACTTTGTCATGCTTTCAATTTTATATTAAACCTGCTTTTGGTGAGATCTTTGGCAGTGTTTCTTTAAGCAACCTTAAAACATTAATTTTCAACACAGCCCATGTCTGGGTATCTTTGGAGGAGATGTCTTTTTTTTTTTTTCTTTTACAATGCTTTTTGCCTACAGAACCCTAAACATTTTAGGCAAAATGTGCAGGGAGGTGTTAAGAAATTTCATATGAAAACTAGTGTACATTTGTTTTGTATACTATACATTATAGACACCTCCTGCTTAGTCTGGTTTCACTGTTTCCATAAAAAATGGGAAATGACTGAATTATGGCCTGTGTATAATGATTGATGGTGGCTGGTGAGAAATAGAATTTGGCAGGTTTTTGATTTCTCATCTGCCCGGACTTGAAGATGTGACTATGCAGGTGATACTGATTGATCTTGCATTGCAACAACTTTTTCCCCACGGACACTGACCTTTTGGGCCAGTGTTAACGTAGCTGACAAAATTGTAGTAGAGCCCTTTGGCACCCAAATGATAGCAACTAGGTAAGTTTATTAATCTGAGAAAACAACTCCATTTTAGTTGATGTCAAAAGTGCTGTGACAATTTATACTAACTCTTTATATTGCCTTTCTGAATGTTTTCCTTATCATACCCCCAAACTAGACAGATTTAGTAATTCACTTCTATTTGCATTTCACTTATTATTGGTATCTGTTTTCTTTGAACAACTGAAATAGGTATTCTTGTGAATAGTCTACAGGATATGGTAGTTAACTAACAGGTTTTTCTTTTTTTTTCACTCTTCTCAACCTCTGAGGTTTTCTTCATAATCTTTTTTTTTTCCTTTTTGGAGCCATGATGCATTATGTCTCTTCAGTGGTTTTGGTTTTTTTTTTTAATGAACTAAATAAAAGTTGTTACATGAACTTCAGAATAAATACAAAGGAAATGTATGTATCTATTTTTCCTTTCCCTCTGTACTCACATGTGTCCTGTCAAAAAGGAATTCCAGCAGATATATTTTTTCTGAATATACTGTGTTTACAGCAACAAAGAGAAACAAAGCATGACTCATTGACCAATTAGTAGCTGAAATAGCCCAAGGTTGTGTCCTTGGCCAGTTACCTGCCTAGGAAGCTTCACAGGTAACCTTTTAAAATAATTGCTTGGAACTGCAGACACAAGTCTCCATTTATTATAGAAGACCTTGATTTTTTTGGGTTTTTTTTGTTTGTTTTTGTTTTTGTTTTTGTTTTTTTTTTATTCCTGAAATATTATCTTCCTTTACTTTTACCCAGTTAGAGCAGTGTGTTTTGAGCTACATGTATTTTTCTCCAACAACTAATAAAAATAAATCTTGTGAAGCTGTTTTGGATCTCAGTGCCAACAGCTTAAATCAGTTTGTGCCAGTTAAAGGTGATAGACTTTCTTCTTCTCTCACTTAGTAGAAAAAAAAGTCCACAATCTCTTATTAAAAAAAGCATTAGGTGCAGTCAACAGAATTTGATAATTTTGTACATTTTGTTACGTACCTAATTCTTTGAAATCAAAATGAAGCAACTTTCCTTGTGGATTCGTCTATTTACATGTTGTTTCTTTAAAATTGTTTTATTAAAGAGACAGTTTGGCACAAAAGTGTAAAATAGTTTTAAATACACCATACTCAGTTGAACTTTTTCATATTTTCTTCTTTGTGACTTTTTTTTTCAAGAAACGGACTTGAATTTTTTGTCTTTGCAGCCAGCCTATTTGTAAGTACCTTGGACTCAATAATAAACTAAAAACAGTTTATATGTCTCTATTTGTTTACATATTTAGAATTTGAAAACCTGTGTTGGGTTCTCATGTCATGTAATAAAATATTTCTTTTTTTATCTAACTCCCTAACCTGAATGTCATTTAACCATCTCAGCATTCGCTGGCCTGTCCTATGGAAAGGAGAAAACATTAACTAATGTGTCTAGAGCCTAGATGCACTTATTTTTATTCTTGAAGGACCTCACAACAGCAAATTCGTGTACAGTAATTTCACGACCATAAGGCACACCCGACTATAAGGTGCACCCCCTGGGAGTCAGCAAAATTCACAACTTTGTAGATCATATAAAGCGCACCGGACTATAAGGTGCACTTTCTTTTTTTGCCGCGAAGATCTGTGCCGCATGCAACAAAGTAACTAATTAGTGACGGAATCCCATGCCAGTGGAGTTTACTGGCATGTGCTCAAATTGGAAACATTTTAACAGATTGGTGTAGCCTTTAAACGCAACGCCAAGCACCCTCCCTGTGCATGGGGCCCGGCATTCCCACCCACCCCCGGCTGGCGAGGTGGGGCTTGTTGCTGCCGTGGTTCAGGGCGGCCACGGCTCACACCTTGGGGTTGCTGCAGTTCAATACGGCTCGGGACCGTCCGCAGCTCAGGGCGGCATGGCGCTACCTGCTTTCTCTCTCCCTGTGCGGTTCCTGCTGGCCAGGGGCTACCCACCCCCTCTCTCCCCACGCGGCTGCCACTGGCCAGGGGCTGGGTAGTTCCTCTCAGCCCGCATGGCCACCAGGGGGTGCGTGGCTAGAGGGGGCTGGGATGGGGGGTTGGGCAGTGCCTCTCAGCCCCTCACAGCGGGGACCACAGCTCACAGCTCACACTTTTTATTTGCAGGGAGGAGCTAAGCCACGTGCAACAAAGTAATGAATTACTGGCAGTTTGCAAATATTTTTCACAGACTGGTGCAGCCTTTAAAGGCAGCCCCAGGTGCCCTCCCTGTGCTGCGGGCCCCCTCACTCCCACCTGCCCCCAGCACCGGCTGGCACGGCTCGCAGCTCCTGGCTACCACTGGGCGGCCGCAGGTCCCGACTTCCCCTGCCTGGCAGCCGCAGCTGCCGTGGGCCCAGGCACTCCAGCCTGGCGCTGGCTGGCGCAGCTCCTCCTCTGCCCCACCCGCTTTGTGTCGGTGGCAGTGACTGCTCTCTCCCTCTTTCTCTGCACCACCTGCGCCGTGTCGGCGGTGGTGGCTGCTCTCTGCCTCCTCCTCCATGTCACCCACGCCGTGTCGGTGGCGGCGACTGCTCCCTACCTCCTCCTCCGCACCGCCTGTGCTATGCTGACAGTGGCACCTGCTCCCTGCCTCCTCCTCTGCGCCACCCACACCGGGCCAGTGGCGACAGCTCCCTCCTTCCCCTCACAGTGGCCAGGGCCGGCTCCCTCCCTCCCCTCGCAGGTCCTGCCAGCCGTGCCCACCTGCTCCCCTCGTGACTCGACATTCCCGCAGCTCCGCCCCCCCACTGCGGTTCCTACTTCTGCGTTGGCAAATGTCGCAACTTTGTAGATCATATAAGGTGCACCGGACTATAAGGCACACTTCCAGGTTTGGGCTGAAATTTTAGTCAAAAGGGTGTGCCTTATAGTCGTGACATTACTGTGCTCGTCCAAGCTCTCAAGGGTGTGAAGTGATGTTTATGTTGCTCTTTGTCATTGTAACCTGTACAGTGGAATTACTTGTTGGGGTTACATCAGGACAAAGGTCAGCTGATCCAGTATGTTGCATCAGATTTCATCAATTTAAGGTGGTTTATTTGGTTTATTTTATTTACACTTCTACTTTTTTTTTTTTTTTTTGAGTGGTCATCCACAAGAATTAAGCCATTACTATGGAGAAGCTTTTGGATCTGTTTGTGGGGGAATACCAGGTGTTCAGTTTGAGAGGAGAATGACTGAGAGGTGAATGTGATTGAATAAAAAATTTCATGGAAATCTATTTGAAGAACAGGATTATTAAAAAACAACAAAAAAGATTTGGAGAATGGGAAATAAAATACTTTTTTAAAAAGACGGAGTTTATTTAGCCAGAATAATGGTTTAGAGTAGTAGTGACTGGACTGCAATGTCAAAATAATGTTTTTCTTTCCTCTCGTGGAGGTCTTGAAATTTCTTCTGCTATTTTTTAATATTAGAACTAGAATATTATTGGGATTCAAAGTCACTAATTTTCCTGGGTGGAATGTAGTCTAAAAAGTCAAAAAGTCTGCTATGAATTGAAGCTATGAAGTTATTTGTACTAATAAACTTAGGAATTCCTCAGTAGGTTTGGATATATGATTATAATCCTCCAATTTTTTCAAAACATTTACCTAAGCTTTGACACTCCTTTTTTTCCCCCATATTTTTTCCCTGCAATTGTCAAAGAAGGTTTGTTATTTTCTTCTTTATCACTTGTGAGTAAATACTTTGCATTTCCATCATCATCGTGGGGAAACGATACCATTTTTGACAACTAGTGACAATGGAAGAGATAGAAGAATCAGGTTTTTCCTTTGGTGACATAAGGAGGCAGGTGACCAAGCACATCTCTCTTTATAAGAGTATGTAACCTCAAATGAGGTACAGAGATGATATGAACCTTCTACCAGGTGTGTTTGCCTCCTACTCAAAGTATGAGCCCTGACAACTCTGGTGAACACATTAAAACACACACAGATTTATATAAATCTGAATTGTTGGGGTTTTTTGGTCTTACCTGTACAGACAGAATTAAAAGTTATGCAGTGTGCAGCCTACTCAAAATAGAGACCTGGCTCTCTGTCAACATGTAGTTGTTCCCAGGGGTTAGCGTAACATCTTGGTGTGCTGGACAAAAGTCCGACTCCACAGCTTTGCAATGTGAAAGCCTTGAGGATGAACACTCTGTTGGGCTGTCCCAAAGAAATGTTATCATAACTACTTGAATTCTGAATTTCTGGCCAGTTCCTACCTATCATCACCCGATAAGCAAATAAAGAGCTCAAAAATTACCTGTGGTCATTAACATAGCTGAAATTGAATGTAAGTAAATTTAAAATTTATACCATGTGAAAAATTTGAAAATTAAGCACAGTAACTGATATAAGAACCTTATACTTGAATGGAAAACAATGCCTGGTATATTCTTGATGCCGCCAGTCCTATTTACAGCATTGAGACGATGTCTGTACTTGGATGCTCTACCTAAAGCATATTGTTCTTCCCTGAGAGACTATCTGCTTAAACTATCAACACCTTAAAGCATTTACAGTTCAGCAAGCATCCCAGAAAGACAAATGCCAACAAGGAACTGCTAAAATGCAGCTTTTCTTTCCCCCAGAACTCTCTCCTACACCAAGGGTAAGAACCTCTCCAGCACCTTCTCAGGATGTGTCACAGTGCCATCTAGTGAGTCTTGCCCGGACAGGGAGCAAAAATTCAGCAGATTTCCTTCCATTGCTGCTCAATCCATTTACTGTTCCTCTATTCACTATTGCCCCGTCTGGAAACATCACTACTGTGTGTTTCTTGTATTCTCCAGGTACTGTATTTCTTACAAACACTTGTACATGAGCATTATATGTGCTTTTTAGGGTTCTAGTATGAGGTGAGGATTTGTACTATTTTAAAGCTGGTTTTGGCTCTTTGTCTTTGAAGAAGTATGTGTTGGTTTTGGCTTACCTTGGTCAGATTTGCAGTTGTATTTATTTTTGAAGTACAGGGAGATACAATTTTGTCCAAAAGTGTTCTTTCCCCAAAAGCTAAGCAAATGCACATTTTAAACCAGAATCTCTTTTTGAAGTATGTTTCTTCCTTCATTCAAACTGAGGAAAAAAATTACTTGAGTGATATGAGTGATGGGTAAAAATGTAATGAATCCATAAAACATATAAGAAAACTTTTTAGAAAAAGTAAAGATCAATGGGTAGAAACATACAATCGCCAGGTTTATCATAGAGCAGAATGGCTGTCACAAATAAGATGTTCCACATACATGCTTGTTCCCTTGAAAAATGTCGCTTTTATTAGACAAATAGGTAGAAGAAGCATTTACAGGATACAGTACTTCATGTTACTCGATAGGAAAAGAAAAAAAGTCTTTGTTATGATATCATGGATAACTGATGATTTTGAAGTTTTCAGTTTACCTGCACATATTTTGGATATTTTCTGAAAGCAGAGGGTTGCAGTAAAGATCAATACTGATCATAAAAATAGATTCTAAAGTTCCTCACTAGATAGCTGGAAATCATACTGGGAAACACGAGAGTTTCTGGACAGGCTGTTATTCATTCAGTGTTCTCTCAAACTGTTACCTATCAGTGCTGGGCTCATATGAGCAAATGCACACAGGTAGAATGCTAACTTTATTATAACAATATGTATATTCTCAAAAGTCTCTGTATTTCAGGAGTATTTTGGCTTCTTGACATGTATTTGTAATGCAGAAAAGGTTTCAGTAGTTAATGGATCAGTTACTTTTATGCTAGACTGAATCTCTAAAAAAAGTGGTGCCCAGTTTGTGAGAATTATGGATATAAAAAATATCAGGGATTTAATGATGCTTCATGACAAATGCTAAAGTAAACAGACACTTAGTTTTTTGGGGTTTTTTTTAATGCTGGTGGCTAAAATAGAGGGACATATGTGCTATTCTTGAGATTGCCACTTAAATCTAAGGAAGCTTGAAACAATAATTTAAAGATGTTGTGAAGTGACTGTTTGCTAATGAGGGACATAATCAGAGAGTTATAAATGCTCATATATATATATATATATATAATACTTTTATACCTATATTGACATGGAACTATTTAGGAGAATTTTATATTATTTGAATCTACTGATGGCTGTTCAAAAATGTATGTGGCAATTTTCACAGCAAAGAAATGTTTTCCTAGAGATTAAACCCAGCCAAGAGGTATTTAAGAGCCAGCTATGAACTGGATGTGCTTCGTTACCAGGATGCAGAATTAAGACTGTGGGCCTCTGAAGTTTTCAGATGTTTGTCTCACTTTTTCATTGTGAAATTTAATTGATTTCCCCCCTGCTTTATAGTGTGTGTAATTGAGGTCTAACTCTCGGTAAGAGTTTACTGTAGTACAGGCCCAACCAGTTTACATGGCTGCTTCTCTAATATCACTGGCATGGAATTCAAGAGTCTCCTCATTTAATAATTGGAACAAAGCACTGTAGAAAATCTTTAATAAAATAGCATAGACATACTGTTTATCTAATCTTCATCTCTGAGACGTCCTCAGAGCTAAGGGGATTTGTATCAAAATGCCGGGGGTAAATGATTGCTCTTCTACTTAGCTCCCGGTTTTCCTTTCCTACACTGAAGCACAGAGAACCACATCTTAAATTACTGTGTATTTCGCATCATCTACTGAGCCTGTGAAAGAGACTATAGTTCAAAGGACATTCACCAAGTCCTGGACATATCCCACAGCTTCCACCTCCTAATGTTTATTGATTGCTTTGTTCTACTACCCCTTTCAGGTGTGATTTTCAGATTAGCCTTAGGATTTGATGGAGTGTAATTATATTTTCTTGGCAGATGCTCTATGATGTAGTAGGAGCTGGGTAGTTCACAGGGAGTAAGCTGAGGGCTGAATTGCTTGAGTGAATCTGTCAAAGAAATGTCTCATGTATCCTGAATTCTACCCTAAGGAACAAGTGAGGATTTCCCATCATCCACTGCAGTCTTACCTTATTTGAGGATTGAAAAAATCCTTAGTTTTACAGAGATAACCTGTCTGTTCTCCAGAGATATTGGATATAATAACAGTGCTATGAAAATTTTTTCTCTCTGTGTCAACTCTACTTCACTAAAAAGACCAACCCTTAGTGTAACTATGGTTATTGAAATATTTTTTGAATCAAGTCATTTTTCACAACAAAGATACTTATCCCATTGTGATGCAAACACCAGATGTGTTAATAATTTGCTGAAGAAGAGTGAATTTAATTTCATTTCAATAGCATAATATTTTTTTTTATAAAATGCAACCTCTGGTGATATGACCTTAAAACAACACTACCAGAGACAACTGGTAGGGCAGTTTAGTCTTCAGAATTATTGTAATATTTCTATTTTTCTAATTTTTCCTTATATTTTCCTTAGTTTTTGTTCCACTGTTGGCAAAAATTCAATGATGATTATGTCACAAGTACGCAACCACCAACAGAAGCTGTGAGCCCATAAGAGTTGTGCTTCAGGAAACAGTGCTACCACCAGCACTTTATTTACATTCCCTGCCTGCTTGGGGAAGCCAAAGTTCTGTTGGTGTAAATTTCAAAAGAAGATTTCGGGTTTCTCTAGTTGAAGTTCAATTGCATATGTAAAAATGTTAAGAGCAATAAGATTTTGTTTGAAACAATTTCCTGTGAATGGTCTGGGACTTAATCACTTCCAAAACTTGAGGAATTAAATCACTTATGGTTGTAGGAATATTTGACCCTTGATTCAAGATGCTGGTGAACTACTTGATGAAAACACATTAAACTGTGTCACAGTACACCTGAAATACACTCTAAGTAACCTGTTTAGTTGGTTTAATAAGCTGGGTTTATCTCATATCTTAGTTTATGCAATTTTTTTATACATAAGCAAAGAGATATGTATTTGCTAATATTGCACACAGCACATGTCCTGCAATGCTGAATTAAAATTACAGTAATTTCATGAATACAAGCCACACGGAGTGTAAGCCACATTTCCGGTGTGTTTGCAGCATTGATGTCTTTGCCAATAAAAAAGCCCCACCCAAATATTAGCCGCACTTTCATTCGCGGCGAACTTTCACAAAGTCGTCATTTAGCAACAGAATCGCGGATCGCCGGGGCTTACTGGTTTACTGTCGACCTTGGAAACATTATTTCCAAGTGAAAAAAGACACAGACAATAGCTGCAGCAGCATACCCTTTATTTACAAGCCCAAAAAGACACGAACAATAGTGTGGTCATTTTGCCAGCATTCCCAACAGATCTGCGTTGCCTTTAAACAGCAGCTCAACCGCTCAGGCATGGCCCAGCCCAGCTCGACCCCTCCCCTCCCCTCCCCTCCCCTCCCCTCCCTTCCCCTCCCCTCCCCTTCCCTCCCCTCCCCTCCCCTCCCCTCCCCTCCCCTCCCCTCCCCTGATCCACGCGAGCATGGCCAGCTGTGCAGCCGCACAAGACTGAAAACATTTTTAAAAGTACAGAGAAATATCACACACTTTTATCAAACTACCGAGAGAATGCGCTGAGGGAACTCACCCCAATAACACCCCCCACCCCTCAGTAACGCCGCCATCCACAGGCAGGCAATAAACTGTTCTCTGATTGGTTCATCATCGGAACAACGGGAAACCGTGGATTTCAAACCGTTTTGACTCGGGACAGGACCGGCACAGTACCAGGTAAGGGCAGATAACACATTTTTGTTAATAAATTAGCCACCCTGGAGTACTAGCCGCACTTCTGGGTTTCCACCAAAATTTTGGTCAAAACGGTGCGGCTTGTATTCGTGAAATTACTGTAATTAATTACTATACTGAGATATTTCTTTAATGAACTCTACTCCTCCTATGCTTGAGTGGTGGATAATGTAATAATTACTCTAATTTTCTTTCAGTAATTCTCAAGTGCTTAGATTTAAAAAGCAAAGGTTGTCACCTTTGAAATTATATGCAAGCAACTAATAATAGTGAAGATCAAATAGTCTGCCACTATCACAATCTTTGTCATCCTTTGAAGTCAAGGGAATAGAAAATACTTTTAATATTTTAAAGTCAAAGAAGAAAAATTTTGAACTCTTTTGAGATTATAAGTTGTTTGGGACATCTAAATTATTAAATTTTGAAAATGGACAAATAGAAACAAAATTAGATGGAAGTACATGTTCAAATGAAAGCTGAACAATGGAATTTTTATTACAAACAAAACCCCACAACCAACCTGACTGTCTGAGAGAGAGACTGTGTCAGAGTCACAGGTTGTCTTTGGTAATTTGAATACCCTGTATACACTATTAGATTCAGGAAAATTTATGTTTGAACTTATTCTGTTGCTTTGGTTTGCTCAACAACCATATTATTTTAGAGTGATCTTATGTCCATGCATTTCTTAATGTTATGGGGTAGACCTGGATTTGTTATCTTTGATTGGCTTTTTATGCATTTCCATGCCATTTCCTAGATTTAATTTGAAATAAGTAAAGGAATTTAGGCTGTAAATCACTCACCTACTCTATTTGAGAATATATTTATTCTATGTGCTTACATCTACTGTTCATGCTGAAGTTCTTGAAGGTACAATCTCCATTTATAAACATAAGGTACATTTATGTAGCTTCAGGTTTTGTTTCTATTATTGCTATGATGTTTTATTTCTCTCTATTCCATAAATGGAACAGTTTAATGTTTATTTTCTGATCCTGCTTTTCAATTTGCAAAGTATTTCATGGTTTGAGGAATCATTTGTAGAATTCTTACAGCAAGATTTTATGAAAAAAGCTTACTTTTGTAACATCAGTGTTTGAATTAAAAAAATTTACAGGGACAACTATGTCTAGAATTCTTTAGACATCTACAAATAATTTTCTTATTATGAAAGGTTATACTTTTTGTCCTTGATATCCTTTTAAAATTTTATTTCTCATGATACTGCTTTAAGACATGTGCTCTATGTATGTGAGAAAGGGAATATCAGTGTTAGTGTTTTCCTAGTATAAAATACAATAATTTCACACTTATAAGGCGCATCCTTTTGACTGAAATTGAGATCGGAACCCAGAAGTGTGCCTTATATGCCGGTGCACCTTATTTATGGACAAAGTTCGGAAATTTGCCAACCCAGAAGTGCGAGCCCGCAGCAGCCCTGAGCTGAACCTGCCTGACCCCGAGTTGAGCCAGCAAACCCCACGAACACACGATTCTGTTACTAATCCATTACTTCATTGTGCGCGGATCCTCGCTGCAAAAAAAAAGTGTGCCTTATACTTTGGTGCGCCTTACATATGGACAAAATTCAGAAATTTGCCGACACCCAGAAGTGCACCTTATACTCTGGTGCACCTTATGCTCATGAAATTACTGTAATTGAAGGGTTTTTTTTATGAGACTTTATTTGAATGGTTAAAGCTCTTTTTGTTTGCTCCCCATGCTTGTGGTATAGCATATTTAAATATTAATGAGAACAACATACAACTCAATGGTAAGGGGAAAATTTGTGAGCATGAATGATCAGGATTGCTTTTAGGCAGAAAAACATCTGTATCATGCAGCTAAGGATAGTTGAGAACCAAAACCTTCCTCAAAATTTATGAGTTTAACACAGTTTAACAGGCAACATGATATTTGCAGTAGATTACAGGTAATGGAAATGCAGAAGGACATATGAAACATGCATATATACGTACTATACTATTATATTTATATGTACATAACAGCCAAGAAACAGGTTGTTAGATATAATTGACAGGTAGACTTTTCTTCTTTCTTGACCTGAGTTTATATCTCTATGAACCTGTAATGGCAGTTAGTATTATAATACCAACACTATGAGTTTTACATGAGACAAATTAAGAAACTACTGTACAAAAGGGCAAGAATTGTTTTTTTTTATGGGTGTTCTAAGTGTTATGCTTTATATGAGTGAGCTATGTATGGGTGCTCTAAGTGATATGGCTCAGCCCAAAAATGCAACCACACCAAAAGCAATATTGTGGTGGGTTGCAGCATTTGATTTTTGTATCTCTTCCACCTGATAAGTTTACTGAATTCCTAGTTTTCCTCCCTGAATTTGAAGGCTGAAGCCAATGAAAGCTGGCCTAACAGCTGCTTGTAAAGGAATCTGGGCCATGCTTGGTGCCTAAAATATGAAATGGTCCCCTTGGTTTCCCTTGTCACTCCAAGATTGCTGTGAAGAAATGGAAATCCTCCAGATCTCTGGATGGCTCTTGTTATAGGGACATTTATGGAACTGAAAATCACTTCTCTGTCATTCAACATTTTCTGGGCCATGGTGTTTTACAGATGTGTGAAGGAGCTAATCCAACTCCCTGCCTTGCTCCCGGACCCCCTGAGGCTGGATTAAATGTTGGGGGTGAAATGTTGGGTGTATACATCTGGAATCTCCTCAGATATGAGTGCCTCAGTGTGCTAGTAATGTATGTCTTGCACCACAGCCTTTCTCCTCTGCAATTTCCTTCCTAGCATAGACAAAATGCAGCAGCTTTTGGACATCTGGAAACTCTCCAGTCTAAGAAATTGTCAACTGAGCAGGCTCATGCTCTCCTTGATATCTTTAAAGATGTTTCGTGTGTCTGGTGGAATAGTCTGTGGATGGAAGGGATTTGGTTTCCTGCCCCCTTTTGTCGTTATTATTATTATTGTTGTTATCATTATTATTATCATTATTATTATTTTATTTTTTAAATTAAACTCCTGTATTTAGGTCATCTGCTTATGCTTAATTCTCTTTAGTAAAATAAAGATGCAATATTTTCTATTGATACATTTATGTATGTGGATGTCTCCCTATTTTTAGTAAATATAAGCAAAGTAAAATTCTGAAGTCCTAAATAAATGGATTCTAAATAAAATGTCTTGATTCTTAAAAAACTCCAGTTTTCCAGATCTCCCTGGAAACAGTGTTAATTAGGATTTGTTTATTTTTGAGTTCTAATAGCATGCATTTCCTTTTCATCCTTCACTTTCAGATTGATAATTATTAGAGCTATCCACTATCAACTTCATGTTGTTTCTTTCCAACAGGAATCCAACCTATTCTCTGGGGAGTATGTAAAATTTCTTGTATTGTGTTTTTGCAAGCAGAGTATGGTGACTGTTTTAATACCTGAATATTCTGCTTGCTATGAAATAGAAAACAGTAACATAAATTTGTATTCTTTGGCATCTAACTTTAGGTCTCATCCTAAATGCACTGGAGAAAATACACCATGATTTTTTGCATAGAATTTGCAACAGTGAGAAAAAAAAAATTGTCAAAATGGGTACCTGGACACAACTTTTTCCTCATATACACATTATGTTAAACATATGACAAGCTGACATTTTAGAGGTATTTCCAATTATTTTAGGGTACTGTTTAATTTTAATCAAAATTAGAAACTATTTTCTTCACGGCAGTATGGAGCCTGTTGATGTTTGGGTATATTCTTTTAGGATGAATTTCCACAGTTTCAAGAAACCATAGCTTCCATAGGGGAAAATTCTCTCCCATGATCATTTTATCAAGGCAGCTGAGCTTCTGTTCATTCTGCTGGTAAAACCATGAGACAGTATCTATTGAACCAGGATGCTAAGTAAGGATCCTGAGCCATCTTAATTTTTTTTTGCACATTAAAATTACTATTGATTCTGAGTCACAGGGATGTGACTCATCCTGAAAGTTAGATATGTCCCCAAGATGTTGCTGCATCACAGGCTCATATTGAAATAAGTATTAGGGTTGCTTGGTTTTCTGGGGGAGATAACGGGGTGGGCTGGGTAGGTGACGGAAGTTGATTTTGATTTTGCTTTTTTGCTTTTTTTTGTGAACACACAGGGAGGGGACAAGCGAGAGACCAATATTTAGTAGAAAGTATTGTTTTTCTTCAGCTATTTGAATATTTAAGCTGACACTTCAGTTAATAAACCAGGTACGATACTGTGGTTACTAATGCTTGCTTCCTGGTTCCACTCTAGAGAGTCTTGGGTAATTCCTGCTGGGAGTAATTATGAATATTTCTCTGAAAAATTAGCCCAATACTCATCACTGGTAAAAAAGCAAATCAAATATTAGCTATTACTAGCAGAGGAAATTAAAGCAAATCAGAAAATTAATTTGTGGTTCTAGATAAATGTATTTGTAGAGTTGTGTAATTTTGTAAATTTAAATTTTGAATACATTTTGCAAGTTTTCTTTGCAATTTTAAAAAAGAATCTAGTACAACTAGAAATTCCTTGATAGCTCAAAAGCATGGAATATCTTTCATATAGATTGTGATGTGAATTGAATAACTTTTTTCGCAGCTTGGAAAAGAGGTAAAAGAGAAAATAGTTATGCAAATATACAACTGATATACCAAAAAACCCCTTCTAGCTTGTAAATAAATTTATAGTTGATGAAAGAAATTGATTTTTGTGCCATTTATACTTGTAGAACCCATTACCACAGAGTGTTGTAGAGAACAAATATATAATGGGATTAGGCAAATTAATGAACCTTGTTTTCTGAATTAACTACTAAACCTGATGGTCCAGACACAACTTCCAGCTTCCTGTAAGCTTCTAGATCCTTAAAGCATCACGCAGAGGCAATTATTGTATGCACACTGCAATCTTCAATTCCTTAGGAAAATACATTGCACTGAGGCAGGCCTAGAATTAGTAAATTTGTTCATATGTTCTGATCACAAGATGATACAATGTTCCAAATATTTTGGATTTATAGCCTCTGGCAAAGTTAATATACTTCACAGACTTCTAAGCCTGTGAAAAGAGATGCAGAAAAAAGGTATTTTGGGATGTATGTATTTAAGTAAATATAATTTTAGTGTGTGGATGTAACTGTTTTATAAACAGTTAATATTTCTTTACAATATTTTTTCCTTTCCACATTTTTTTAAAATAAGGTGTTACTTCGTATTTATGAATGTTTGCAAGTATTTAGGAAAAATGCTACATCAACACAAATGGAATAAACAGTGCCAACCTCTCTATTCCTTTTTACACAATTCATGTTTACTTTATTAGAGACATCTACGATTTGTTGATGCCACTTCACCATTTAATTTCTTGAGGGAAGCATGGTTTTAGAGCTAGAAGCCTCTAGAGCCTGTAAGCAGGTGGCGGAAGTGAGTGGGCTCATATTGAGAAGCTCACTGTTGATTGACGTGATATATTGGTTTAGAGTATATTAACTTATCTCACACTTTAAAGAGTCAAAATTAACTCAGGAGAATGTTTAGAATCCTAACACCTCAACAGATGGAAAACTCCCTTTCTTCCTCCCTCTCTGAAATCACCTGGCAAAGAGTTAGCCAAGGCTAAAAAGGTGGTTTAGAGAATTTTAGTTCATTCTGCAAATTACATTTTTTCCACTTCTCAGAATAGCGTGCAGCTTTCCACAAACCAGAATGAATCTTCATAGCTCTTCTTGTTTCCTCATGAGAAAAAAAATAAAGATGAGGAGTAGAGTTTATTTTAATTGCAGTGCGTACAGTATGTCACAGTCTAGTGCGTCAAGCATTGCTATTTTGTGTCTGTGCTGAATTCCAACTTTAGACGGACACACATCATAACTGTAAACACCTGCCTGGCGTCATTAAGGACAGTAAAAATATCCCATTGTGGGAGGACCATAAGCTGTGTTTCAGGCAGTTTGTGTGTGATCTCTGACAAGAACATACCGTGCTACATCTTTTCTCACTGTCTGTATTCTCCTTTGGAGGAGAAATACGCAATTCTGTCTCTGTCCTTGGCCCCACCACTCACATGTGTACACATGCATGCATGGCCTCCCAGCAGCACTCTAGTAATTTAAAATAATTACACAATAACCATGCTTTTAATAGAAAAAATGAAACTAAAACACAACAAGATTAGCTTAAGACCCTAATATATACAGAGAGTTTAGAGGTCATTTACAATAATTCCGTTGCTGCCATATGTTTAGGGAAGATTAATTAAAGGAAGTAAAGCTAGAATAGTTCTGCTTTCATTAAAAAAAAGGATGAAGTTAGTGCTTAAAAAAAGGATAGGAGATTTCACATAGGGATCCAAACATGAGTAAGTTGCAAGCAGTCCTATCATCTGTCAAACCGACTACCACATCAAATTCATAAATAGCAGTGTGTAAAAAGGAAACTAGGAAAGCCAAACTCCACTTTAAAGCCACAGAAAAACGTAAGATTTTTAAGACAAGCTGAGCAGTCCTAGTTGATATTATTAAAACTCTTCACATGCTTCGGGTTTAATTTCTTTTGGTATTAATTTCCAGAACAAACTCCTATGTATTGCAAACATTTGAAAACAGATAAACTGAGGGAAAACTCCTGATTCGTTTTGGTGCTAGGAGAATGTGAGCACATGTCACTTACTATGATGCAGGAACTTAAGTACTCGTACAGGTTGCCTCTCATCCATGTTTTCTTTCCTTAAAACTCAAAGAAGTGTGCATTACTTGACTTTAATATCATTACAGTTTGTCCACCCAGGAAAGAACTGTTTGTGGAGGAGTAATTCAAATACTCATTTAATTACCAAACTATTGAACTACTGAAGTTTTAAGTTTAAAAATAAATAAGAAAATCAACTTAATATGAAATCCATAATTTCACTTTTTCTGTTTTTCAGTTGCTTACATCAATGATTACCATAAGTCCAGTTTGTCCTTGAGTTCCTATTTACAGTTGCTCATCAGTTTTTGTGTGATCTTGGTCATGTAGGTCTTTGTTTCCAGCCCACACCTTTTCCTACTCAGGAGACCAGTTTTGCAGCTAGAAAAGCCATTGCCCTTACTGCTTTCCATAGAAAAACATCAAACCTTTGATATAAAATGATGCTGATGCTGAAAGAAGTACAGTAATTTCACGAATACAAGCCGCACCAATTTGACCAAAATTTTGGTGGAAACCCGGAAGTGCGGCCAATATTCCGGGGCGGCTAATACATTAACAAAATTCTAAAAGCTACCAACACGGAAGTGAGAGCCCGCGGCAGCCCCAAGCCAAGCTGGAGCCCGGACGGCCCAGGCAGAGGTGGGAAAGCCTGGCAGAGGAGGGGCCAGCAGTGTGGGGGGCGGGCGGCAGAGCCTGAGCCAGCAGGGCGGGGCAGGGGGGCGGCAGAGCCGGGTCAGTAGGGCGGGGGAGCCTGGGAGAACTGGGGCTAGCAGTGCAGGGGAGCATGGCAGAAGCAGGAAGGCCGGCGGGTGGGGCTGCCTGGCAGCCGGGGAAGCCCAGCAGAATCGGGGCCAGCAGCATGGGGGAGCCCGGCGGTGCGGGGGCCTGCAGTGCCGGCCAGGGCGAGGAAACGCGGCGGCGGTGCAGACGGGAGGGGGCGGCCGGCGAGCCCGGCGGCGGCGGCGGCGACCCGCCGGCAGGGCTAGGGAACACGGCGCGGCGCGGCCGGCGAGCCGGGCGGCGGCGGGCAGGGCTAGGGAACGCGGCGCGGCGCGGCCGGCGAGCCGGGGGGCGGCGGCGGCAGCCCGCCGGCAGGGCTAGGGAACGCGGCGCGGCGCGGCCGGCGAGCCGGGCGGCGGTGGCGGCAGCCCGCCGGCAGGGCTAGGGAACGCGGCGCGGCGCGGCCGGCGAGCCGGGCGGCGGCGGCGGCAGCCCGCCGGCAGGGCTAGGGAACGCGGCGCGGCGCGGCCGGCGAGCCGGGCGGCGGCGGGCAGGGCTAGGGAACGCGGCGCGGCGCGGCCGGCGAGCCGGGCGGCGGCGGCGGTAGCCCGCCCGCAGGGCTAGGGAACGCGGCGCGGCGCGGCCGGCGAGCCAGGCGGCGGCGGGCAGGGCTTGGGAATACGGCGCGGCGCGGCCGGCGAGCCGGGCGGCGGCGGTGGCAGCCCGCCGGTAGGGCTAGGGAACGCGGCGCGGTGCGGCCGGCGAGCCCGGCGGCGGCGGGCAGGGCTAGGGAACACGGCGCGGCGCGGCCGGCGAGCCCGGCGGCGGCGGGCAGGGCTAGGGAACATGGCGCGGCGCGGCCAGCGAGCCGGACGGCGGCGGCGGCAGCCCGCCGGCAGGGCTAGGGAACGTGGCAGCGGGGCGGTGCTGACGGGAGAGGGGGGCCAGCGAGCCCGGCGGCGGCGGCAGCACCACCCGACCAGCCCCGTCGAGCCGTGGCGCTGAGGTGGGCCACCCGGCCCCGTCGGCAACCATGAGCGGGCCGAGCCTTCCTGGCCCCGCCCCGAGCCAGTAAAGCCCGCTATGCCGCGATCCTGTTACTAATTGGCCAATTTGTGAAAGCTGCGCACGGATTCTCGCGACGAACGAAAGTGCGGTTATATTCGGGGTGCAGCTTATCTATTGACAAAGACAGCAACATTGTCGAGGCACCGGAAGTGCGGCTTATAATCCGTGCGGCTTGTATTCGTGAAACTACTGTATTTTGGCTTAGCAGATGCCATGACTGGAGTATGCAGACTCTTAGGTTCTCTGTCTTCCACTAGCTCCTTTCTAGATGGGCTAGTAATATTTCTTGGGAAGTCTCATCTATGAAATAATCCCTTCCCCACAAAATAGGGAATGCAGTAGTCGGTAATTTAATCTCCCAGATTATCTGTCTCATGTAATCTAAGAGTTAAATGACTTTGCAGTGTGGTCAGTGTCTCGCATTTACTGTGGATAGTATAATTTTGAATGTGTTGTATTACTGTGTTAGCGTGCAGCTCTTAGAATTTTGCGTTTGGTCATATTAAATCTAGCATTGAATATATTTTATTTTTGGCAGAGATTTCTTGGTATACACCCAAGAGAAAGATAGCTTTAGGTAGGGTGTAGGGTTTTCTGGGTTTATTTTGCTTTTCAGTCTTTCTGTGTATGTGTGTATTGTGTGTCTAGAAGTCCTATATAAAAGTTTATAAATATAGATATTAATGTATAATGAAAGCAAGTTAAAGAACTGTCATCTGAAATATAACACTGGTAGATGGAACATAAAAAAGCAGGACCTGTGAAATGCCTTATTCCACCCATGTACAGGTTGGGTCACTCCTCTTGCTCCCATAAGATGTACAAGGTTTCCTGTCCAGAAAGCAGCACCTGTCCTTCTGACATGTAAGTTACTGATACAGTCAAAAACTGTAGTGGATATGAGTTTCTTGTAGGTATTTCAGCTGTTCTGGGACATCTGAAGCAATTCATATGTTTCCATAAAAACAGCTTCTAAGGTACCCAATTTTCTCCAGAATTATCCCCTGAATATCAATATTATCATCTCCAATTGCAATTACAGTAATTTCACGAATACAAGCCGCAGCAATTTGACAAAAATTTTGGTGGAAACCCGGAAGTGTGGCTAATAGTCGGGAGCGGCTAATATGTGAATAATTTTCTGACATTTACAACCCCAGATGTGCCAGCCAGGGCACTGAGCCAAGCACCTGCCAGTAAAAGCCGGCATTCCGCGATTGTTACAGTGTTACTGTGTTGCCCTGGCTCCCTGCAGGCAGCACAGGGGGCGGGGAGAGAGGCGGGAGAGCTCTCTTCTTCCCTCCTCTGCCGCAGCCCAGGGGAGGACGGGTGGGGGGAGGCGCCGCCATTGCCGCGGCTCGGGGAGCCGACGGGGGCCCTGCACCGCCATTGCCGTGGCTCGGGGAGCCGACGGGGGCCCTGCGCCGCCATTGCCGCGGCCCGGGGAGGATGGTGGGGGGGGCGCTGCCATTGCCGTGGCTCTGGGAGCCGACGGGAGCCCCGCGCAGCCATTGCCGCAGCCCGGGGAGGGGGAAGAAAGTGCGCGCCACCATTGCCACGACCCGGGGAGGTGGGGGAAAGTGCACGCCGCCATTGCCGCGGTTCGGGGAGCCGACGGGAGCCCCGCGCAGCCATTGCTGTGGCCCGGGGAGGCGGGTGGAAGTGTGCACCGCCATTGCCGCGTCTCGGGGAGCCGACGGGAGCCCCGCGCAGCCATTGTCGCGGCTCGGGGAGGAGGCGGGGTGCTTTGTCCGCGCCCGCCGCCGGTGCCACGGGCGCAGGAAAGCTCCGTCCCTGCCCGCTGCCGGCGCCGCGGGTGCGGGAAAGGTCCGTCCCCGCCTGCCGCCGCTGCAGTAGGAGCAGGGGAAGCTCTGTCCCTGCCTGCCACCGCGGGGCAGCGCCGACCCGGGATGACCGAGCCCAGTGGCAGTGGCGGGTGGCCCTGAGCGGCAGCACCGGGCTGGGCCACCTGGCCCCATCAGCAGCCCCTAGCGGGCCGAGCCTGCACAGCCTTAGCGGAGCCAGTAAACCCTGCCCTCCCGTGGTTCTGTTACTAATTGCACGCGGGTCCTCGCTGCGAACAACAGAGCGGCTTATATTCGGGTGCGGCTTATTTATGGACAAAAACCGAAATATTTGCTTACACCCAGAGATGCGGCTTATACTCAGTGCGGTTTTGTATTTGTGAATTTGTTGTACACCTACAACTAAAGATGCTGCTCAATCCTTGTTGTATTTATTTAGAGATGACCCAACATAGTGTGGTACATGAGCAAAAACTGAGACATGTCAAAAATAAGCATAGACTTCTGCTTTCCCTAAAAATAAAAGGAAGACGTAATTGAAATCTCTGACTTGATAATCCTGCCATTTACAATTTTTTTTCATAAATAAAGTTCCATGAGAGAGGACAAAGGAGTTAGTCTCATATACATCTAGGAAATGAAAACACACAATTGCAAAAATTCACGGGTAACCAAATCCACTATTAATGACTGCTCTAGCTGTCTGTCATGAGATTATGTATTTGTAGCTTTAGAATTATGATACTAAGATAGTGGTTTCATAGGTCAAATGTGAGACTTGATTGTTCTTAAATGACAACTAACCCAGAGGATGGAGGAACTGTGTAAAACATGGTAGGTCCTCTAAGTCTCAAAAAATATAGAAGATCAAGTCTGATGGTCAAGTGGTCCATTTGATACAGACAGCAATAATACTGGAGGATTGGTCTTAGCTGATTTTTCAGTGAATGATATATAAGTATCAGTCAGTCAATAGAGAATTAGGTCAAGTGAATTTACACCAAGAAAAATCCTTGTACTTTGAAAAAGATCCTGAAGATATTCTGAGACCTTTCAAGTCTATCCAGAAACACCCAAAGATTTTTTTTGGCCTTTATGTGTAAAGATGCCCAGAGGCTGACAAATAGCAGCAATTTTCAGTATAAGCTTAATATTAAATTATTTTGGTAGATCTGTCTTGTGGTGTTTATTTGGGTGGGGTTTTTTTAGACAAGACTGCTTTTGTGGAGAAGGAATTATTTTTTTCTTTTTCTTACTCTGTTTTGCCTTTTTAATAGTACTGCTTTGTTCTCTAGGTCCTAAAGGCAGCTGAGATACTATTCTAGGGATAAGGCCCCTCAGTTCTTGTTGAAGCTAATAAGAGATGAGAGCACTCATATTTTTATAGAACCTGGGTTTGCTTAATGCTCTTTGCTCATCCCCCCATTCACTTTCTCTGTGAGTCATACTCTTAAGAGTATTCTTATAACACCTTTGGTTCCCCCCACAACTCCCCTTCCCAGGCTATTGGTTAAAAACCAGAAGATACATAAATTTTGACTTCACCATCCAGCCAGTAAATCCATAAAGTAAAAAAAAAAAAAGAAGGCTATTGAAATAGTTCTAGGGAGATGTTGTATTTTATATGTAATCTTATTTTTTCCTTGAGGAATGAAAGTATAGAAGTCCTATCAAAATGTGTTTCCTTTCTTGTCTTTGTACACTCTTAAAAGTCTTGGGGGCATAAAGACTTGGGAAATGGTGGTTGTCACATTTGATTTAGTTTGAGATTAGTGTCTTAGAGGATGTGAGGAATTACAGTAGCAGGCAACATGTTTCTAAAAAGTTAATTTTATTTATTTATTTAAAAATATAGATATCTCTATTAAAAAAAATAAAAGGATGAAATGATGATAATATGTTTAAAAAGTTTCTAATCAACCTATTTGTACAAACCCTTGTCTAGAGAGTGAGTAGGTCTGCAAACAAAACTGGTGAAAATAGGAACGCTAATAGACTCTTATATATGGTCCTATTGAAAAGTTATGCTTCATGATGCTTTAGCCTAGTTTAGGCCAAAATAAAACTATCAAGTGTGGAAGAATAAAAAAAAGTAATCACAGAAGAAAACCTAAAGAGCCTGTTAATTTTCAACTCAGAGGCAGAATTTACAAAAGAGTAGAATTCAACTAAATGAGTTGCCTCTAAGGTTAGAAAAATAGGGTGAAAACTGTGTGCCATATTTGCATGAACTGAGATTTATATTAGGGAATAGATGATGAAAGAGACTCCCCCCAAAGACAGCATGCATATGCTGTTAATCTTGTGCTCATGTGAGGTTTATGCTCTCTTGTTGCAAGATTTTTGTTTCTTTCTAATTAAATATCTAGAATTTGTATTTATTCCATGTAAACTGACTACATGCAAATCCTGAGATGTTAAGCAGAACTTACACAATGTCAGTATTAAGAATCTTCTTTTAAGGCAATTAAAGTTATACAGCAAGTACATTGTTTTTTCTATCGGATTACTTTACTTGTACTACATAACTTAGTATTTTAACACTACTCCTTTCAGACGATTAATCTATAGCAAATAGATTTAATTTTTATTGTCCAGTTCATAAAATGAAGCCAGTAATATAGAAATCCATTGCAAAAATGTCGTCTTGTCTCTGTTTTCTCTTTTTACATATGGTAAATTTTTTCGTCAGATAGTAGTCATATTTTAATTGTTTTTTGTGTTTTTAAAGTACTCTCTAGAGTCTGAAAAAAAGCACTTGAAGTGCAAGGGCAACCTTGAGAAAAAATGCAAGAACAAGTTTATTCATATTCCATAGTACTTAGTACTTATTCCATAGTAATATTGTTCTACACTTAAAAATCTGAAGACTATATGTATACAAAAAAAATCTCACCAAAAAGGACCATTATAATCATAAGTGTATTTTTCAATGCCAACAGGGAAGATAAAGTAGGGTGGACATTTCACCAGACAGGCTTAAGAAAAGTTGTCTTAAGGGTTATTACACTTAAAATGAGCAGACAATTCTGCTGTTCTGTCCAGTCTCAGGTGGTTTTCTGTATTTGTCAAAGAATTTGCCCTTCAATTATGCTAATGCAACTGAGAAGTTTCCCTTGCTTTGGGAAGTCTTTCATGTTAGTCATAAGAGTTAGAAATATTTTGTCAGTCATTTGGTGAAAGTGATTTACCTTGGTTTTTTGGTTGCAGCAAAGCACATTTGATGCATGGGGATTAAACAGCATCATTTAAGAGAAAATAAGAAATTAAGACTAACTCTGAATTACGTCTTGTGGCTCACCTCTTTCCAGGTGCAAGCATCTGTGCTGCTCTCCAGGCAATAACTTTAGTGAGATATTGGGAACCTTCAGTATGCACCCAGTAGAAAGGTGTGCAGCAAGACGAAGAATAAAATCAACAAAATGTGGGAGTTTTTTAACAAGTAGCTCCTTCAATACAGTGAAGAAAAAGGCTACCTGCTAAGCACAAATAATTTTTTCTTGGTTATGTCTTTCTAGTAGGGTTAGATGAGACTTGGGGAATGTTCTAAGTTTCAGTGAGGAAAATCTATTCTCTACTGATTACTCTGGAGGAATTAAAATCTACTGTGTGATAGTCACCCTCTCCTAAGTTAGTCACATGAAGCTTAATTTTAAGGAAACTTTAAAAATCTATTATTTCTATTAATATTTTAAACCCTGTAAACTTGTTCATAGTGTATCAGGTGGTCTAGTGCAATTGTTTTGGTAGAAGGGAGAAGGCAGAACTGTTTGCAGGGATATAATCGAATTAATTAATTAGTGAGATTGTGAGGTTAGGAGAAATGAAAATTCAGAAGTTCAGTTCAGCTTTGAAAGCTGTGTATTGTGGAATTATCTTTGGCATGAAAGTCATCAAATAAAGCCTAAGAGTCTGACTAGCTCAGTGTTCTTCTGTCTTCCATATGACTCCAGATTTGTGTGTTGGGCCCTGAGTCTCTCACAGCCTCAGCCATGTGTTCAGTGAAGGTTTACAGAGGGTTGCAAAGGGGCTTAGTGTCTAAATGGAACAGTTTCTTGTAAACTCTGTGCTATTGCTGCTAAACTACACCACCTTCTAGAAACACCTGTGTTCTTTTTCCTCACTCCCAAACCCACTGAATGCCATGTTTGCAAAAGTTCCTGTGTAGATCAGTGCCTGAGCCTGGGTGTGATTCCCAGAAAATAATTCTTCTACCTATTCCTGTCTCAGTCCCCAGTCTGGGCATGGCTACAGCCCATTTCTCTGCCCATCTCTGCTTGTTTACTACTGTCACCTGCCATATCAGAATCAAGTTGTTTTTTTTTTTTTTCTACTATTGTTATTTTCCTCTATGAATGCAAGCTTTACTACATTATCAGGGAAGCGAATCTTGGCATAATTCCTTTTAAAATTAATTTTAAATCTTAATTTCCTATGGATGGTTTTTAATACTAAGCAGAGGGTATTACAGCACATTTTTGCTCTCTTACATATCATTTGATTACTATTTACAGCAGATGAGCACTTTGTTTTTTAATGAAGTGAATGACATTTATTAACTAACCCATGACCAGTTAAAAATAAATCAACAAATCTAAGCAAAATAAAAATAATTAATCTACAGATATGGTTGTCTTCTATGAATCATCTAATGCCATCTACTTCAGATTGGTGTTTCAGGAAACATTAGTAAGGATTTTTCACTTTGCGACATTGCACGGTCAGGGCAGATAAATCCAATTAGCCCTTTTCCCAGTAGACAAGGTATTTTAATTAGTTTTTAGGTAATAGAAAGGGAGTGTCTGGTAAAGTATAATGGGAAAGGACTCTTGACTTTCTCCCTCCCCTATACATGCCATACTGCACATACAAATATATAGGATCTTTTAGAAAACAATGGAGGAAAACATATAAAATCCTGCTTAAACTTTATTCTGAATCATGAAAAGGTCTTTATTTACAAATAGAAAAAAATCTATATTAAAAGAAAACCATGAACTTAATTTAAAAAAAAAATCCTTTTTAGTAAAAGAATGTATAAATAGGAGGGGTTTTTTTTATGGATACTTTTTATGATGCTTAACTTCATTTTGTATGAAAATTAATGTTTACTGGATATTAATATTTATTAGGTGTAGCAGTGTTTACTGTTTAAATATTAAAATATAATTTCATTAATTATTTTCTTTCTACTGTAATTGCTTTTCTCTGAAGACAAGATAGTCTCCAAGAAGTTAGTGTTCTGAATACAGTGCCACAGTGCAAGGGGTTTGACCAAAATTCAGTTTTTAAGAGGCTATATGCTCCATCTATTAGCTGTTTGCTTTCAACCAATAATCTTCTACTTCCCCTCAGTTTGAGACTGTGGTTTAGAAAACCCTTCAGGTGGTAAGATCAATGATTGAATGATTTGGTTCAAAGAGATCTTTGAAGTGATTGCTTTGACAAGGTCATTTTTAACCAAAATATATTTAGTCAAGTGACTTTCAACCACACTCTTTTAGCAGTTGTGTCTGCTGAATAGAAGGGATGAAAGAAGCAGTTCACTATGGTGGCAAGGAATCCTTAAGCTGGCTTTGCTGCCAAAGTACGTAAGTACGGACATAAAAAGGTAAGCAAAATTCTGTTGGGGCTGTGACGTTCCTGTTAGACTGCACATGCAGCTAGATGTAAAAGCAAATACAGAATCAGCTTGTAAGTCATGAACTTGCACTTGCTGTTGCAATACAGGCTTTTCAAGTGGTTGCTTTGTGTGCTTTGGTGGAATTGTCCCACTAAGAAGGAGCCTGAATTATTTATTTTCCAAAGTATGTGTTACACAGAACCTCTGTGGTCCTGTTACTTCTCTTCCCCATCTCCTCTCTGCATCTAAGCTTTCACTCTCTACCATCCTTCCTTACTTTGGGCTTGTTTTGCTTTCAGTTGTTTTGCTGTTGATCAGCAATTGATGAAAAGACTATTTTACCTAACGTTTCCATAGTTTGCAGATGTTCATATTTTTTGTCAGACTTCATATTGCAGGCCATTGATTTTTTTGGTTTTTTTTTTTTTTTTTTTTTCTGTACCTGTTTACATATTATTTTGAATGTTAGTCCATCATGGTCAGCTGAGGGTTGTCAATATTCTGTCAGACTCTGAACTAATGCTTTAAGTTGCACGTGTGTTCTTATCTCCTGCAATGAGGGAGTTGTGGGCTGGGGGAGGTTTAGAAATTTTTCCCATTATTATGTTAAGCTGGCCGGGATGGCTCCCCTTTTAGCCGTTAAGTGCTCAAGACAAAGGGATGGCTGGGCTGGTCCTGATTTCTCGATTGCAGAAGGTGGGGTGCTGCTTTTGTCCTTCGACGGGTGGGGGGGACACTCGCAGCTCGCCGGTCGAACTCGAGGAGAGAGGTTGTTTTCTCTGTGGTGGGATCAGGCCCTCTGCACTCTGACTGCTAAAGCTTCTTGCTTCTGAAAACAGCGCTGAGAACCGGGACACCCACGGTGAGCAGAGTGTTTTCCTCACCCTTCTCCCACCTGGGATGGCCGGTGCCACCTCGCTCCCCCTGCTTCTGCAGCAGCCGTGACTGAGAGGCTGCCTGCCCTGCTCCATCGGGACTGTGCAGACGAGGAGGGGCATCTGTGACTGGAAAAAGGGACTGAGACTGAATTTCGTTCTGTTCTGTCACTGTTTTTTTTTTCTCATAGTTGATGCTGGTTTTGTTTGTCTTGTAAGTATATCAGTAAAGAACTGTTATTCCAAACCCATACCTTTTGCCTGAGAGTTCCTGAATTTTCAAATTATAGTAAACTGGGAGGCAGGGGATTTTCACTATCGATTTTGTTGAAAAAAAATACTCTCGCCTTTTCCTTTTTCCTGGCAATACTGTCCCTTTAAACCAGGACAGATAGTGACGCCTGACGTGGGGCTTGAGGTTAAGGAATAACAGTTCATCAGTTGCCTGAGATTGTTTTTTTGTGGTCCAGCAACACGTGGTCCAGTTTAATTTGGTTTGGGCTGCATGTGTTCATACATGTATCTCTCCCATTTGCAAACCCTTATCTAAACATGGACCCTATAACTAAGGGTACTGTGACTGTTATAGAACTTGCTTTATGGGTTGATAAGGTGAGGAATTAATGGATTTTTAACTTCCTTTGGAAGGCTGGTACATGGATTCAGGGATACCACACACTGACTGCATATTTTTGGGGTTACAGTAAATTCACGAATACAAACCGCACTGAGTATAAGCCGCATCGCCGGGTGTTGGCAAACATTTTGTTTTTTGTCCATAAATAAGCCGTACCTGAGTATAAGCCGCTCTGTCGTTCGCAGCGAGGACCCGTGTGCAACAAAGTTGCCAAATAGTAACAGAACCGCGGCAAGGCGGGGTTTACTGGCTCGGCTCGGGCCATGAGGGTTCGGGGCTGCCAACAGGGCTGGGTAGCCCAGCTCGGTGCTGCCACTTGGTGGGGCCGCTCGGGGCCGACCGCCGCCACCGCTGGGCTCGGTCACCCCGGCCTGGTGCTGCCCTGTGGCGGCAGGGGGGGCACAGAGCCCGCCGGCACCTGTGGCGGCGATGGGAGGCGGGGATGTAGCCTGCCTGCTCCTGCGGCGGTGGCATGCGGGGACGGAATCCCCCCGAGCCGCGGGGCCAAGCAGGAGAGAGCCCCTGCTTCCCTCGAGCCGCGGGGCTAAGCAGGAGAGAGCCCCTGTTTCCCCCGAGCTGCAGGGCTAAGCAGGAGAGAACTACCCCTGCTTCCCCCGAGCCGCGGGGCCAAGCAGGAGAGAGCCCCGCCTTCTCCCGAACCATGGGGCCAAGAAGGAGAGAACTGTCCCTGCCTCCCCCGGGCTGCGGGGCCAGCAGGAGGGAGCTGCCCCGCCTTCCCCACCCCCTGTGCTGCCTGCATGGAGCAGCTCCACCCGTGGGGCAACAGAGTGACCAATTTGTAACAATCGTGAAATGCCGGCTTTTACTGGCAAGTTGCTCGACTCAGTGCCTCGGTTTCCACTTCTGGAGGTGGAAATGTCAGAAAATTATTCACAGATTAGGCGCTCCTGAGTATTAGCCGCATTTCCAGTGTGGGAGCCAAATTTTAGTCAAAATGGTGCGGCTTGTATTTGTGAAATAACTGTACTTTAATAACGGCACCTACTGTGAGGGAATAACACCAGGGGAAATTTTCTCCCAACCCTTCACCCAGATTTTTGGGTCTACCCCACCAGTTTTTGAAGGGTTCAGATTTCCTCTGAATGCTAATGATATCATACAGTGGCTGGTGTTACTGATAGGCTTGTCCTATTTAACATTAGGAGATAAGGGGAGATTGAGCTGGGTAACAACCCTGATACCTACTCCAGGAAATAGGGATGGTGCTGCAGACATTGACCTTGCCCCAGAGACTAGGGATGCTGCCCCAGAGCCTGACCCTGCCCCACAGCCCACCTCAGAAAGAAACCACCTGGAGTGGATGGGGGTTCTAGTGAAGGAGATAGGCCAGATGATGAAGGAGTACCTCCCCTCAGCTGTTGAGAAGCCCTGCCATAAAGGGGGAGAATCCAGTGATGCTGTAGTGGAACCCATAGGTGCTACATCTGCCCAGGTTCCAGTTGAATTGCAAGGGTACTCACAGCCAGCAGCAGTCGCCCCTGTAGAAACTAGGAAGTCTAAAATGAAAACAGGGCACCTAGACAAAGAGGACCAGAGAGGAGGGCCCTCACAACCAGCAGGGGAGCCAGAGGTTGAAATCATCACTGAGTCCCTGTTTTATGAAAATCTCTGCAATCTGCGGAAAGATATTGCACGACGGGGCCGGGAGGCTTTGACAACTTGGTTACTTCGGGTCTGGGACCTCATGGGTACAGGTGTGCACTTGGATGGTACAGACGCAAGAAATTTGGGATACTTGTCCCAGGACTCAGGTGTGGACCAGATATTCGTAAGGGAGCCAGGCCCACTTCCCCTCTGGGAGCGGCTTTTAATGAGTGTAAGAGAGAAGTTTGTCAACAAAGAAAGAATGCAGGAGCACCACAATAGAATGCATTGGAAGACCCTTGAGGAAGGGATCCAGCAACTAAGAGAGGTGGCAGTACTGGAGGTACTCTTTGGGAAGGATGGACAGCATGACAATGACCCTGACAAGGTCAGGTGCACAGGTCACATGCTGTGGAACCTGGCAAACCGAGGGCCATCTCAATACACCACCTTCATTGCAATGATTAATGCTGATGAGCACCGAGAAACAGTGAGCTCTGTTGCCAACAAGCTTAGGGATTTTCACAGTGTGATGAATGGAGCAGTGCAGACGCAGGTTTCTTCCGTGGTCCAGGACGTGAGGGGGATAAGGGAGGAGATGAAGGAGGTGAGGGGGATGAGAGGTGACATAAGTGAGATGAGGGAAGAGATCAGGAAGATCAAGGCAGCACCGGTGCGAACCTCATACCCCAAGGTTACAGCCCAATGCCCCCCAGCTAGTGGAAGAGGGTACACCCCATGAGCTGACCTATGGTTTTTCCTGCGTGACCATGGGGAAGACATGGGAAAATGGGATGGGAAACCCACTTCTGTCTTGGCAGCATGGGTGAGTCAACTCATGAAGGTAAGTGCTAACTGAGGGAGCTACACTAAAGTGAAGGTAGCCCCAACTTCCCATGACCAAGGTGCTAGGCTTTACAAAAGGGAGGATGATCTGTCAGACCCACTTGAAGGAACCTCTACTATGTATGCGCAGGAAAGGAATAATAGCCAGGGCTAGAGGGGCCCTGCCTCTAACCAGGGAGAGGCACGGGATAACAGAGTCTATTGGATGGTGTGGATCCGATGGCCTGGCACATCAGAACCAGAAGAATATAGGGTATTAGTTGATACTGGTTCACAATGCACCCTAATACCATCAGAACATGTGGGGGAAGAGTGTGTTTCCATTGTTGGGGTGACGGGGGGAACACAGGAATTGTCTTTACTGGAAGCTGAGGTGAGCCTGACAGGGGAGGGGTGGCAGAAACATCAGATTGTAACTGACCCAGAGGCTCTGCACATTCTAGGCATAGACTTTCTCAGGAGTGGCTATTATAAAGACCCAAAGGGATTCAGGTGGGCTTTTGGAATAGCTGCTGTAGCGGTAGAGGGCATTAAGCAGTTGAACACCTTGCCTGGACTGTCAGAAAACCCATCTGCAGTGGGACTCCTAAAGGTGGAAGAGCAACAAGTGCCAATTGCCACTTCAACAGTGCACCGCCGGCAGTACTGGACGAATCGAGATGCCGCGATCCCCATCCACAAGATGATCTGTGAGCTGGAGAGCCAAGGGGTGGTCAGCAAAACCCACTCACCCTTCAACAACCCCATCTGGCCCATGTGCAAATCTGATGGAGAATGGAGACTGACTGTGGACGACCGTGCGTTGAACGAAGTGACTCCACCGCTGAGCGCTGCCGTGCCGGACATGCTGGAGCTCCAGTATGAGTTTGAGTCCAAGGCAGCAAGGTGGTGTGCCACCATTGACATTGCCAATGCATTTTTCTCCATTCCTCTGGCAGCAGAGTGCAGGCCTCAGTTTGCCTTTACATGGAGGGGCGTGCAGTACACGTGGAATCGTCTGCCCCAGGGGTGGAAACACAGCCCCACCATCTGCCATGGACTGATCCAGGTTGCACTGGAAAAGGGTGAAGCTCCAGAATACCTTCAATACATTGATGACATCATTGTGTGGGGTAACACAGCAGTGGAGGTATTTGAGAAAGGAGAAAAGATCATCCAGATTCTACTGAAAGCCGGCTTTGCCATCAAAAAGAGCAAAGTCAGAGGACCTGCCTGAGAGATCCAGTTCCTGGGAGTAAAATGGCAAGATGGACGGCGCCAGATCCCCACTGAGGTTATCAATAAGATCACCGCAATGTCTCCACCAACCAGCAAGAAGGAAACACAAGCTTTCCTAGGTGCCATAGGCTTTTGTAGAATGCACATTCCTGAGTACAGTCAGATTGTGAGCCCTCTCTACCTGGTCACCCATAAGAAGAACGATTTCCACTGGGGTGCTGAGCAGCAGCAAGCCTTTGCCCAGATCAAGCAGGAGATCGCTCATGTGGTAGCCCTTGGCCCAGTCAGGATGGGACCAGAGGTGAAGAATGTGCTTTATTCTGCAGCCGGGAACCATGGCTTGTCCTGGAGCCTTTGGCAGAAGGTGCCTGGGGAGACTCGAGGCCGACCTCTGGGATTCTGGAGCCAAAGCTACAGAGGGTCTGAAGCCAATTACACTTCCACAGAAAAGGAGATCTTGGCTGCCTATGAAGGAGTCCAAGCTGCCTCAGAAGTGATTGACACAGAAGCACAACTCCTCCTGGCACCCCGACTACCAGTGCTGGGGTGGATGTTCACAGGAAAGGTTCCCTCTACCCACCATGCCACTGATGCTACATGGAGCAAATGGATTACCCTCATCATGCAACGCGCCCGCATCGGAAACCCAAATCACCCTGGGATTTTGGAGATAATTACGAACTGGTCAGAAGGCGAAAACTTTGGTCTCGCTGATGATGAGGAACAAGAACAAGTGAGCCAGGCTGAGGAAGCCCCACCGTATAACCAACTGCCAGCAGATGAAACATGCTGCGCTCTTTTCACCAACGGCTCCTGCCGCATCGTGGGGATGAACCGGAAGTGGAAAGCAGTCGTATGGAGCCCTACACGACAGGCTGCACAAGCTACCGAATGAGAAGGTGGATCAAGTCAACTTGCTGAATTCAAAGTTGTTCAGCTGGCCCTGGACATTGCTGAGAGAGAGAAGTGGCCAAAGCTCTACCTTTATACTGACTCGTGGATGGTAGCCAGTGCTCTGTGGGGTTGATTGGAAAGGTGGAAAAAGGCAAACTGTCAACATAGGGGAAAACCAATCTGGGCTGCTGATGAGTGGAAAGACATTGCCACCCGGGTAGAGAAGCTACCTGTGAAAGTTCATCACGTGGATGCCCATGTCCCCAAGAGTCGGGCTAATGAGGAGCACCGACACAAGGAGCAGGTAGATCAGGCCTCAGAGACAGAGGTGTCAAAAATAGACTTGGATTGGCAACACAAGGGAGAATTGTTCCTGGCTCGATGGGCTCATGATGCCTCAGGTCATCAGGGCAGAGATGCCACGTATAAGTGTGCACGAGACCGAGGGGTGGATCTAACCATGGACAGTATTTCTCAGGTTATCCATGACTGTGATACGTGCGCTGCCATCAAACAGTCCAAGCGGGTGAAGCCCCTCTGGTATGGTGGGCGTTGGTCCAAATATAAGTATGGAGAGGCCTGGCAGATTGACTACATCACACTGCCTCAGACCCGCCAAGGCAAGCGCTACGTGCTGACCATGGTGGAAGCCACCACGGGATGGTTGGAGACCTACCCTGTGCCTCATGCCACTGCTCAGAACACCATCCTGGGTCTTGAGAAACAGGTCCTTTGGAGGCATGGTACCCCTGAAAGAATTGAGTCAGACAACGGGACTCATTTCAAGAACAGCCTCATAAACAGCTGGGCTAGGGAACACGGCATTTAGTGGGTGTACCACATCCCCTACCATGCACCAGCAGCTGGGAAGGTCGAACGGTGCAATGGCCTGCTTCAAACCACCTTGAAGGCACTTGGTGGGGAGACTTTCAAGAACTGAGAAAGTAATCTACCGAAGGCCACATGGTTAGTGAATACCCGAGGTTCCACTAACCGAGCAGGCCCTGCCCAATCTGAGCTCTTGGGAACACCAGATGGGGATAAGGTTCCAGGGGTACACATGAGAGGTATGCTAGGGAAAACTGTTTGGGTGAACTCTGCCTCCAGCAAAGACAATCCTGTCCATGGGGTGGTTTTTGCTCAAGGACCAGGTTGTACCTGGTGGGTGATGCAAAAGGATGGAGAAACCCGATACATACCCCAAGGAGACCTTGTCCTAGGGTGAACTATCTATGATAGTGTGTCTGTAACTGCATGTATGTATATAATTTAAAGGTTCTAATTTGATGTAGTATGTTAGCATGGAAAAAATTTGGGGTGGATAATGTTGTGGGCTGGGGGAGGTTTAGAAATTTTTCCCATTATTATGTTAAGCTGGCCGGGATGGCTCCCCTTTTAGCCGTTAAGTGCTCAAGACAAAGGGATGGCTGGGCTGGTCCTGATTTCTCGATTGCAGAAGGTGGGGTGCTGCTTTTGTCCTTCGACGGGTGGGGGGACACTCGCAGCTCGCCGGTCGAACTCGAGGAGAGAGGTTGTTTTCTCTGTGGTGGGATCAGGCCCTCTGCACTCTGACTGCTAAAGCTTCTTGCTTCTGAAAACAGCGCTGAGAACCGGGACACCCACGGTGAGCAGAGTGTTTTCCTCACCCTTCTCCCACCTGGGATGGCCGGTGCCACCTCGCTCCCCCTGCTTCTGCAGCAGCCGTGACTGAGAGGCTGCCTGCCCTGCTCCATCGGGACTGTGCAGACGAGGAGGGGCATCTGTGACTGGAAAAAGGGACTGAGACTGAATTTCGTTCTGTTCTGTCACTGTTTTTTTTTTTTTTTTTCTCATAGCTGATGCTGGTTTTGTTTGTCTAGTAAATATATCAGCAAAGAACTGTTATTCCAAATCCATACCTTTTGCCTGAGAGTTCCTGAATTTTCAAATTATAGTAAACTGGGAGGGAGGGGATTTTCACTATCGATTTTTTTGAAAAAAATACTCTCGCCTTTTCCTTTTTCCTGGCAATACTGTCCCTTTAAACCAGGACAGAGGGTCTGAGCCCAAAAAAAATAGCTGTAGCCAACAGTCAGAAAATCTGAGATGGGAGGAAGAAAAATAAAGAGCCAAGAAAATAAAAAATTGAGAGGGGTAAGATGAAATCCAGGTATAGAGACTTCTCACCATGGATTCCTAAGTGTCCTTTCAGGAAGGGATTTTGAAAGACTATTGCCTCACTCTTAGGAACAAAATACTAATTTTTTTTCCCCATTTAAAAGGTTCCCAGCACAACCCTGCAACTATTTCTAAGTATCTGTTTCTCCTATAGTCAATACTTAAAATGCCAGCTTGATTGAGGTCTGGTTATGACAAAATTCTGAGAACCTTTTTGAAGGAAGAAGTTCTCCTGACATTTAGAAATTTGATTACTTAAAAACAAAGAAGAAAACTACCCAAAATACTCAATTTTCTCCTTGTAGATGGTTGTTTCTTCATATAAAAGAGTAATAAGTATTTGCCACCAAATTATGCCAATGCCAATAATGGAGTAGAGTAAAAGTCACCCAAAGAGAACATCCAGTGTTTAGTATTGTTCCAAGGAAAATCTTTGATTCTCCCTCCCTTCGGTTTTAGGTGAACAGTGTCCTGCTGCATCCTTACTCTCTCTGACTTGGATGATCATTGCGTGCTCATTAATTATTCAAGTGTTTTAGATACTGTATCTTGCGCTTTGATATAGTGCAGTCTCTGGTTGGCTGAAAGATTTGTATTTTTTGACTTTCTTTTTTCTCTTAATTTTCTTTTTTCCCCCCCTTTCTTTTCCTTTCCTTTTTCCTTTCCTTTTCCTTTTACTATCCTATAGTACTTTTGCATTAACCCAAAATTAGTATTTAGGAAATAAAATTATAAAAATAATCTTAAAATCAAAGATTTAGTCAGTTTCGATGTCAGTTTCTACTGATAGAGTACCAATGTTCTGTGGTGACGACAGACTAGTGATTTTTTAGCTACATGTTTCCTAGTTTGTTCACAAAATATAAAGCTATGAAATGTCTAGACTTTTTTTTTGCAAATACATTTTTTGCAGGCAATTTATGCTGCTGTCTGAAGCTCTGCTGCTTGAACAGGCAGGCTGCTTTTGAGTGGGAAAGTGAAGCATGTAGTCAACACTTACCACACTGTGAATGCTAATGAATAATACAGGGAAATTAAGGTTGAAATGAGAAATGTGTGGAGACCTCATAGCAACCTTCCAGTATCTGAAAGGATTCTACAGGGAATATAGAGAGGGATTCTTCGTCAGAAACTGTAGTAATAGGAGGAGGAATGATGGGTAAAAATTAAAAGGGGAAATTTAGGTTAGATATTGGGAAGAAATTCTTTACTGTGAGAGTGGTGAGCCATGGCAACAGCTTGCCCCATTCTGGAAGAGTTCAAGGCCATGCTGGATAAAGCCTTAATGAGCCAGGTCTGTCAGGAGGTGCCTCTGCCCATGGCAGCAGGGGCTGGGATGAGGTGATAGTTGAGGTCCCTTCCAATGCCTCAAGATTCTGACTCCCTGATTCTATGACTTAGGCCAGGAAGAATTTTACTGGAATTTGTGGTTAAGCCCTGGTTATGCTGAGGCTTTTGAATTTAAATAAAAGCTTTTGAATTGATTTGAATGGAATTTTACCTGCAAGTGAAGGACTTCTGAACACATAATATGGTTCTCACATGAACCCTACTGAAGAGCTGGACTGAATCAGAGTTGACACCTCAGAGTGAGCCCCATGAATGACCTTCACCAAGACCTGGTGCACAAGCCTGGTCTTACTGTCCTGACACCATGAATTCTGCTGGGATTGTTCCCTCTCTATTCATCAAGGAGTGGTTGCAATGGTGGACAAGCCTGGTCTTACTGTCCTGGTGTCACTGTAGGGCTAGGAGTGGTGAAAGGATTTGGCAACACAGACTTCCTTCAGAGGCAGAAGAAAGCAATTTATTACAGAAGCAATCACACTTTTACAGACTAGATCGCAGAACTGAGGATAGAGTCAAATTGATTGGTCCAAGGAAGGTAACACCCCTTGCAAACATGCTTTCACCAAAATATCACGTCTCTCACATACCCTCCTGGGCCAACAGCAGGTGCTAATCTCTGTTATTAATTCTTTCTCTTCTGTTTTCCTTTGAGTAGCGTGCGAAAGACTCAAGCTACTTTCTCCCTAGCTCTCACAGTATCCAGATCCTGGCACCATGAATGACTGCTGGGATTGTTCCCTGTCTGTTCATCAAGTAGTGGTTGCAATGGGAAGTCCTTAGATGAGCAGTAGTTATACCAGATTTGCAATTTCCAAGTCTAGCAATTTTGTCAACAGATAAAAGCAAGAGATTTAGAAGAGTTTTGTAGTTTGTTGTTGTTAGACAGTTGAAAACACATGAAAGCACTACCAGAATTTAATAAATCACCTTTAGTCTTTGTGGTGACTTAAGAATTGTACTGGGTTTAGCTTGGGTGTGGTTAATTTTCTTTCTAGGAGCCTCTATGGTGCTGTGGTTTGGATTTGTGACCAAAGCAGTATTGGTAGCACACCAGGGTTTATTTGTTGCTGAGCAGTAGAGCACAGCATCAAAGCCCTGTCTGTTTCTCACTCTGCTCCTGCAGAGGGCAGTGGGAAGGGACACAGGGGACAGCTGCTCTCAAGTGACCAGACCAACATTTCATGCCTTTTAGCATGGTGCTTGGCAGCAAAACCAGTGACTACTATTTCCAAGGCAACTTCAGCTACTCAGGGACTAGCTGGTTATCAGCATGGTGGTGGGTGATTTCCTTTGCATCACTGAATGGGTTAAGTTTTTTGCTCCTTTAAAGAGTCAGTTGACCCTCAAGTTCTCCTTTGTTTTGCTCTTCCAATTTTTTTCCCTCTCTAGTTGAGACAAGTGAGCTGATGTGGGTCTAACTCCTGGCTGGAGCTGAATTTCTATGACCATGAAGGTTGCAATTTTACTCTAACTGCAATCTTTCCAAGAGGGGAACTGAAAGTAGATAATTTTGAATATGTTTTCTTGAAACTATTGAAAGCTAAGACAAAAGAATTTTTCTATACTTGTACTTTGTATCAAAATCGGGTCTAATTCAAGGTAAAAAGTGAGCAACTAATTCTTAAGAGATATTTACATTCTTTATAGAACTTTACTGAAGCTTTATGGTTTTGGTCTATTTAACACAAATCAAATCTCTAGAAGAGTGAGTGCTGGCAGCTCTAACCAGAAAAAAAAATTCATGATGCAGTCACTATGTCATTCTACCATCATATTCTGGCTTCAAGACACTTTCTATGGTTTGTTCATTTTCAGATCTTGAAATTCCTCCCACACCTCAGAAACATTTTTAGGTGATGCTGCATGCTCAGGATTCATTTCCAGCTGAAGAGAAATGTGCAAGTAAATGATGAAGTTTTGGCAACAGATATGGAGAGACTTACTATGGCAGAAACTTCAGTCTGAAATAAATTTCTTGGAAATGGGTTAAATTCAATATTTTTAAATCACATACATTTTCCAGTAAGAGGGAAAAATAAGCTATAATTGTTACTGTAAAACCTAGTAGTATGATTCAGAACTAGAAAATGCAGCTCCAGCTCTATGTGATAATTTTACCACCAGCTCAATGAGCTCTCTCAGAAGTAATGAGAAAGAAGTCTAGGAGTCTCACTTTGTACTTGTTTTGTGAGAAGGCTAGGAAAGTGGGAGAGGAAACTCAGCTCAAAGAAAGACAACCTAGATTTGAGATTTCTGCAATAGATTCATAGATATAAGTCAACCCGGAAAAAGATACCAGCCCACAAGATACCGATTAGCTTTAAAGTATCCTTTTAAAATATTTCGTTATTAAATTTCTTATCTTGTGAGCAATGAAATCAGTAGAGGAATATTTGAAACAATGAAAGATTTGGAGGATTGCATCTTCTCTTGGTTCATTTAGTGCTATGACTTGTAAACTGATTCACACAGTCTTAGGATCTGACTCTGTCACTTCATTCTGACTTCTGTCACACTTCACTTGTTTCCCTGATACTCTCCACAGAAACAAAAGCGAAGGGAAAAAATAGTCTTTCCGAGTTCCCTGGACATCATAAAACACCATATGTATCAGAAAATACCTGAGATTTTTTTGACTCCTATACCTCTTTGCTGGCCTGACTTGTTACATCTGTGCTGAAAATTGGAGGCAGGGAGTATGCTAGAAAATAGCCAGGGAACAGAGAAGATGAAGCAATTGTTTTGGGATTCATCTCAACTAGCAGAATCTTTCTTACATGGCAATAAATTAAATCATGGACCCCTAAAGTAAGGTAGGGAGAAAAGATCAGAGAGTTGTGAGTTATTTTCCCACCTTCTCTTTTTGCTGCCCAGCTGCAAATAGAATGTTTAGTTTTTAATGCTAAGTTTGCATCTGAAAGCTGAAAAGGTCTGGAGTGCAAGTCTATTGGTTTTGATACATTTCACTTTCCCCTCTCTTGCATGTGAAGATAAGATCATAATGAAGATTCCGTGAAGATGGAGATCACTGTAGGCATTTCCCAAGAGGAACAGGAAAAGGAAATACCTTTTTATACCCTACTTAAGTTGCTATTCATTTCATTTATTCAGAAGGTTCAAGAGACAGCAGATGCATATTACCTAAGCAAGGACTTTAACAATAAGAAAGTTCAGTATTTAGGGGCTGGTTTAGGCAAGAACAACTGCTTATATATTATATTCACTCATTTTAAAAGTCATCCTTAAACAATAGGAATCTGAGAATTATAGAAATCTATTTCAAGACAGTATGAATTTGAAGCAATTAAGAATTTAATGGTGAAACCTGGAACACTGTTATCCAGTAGCCAATGAATCATTTACAGTCAAATTGCAATGAAATTTGGTATTGTATTGGTCTAGTTTATATTAAGAATCAATACAAATATATAGTTTTTTAATTAGAAATTTAGAAATTGAACAAAGTCCATGGAAAAGTAAGGAAATGGTCAAGTACAACAGACGCTATTCAGAAAACTTTACTAGAATATGGACATTTTTCTTTTGGTTTTATTTGGCAGAAGAGAGAACTCTGCAGTTTCCTCTCAAGTGGTCTGGACATTCAGGTTTATTCTTAAATTTACTCAATAGATTCTTCCAAAGGAACTATTTATCAGTATATTCTTTTGTCTGGAAGAAGTGTAGGGTTATATATCCTACCCCAAACCAGCAATTTTGGTACAATCCATTTTGGGGATATTGTTGTAGTGTTGGTCAAGTGGCTTAAACCCCTTGGGTTTCAGCATCCCATCAGAAATCTGATATTTTTTCCTCCTCCACTATTCAATATTCTTACTGCCACTTCTCTTGATCCTCAAAACATTTCCTCATGCACATTTCCTAGATCTCAGTATAACATTATTTTTCACAGGTAAAAAATGGTCTTGTTGACTTCCTAAAATTGTGCAAAAAATAGCAATGTTTGAATTGTTGTCCTAGGTGGCTAAATAGATGAATTTGAAAACCTAGTGTGTAATGCAAGAATACAAAATACAAAATTACACACCAAAATACAAACTAGTCACTATTTACTACTTGGCCAGAGAGGCTAAAGTGTGCTTTAACTTTCTACCACGAATATCGAATGAGTTGCCTAAAGCTCACATGCCAGAAAAGAATCACTATTCCAACTGAACCAGCCCTGACAGACTCACAGAATATTCTGAGTAGAAACAGACTCACAAGGATCATCAAAGTCCAGCTGCTGGCCCAGATCAGGACACCCCAAGGATGGCAATCTTGTGCCAGAGACTGTTCAACTATTGTCCTGAGCTCTGTCAGGTTTGACCACTGCCCTGGGGAGCTGTTCCAGCACCCAGCCACCCTCTGGGTGAAGAACCTATTCCTGATATCCAGCCTGAACCTCATCTGACAGAACTTCAGGCTATTCTCTTGTGTCCTGGTCACCACAGAGAAGACATTAGTGCCTGCCCCTTCTCTTCCCCTCATGAGGAATTTGTAAACTGTGCTGAGGTCAGAACTCAGTCTTCTCTTCTTCAGGCTAAGCAGATCAAGTAAGCTCAGCTGCTCTTCCTATGGCTGCCCTTCTAGGTCCTTCATTATCCTCATAGCCCTCCTTTGGAGAGTCTCTAACAGTTTTGTGACTTTCTTATATTGTAGCATCCAAAACTGCACCCAGGTCAGAGCAGAGTGGGACAGTCCCCTCCCTTGCCCAGCTGGTGATGCTGTGTCTGATGCCCCCCCAGGACACAGTTGACCCTCCTGGCTGCCAGGGCACTGCTGATCCAAGTCAGACTTGCCATGGACCAGGACCCACAGGTGTCTTTCCACAGAGCTGCTCTCCAGCTTCTCCTTCTCCAGTCCATACACACAACCAGGGCTGGCCCATCCCAGGTGCAGAATCCGTCACTTTCTCTTGCTGAACTTCATATTGTTGGTGACTGCCCATTGCTTTAACATCTCAAGGTCTCTCTGCAGGACTAGTTTTGTATCATCTGCAAACATAACATCCCTTCTAATGCTACCTCCAAGTTGCTTATTAAAATGTTGGAGAGCACAGATGGAGAACCCCACCAGTGACAAGTCACCCCAGCCACTATCAGCCTTTGTGCCCGACCTGTGAGCCACTTGCTCAGTCATCACATGATGTGCTAATTCAGCTGAATCCTGGACATTTTATCCAGAAAAATATTATGTAAGTATCAAATACCTTACTGAAATCCAGGAAGATTATGTTAATATTGTGCAGGCCTGTTTCCTGTTGAAAACTTATGGTTTCATTTCCACAGAATCACATTCTTTAAGTCTGCAAAGGTTTCTGAACATATTTGATGTGATCCAGAAAACTGAGTTCAGTGTTCAGGTTTGGCTACCTTTTCTCAGAAATTCAGACAAGAGGACTAATACTACCACTGTCATGAAGTACCACTTAGGAAGCCTAAATTCAGTTTCCTCTTTGCTCTGGGATAATACATTAATGATATTTATTTTTCATTTCTTACTTGCCTGCAGAGGGTTTTTGTTAGTAGGCAGCTGAATGACCCCAATTGTGTAACTCTTCAACACTGTGTAGAATTCGCGCTGCTTGCTAAACTCAGTCTGAGAGTTATGGGACAAAGATGAACATAACTAGAAGAAAACTTAAGGTTGGAGATCGAGTAGTCTTTTTTGGTTTTTCTGCAGAACAGTTCCCCAGTGTTAATGTCTCTGTTGTGAACTGTGCTATATAGCCCAGCATTATTATTCAAGAGCGTTGAAAGTGCGGAGGTTTGCCACCACCATAGACCATAGAAGAAGAGAGGCAAAAGTTGTGTTTCCTAGAAAAAGAAAAATAATATTGAATTAAAAGTGTAGTGGCAGCATAATGAGAAAATTATGTGTGTAGATTCTAGATACTTTAAAACAAATGCACAAAATTCAGTGCTAGGGGGCATATAATTAATTGATACTTTAAAATTACCTTCACACTTTGTATATTACATTAGTCTTTTTTTTGATGTTTGGACATCATTATATACAAGATCATGAAAGTATTATATCAACTTTCATAGTAAAAGACTCTCTGGAAATTTTCTGTTTGCAAACCAAAGATATTAAATGTTAAAATAATGTTGGTTTTTACTACAAATTAAACCTAAATTTGATGCAACTGGTAATTTCACAACAAGATTTTCTGGTTGATTTTATTACCAGAGACTTGGGGAGAAATTTTATCCAAAAACCGTGATCTATTTTACAGTTGGCTATTTTGTTTTCTTCAGTAGGGTTTTTGGTTTTGATCTTAGCTGGGCTACGAATTGGTTGTTTTTGCATACAAAACAACCTCATTGTCACTCTCTTCTAGAAATTGAACAGAATCCATATTTTTTGAAGGGTCTCACTCTAATCTCACATGAAATCATGGTAAGTCGTATGTGATTCAATGAGCTTCTCCACTGTCATGCATAGAAAAAGAAACTCCATGGAGTACCAAAATAGCCACCTGTCATGCTAAATAGCTTTGTTTCACTTTTGATCCTATAATTTTCTTCTGTTTAATTCCTTTGTTTCTTTTCAAAATTTCAAATAATTTATTTTTTAAAAGGGAAAGAACTCTTTCTTGCTGTGTACAATACCTAGCAAAATGTTGTCTTTCTTTTCTGACCTAGTATCATGACAGGAAGAATAGGAAATCATTGGTTAATAGGATTTTTAAAATTCCATACTATTAGTCATTTAATTCTTTTTGGGCTTGGTTAATGAAATCCAGGTCAAAGCAATTCCTAGTCCTACCTTATTGTGTTAAAGAACAGTTTTGTTTTGTTTTTTTTTCTTTATAAGACACTTTTACATATGCATAGAAGCAGCTGTGTGGAAAACATATTCTTTAAAATGGTTGAATGTGAGCTCTGCAGAAGAAGAAAATGAAATCAAACCACACAAAATCACTTTTACTGCTGCTAAGGTCTTTAGAAATATTGTGCATAGAGTTTAGTAAACTGATGTGAATGGCAGGTAGAGCCTGGGGGTCATTCTAATTGACCAAGGACAGCTATCACATTACAGGTTTTAAAACATCAAGTTCATGAATGCTTGCTTTCAGACACCATGGATGCTAACGTGGAAGCTCAGGGAGGATGAATATTCTTGTCTTTGGTTGAAATCTAATGGGTTTGTTTCTTTCAATGCACCAACATGACAACACACAGTCATAGTGTGGTGACTGGAACAGAATCCACATGTGACTGTTAGTCCTAGAATAAGAGTTATGATCCAATAATTTTAAATCCTAGGTTATTTTAAAAGATTTTATTTAGATGTAGTCCTTAGATTAGTCTTGTGGTTTGTAATAATTCTCTGCCTCCATTCAGTTTGGGGTTGATACTCAACGTACTGTGGAGGTTCTTTAAGATAAGTTGAAGTTGCAGGAGAGTTCAGCATCATACTGTCATTTTGCTGCAGGATCAGGGTGTTCCCTTTTGAATTATTTGGAACACAGTAAGGTATTTGTGCATATTATACTGTCAGTCCCACTCAAAATGCTTTGGAGAAGGTAACACAGTTCTGTGGTGGTTTTGGGCTTGTGGTTCATTGGTTTATTTCTCTCATCAATAATAAGAAATACTATTTATTCTTTTAATTAGAGTTTATGTAGGAAACCATATGTCTTCTAGTTGTGGATAGATGCTGAGAATTTCAGGCAGATCACAGTCTTATGCACCTGGAAAAGGAGAGAACCCTGTCTTTACTGACAGTCAGGCAGAGAGCTAACCCAAAGAGATTTCAATCCCAGCACCTGCTTAATTTTGTCAAAGTAAAAGGGATTGCAGAGGTCTGTCAGGACAGATCTTCAGACTTTCTTTTGCCTTGTCACTTAGTTTATGCGATAATAAAAAAACTCTGTGATGTTGTTTTGATTTTGGCAGGTTGGGAGCCATATAAATTATTTTTTCTCCAGTTCTGTTTAGCACAAGAGGTTCTATTGCTCCTATGTGTGAGGAGGAGAGGTCATGTTTGCTCCTTGATGTTTTTGGTGAAGAACAACAGAATAGACTGGAGAAGCTAAAAGGAGTGGAAGAAGAATGGAGCATACCAGAGCTGTATTATTGCTGTTTTTTAATGAGAAGTAAATGAATCTGCCAGTGTGCAGTGATGATATATGTTTCTAGGGGAAAAAAACACATGAAACCAGGCTTTTCTTCCCTGTGGAATGACATAAGCCTATGAAAGGTGAAGACCAGAAGCTATTCAAAGAAGTTCATGTAGTCAAAATATCTCTAAATTTTATCTTTGGCTTCTATTTGCCACTGGGGAATATGGTGAATTTCTTTTCGCTCTCTTGTGATTCAGTCAGTCCAACTGACTCATATGATTATCCTCTCCAAAGGAATGGTTGCTGTGGACTTGGCTGCCTCCCATTCACATGGTGAAAGAAGAGATTGCCCATCATAAGATTAGGGCTGAAACCAAATGACAATAAAAAAGTCTGCTTCAGTAATTTAGCTGGGGATGCACTTGGGGTAATGTAGGTAGAACAGTCTCATATGTTAAAACATAATATCCAAAATTTGGTTCCTGGTCCGGCCATGAAATGTCAGCTAAACTGGTGCTGACAGCTTTACTGATATACGAAATGGTTAACATATTCAGTTGAATTCACTTGGGAAATTGTGGAAGCTTGTCAAATTCTGGATTTTCTTCACAAGTCAAATTAAAAATAAATAAATACTGAATAAGTTAAGATGCAGCACTAAAGTGATGGTATTTTAATAGTATTTTTTTAGTCAAACTTATGAAGTCTTAAGAAGCAAAACTCATAACTAAATGACATTATGGCTAAAATATCATTGTATTTACTAATCCTTCAATTTTTAAAAACTCTGATAGAATCTTTTTGTTATTTAGAAACACTCTGGAGAAAAGAGAAAGAACAAATTAGACTAAACAAAAGTTGAGAAAAGAGAATATATTTAACATTGTGTAGTGGTTAAAATAACAGGAAAAAATAATAAATAAGAATGTTCTGAATTGGAAACTAGCACTGAGTCTCATTAAAATCTTAACTGCTTTAGGCTTTCCCTTCTCTCACCTGCCACCCACTGATGACCTATGAGTCACCAACTATTCCAGCTTCATCAGAAACCTTTATTAAATTATTTTAAACCTTAAAGCCCTGTGTGATAAGAAAGAAACAACACATCATATTTTATACTTTTGAATTATAAGATTATCTGTAGATAAAAGAAATCTAATTTTCCATTTATGTATCTGTATGTATATACATATTTACTACAATATGCATAACTGTGTAGTTTTAAAGCTCAATAATACAGTAAATGATGAAAACTGATTATATTTTAGTTCATTACTATTCACTGTTCATAAATCTACCCTTTCAGAAAACAACAAGACAACTTTCAGATTTACTCAGAGTATCAGCCTCTGGCAGCAAACCTTGTTCACCAGGAAATATGATTCTTTTATTTTATGCTGCTTAGTACAACTCAAAAGGGATATTGATTTAATTTTTTTTTTAATTCAATAACAGTGAATAATAGTAAAGGCACTATTTCATCATTGTTTTTCTCTGTTAACAAGAGCTTGGCTGTTGTCATTGCCCAGATGCTTCTCAACAATCATATGTACAATTAACTACCTGCTGTTTGTCTCATCAAGACACAGAAAACATCTCTGTGAATAATCGCAAAGTCGTTGAAACTTGGAGTCTTTTATTGACTTGATGCAACTGCTCAAGAAGGCAGCTGGACCTGACTGTGTTTATTAGTAGGTGTAGCTCCTAACCACTATGCTATCCAAAACCTGAGATGAATTGTAACACTGCTTGGTTCCTGCTGTGTGCCCTGAAGATCAGGCATTGGGAGCTCCTGCCTTCAGGAGAGGTTTTGCGGATGTGGATTCTGCAGTGGGAAGGAATCACTGTTAGTAACAGCTCAGTTGAGGGACAAATCCACATTTCCCCCCATGCACTTTTCACATGCACTCTTTACAACAGGATTTTTCCAGTGGATGACTTAGATGTTTCCTCATTTGTCATTTCAGATGTTATTTATTTTACCTCCAGAGTAGTGTTCAGTCAGGGTTTACAGCCAACCCTTCTTTGCTACCTTCCCCTAGAGTATGGGTTAGTATAAGTGCAAATCAAAATTATTTCTCTAAATTCACAGGACAAAGGAACACGGTCAACAGAAGACCTGATGGACCTGATGGGTTACATAAAATATTCAAAATAACCGTAGCAAAGTGGCTGACACTTTGCAGTATGCAAAGAGTGAGGTGAGGATGAGAAATACATAGGGGTTTAGGCATCTCTAGGGTGGAGCACTTGTTTAACTGTAAGAATATGAATAAAATTTCAGAAGTTATTACACATGCTTTAAGTTGCATTTAAGCATGTGACTAATGACTCTCAGGTTAGGACATTAATCCTGTCTGAACAGCTACATCAATAGTTAAGAGGATCATTTAGATATGGTTAATTTTTTAAATAAGTTTCTATAACTTTGAAAAAATAGATCTATGTCACTGATGTGACTCATATGGTGGAAAGAGCAATCAGAGAGAAATCAGTGTCAGTACCAAAATATAACTTTTTGCTATGTGAACTAGACACACTAGACATACTGATATACCAGTACAACTTCTTCCTCTTGCTTAGTCCGAATTTTGTCATGTCACTTTTAAATATTTCTTTTATCTTCTTTTTTTCTTTCTTTCTTTCTTTCTTTCTTTCTTTTTTTAAAAATTTTATATATATACATAATTAAATGATTCAGTTTTGCCTTAAAGATAAGCTTTACTTGCAACAAATCTGCCCTCTGGTCTGCTGTAAGGCTGATTTCAATATGCTAATTAAGAGGGAATCAAGTCCACACACTGTGACTTTTCTTTTTTCCTTCTCTGTTCTTCTTTTCCAACGTATTTTCCTCTCCTCATTTAATTATGTATTTCCTCCTTATTTCTTAGTTATTTTGCTTATAATTTCCATTTCTACTTTACCCTGGTTTTATTTCCTATTAATTTCTATGGACATTTCACTATTTCTCTCTTTATGCCTCCCCATTTGACTGGTGTTCTCCTTGCTTTTTGGAGAAGTTAAAACGCATCTCCTCCATACCTAGAAATTCTCAAATATTTCATGGTCATTTCTGCATTTGTTACGTAGTCTCTGCTCCAAATCTATTTTGCATCATGTCTGCCTGTTATGCTAAAAACCAAAAATCTGAAGATATGTCAAACACTGGGATTGTTCAGTCTGGAGAGGAGAAAGCTCCGGGGTGACCTAGCTGTGGCCTTGCAGTACCTAAAGGGGAACCTATAAGAAAAGTCAACTTGTAAGGGTGAGTAGTGACAGGACTTGGGGGAATGGCTTCAAACTGAAAAAGTTTAAATTAACTAACTTCAGATTAGACATTAGGAAGAAATTCTCTATTGAGAGAGCGGTGAGGGACTGAAACAGGCTGCCCAGAGAAGCTGTGGATGCCCCATCCCTGCAAGTGTTCAAGACCAGGCTGGATGGATTTCTGAGCGACCTGATACAGAGAAAGACATTGCTGCCCATGGCAGGGGGGCTGGAATTGCATGGTTTTTAAGGTCCTTTTAAACTCAAACGATTCTATGAGTCTATAATTTTACATATTTATATCCGAAAACTCTCTTTTAAGAAAATGATTAAATATCTGCTTGAACAACGTATGTGAAAACAAAACAGATTTCACTATAGGTCTAGAATTATAAATACAGTAATTTCACAATTATAAGCCGCACCATTTTGAAAAGAATTTTGGTCCGAACCCAAAGTGCAGCTTATAATCAGGTGCGGCTTATATATGGACAAAGAACAAAAAGTTGCTGTTTTAGTTTGGAGGACAGGTGTCTGCTGAGAAAGGCAAGAACTTCTCTTTGAAATGGAGAATGTAAAACCCCTCTCTCCAAATTATTATAATTTGGAAATCAAGGGACTTTCAGGCAAAAATATGGGAATTAGGAATAACAGTTCTTTACTAGGGAAATCAAAATAGAAATACAGTACTACAAAGAAACAAACTCCAAACCCTGACAAAGTCAGAGTACACCCTGACACCCCATCAGGCAGGGTGTTGGCAGCAGTCCCATTAAATGGTGGCTGCATCCTCCTGCAGTGACAGATGTGGCTCAGTTGGAGCAGTGCTCCTGTACAAGGTGCAGTTTCCCTCCAGAGGTCCAGTGGTGATGAGGAGAAATCCGGTTTTCCACTGGAGTCCAGTGGAGAAAGGGGCTACCTTAGTGTCCCAAAGCCTCTGTTTTTATCTTGGTAAGAAATGTTGGGCTCTTTCCCCTGGCTGGAACAGCTTCCAATGGGATGCAGTAATTTTATCAGTCCCACAGTGGGACTAATAGCCATTAGCAGACAATGACTCCCTGGAGGAAGGATGGGTTGTGAAAACATAAAGAACAATGCCCAACCTGGTTTCAATGAATGGCCCATTAGCAGATTATCTGCCATTGAGATAAGGGTCACTGTCCCCACCCTCAACAGATGGTGATAGAATAGATAGATTTTATCACACTCTGTATTGTAACGTGCGGTTTATAATCAAGTGCGGCTTATATATGGACAAAAAACCAAAAAGTTGATGAAACCCAGAAGTGTAGCTTATACTCAGTGCGGTTTATAATCGTGAAATTACAACTGTAATTACAACACAGGGAATAATAGCTGCATCCTTGTGATGAGCCATGGACCTCTCTTTTCCTTGAGATAGATCACCAAAAAACATTGTATTTTTAAATTAATTGTTTGTAAAGGTTTACAAAATAATTTATGGGACATTCTATGGAGATAGAAGAACTTTTGGTCATTTTCTAAATATGTAATAGTGTAGATCATCTCATCTTTTGGAGATAATCTCTTCTAATGGAGATAATCTCATCTATTGACCTTCAAAGAACCATATCTGACATCACTGAGTTCTACTGAAATGATTACCTGCTCATTACATTTATAGCACACTGATTTTTTTAATCCTCACACCTAAGTAAATTTCATTGTTGTCTAGTAGACTGTTCTTTCACTTGTATAAACACCTTTTAAAACACTGAAATTAGGGTAGAAACATCTTTTACAGGTTTTCTGGAAGCCTAGCATAACTTCTTATAAAATAATAAAGGATATCAAAAAATAAATTCCACTGGATTTCTGGAAAAAAAAGTGTAGAGTTCTTCCCATAAAACTACAGTCATGCATGAATTACTGCCCTGGTTGCAGGTAGAAAAGTTATTTTTCTTGCCAACAGCTAGTAAAGTGGCGTGTTTTTTATTTAGTATGAGAATATCTCATACCATGTTGATACCACACTGATATTTAGGTGGTTGCCAAGTAGAGTTTACCCTAAATTCTGGATTTTTCAGTGTCCCATTCCCTGCCAGTAAGCAGATGCACAAGAGGCTGGGAGAGACCACAGTTGGGACAGGTGACCCAGACTGGCCAAAGAGATTTACATTCATAGAATATCCTCCCCAGTACATAAACTGGGGGATAGTGGTCCAGGAGTCACAGGTGACTGCTTGGGGATAGGCTGGTAGGGCTACTGAGTAGTGGTATTACTGTGCATCATTTGTTTCTCTCGAGTTTTATTCTCTCTCTCGTGTTGTTGTCTCCTTTTCCGTTACAATAATGGTTATTATTAAATTTTATTTTGTTTCAGTTATTAAACTCTCCTTATCTCAGCCCACAGATTTTAGGTTTTTTTCCCACCTCTCCTCCTCATCTCACTATGGGGTTGGTGGGGAGGGTAGAGGTGAGGGTGGTGATCAAAAACTGCATGGTACTCAGTTGCCACCTGGAGTTACACTATGACAGTGATCACAAATGAAAAATTGTATTTTCCTGCCTTTCTCTGCTCCTGGAAGAAAGTGACCTGTCACTGCTCTCTTTCCACTGTGCGCTTGTTTTTGTTTGTTTGCTTGTTTTTAACAGAGTCTCTTTTTTGTCTCCATGGCTGAAAAATGGTCCTTAAATCTTTCTCTCCTATTCTTGTGCTCTAATCCTCCAAATATCAGAGAAATGCCTTTCTTAGTTAAAAATCTAGCTCAGTTGCCTAAGAGTAACCCTTTGGCTTTTACTGTACTTCTAATCAATTTAAATCTTATTCTGCAAAGCTCTTTTATATAGGCTGAGTTTATTCCTGTTAAAATAACTCAAACCTTAATAAATAAAATTGGAGGTGGGAGGAAATTCTGGATTAATTTTGACCTACTATAACAGGCTTTGTAAATAGCACATTATCCATGATGGAATTATCTCTATCACTATTTAGGTATAAAAATAACAAAACAAATGGATCTATAGTGATAAATCTGTCTTGTGTTGTCAAAGTAGCTGTACTTGTCTGTCTTCCAAGCAAAAAAACCTTGAAAAGCAACACATTTTTTAAAATAACAAGGAAAAAACAGTACAGTTAAATTCATGCCATCTATCTGAATGACAAGTGATACAATATTTCCTTAACTATAGTAAAACTAAACTAGAGACAACCCACAGACATGGGCAGTTGGTGAGTGGGTAGCAGTACAGTCATGCCTGAGGAGTAATTGCATTGTAACTGGTATTTTTTGCTTTTGCTCTCACTCTATGCAGCTTCCAGCAAGTGGGTACTCTTCTGCCCCCACACACTCCTCTAATCTGCATGGACTGGGGGAGTGCAGACAACTGGGAGAATTTCTAAAGCGCTCCAAAGAAAATCAAACTTTTCTCTCATTATGTTTAACTATAAGGCATATTTGTTTTGTTTGTTGTAAAGCTGAGCTGTCTCAGTGTGAAGCCTCCAGGAACTCTCCAAAAACATACAGGGCTACACCAAGTTCTCTGCAGTCTTCTCCTTCAGATTACTTTTATCCCACAGTAACTGGTTCCTTGCATCTCAGCAACTTTGTGCCAAGGGGCAAAAAGATAGATGGAAAAGGATAGAGGGAAAATACATGGCCTGGCACTGTGAGTTAGCAAACAATGTCATGTCCTTTTCATATGTACGTTGGGGGATATTGGCTCCAAAACAGATTACATTTTTTTCTGAAACATCCCACTTACCAGCCTCTGGGGTCATGTTCACAATCTTACTTACTGTTACACAGTTGACAAGAAGAATCCTGTGGAACACATTTGACTTTCTGTGGAAAAACTTGTTCCAGTGGCTAGAGAACACTATAAATGTATAGATTTGACTCTCTTTTGAAGTCATCAACTCCCCAGAAAAGTAATTTCTTCACCCACAGATTTCTCCATTCTACTCTCACATCAGTGAATCTGACTGGTAGATATATTTTAGGGGAAGATTCTGATGGAAACTATGTGTTCTTTTGGTATTATTATTAAACTGTGTATTCTTCTGCCTGCTCTTCAAGACCCTGAAAACAGAACTTAAATCAAATGTTAGTTATACTAAAGTTGTGGAAATTGCTATTCTACACTTAGATTGGATTTACAGTAAATTGACGAATACAAGCTGCACTGAGTATAAGCCGCATCGCCGGGTGCTGGTAAACATTTTATTTTTTGTCCATAAATAAGCCATGCCTGAGTATAAGCCGCTCTGTCATTCGCAGCAAGGACCCGCGTGCAACAAAGTTGCCAAATAGTAACAGAACCGCGGCAGGGCGGGGTTTACTGGCTCGGTTTGGGCCATGAGGGCTTGGCTGCCGACAGTGTTGGGTGACCCAGCACAGCGCTGCCACTCGGTGCTGCCACTCGGGGTCAGCCACTGCCACCGCTGGGTTCAATCCACCCGACCCGGCGCTGCCCCATGGCGGCAGGGGGGGCACAGAGCCCGCCGGCACCTGCGGCGGCGATGGGAGGCAGGGATGTAGCCTGCCTGCTCCTGCGGCGGCGGCACGCGGGGACGGGAGCCCCCCGAGCTGCGGGGCCAAGCAGGAGAGAGCCCCTGCTTCCCCCGAGCTGCAGGGCTAAGCAGGAGTGAGCTGCCCCTGCTTCCCCTGAGCTGCAGGGCCAAGCAGGAGAGAGCCCCTGCTTCCCCCGAACTGCAGGGCTAAGCAGGAGAGAGCCCCTGCCTTCCCCGAGCCGCGGGACCAACAGGAGAGAGCTGCCCCGCCTTCCCCACCCCCTGTGCTGCCTGAGCGCAGCTCCACCTGCCGTGCAACAGAGTAACCAATTTGTAACAACCGCGTAAATGCAGGGTTTTACTGGCAGGAGCTCGACTTCGCAGTTTGCACTGACTTGGTTTGCACTCCCGGGGTTGAAAATGTCAGAAAATTATTCACATATTTGCCGCTCCTGAGTATTAACCGCATTTCTGGTATGGGAGCAAAATTTTGGTCAAAACGATGTGGCTTGTATTCGTGAAATTACTGTTGTTTTGCTCACCTCTCCAAATTTAAGACTGAATCTATGTGCAAGACCAGGTACCTTTGATAGTAAGCCTGATTTGACTCTCAGTGTTTGTAGCACAGCCAACTCTGTTTACTTTCAGTTGCAGACCTTAAGTTTACAAAAATTTAATTATTCACTTGTGCTTTCTGTTATGAGAAGTACTTTCCCCTACACCTTTGCAGAAAATGGGAGTGGCAGTCAGGGCTGTCTGTTAAGCACTGCTATTTCATGTGCCTCTGCCAACATTTTATGGGATCAGAGCTTGCAATGCACATATTAATCAACGCATTACAAAAAAAGTCAATACTGTAGACTGACATTATCAGGGGAAATGTCAGCTTCTTATTGAATGAAACTGCAGTTAGGCTTGTGATTGCAGATTGTATGACTAGAGAAAAATACAGAACCTGATGAAGACAAGTATAGCCAACCTTACTTTAGTGCAGTAAAGTAAGCATTAGAGATGTTGAGTAGTGTTGTCCCCAAAGGCACAAACATGCAGTTTGTGAAAGCTGGCTGCAGTGTACAGAGCGTGACTGAAAGCAGACAGAACTGGTATTCTTGGTTTCGTCTACACAAAATGGAATCCTAGTGAAATATATTTAGGCACACCCAGCAACTTAGGAAAAAATAAATGTGTATATATATATATATAAAATATATGCTTTTATATTTCTATTTTATATTATTTATATTTATATTTATATTTATATTTATATTTATATTTATATTTATATTTATAATCTGTATATATATCTCCAAATAGGCTGGCCACACAAACCTAAAACTGCAGCAAAAGTGATATAAAATTGCATCTTGAATCTTTCTCTAAACCAGTATCACAATGGTTGAAGAAATGGAAAAGAAGACAAATCCATGGGAAAAATGTAAATAGACTGAAGACTTTATCAAATGTGTTGTATTTTATAAATTTTTATTTTATACATTTTACTTTATAAAAGTTAATTTTTCTAGGAAAGACCTTGGTAACAAAAATGTCCACAATCATTATAATACAACACATGAACACAATTTTTCCTAGCAACTGAGATGTTGCTGCTGTAGATCGTGGTTAAAAATTCAGTGTCAACATATTTTTTAAGAAAGTAAAAGCCCAAATATATTCTTCCCTTATAACTCTTCAAAATATAAATAGAGAGGTGCTGGAAAACGTAAGACACAAAGATACAAAATAAGTCAGTTTTTTTAAGTGGTTTTGTTTGACGTCAGATAATGCTTGCTGCTGGAAATATTCTTCCACAAAGAGTTGACTATAGAAGAAATTAAAGATACATCTTGAAAATGGATATATTGAAAAGTTAGGTTTTTTATATCTATTTATATTTAAAACTTAGATATTTAAAAGTTTTCTTTAACTAAGAAATGGAGGTAGAAGAATACTTCAGTTTCTGTGAAGTAGAGAAGTAAAAAATACTCATAGTGTGAGCAAAAAACATAATATCTATTACAGTCTGGGCATGATCACTAGGTTATTTGATTTCTATTTGATGATTTCAATTATCTTTCTCTGAAGTTTTCAGTGCTGCCAAACCCTGATCTTATTGGTTTCAGGAATATAGGAGGCTAGCAATATCTTCTTTAGAAATGAATGCCTAAAAATTTTATCCATGAAGTTTGTCCCATTGTTTGGAAATCTCAGTGATAGTAGCTACATCCAGTTTGCAAATATTTTGGTTACTTAAACTGAATTTTAGTAGTTTTGTTGATGTTCTGTATTTATTTTTTTCTTAATTTCAAATTAATAGCAATTATTTGCGAATTTTTAAATATGCTGGTTATGGTTTCAAAGTACCAGTCCCACCACAATATTCTCCGGTACACAGCCAAAATGTTAAATGGCAAAGCTTTAAATGATAGCTTTTAAAAATAATTACTATCTCTTGTTACCCTGTGTGGCAACAAATAAGTGTGTACGCTAAGTATGCCGGTGATTTACCAAAATATGAGTATTGGTCTAGTACTGATACTCATCTGTGACGGACAAAAGACTCTCTAATCATTTAAAGTTAGAAAGGGTATGTTTATTCAGCGCTGGGCAGCAGCGTGGGGTAGCCCCCTAATACGCACTGCAAAATTACAGGTGGTCACAGAGTCTATTTATTGACAAAAGGTTTAAATAAATGCATATTCATAATACCAGCCCCTCCCATCCCATGCTTCCTATGGTAATTAGCTTGAATGGCTATTAAGCATGCGTGGTTGGCTTCTTGAATTAAGTCTGGGGTCATTTTTGTGGGGAGGGGTCCTAAAAGGAGGAAGTAAGGCTAGTCTTCCTCGCCCTGAACTTTCGACTCTTTTCTATTAATGACAATACAAATGATTTCTGGGGATATCCCAATTTTTCAAAGAATGGGTTTCTGGTTGCGATTGTTCGTGCTTCTTCAGGTCTGCTTACCAGTTTCGTCTTTTCCCATTGTAAGCACACCTGAGCAAACATGAGATGATGGACGATCAATCAATTATTTAAGTTTAACTAAAATCTTAATTTTTCTAAGATTAGTGTTTCACTGGTTCATCCTTACATACAAAAACCTGAAGTTCTGTTGTGCTGCAATATGCTTTCAAAGTTGTAGTAGATACAGTAGTAGCAAGCTCTACTGTATGGAAAACATAGAATAAATACATTTTTACAGTTTTAGTTTGACAACCATTTTTAGTCTTCAAGAATTAGTAACAGAAAAAGCATATGAAACTTAACATTTAAGTGCTAGTATTTGTACCAGTTGAAAGTAAAATTATTTCAGGAATGCATCTATTGCTAGGAGCTAACTAATGAGTTGAAAACTTGTCGAAATGTTAACTTCTAAGTTAAAGTTCAATATGTGCTTCATTTTAAGTAATGTCATTCAACTTTGTAGGATCATATAATGCAAGGTATACAAAAACGCCATGGAATCCAAGGAATAAAGTGAGAGAAATTTTAAAAATATACAAAATGTTTTAGTCATAAAGTTGATTAATGAATGGAACTACATATCAAGACATCAGTTCTCTACATTTTATCAGACTAAGTTAGGTGATTTTCTGTGTGTTTATGGTCAGTCTGGCTGACCATAAGTGAAAATGTCATAATGTTTTTTAGCCAAGTAATGATAATGTATTAAGAATCTCTGATGGTGACACCTTTATTACATATTTAAGTCAACTTCTGTATTAATGTGTGTTTGCATATCTGGAGATGCAGATCTCTATTGGACCACAGAGGCTTCAGGAGAGGGAACATTACATCTGCTATATTTTTGGAATTACAGGCTGCAAAATCCTTTTCCATCTTTCTGTGGCTTTTAAATATCAGGAAGTTCCTGTGTAAGCCTATTGACTGTAACAATTGAAGGTCTTCAAGAATTGCAGGGTAGCTTCTAGTATTTGAGAAGTCATGGAGGTCCAGTGAAGTTCCCAATGACTGCAAAAGTAGAAAAAACCTCCTTTTTTTGGAAAGGGAAAAAAGGGAGACCTGGGGCACTAGTCTAGTCCATCTCACCTCTGTGCCTGGCAGGATCATGGAGCAGGTCTTTCTGGAAATCATGCTATGGATAATGAAAAATAAGAAGGTGATAGGTGACAGCTAACATGGTTTCATTAAGGTTAAATCATGCATGAAAAATTTGGTGTCCTTCTACACTAGGAATATCACATTGGTGCATGAGGGAAGAGCAGCTGACTTGTGCAAAGCATTTGACACTGCCCTGCATGACTTTCTGGTGTCTACACTGGAGGCAAAGATTTGATGGATTTGATGGATGGACCATGTCATGGATAAACAACTGTCTGGATGGTCACAATCACAGAGCTGTGGTGTTTGATGACCAAGTGTAGACAAGTGGCAATGCTCAGGTGTTCAGTATTGTGATCTGTTTAACATCTCCTGTGGCAGCCTGGAAAGCGGGACAGAATACACTCACCAGTTTTACCAGTTTTACCAATGACATCAAGCTGTGTGGTGCAGACAGCACTCTGCAGGGAAGGAATGCCATCCAGAGGGACTTTGACAGGCTTGAGAGGGGATGCAAACCTCATGAACTTCAACAAGGATGAGAGCAAGGTCCTACAGTCAGGTTGGGGCAATCCCAAGCACAAGCACACATTGGGTGGAGAAAGGATTGGGAGCAGTCTTGAGGAGAAGGATGGGTAAGCGTTGGTTGAGCTGGCAACATGTACTTGCAGCCCAGAAAGCCAACTCTGTGGTGTGACAAGCAGGTCAAGGGAGGTGATTTTCTCATCATCTTGTGAGAAGCTCTTGTGAGACTTTATCTGGAGCACTGTGTCCTGCTCTGGGGCCCCCAGCATAAGAAGGACAAGGACCACTTGGAGAGGGTTCAGATTGGAGGGCTGGAGGACCTCTCCTGTGAAGACAAGCTGAGAAAGCTGCTGTTTCTCAAGCTGGAGAAAAAAAGGCTCTGGGGGCACCTTCCAGTAACCTTCCAGTGCCTAAAGAGGCTACAAGGGAGCTGGAGAGGGACTTGTCACAAGGGCATGCAGTGGCAGAACAAGGGAGAACAGTTTTAAACTCAAAGAGGGCAGGGTTAGATTAGATATGATGAAGAAATTCTTTACTGTGAAAGAGGTGATGCATTGGCACAGGTTGGCCAGGGAAGCTGTGCCTCCCTGGAAATATGAAAGGGAAGGCAGGATAGGGCCTAGAGCAGTTGGTCTAGTGGAAGGCTCCCTGCCCATGGGAGGGTGGAACTAGATGATCCTCAAGGTGCCTTACAACCCAAACCATTCTATGATTCTGTGAATAGTTATAGTACTGGCTGAGATCTTTTGCTAGGATTAAATTATCATTGAGTACAAGATCAGCATTCTGAAATTATTCTGCATATTTGCTCTCTCTAATATGAGGAAAAACACAGATTATTATGAAAAGCTATAGATGAGGCCATATAACAAAAACTGTGAAAATGAGATAGAGTAGGCTACTTTTCATCTTAGCTACACCTTATCAATATGCTTCATTCTATACAAGATGTAAAATAACCTCCCCATTCTGAATGTTTTAACTCTACATTAATAGGAAACACATGTCAAATAATTCCCTAAAACTGTGCTCCTCTATTCAATCTTCAGTGACCTGAATAACAGCCCTGTTCTTTAAAGTGCTGAGCTTCCAATTGAAACCAGTGATATCTCAATGTGATCCAAACCAAGAGAAATGTTTTACTAATGACCTGTTTTAATCCTGTATCAAAAACAGCATGACCAGGCCAGCGATTTTCTCCCCGTACTCAGCACTGGGGAGGCTCAGGAGAGACCTTAGTGTTCTCTGCAGCTCCCTGAAAGGAGGCTGCATCATGGTAGCATGGTGGGGATTTACTTTTTCTCCCATGAACTAGAATTAGGATGAGAGGAAATGGCCTTCATCTGTGCCAGGAAAGGTTCAGTTTGGATATCAGAAAGGATTTCTAGGAAGAAAAGAAAAGAAAAGAAAAGAAAAGAAAAGAAAAGAAAAGAAAAGAAAAGAAAAGAAAAGAAAAGAAAAGAAAAGAAAAGAAAAGAAAAGAAAAGAAAAGAAAAGAAAAGAAAAGAAAAGAAAAGAAAAGAAAAGAAAAGAAAAGAAAAGAAAAGAAAAGGAAAAGAAAAGAAAGAAAGAAAAAAAAAGAAAAAGAAAGAAAAGAAAGAAAGAAAGAAAGAAAAAAAAGAAAAAGAAAGAAAAGAAAGAAAAAAGAAAGAAAGAAAGAAAGAAAGAAAAAGAAAGAAAGAAAAAGAAAGAAAGAAGGAAAATTATTACACTGCCTTTAAACACCTTTGAACACTGATTGGATTTGGAAATACAGAACAAAAAACCCAGTAAAACTCAAAGTGCCTGAACCCACATATTGGTCACAAGTGACAAGGCTTACAGAACTCTTGGTCAGACAAAGAACTGCATTAATGTGTGGGATCACATGAAAAGATATCTCCCTGAAGACAATAACATTTCTTACAAGAGGAGTTTTGAAAGCTTTATATTATAAACTCAATATTTCATTTCAATAATAGGCATAGCAGAGGAAAGATTTGCTTCTGTCCCCCAGTAGCATTCCCAAAGGTTGTTCCCTTGATGGCAATCTAGCCAGGACTATCTTCACATAATTAGATGCTCCTGAGTTGTCTCTATAGGATCTTGATTTTTTCCAACCTGCCTGACAACAGGAAGCCTCAGTGGATGCTGTAACTTTTTGATTCATGAGTGTCAGACAGCCTGAGAATCAGATTAGTCACTGCCTACTTGCACAATGTTTTAGGTCCACACAGATCAAACTGGCAGTTTCTGGACGTCTGCTTACAAGAACTAAGGTGTGTGTGTCCAACCACATTGTGACTGGCAATTAGGATTATCTTGGACATGGTCTTAGCAGCTGCATTTCCCACGAATGAAGAACTGTACATTATGTGAACATGTATGGCTCATCAAGGGAGCAAGTGACTTTTTAGAGAGTATTATCTTCCCCCACAGAGTGTTTATCTCTTTTTTTTTTTTTCTCTCTTAGTCCAGAAACATTATACCCTAGGGCGTCCCATGAAAAACAGAGGAAATTTTTAAATAAGTGTTCAGGTTTTCTCTGCTGGTAACTTGCCTTTCTGTGGAGTAGCCAAATTGGCAATGGAGAGAGGCCCAAGAAAATTTTAAGGAACTTAGAGGGAGGTGAATATTGCTGATACTTCAATGTGGCATGAAGGTATTTTTGTAACCATGGAATGAGGTATCGTAGTCTCCAATACTTGTAATTCCCATTTCATGTAGCATTTCCCAAGGCAGTGTTCTGATACTTGGCCATGGAAAAGGACTTTCAAGCAGGTCTTCCTGCTGAGGTGTTCAACTACATCCTCAAGTGCTTCTGCTGCAAGGCAGCATGCACAGACTACGAATTTGGCTGTAGGGTGTTATTGCAGGTGCTCTGGTAAGGTTTTGTAGACACAATAGTTGAGATGAAAAGGCTCTTCTGGGGTATCAAAGGAGAAGTTTCAAGAGCTTGAGGTAAATATCACAGATCTTTCAGGCTGGGAACTGAATTGTAGGGAAGAATTTTGACTCATTGTGCAGGTATTTCACAATACTGAGTTATATTGAGTTCTTTCACAATAAAAAGATCAACCTGATTCTTCCTGATGGTTTAAAAAATGAGTGATGCCTTTTGTTTTAAATAGTAGTTCAGATATCCCCAAACTTTCTGTGGATTAACTTTGGCAAAGTATTTCCTAAGCAATTATAAATTATTATTATTCGACACGCTCATATGTCAATTAATTCTTTAGTTAATTTTTAAATTGACTTTTCTTTTTACAATTACCACTGTAATAGTCTCTAGTTGTCACACAAGAAAGGGATTCCTTCTATAGTGTTAGACAGCAATCTGAAGGAATATTCACAGAGGTACAGATTTTCTGTTTTGTGGAAAGAAATAAAAGGTATCATAATTAAACTAATTTTCTAATTTAGCATAATTTTCTAAGCAGTACTGACAAGAAAAGAAGCTGGCTGGTATGAAGAAAGTATGTTGTGTATAAATATTCTGATTTTCATTTTAATGTAATGATTTCCTATTCTACTTAGTGGCTGAGAATCTAACTCTCACACAACTACAGGTACATACTGATAGCATGCTCTGAAATATGGATTTCTCATTTTTGTTTTTAGATTGTTGCTCAAAAATGTAGGAAACAAGGAATTACAGTAAATAATTTGAATAGACTGAGTCCACATATATCACAGTAAAGGATGTCATTTACTAGTCACCAAAAGGGACTACTGAGACAGTAAAAAGAAAGAGAAGCTGGGAATATTTATAAAAATTATTTAGTTTACAGGCAGCAGTTACATAGAAAAGGGAGGAGAAAATACAGAATTCTATTTGAATAACTTAGAAAATGATTCAGGGTGACAGAGTATGGTGGCCAAGACTCAGATTTAAGCAAGATTTATTGAAAAAAAAAACCAGTAAATTTGCATGTCAAAGCTCTTAAAAATAGTTGTCATTAAGATTAGTAAATAAACCACTGATGTGCTACTTCTCAAATCAGAAAAACGTTATCAAATTAAAAAAAAAAAAAAAAAAAAAAAAGGCGGCAAATAATTCCTGATAAATTTTCGGGTATCTCTGTAGAAAATGACAATAAAGAAGCAGTAACGATGAAAAAGGACAACAAGAAGTATATGAAGACATCCAGAGACAAAGATCTAAACTAAAATAAAAGTCTCAAATGTCTCAACTTTCACTGAGACCTGAGACCATCAAGTGTTTATAGAGATGGTCCTATACAATGTTCAATATTTCAAATAAAAGATGGTCATGTTGTAGTGATTACCTGCTACACTGAACATATTCGTTTCTCTATAGAATACATTCCTCTCCTTCACTATGGACAGTGTTGTCAGGAGAAAATAAGTTTTCTAAGAAGCTGCACTGGGGGAGGAGTTGAGGGCCTATAAACCCTGCTGCCCATTGTAGGGACATCCTGGAAATGGGCAGCAGCTGCCTTTTAGTGTGGGCTTCCACAGCCACATGATTCAGCTCAATGGGAAATCGTTTTACAACCTGATGTCCTTCAATGAAGTGTTAGTTTTTATGCTGCTCTCTTTTCTGCTGTCCCTTTCTAGGGCTGGGAAATATTTCTGGGCAGAAGGGAGATGGGAAACAAAGAGCATTTCACAGTTCAGGTCAGGTAATGATTTCTAGGATTGGTTGCCGAAGGGAGTGCACAGGCAGCTGGGGAGTTAAAATACACTGCACCAGCTACCCTACATTTCATCCACAGCCACATGCTTTTGAAAAAGAGAGATACTTAAGGGAGCTCTGACTACTTTCAAAAGTTTTCTGCTATTTCAAGGTCATTGGCATGTCCCTCCTCTACCATAGATGGAAACTGCTTGCCCCATCTAACTTTTTGTATAGCCAAGCATTATAAAGGGCTTTACTGAGTGGATTCCCAAAGTTTCACAGCAGTGTAAGCAGGTTGCCCTAGTTTCCTCACTCTGGGCATCTCCACACTCCAGACTAGGGAAAAGAAGTTCCTAGTTGATATGCTGTGAGTAATAACCATTGTGTAATACATATATGGGAAGGCCTTTCTTCAGCTGCCTGCATTAATTATTCACCAGTGGTCTCATCAGGAGGAGCATCAGGTCTGTGGCTGGATGTGTGGGATTATCTCATGGTCTGTCTTTGGGCAGGAAATGCAACTGGACAGTAATTTACAGAGAAATGATATAACCTCCAGCTCCCCATGACTGACACCACCCTGTTACATCTCATCATTATTCAAGTGTGAAACACCTGCCGATCTCATCCACCTCAGGTTTTCAGCCAGAGGAATTGTTGAAATACATCTTCTTTTAAGCTTACAAGACATTTTAAAACCTGCATAAGGCTTGAACACGGAATGTTATGCAATGATTTTTATAGGCACCTTCACAGTCTGTTTCTACTCTGATGAGAAATATCAAATATCATCTTTTAGAAAGCAACTCAGGTCTTTGTACAGTCTTAAATGTGGAGTTTATTGCATCTCTTTTTTGTTAGTATGCATGTTTTACCATACAACCATAATTGATCTAATTTCTCTTAGCTGCATTTTGTTCTTCAAAAACAAAGCTTAACAAACTAATATTTTACATTTACGTATATAAAACAAACAGTTTAGCAGGAAGGTAAATTGTTATCTTAGTTGTTTGAAAGCAGTGAAAAGGAAAATTAATATGGTCCAAAACAGATAGTAAAAATTGAGGTTAGAGTCTCTCAGTGGAGTTAGTAAGAGTTACTTAATAAAATTAGTTGATTGAGTAAAACAATAGGTGCTCATGAGCCAGAGTTCATGGTGTACGCTTTTGAGGGTGGTGAATATTCCCCAGATGACCTCTATGCTGGTTTTACAGAGAGAACACCACTAGAATCTGATGTGCATCTTCTGGTTTAGTTCTGCTCTGCACACCCTAATGTTGCTCTCTTATGTGAACCGCATTGGTCACATGGCCACAACAGAAATCACTCACTTCACACAAAAAATCTCCCCGCATCTACAAGTTGCATCTACATCAGTGATTTAGTTTGGTGTATATAATCCAACAATTCAGTGTATTCTATCCATTGGATGAATGGTAAGATGCGACTAAGGTAGCTTTTCCACTGGCTGTATCACTGCCTTGCATCTCAGGCAGAAAAAGGAGGATCTGAATATGTCAGTTGATTTCCTTCAGGTATACTGGAACAATTTTTCTGGGACAATGTTCTTATAATCCCCTGGCTGTTATCCTTCATGTTGAAATTCAGAATGTAGAGGAGAAATCTTAACTTTGAAAGTGTTGCCACCAGGAGACAGAACATCTTTTGTTTTACTTTGTAGGTGCTGTTTTTGTGGAACAGAAATATTCCCCATCAACTGTGTATTTGTTTGGTTTTGTTTCCTTGTTTGTTGCATCAATAAAATCTGCACCTGTTTGTTTTGGCACCAGGAACATTTAGTTATCTGGCCTGTATAAACATCTCCCACCTGCCTTGCTTATATCTTCTCCAATGATAAACACCCACTACTCTTGTTTTGGATAATTAGCGGACCATTTAATCCAGGAGAGGCAAACTCTTTAGGACATCTGCAAACACGTCTTTTTAACACATGTGCTTTTTTGTTAGAAATTACGAGAGAAGATTTTTTTTTTTTTTAATTTAAGATGCATGGGGAGAAGGAAAATGCATTTCTGGATGAAGTGCTGTTATGATGAGCAGGCATTAATAATTGACATTGGTGGTGAGACAGAAGGCAGTAGGCACTCAGAGGGATTGTGATGATATCATAGTAACCATGAGAGCAAAGCCCAAGTGGTCTGTGATGACGGCAGATGTGTGCATTGCTTAACACAAGCCATTCCTCTGTTGGGTAGTTTATATGTGATGGAAATCCATTTATTAAACTCATACGTAAAATATCTACATGTACTCCTAAAGTTTGCTGAGGACAGGGTTGGGTCAGCTCAGTTGCACAAGCATGGGGAGAATGAACAGCTGCTCACAAGCATCACCCCAGTGAAATGAAGAAGAATTTCTCTCCTGGTGTTACAAGGGAATAGCTGTGCTGTGGAGGAGGAACCTGCAGATGGATGAGCCTGTTTTCCAGAACCAGCAGGTGAGATTTTCATCCTGAGTTCCCAGGATGTAGCCTACTTTATGAGAGATTATAGATAGTTTCTATGAATTACTGTAGTTGCAATTTCCTTTAGTGATCTCAGTCCTGTCCCAAATATGGGCAAAGTTGTATCTCCTCTGTGGTCACTGGCATGCATCTCCTTGTCTTTGTGTAACTTAAAGAGGGTATGATCATACAGAGAGCTGCCTGTATTCATCATACACTCACAAATCAATGTACAGTAACACCCAAGAAAAAGATTGTTTTTCTCAGATTTTTTTTTTTAGTTGATAATTAATACACTTTTCAAAATACAAATAGGTATTATTTTTACTCTAACTTGGTGATAACTACCTCAAAGGGCAGCATTCTGGTTCAGGTCCCACCTTTTCAGAATGGTGAAATGGGCAGGTTTGGAGCTGACTCTGGTGCAGGACAGTGGACCTCCAACCCACTTTTTGCTGAGTTGTTATCATCTCAGTTTTCTGCTGCCTTTCCTTTCCCTTGAGGGAAGGATGCATGCTAGCAATGATATAGGGCATCATACAGAGCTGCTTGTTTCAACATCTTTAACTAAGGCCTTTTTGTACATTCTTAGTTTTCACTGATGTTCTGCTCTTCTGTTAAGCTGCATGAGCTGGTAAAGAAACTGAATTTTGAGATTTGAGAATCAGTCTGGTGTGAGAATTTCTTCTTTGGGAGAGAGATCTCTGCCTTCACAACAACAGCGTGACAAGGGACCAGCCATCACTGGGTACTGCTGTGCTGTAGTTATAAATAGGTCTGAAAAAATAAATGCATAGCATGATACTGCAGAGCACTTGTCATAAAATGTGTTCTTGGTCTCTGCTCTGGTATGCAACCCTACTGTATAAACCTCTGTTTTAGGTAGTACGTGTTTGGCAGTAGTATTGCTTCAGGCAAAGGATGAGCAGGGTTTTCACATCTTGTTTGTCTTATCCTTTGCATAAAGGATGACAAAATCCTGAAAAGTTTGAGACATAGGATTTGTGCTCTTATCCCCAGCCTTATAAGACATGGACTGAGCTCTCAAGTGCTGCCATTAATTGAGTATTTTTGTTTGTTTATTTCTTCTTCTGCCTGAAAACACTGCTTAGGCAGTTTTAAAATTCTTTTTCTTAGCTGATAACTTATTTTTATGGAAATACATTAATATAACTTTAGAATGCATAAATCTGTAAACTCAAATAAGTATGTACTTACATGTTTAGAGAAAAAGGAATGTTGGAATGTTCAGCATTGGAGTTTTAGCTATCACTGAAATGTAAAGTACTGAATAATGGTAAAACTAGGTAGTTCTTTGAATTAAGACATGATCAGCTTAATATATATGAAAATCTTTGATAGACTGGAAGTGAAATCAATGTGTTCTTTATAATTCCTCATTGTCCAGAGAGATGGGTCAGGATTGCTGCCTGAGTTCCTCAATTTCTTCCCATACAATATCTGTAGCCTAGTTATATGGATTCCCTCTTAGGCTTTTCCTGTTATCATCTGGTTTAGAACTATTTCCACATAAGTTAAAGTCTTTAACAAAAAAAAAAAATTAAGAATTTATAAGAAAACATAAATATAACGAAAATGTACCTAATTTCTTTTTGTCCCCCTGCTCCTGATACTCAAACATTCTGTGTGAAGACAAAATATTTGAATGACCTGGGGGAGACAGGAAGAAAGATTCAGTGACAGGAAATTCTGAACTCCATCTTTATGACCCATTTCAGGTAAATACAAAATTTTCTGGTGTCTGTCCAGAGAACCTGTGGAGCTTATTGATCTTTTTCACTTGCACTTACACCTCAGACATTTTTTACCATAAGGTAGGTTAAAAGACAAGTTTCTACAGAGTCTGAGAATCAACCTTTAAAGTTGAATAATTTACATTGTATTTTCACCCTGTTTTCCCCCCAGGGCTGAAGAGCTATTATGTGTGGGATTTACCTATCAAAATTAACATGTTTTGTTTCTATTAGCATTCTGATTTAGCTCAGAAGAAAGTATTCATCCATTTCAACTTTCTGGTTTGTGCCAACACAGCTTATTACAGGCTTGAAAGGCCAAAGTCAAATGCAAAAATTGGCATTAGTTTGCCTATCAAAAAAAGCAGGAAACATACCATATTGGCATAAACCCTGTATTTCCTCTTTCAGAGCACAAGGTGTGAGTAAACACAGCGTTTTTAGTCCAATCAATGAGATGTCTTCCAAGGAAAGTAAATAAAATGTCTCTTTCTGTTGGCTTTGTATGGAAACCGTTTGTTGAGAACTGAGCTCTTGTATCTCAAAAGCACAATTAACAATTATTTCCTCATTCATGAGAACATTTTTACACATATTTCTATCAGTAGGAATGTCAGGTCAGGCTGTTCTTGCCATGTCAACAGTTCATTCCTGTCCTGTGGAGTTACTTTCTTTCAGGCCAAATTGAGTTCCCTGATGAAGTTTGCATGATTTCAAAAACAGTAGCTTGAGTAATGGGGTGGGTAACAAGTGGAGAGGAGAAAGGATCTGTTTGAAAAGATAGTGCTAAACTTGGGGGTGTGTCTGTGGAACCAGGATTTCAAAACTCTCCTTGCTAGAATGGACTTATTTCTTCCTACTCAATTAAAAAGGTTTATCTTGGAATCCAGCTCAGGTGTTTTGCTACACACAGACTCTATACTCTTTGTTTGACAGTCAGTGTTCAATACTGGTTTCTCATCTCACCTGGTTTTCCAAGAGCTCTTAAGATTTCCTTTTCAAATTTTGATAGTTGCACTGATTTGTTTTGCTTTATATGCAACATTTTAGACTACACTTTAATCCATTTCTGTGTAGTGAGTTTTTTTGTCTGATATTTCAGGTGCAACAAGAAAGCTTTTTGAAGTTTCCCAATAAAGTTATTTTGGTTTCAAGAATACCACCTAAATATTTTTCCTTTCGTTTCAATACTATATTGTGACCAATTTTTCATTTTTTACTGGTTGTTTGAAATAGTAATAACACACTTTTATGCATGGATACTGTGGGTATTCAAACAGATTTTGCCCTCTAAAACCAGATACGAACATATTTTATGTTGAAGATTAAATTAAAATCGTCGAAGCATAGAACATCCTGAGTTGGAAGGGACCCCTAAGGATCATTGATGTGCAGCTCCTGGCCTTGCACAGGACTGCTCCAAGAGTCACACCACGTACATGAGAGTAGTGTGAAAGATTATTCTACTTACATTTTGGAATTATTTATGGGTAGCAGATTTACATATTAAGTATAAAAATTAAATTTTAAATGGGAATTATAAATTGAGGCTATGAATCTCTTTTTCTCTACCAAGCAGGTAATATAGCAGAATTCTTAATGTGAAATATTTTCACAAATTGCACTGTACTAGCTGAAGATGGAGTTGAAATTTGACTGATGTTGATGGACATCTCTGCATTGGTACTGAGTGGGAATACACACCAGCTAATTATAGTATAGAACAAATCTCCAAAACTTCTTGGAGCAGTCAGTGGAGAGAGAGCAAGGGATAGTTTAGAGCAGGAGCCTAGTACAGCTGTTCTTATTTGTGCCCTGAAGGATCATGTGGTAGAGTTCTGTCAGCCTCTAATTATCTGAATAACCTAAGGTTTGTATAAGATCCAATGTTATAGCAGATAATCTTTCTCCATGTTAATTAAGTATTATGATATAAAATGACAATATTCATTTTCACTTTACATAGAGTAGAAAGTTGCACTGTTGGTAGGTTTTATAAAAATGTCTGTTACAAAATTATACAAAAGCACATTTTTATTTTCAATGAACATACGTAAAGATTAGCAGCTGAACATTTAAGCTTCCTTTTAGGTGGGTTTCTTAAAGACAAATAAGGGGTCAGTGAAGGAAGAATGTGTCCCATTATTCAGTACTTAATAGATACCATTACTTGCTATCCCTGATTAGTGATGCTATGCTTCTTGGCTTAGGCACGCATACCACACACACATCTCATTTTTTTCAAAAGTAGTCTGAAAGATTTATTGCATCTTGCCTTTGAGCTTTCAGGGAAAAGGTTAAAAAAATGTAACTGTGAGTCAAGGCATTACACGTTGTAAAATACGTGAAGTCTCATTAAGGTATCACAAGTCCCAGTACTATCAGGGAAAATAGTTCTTATGTTTTCTTCTTAAATCCCTGCAAATGTCAGTTTCCTTTCCTCAAATCATAACACTATGTATTCTTGTTAGGACAATTTTTTTTCCTCCAAGGAATTATATATTTCACTTTCTTGGCTCATCTTACTGCATCCTGAGGCATTCCAAGCTTTGTTCTCAGTCCACATATCAGTTCCACATGTCATCAAAGGAATACACAGGCTTTGGGTGCCTGTTTAATACACTCCTTTTAGTTTAGCTTTCTCAATTTACTGAACAGCTGCACAGAAAAAAAAAACCTGAAAGCAGCCCAGATGTGTTTAAACATGAAGTAGTATAAATAATATGCCTGTTAAAACATCAAGATCTAAACTATTAATTTAATTAAGACAAATATAATCCTATGGTACGCACCTTTACATCGTAAAAATTACAAGGTTGATCACTGTCCACAACCTAAAAATTGTGTTGAATTATGTATACTGAAATGAAGCTACCTGCTAAAAAATAAGCAAAGTAAGCTGCAGCATTTTGGTATTGTTGAACATTTAATTGACATTCAGGAAGCCTGAGGCTGCTCTGGGATGTACACACTTTTCAAAAGCAGCGCTGGTTTAATTAGGCTGCATTAGGCTCCACCTTCAACTGCTAATTCCTCTCATTCTCTTTCAGTGTGCTGGGGGAGCTAGTTGTGTAGCTGAGAAGTTCAACCAACTCAAACCTATTATTTTCTCTGCTGGACACCTGTCAGTGCGATCAGTTCCCCACTTTGGTTCACAGTGTGGATGAGTAAACACTTATGCCAGGAGAAATAAAGAGATAATAAAATGTCAGGAATGAGACATCAAGGTACTTTAACTGGTCAAAGGCTGTTGAAAGTTTTAGAGACAGTGGAGAAACCTTTAACACCTTCCTAGGTCAGTAAAGTTCAAGTAATTCATACTTTTCCTTACATGTACATCAGAAACTCTTTAACATATACACATATATTAAAAATTGTGAAGGAGTGAATAAAAAAAAGCCAGTCTATCTTGGTTTAGGAATTGTATTCTCCATGCCTCGATGGAACTGCCACACCATTTTTCTTTCAAATTCTGCCACTTTATCAGGGTCCTGTAGTTCTTCAGGGGTGAACTTTCAAACCACTGGAGCAGAATAATCCTTCAAGAGATGACCCATCTCCACATTCCATGCCACACATGTCTATCTACTCTTGAGGCAGATCTCCCTAGAAATCTCTAGGACCCCCCAGGAAACCTGAAGACTTAGGAGCAAGAATTTGCTTTCCTTAACATCCAAAGGGAATTCAAGTCTCAAAAGCTGTTGTAACAAGCCTGAAGGAGGAAAAGGGAGTAAAAGGCTGGGGAAAATTACCCTCCCCTGTTCCCTCCACAGACTGGATATGATTATTAATGGACTCACAAAGGTAGGGGTAGGAGGGCAGCAGTGCATACACATCCCAAAATACCTTCATTGCCCTTGATATCATCATGTCATGAACTGATATTCTATAGTAGAGCATAGCAATCCTGATCCCTCTCCTTGCTTTGAAAAAGAGCACCATGATGCACATAGTGCACATGTGGAAATATATACGGGTTTAGGTGCCACAGTCACGTGAACAGACCAAGCAACATTGTGACCAGTGGCACCAGACCTCATGCAGAAAATGCTTGGATCAAACTTGTTTCCAATCCACTCTGGGCAGATCTGTTGTTATCTCAACCCTTCATGACCTACACTGGGCATCAAATAAAGCTGTTCTGGTTTAGGAATGGTATTCCCCAATTTAGTATTCCCACTGAAATCACTCCAAAATAAGCATGGCTTGCTCGCTTTCCCTGTCTCACTCTATTCTCTACAAGGCACTGAGAGGAGAATTGGAAGCACAGAGGGCAAAGATCATGGGTTGAGATAAGAACAATTTACTGGAACTGGCAAAAGGATAAGAAAATAAAAAGTAACCAACAATAATAACAGCAAAATTGTCCAAGAGAGATGAGTGAATCCCGTGTGAATTCTCACCATTGTACCACAAGATGCATAAAAATACCTGACTGCCACCACACTACCTTGACCTGGAAAGGACCCTTTCCCATTCCCAGAAAATGATATGAAGTGGTATAAAATGACCACGGCCCCTCCTGGCTACTGCACAAATTAACCCTGTCCTGGCCAGAACCAGGACACAGGCATAGCAAATAACAAATCATCCTTTCTGAAAAGCTAACTTTTCCTTTGCAATGTCGGCCCACAAATTATTTTATCTACCATGCACATATATCTAGAGGTTTTTTTCATCAAATAGTGCATCATTTTTTTTCTATAAATATGTTGCAGATGTCCTTTCTTGCAAAAAGAAGGGGACAAGGTGAAAAAGTCTATTATCTTTGTTCTCCGCGTGACGTTCAAGGCAAATAAAGGGTAAGAATTGAAGGTCATTCTTTCTCTTGTTTATCCAATTCTATGCATAAGAACAAGATTTTAAGAGCCATACTACATGTTCACTGTTAACATTATAAAAGATTTTTTTTTCTTTTATTCATGAGTATTTATGTGACATACCAGAGATTCTTTTTTTATATCAGCTGAGTGAGTTATGCTGGCCCACTTATAGATTGTATTAGAGTATCATAGTGCTTTTTCAACATCTCTGTTTAATGCAGCCTTCCTACCTGCATAGTCTGATAGGATTCTTTCTTTTGAACCAGAAAGTCAGTTTTAGAGGCTTTTGTTTCTGTGCAATTGGTCCTGACCCCATGCTGCAGATTTGGTTGTGCCAACACTCCTGCACATGGAGTTACCTGGGTTAGGAAAAAAGCTTCAAGGCTTTTTCAGTTTGTTATTTAACCTGAAAATTTTAACTGGGTGCATCTACAGCATATTTCCATAAATGCTTTGAATTGCCACAATTCAGGTGACAACAAACTGTATCACAAGTGTGGGAAACATTGGTAAGGGTGAAGAGTGATGTATGAAAAGCAGGAGGGTATCTCATAAGATAGTTTATGATTGATAGGATGTTTTTAATAAAGTTAGTGTTTTTGAAGTTATTAAAATTTAAAGTCATGTTACAAAAGACAGAAAAATATTTTTAATCATGGCTCCTCTTTTTCAGCACCACACCTTTTGGACATATTCTTAGTAATTTTATTCCTGGTATTTCTGTTGTGTGCAGAAGTGGAACACCTGTTCAGGTCCACTTCTTCGCTCTATCCATTTTTTAGAACCTTTTAATAATGTTTGTTATCTGGGAAAGTTTTTTTTTCTGCTCTTAATGGCCTGATTCATAATTTCCATTGCACTGTTTGATCTTTCCACAGATCATAAATTTGGTGGCAGTAATACTAGCAACAACAAAACCCCATCAGATAAGAAATATAAAGCACAGGATTTAATAAACTCATCACCAAAAAACGTTGTTCATATTAATAACATGTGCCTGAAACAACTCTCTTATATGACATGAAATTAAATTAACTAATATTCAAATTCTCCAAAACTCCCATACTTGTAGAATTTGGATTGGGAGCTTTGCTCTTGCTCGTTTTGGGGCTGGGTGGTTATAATACACCTTTTTTCTTCTTGTGGATGTGCTGCTTATTCACTACTCTGGGCTGTAGAGCTTCACAGCTTAGAGCTGTCAGATAACTTCATTTACCACTTCCCTTTCTGCTGCTCAGGGTGAGAAAGAGGGATGGAACTTCTAGTACCAATTGCTTCTCTACACCAATCCCTCCTCTTCTCCAGAAAAGGTCTAAATTTTTTTTTCTGATTCATTTGGCTTTGTACGGAATTGCTAGCTGTATAACCTTGAAGGAAACAGCTCTTTACTTTGAAATCAGGAGAAACTGTTTTTAAGCGTTATTGTTGAAGCCACAAAAGAACTTGCTTTAATATTTTCGGTAATGTTTTCCCAAAATTCATATTCACGTCAGTACACTCTCTTCACACCCTCAGTGATTCCACTGCCTATTCTCTGATACTTAAAATAACTAGATACTTCTTTAGCTTCCAGCTCTACCTTTGGGAAGTATTTCCTCACATTAATTCATTTTTCTATTATTTATTCTCACCCATTTTTTATTTTCATTTATATGTCTTATTAATGTACTCGTGTGATAACTTTCCTAGTCATCACTGATAATTTTTATTTCAGCATTTGACATTTTCTCTTGAATATCTCTTACTTTTAATTTAACATAAACTAATTTTTTTTTAAATCATCACTTTCCCAGTAACCTGCTTTGCTGTCTTTCATCTTTTGCTATATAATAAAATTCAACTAATTGTATGATTTAGCTCTTCATTCCTCAATTATGAACTATAGAGACTGTGAGGAGATGGACAGGTTTTATTTCATATATATTATATAAGGCAGGTCTTTGGTTGTGAAAATAAGCAGGAATTTAAAAATTAATCAGAATTAAATTAAGTGGAAACCTAAATCCATATGCTAGGCAAAGAATCTACTTTGTTTTGCCATGCATAACATAGGTTTTTCTTTAAATAGTCCTTCACCAAGAAAAACAGATATGAGAAATAGATATTAGTTCTATCAAAGGACATGCAGAAATGTCTCACACACAAGATTATGCACACTTTAAACTATATAATGGCCTCACTTATACATTCTCTCACTCCTGTGTAGAAACATAACAATAGTCTCTCACAGGACTGCCTCGAGTCACAGCTGGCTAATATTTGGAGAAATCACCACCAACTTTCAGGTCATAAAAAGGTGGCTCAGCTCTCATTAATAACTGTGTTCCCTAGTTGTCACTGAAATATGTCAAATCTAAAATGGGAACTTTATATGCCCGTTATTCTGTTTTAATCTTTTTTTCTGCAAAGGGTTCTAGTGCTTGGTATGATTAGTGGATTGTGTGAGCAGTGATGATGGCATGGGTGCTCTGTCAAGTTGCACTGATGCTGCACTGCTGGTGGCTCCCCTGAACTGACTGAAGGATCTCAAAACAGTCCCCATCCACAACAACCAGCACTTCCCAGCATTTTGTTGCTGTCTTTCCCTTACTTCTTCATTCCATGTGCCATTGTACGTGTATATGCAGTGATTGTTGAGACTTTTTTGATACCATGAACATGAAATAAGTGCAATACAAATAAATTTTTCCCAATTTCAGTAACTTTTTTCCCTACTTGATTATATGGCATCAGTTTCTACCTTCTGTAGTTTGCATCTGTCTGCACAAATGAGCAGACAAGATGTTTTGCTTCAGATATGAGAAATTTTTTAAGAAACTGATTCTTTATTCCAACACTTACTGATTTAGAAGTAGATAATTTTCAATATAAGGTTTTTATTATGGTCTCATTTATGGCAGTTAAAGCATCATAAAATTGACAAATGTCTTGGATATCTTATGGGAAGCATGACTTCACATGTGTTCAATACAACACATTTAATTTTACTGATAAAGTCTGAAATTCATGTCATCTCACAACCTTACATATTCTTTCATTTCAAAAATACTCTTCTCCTATGTCTGCCCCTTTCCACACTGCTAGAAATGGCAAAATCAGGCTTCTGAGATTACCTTTGTCTCTTCCTTTTCAAATAACATGAAAAGGTTTAAAAATCACTGGGGAAAACATGAAGCCCTATAATATTTACATGAGTAAGAATTCCACAGATGGAGCCTGACATAAGGGTGATTCAGTAGTGTGGGTTAAGGAGAAATTTCTCCAAACCTTTTCACACCACTAGGAATATCTCATCTAGTGTTTTTCTGAGACTTGGAAAGAAAAAAATATATTTTTTTTTCCTTCTATATTGTATTTTGAGTAATTATGCATTCCAGGTATTTTCTTCTGGTCACTTCACTGTCTTCATTGGGCATTGCACCAGACCTCACTGGCACAAGCCCTAGGCTGGAAGTGCAGATACACCCAGCTTTGCTAACTTGAATGGAATTTTGCAGCTGATATAGTTAGATTGTGTTTTGATGAGGCTATAAGCCTCTGTACAAGAATGAACATAAATGGATTGAAATTAATGCTTGCAAAGTACTCACAGACCAAATTCTTGTCAAGCACTGTAGCAGTCTGTATAACAAAGGACTGTTGCTCGTGCACCAAAAAAAAAACATATATTTTTTAACATTTCAAAACTGCTGTAGCATTTTCCTTATTTTTAACAAAACCCAAATCCAGGATTCAGCAGACAAATGAATACTGAGATCAGTAAGTGTTTTGCAGTTTAATGAAAGAATGATATAGCTTAGGAGTTCTGTGACTGTTTATTTTTTAGAGTACAGTTTCAAATGGTGCAATGTATCTTCAGTTCTACTCTAATGAGGTATAAGAGTTTATACTCAGCTTCTTGGTGATCTGAAAAAGGTACAAAAGAAATGCAGAAACTTGGTGCTTTTATTGAAACCATGGGAAATCAAGGGTCCTCAGCATCTTTATAAAATGTATGTTAAGTGATCCAGGCTGATGAGAAATACTGGAGTCCCATAAATGGAACATGAGTGCATTTCATATAATCTCCAGTACCTCCATCAAAATTACTCTGGTTTATAGTACTAGAATCAACACAAACTAAAAATTAAACAAAACCTAAACAATTAGTACCAAAATGGATAACCCAAATCTTCTGACTCGTTACCTCCTTCAACCCAAACTGGATGCAGCCTTCAGCTGATACTAAAATACTCAGCATTAAACTCTTGCTACGAACGTCTGCTCTCTACGATTTGAGATTAGATTTTTTTGTGTATTACAATTGGCAACTTGGCAGAGTATAAAGTATGAGGTAATTAATTGAAAGAACAGTGTGTGCTTGCAAATTCAAAGCATTTACATATGAACTATCAGCAATTTCTTCAGAAAATTTGTATTCTGAGTACTAGGTACTGACCTCACTGCAACTCCATTACCCCGTACTCATGATGAGTAACGTTTTCTGATAGTTTCCCCTGTGTAAAGAATTACAGTAGTTTCACGAATACAAGCCGCACGGATTATAAACCGCACCCCCGGTGCCTCGACAATGTTGCTGTCTTTGTCAATAGATAAGCCGCACCCCGAATATTAGCCGCACTTTCGTTCGTCGCGAGAATCCGTGCGCAGCTTTCACAAATTGGCCAATTAGTAACAGGATCGCGGCATAGCGGGCTTTACTGGCTCGGGGCGGGGCCAGGCAGGCTCAGCCCGCTCATGGTTGCTGACGGGGCCGACCGGGTGGTGCTGCAGCCGCCGCCGGGCTCACTGGCCCCCCTCTCCCGTCAGCACCGCCCCGCCGCTGCGTTAACGTAGTCGCCCTGCCGGCGGGCCAGGCACTGCTGCCACTGGCAGGCATGCCGGCCGCGTCGCCGCTGCGTTAACGTAGTCGCCCTGCCGGCGGGCCAGGCACTGCCGCCGCTGGCAGGCATGCCGGCCGCGTCGCCGCTGCGTTAACGTAGTCGCCCTGCCGGCGGGCCAGGCACTGCCGCCGCTGGCAGGCATGCCGGCCGCGTCGCCGCTGCGTTAACGTAGTCGCCCTGCCGGCGGGCCAGGCACTGCCGCCACTGGCAGGCATGCCGGCCGCGTCGCCGCTGCGTTAACGTAGTCGCCCTGCCGGCGGGCCAGGCACTGCCGCCGCTGGCAGGCATGCCGGCCGCGTCGCCGCTGCGTTAACGTAGTCGCCCTGCCGGCGGGCCAGGCACTGCCGCCGCTGGCAGGCATGCCGGCCGCGTCGCCGCTGCGTTAACGTAGTCGCCCTGCCGGCGGGCCAGGCACTGCCGCCGCTGGCAGGCATGCCGGCTGCGTCGCCGCTGCGTTCACGTACTCGCCTTGCCGGCAGGCCAGCCGCTGCCGCCGCTGGCAGGCTCGCCGGCCGCCCCCTCCCGTCTGCACCGCCGCCGCGTTTCCTCGCCCTGGCCGGCACTGCAGGCCCCCGCACCGCCGGGCTCCCCCACGCTGCTGGCCCCTATTCTGCTGGGCTTCCCCCGCTGCCAGGCAGCCCCACCCGCCGGCCTTCCTGCTTCTGCCATGCTCCCCTGCACTGCTAGCCCCAGTTCTCCCGGGCTCCCCCGCCCTGCTGGCCCGGGCTCTGCCGCCCCCCCTGCCCCGCCCTGCTGGCTCAGGCTCTGCCGCCCACCCCCCACACTGCTGGCCCCGCCTCTGCCAGGCTTTCCCACCTCAGCCGTGGCCGGCCGGGCTCCAACTTGACTTGGGGCTGCCGCGGGCTCTCACTTCCGTGTTGGCAGCTTTTAGAATTTTGTTAATGTATTAGCCGCCCCGGAATATTGGCCGCACTTCCGGGTTTCCACCAAAATTTTGGTCAAATTGGTGCGGCTTGTATTCGTGAAATTACTGTATCTCATATTTTTAGCATGTAACTCAAACACAACCTTAAAGTAACTTTTGGTCTGCAATTTTTTCATCTCTGATGAAGGTGAGAAGGTACGGACAAACATGCCCCTTTAATGCCTTATCTGACTTTTGTACATTCAAAACTACTGAAGATATTTTCTAAAAAGTTAGAGACTGCTGGTTTTGGCTCATTTCCCCTGCTGGAGCACACTGTACCTGGTTCACATTTCATTCATGCACTGGAAACTTTCCTTGTATCCAGTCATTTGGGTTTTGTGAGGACAAAGAGCAATATAAATGCTAAAAGGCATCAAGTCAAATGAGCAAGGGAGCTGAGTAAGGGTCTGGATCATGAGTATGATGAAGGGCAGCTGAGGGAACTCAGGGTGTGTAGCCTGGAGAAAAGAAGGCTCAGGAGGGATCTTATCCATCCCTAAACTCCCTGAAAGGTCGGTGGAGTTCCTCATCTCCCAAGGAAAGGGCCTCAAGTTGTGCCAGGGGAGGTTTAGACTGGATGTGAGGGGAACTTTCTACACTGAAAGACTGGACAAGCACTGGAACAGTCTGCCCAGGGCAGTGGTTGAACCATCACCTATGGTGATATTTAAAAGTGGTGTAGATGTGGCACTTAGGGACATGATTTAGTGCTGGGTTTGTAGTTGGCTGGTGATCTCAAAGGTCTTTTCCAGCCTAATGGTTCTGTGATTCTGTAAGTATGCTCCTTATATTAAAAAGGAGTACTCTCCCTTCTCTTGATTGATAAGGGAAATTTTTGACTGTACCTTGTAGAATAGCTTCTAACTTTTTATATAGTATAATGTGTTGTCTATACATACTTCATACCATGGAAATCAAACCTATAGGAAACATAAGTAGACTTTATATTTTAATTAATCAAATACCTCTGAATTGTTCCTTGTTCACTTTTTAAGTAAATAAGCAGTCCTAGATTCAAGTTTGTCTCCATAGCAGCAAATGAAGGCATTTCTGTGAGATCCCTGTGCCCAGTTCCCTTTGTGCAGCCAGCAGCTCTGCCACACAGTCTGTTATGTACCCTGCTCAAGCTTCAGCAGAAGCAGGCATTTTCAGGTCCCAGGACTTCTGTTAAAATTCAGATGATTACAACCCTCTTCCTAATTTCCAGACGAAGTATCAAAACTCTGCTTTAATAATTGTGGCATCTCTTTAGTTTAAAAATCTCTGTTGAAACATTTTTACAATTCTACTCTAAATTCATCAAAGAGGTGGAAAAATCAGCCCTTACAGCGTTAATTTGCTCAAATACTTAAAGGAATGGTCAAGGTTAATAATAAGGTTTAATTGCACTTAGAATTAATTTAATTTTTTATAGCCCAGTTTTATAAGCAAGGTAAAAAGAGGTTCTAACTTGGCACATCCTTATAGGTTGATAGGTTAATTTGGTAGGAAGCTAGGACACATATTACCTTCTCTAAAAATCCATGTAAAAGATCCTAAAGAATATTACAGTCCATCCCACTTCTTATTATCTATGTATTTTTGTAAAAATTCTATTAAAAAGTTAAAATCCATTTTCTGAAGGAAAAAATCTGAATTTCCATTACAAATCCTGAATTTTGTATAACTCAAATTCCTTTGAAAATTAGGTATCAAATTATAAAGGTCAAAGCCACAACAGTGCCTAAATATATTTTAGAATTTGGATTCTGGTGCTTCAAATACTTTGCCTGGTAGTGCCATGATGGATGATACCACCGCAGGTTTTGTATCATGTTTAACATTCCTCCCCACACACAGACATGTGTCACCATCTAAGCATTTATATTCATGACTGGGATCCACCTTGGATTTGATTTGGGTGTAGCCCCAGCCAGGATCTTGCACTGCCCAAGGTGTATATTTTTAATAAATACCTATTTTATTCCTTCTGCTCTGTCTAGTCTCTGTTCCAGGTCAGCCTTTCCAGGTATCAATATCAGAACATTTGCTTTAAAAAATGAACCAATGCTGTCTATAATTTAGAAATTTAGCAATTTAGATGATTTGGAATGTCCTTAAAAAGTATTATATAAATGTACATAAAACTCTCAGTCATTTACAAAATTCTGTCGCCATGGAAAAAACATTTGTTTGTTTTGTAATATGTTTAGCAGTGTCAATTACTGTTGTAATAACAGTAAATTATTTTACTTCACTGCTGAAAAGTGACCATATACATACTGAAATAAAATACCAGATTCTTCTGATAAGAAGTTTTCATACTACTATAACTACAAACAATCAAACCAGTTTGTTTTCTTGTCTTTTCTCTGTAGAAAAAACTTACATGCATAAATTTAATTTTTAAATTAAGTTTTCTAAATCCCCTGTTTGGATTAGTGAGCTATATAGCTGACTTGATTAACTTGCTAAATGCATATAAGCTTAATGACAGGAAAATTCATGACAGGAAAATTCAAGACAGCGTTTAGATACTTATTTGCAGAGGAGTATTCAAATTGGATTCAATAATGGCACTGAGGTAAGAGAAGTGCAGTTCATACATTAACAGTAAAGGCAAGGGAAAACATCAAATATTCAACATGCAGAGAAAGAGAAAATGTTGAGTGTCTTTGATAGATGATGACTAAGAATGGGCAGAGTAATGGTATACAAAACAATGAAGCACACAAAGATTCACAGCTTCTATTCAACCCATTTTTCTACTCAAGCTGAAGGACTCATGACATATGATTAGAATTTTAAGGTAAGAAAAATATCTTAACTAACAAGCCTTCTAAAGGTTTATATAGAGGCTAAACACCCTCTGTATTGAGGCTTTACACAGATCATGAACTTCATGGCAACAAAAAATGGCCAGCTCCTTAGTGGAAAATGAGACAACCTATTTTTTATATTTAACAGTAGAATAGGTTTGGGACTGCTCTACAAAAACAAGCTGATTCACAGAAGGTTAAGAGCTAGCAGCAATTCACTAACGCACTGGATAAAGTAAGATATTGGTAAATCTTTTTGAATCAAAAGAGTCCTATATTAATAAAGAGGCCTGCTTAACCATTGTTCTATAGCCTGTTCCACATTAATTTCCCTGTGTAAACAAGTCTTGGAATTCATAGGGAGGAAAAAAAACTAAAAAGACAATATAAATATCTTGTAGTGTGGGATTTACATTTATCATCTGTTGGTGATTATATCAATTATGAATATGTACTCGGCAGATGATAAGCTGGGTAGAGTTAGGTGGTATTTATGTTCCTCGAGCTGACCTTGCCCAAGAAGCACAAACATTGATAGGCTACTGCTGTTTTGCTGATGTCTCTGGCACCTACAAAACTACTCTGTCTCCTCCAGTTCCTCTCAAGGCATGGCATTACTCTGTGTTTTTTCCTCATGGATTTTCTGGAATTGTGAACATGCAGCTTAGCTTCTATTCTGCTACTGCTTTTTCAAGGAAGTATTGCGAGTTCCTGTGAAACCGTATGAATCTGTTATGCACAAATATGTTTTCATTCTAATTGCAGGATGGGCTTACATTTCTGACCAGGTAAAACAAATGGAATTCAGGCAATTTCCTAATGTTGCTTGCAAGTGTAAAGAGCAACAATGCATTTAGCAATTAAAATTTTGTGGGTGGTCCCTTTAAATGTATATTAACTTTCCTTTCCAATTTACTAAAGGGGGAAACTTATGCTGACAGGGGGGCAATCTTCTGGGGGTGGAAACCAGGCACTATCCAATCAGTGAAGATGGAGGTGGGAGGAACAGCTACTTCTTAAGCAATGACAAGTAAGTAATATTAGTCCCATTGGTTTATTTATATTGTATACTTAAACAACAAACATCTATTTTCCGTGTTTTCTTCCTAAAGGCCCTGACATTTACAGCGTAACCAAACCTTCTTAAAATTTTTTCATAATAAAATAGTTTGAAGCAGTCAATAGTAGGAATGTTATTAGTATTAAAAGAACACACAAACCCCAAAACTACTGCCACCACTACCAAAACCAAAAATCACACAGAAACTGCAACCAAACTCAAAACAAAGATCCACAAGAAAAACACAGTTTTCTTTGAGTTGTTAACATAATTTTCTATGTTATATTCTACAAAATGCAGTGGTAAAACATGGGGAAAGGTAGATTAAGGTTTTGGGGTTTTTTCCTCCTTTTCTACTGTCTTCATGAAGGTTTGCAAAGAACAAGTACCTATGATCTATGACACCTACTTAACTTGTTGATACATTCTGTTTCCCATACAAAAATAACTTATGAATCACTGTTCACATCTCAAGCATCTTTTAAAATCCTGTTGTGTTTTCCTTTCTCTCTTTTGTGCATCTACAAAACCAATCAATTCTTAGGTCATGTATGCTTGGGGTATGAAGTACTGCTGTGGTAAAGGGTGGTAGAATCTACTTAAGTCCATAGGCTATATGGAAGGTCGGAGAGAATTGGAGAAAAAGGGAAAAAAAAATCCTACAGGGCAAAGACTTGTTTTATAGTGAAATTCAGTGCCCTGAAAATTGGTGTTTGATTCTACATCTAAAGTGTCAAGTTCTTAGAAATACCTAATATGACAGAGGTGGGAAGGGAAGTAGGAAAGGTAAGCAGGTGAGAAAGTCTTGCAGGTACAGTTATGTGTTTGTCTTCCAGAAAAATGTACCTAAAATCACAGATTCATTTAAGTTCAGTGGAATTTATCCACTGTGTATGAAATAATTTTTGAAGGATGATTGCAAATGAAGAAATGTAGATAGAGATAACTATTTCAGGATGCTGTAAATGGCATTATATTCATTTATGTCAAGGTGTAGTATGTGTTAAAGGTAGAATTCAGATGTAAAATGCATTTTAATAATTAATGGAAAATGTTATACTTTTATTTATACATCATATGCATGATACATATGTGATTAGCTGTATCTGTGAAATTTTATAAATTTCTAGGAAGTGTAGATTCACAATTAGCTATATGACCCGACCCTCCAACTCTGATAATGGATTAACAAGACACTTAGAAGACATTTCATTATTTTAATTGTCAAATTAGCATATACTAATTGTCAAAGATTTATTAAAATATTTGGAAAAAACTGATTTCATATTGTTAAAAAAATGTGCGAATATATTATATTCCAAAAACTGGATACATTTGAAATATTTTTTGCATATATTCAAAAATAATCACTTTGTTTAAAAAAGTGCCTCGATTTAATTTAAAAGGAGCATCTAGAAAAAACTTTTCCAAAATCTTGCATGACATAATATTTATTTTCCAGGAAGACTGTGCAGTCTTACATGCAAAAATGCGTAATTCCAGCTACTTTCAGTGTACCTAGAAGTTGTTTTCAGAAACCTACAAAAGATTTTGCTTATAAACTCCTCTTTCTACAGTATACTAAAGAGTGCCTTTAGTTACTTGCTACTTCCATGGCAAAAATCAAGTATCATACCAGAGACACTGGCAAATCTTGCCTCAGACCAAGCTACTTCCAGTGCCACTTAATCACCATGATCCATTTTTTTTTAAGGTTTTGCTCCCAGCTATAGAGTCAGTTAATGCAATGTGCATCCCACCTAAGTCTGTGCAGTCCAAAGTGACATTTTAGGTTGACTGACTCATAAAGGTAGATACTAAGCTAAGGTTCTGAATTATGAACTGAAACTGCAAAGAAAACAGCAGACATTGTGTTCTTCAGGCTTCACTGCAGGGAAATAACCTGAAACAGAACAGAGGTGTGACAAAAACAAATTCCCATAACAAAATTTGTGGGTTCTTTTCTCAGTTTCTTGTCTGTCAGATTTGAAGTCTCAAGCATAGGGATACTTATGAACTTGAATTAAGTTCTCCAGTCTTTCTTCTCAGTGATGAAATCTGTGGTGGAAAACTGTATTTCAAATTGTAGCATCATTCTTGTGGTTTTGTTTTAATCTGTGTTTCATTTGAAATGAATCTGCTAAGCCCACAAGATACCCCATCATTGATCCTAATCAGTTGTCTTCATAGAATGAATGTCAAAATGAAATTAAATATCTTAACAAACCATCATTTTGTGAGTAATGACAACCCCAGAAGTGTTATATAAACAGATCCATGCCTTGAGAAGACATCTATCTGCAAGCATTTTGTAAATAAGGTTTATAGTTGTAGTAGTTCCTGCAGACATCCTCTTGCATCTAGCCGTGTTAAAATGCAAGTTTGTTAAACAGCCATGGGAGCTTTCAGTTTTATAATGGCCCAATGAGATAAATGTTGAAATGAAATCACCTGACTCCACTGGAAAAATTCCAATTAACACAGTGGCTTACAATCTGTCAGCATCCTCTGTTCTATATGGATTTTACCCATACGTGTTCTTCAGTGCTAAATGCTTGAAATTGTGAAATTTTATGTGAACAAACTAATCTGCTCAAAATTCACATGTAGTTTGGTTGATGACATTTAATTTCATAAAATTGGAAATTATTTGCAACAGGCCTATTTTTTTGTATTTCAGTCCACATTTATTTTCTATTCCATAGTATCTGTTTCTATGCTATCTTTGACCCTGATTCAAAGATGTTGTTCTTAATACTGCAATATTTTCCCGGAGCTAGACATTTTGTCACAGCAGATGCTAGGGACATTCTGAATTGAGATATGTCCTATTTGTGTTTTGGGTCCTGTTACACCAGATTATCTAGACTGCTAATGATGGCCCAGAAGCGCCCTCAAGCAGTGGATCCCTGATCCCTCACTCAGGTCCTTTCTGTGGATCATTTGAGAGGTAGAATTGGAGCACTCCCAAAAAACCAGGATGAATCAAATCACTGCATCAAATGTAGCTTCTTCTACCTGCATAGACTTTAAATAAAAAAAATAATCTCAGTGTTTAGTACCCTCAAATGCCCCCTCATGCCAGTCCTTCAGTCCTTTCTGTCACCTCAATTTTGTGCTACATAATCAATCTCTCTGGAAGGCTGCCATGGAGCAGTTTTGTTATCACAGACACTCTGAAATTGCAGAACTGTGCAATAATAGTAACATTACTACTAATAATAATAACAGTGCTTTAGGGCAACAGAACACCACTTGGGGACCAGAGGATGGTGAAATCCAAAGCCAATCTACAGTTTAATTCAGAAATTTTGTTTTGCTCTCATTCCTAGTTAAGAAAAACTTTTTTTTTCTTTTTTTTTTTAAGGGAAAAATAAAATCCTAACCTGAGCTCACAGGAAGAAAAAGAAATGTTTGCTTTCTGTAATGAAAGGTGTGGTAGGAGCCACTTGTGCCATCTTTGTGCCAGGCCAGTCAAATGGGAAGTAGTGTTGCATTAAGATAGCATGAAGATTTTGCTTTTCAAGACTTTAGAGTTGTATGTGATGGGTCATTTTTGGTGACATTAACTTGAGAAAAATGTGTAATTTCAGATTTTATGGAGAAAGAGAGTTTGGTGGTTTGTCTAGATTTTCTTTCTTCGCTTTAACATGAGAATCAAATGGGTAAAGAGTAGAGGCTGTAAAATCTAATGTGTGGAAGGGACTTCATAATTTTGCATAACTCCTCTGTTTTGGCTCTTGAAATACAAAAGTTATCAATAGATGACATATGTCAGTCAATATCTAAAGACTGGGAGAAGATAATAAAAAAGATGAAAATAAACAGAAAGGTGACATCAGAGTGATTTTGACTACTTTGTGTGAATATTTGAAGAGAAAGGCTGAGAAAGGGTAAAATTTGGGGAACTCAGTGGTATATCTGTAAAACTCAGTTTTCTTGGATGTTAACCTCTCCTTGGTCTCTAAATTTGCAAGTTCTACAGTAGAAAAAACAAACAAGCAACCCATAAATAACCAAATATATGAGCTCTCCAGAGGACCAGATATGGCATGTTAGTGTGGCAGCTAATGCAATCCTACCTAAGTTTTTCCTATTAAAACTCAAATAAATCTTATTTTCTTACAAAATAAACTCACATGTGGTAAACTGTAATCCTTACTCTAAATGAAGCAATTACAGAAAAACAGTTGCAGAAGGGGAACTGACAGGTTATGTGCTTCACCCCTTTGTGCTGAGGAATGATCTGTCCTGTTGCTCCTCAAGCTCCATTTGTACAGTGGCTATTTAAACGTATTTAAATGTACTTAAAATCTTACTATTTTTCTTACTGAGGATTTTCTACGGGGCCTCATGACTGAACCACAGAATTTTTTCATTGTTTTATCCTAGGATAATGCATGCATTTCCAAGCAGACGACGTAACCACCTTCATTATATAATGCCAAACAATCAGACAATGGAAACTAAGCCTGTTGTCAGATTGCATTTACAATTGACATTCTGTGAGACATTGGAAGTTGCTACATATATCTTTAGTGCATGTGGGAGTCATGACATTAAAAATGACATAAAACTTATTATGCAGACAGAAAATAAACATTTTTCTTCCCTTAAAGAATTTGAGATTGATGGATAATTACTTTGCTTGCCAAGGAGAGACTTCCATAATCAGTATAAATCATAAGGTCATTAAATTGCTAGGGCAATGAGGAATAAATCAATGCCCTGAAGATGACTTGTAATTGCTTGTTGCAGGATACATGGCTGAATGATATTTTGTAAAGACCATACTGTGCATCTATTTAATTGTGTTGGATGTGTTTGCTAGTCTATAACAGTGCTAGCTGAATAAGTCAAAGACCACCCACACATGAACCAAATGACTTACGTGTCTGTGGGACACTCAGGAAAATCTGTACTTACTGCTCCAACTCAACTTTAGAAGGAAATTCCTAGGCTGCCTTATAAAAAGATAGAAAAAGAAACAAAAGTTTGATGCAATTCTTTTTGTGTAATACTAAATCCAGTGATATGGAGACAAAAATGAAATGCAGTCATAGCGACAGCAATGCTATTTTGGAATGTTCTACATGTACATGCTTCATAATTGGATTCAAATGAACAGAAAGTGACACTTCTCCCACAAGCAACCAGGTCTTTTTTGTACCATATCTAATAAATAATTTGGAATCAAAATTGCAAGAAATTTGTAGTTCATGACCTTTTAGTACTGTGGGTTTATAAATAATACAGTCATCAAAATCAATTTAATTAACATGTGCATCTGCAGGAAGGCAGTAAATAACTATTCTAAAATTGAAGTAAATTGTGGTACAGGCTTATCAGAGGGCTTCACATGCTAGAGAATTGCCTTGAGTCTATTCCACAACCTGGACAAAATAAAAATGCATATCTAAAATACAGTTGTGCTATTGTTTTCCCTGTGGATTCTGGACTTTGTTGTTTTCAGTTAATATTTGTATCAGTCAGGATTAACTCCACTCAAAATAATAGGATCATTCCAGATTTATATCAATGTCATTTTGTTTAACATGCCAGTTATCAGTGAAATAAAATTTTCCCATTAAATGTCATTGCTCAATTAACATGCTTAGTTTCAAGTAAATATATTTGTTTAATATGGATGACAATGACAAAGTACTTATATGACATTAGGGCTTAATCAGTGTCTAATCCCTGTTTCTTTCTGATCTGTACAAATATGAAAGTCATGTACCTTACTTCCAGATGTCTTAAGACTACAAATGAGAGTAAAAGACTTGGCAGTGTAAATGAGGGGGAAAAAAAAAGTAAAATTAATATACTATTTGTTCATTATATATTGTAGCTGAGGTTTCGAATTTTGTCCGTTTGAGTGTTTTTTTGTTTTGTTTTTTTTTTTGTTTGTGTTTTTTTTTGTTGTTGTTTTTTTTTGTTTTTTTGTTTTTTTGTCTGGGAGGCAACGTTAGAGGAAGTGGAGACAGTAAGTATGGCTAGATTAGCTGCTGTGAAAATCCTGGAAAGGCATAAGAAGTGAGGACTACATATTTAACCAGTAAGTTACTAAGAGTGAAGCAAGTCTGAAATGATTTTTTAAACTGAATCCTAACATTTTATTGTTTGTCAATTGTGAATAAGCAGGCACAGAAGTGTTAGGGACTTTTCAGAGCACATATTGAAGCAGTTCACTGTCTGCAGATTTCCATGGCTACTATCCAAGTATATATTTCAAAGAACAGTGAGTATCGTAGCATTGAAAATTCCAAACATTGTTCATTAAAAGTTTATATATTACGCCAGACTTTACAAGGAGCCAATGCAAAAACTGCGCCAGAACTCCAAAGCATACAGGCCATTCAAAACTGAGATTCATCATTCTGAAGGAAGCTGATCTTTCTAAAAACAAATTAGATGAGAGAAAAGTAAAAATTTTATATTACACATTTGTGTAATGGTTTGATCCAGTTTTAAATTAATTTATGATTATCTTTAATGTTAAGGCTTTCATGTCAAACAAGTACGAAAATAGCAAAATTGCCCCTAGTCTGTTAAATTGCAAATAAATCTATTTATCTGCTTTCAAATGGAGTACTCAACTACCTTGAGGACTTCATGGCTATCTCTATTTACCTGAATTACCTTCAGTTAGCCTTTGGAAAAAAAAATCCAAATGTTTTGAATTATGTGATAACATAAGCAATTAGAAAACCCTTTGCAGTTTCAAGTATGATCAGTTTTACTATGGATACTTCACTCCAGAAGTCAGACTTTGAGTAAAATTAATTTGACAAACATAATAGAATGATATTATTTTTTATTGATTGGTTATATTCTGCTTTCAGTTTCATCCTCAAACCTTTTCTGTCTCTTAAAGATTTCTTTTTTTTCCCCTGGTGTGTTTAAGCAGTTGCCCTTTTCTGTTATACTTGACCAAGAATGATAGAAGGAGTCCATGATTTTCTAAAAAGATGAAGTTTATCTGTTTCTGCAGTGTTTTACCACAGAAGATGTTGGGCCAGATTTTCAGGTGTAATGGTTCAGTGCTGCTCAATCAAATCTGGGTCTTTCAACACAAGCAAACAAAATTTGCAGCCAGGAAGATGGTACACAGGGAAGTTGAACAGGATAGGCCGCTGAGTCTCATGAACTTTGAACTTTCTTGGAACCCCAAAAAACAAATATAAGAAAAAAAAGAGATTTAAAGATAACAAGGCTTCAGCTGGCTAAACTAGAGCCATGGTATCTCCTGTGCTGTTCTGTTGCCACATCTCAATACAGAGAAGGGATAAAGAAGCCTTGGAAGACTTTTCCAAATAATGTTCTTGTGTAGCTTTCTTGGACTTGAGCCCTTTCAAAGATGTTTACATCATACCTGTACTGAGGAGAATATTCTTTTTTCAGCACCAGCAGTGGACATTTGAATTTCCACCTGCACTGTCTGAATACATAAGGGGAAGATCACAGGGCACTTAAATGCCACAGATTGGTAGATGTACCCAAGCTTTATGGTTGTATGGTTGTATGCTAGATAAAGAGAAGCTGCTCCTCCTCTTAGGCATCTGAACATGTATGCTTATGTGCAAAGGGTACAGAAGATTAGGTAACACTTTTGAGTCCCTATGACTAAATGTCTTTGATAACAAATATTTAGAGAGGAAAATAGACTAAAATTTCTGTTTTCCACAATTCTATGATAGCCCTGGGCCATTCTTTTTTCACTCTTCACTTTAATGATGACCTGCTAAAGGAATTGCAAGCATAGCAGATGCAATTTCAATGTTACCTGGAGAAAAAGATTGAAAGAGGAAAGCCAGAACCATTTCTTATTTTATTTTTGGAATTAAAGTTGAGGGTATGAGGTCTTTTCCCTTGGCCAGGGAGGCGGAGGGAAAGGGGGGGGTAATGCCAGCTGCTCTGTTACTCATAAAAGCAAGATCTCACTAATTCGATGTTCTTCTCCACCTACATACAGAGAATAATCATCTCCTAAAAATATTTATATATCCATACTGGTTTCAAATAGAACACATGCTTCCAAAAATGTAATAAAGAGATGTATGTTCCAATAATGAAGGTTATAAAATATTTAAATACTTCCTCCACTTCTTTCAAGAGGAAATGCCAAACAGCTAAGAGGAAGGAGATTCCAACTTCTCTTGTTTTTAGTGTGAGGTTCTTATTCCCCTTTGATTTATCACTTTCTTCTCCCAGAATAAAAACCTATTACTATTTTGTGATGCATATCCTGATCCAAACTTCATACATATGCATTGCCATATGTTTCACACTTCATATGCTTTCCTTAGTTTCATTTCAGGTTCAACATCAACACTCTTTACCCATCATGCTTATATACACATACTTTGTTCATTTCACACATCTTTCTATGTTTGCAGAGTGGAATACAGGAAGAAGTTGAGTTGACTATATATCTTCAGGGGAAGAAGGGACTCCAGAACAAATATAGGCCCTTCTATGTCATTCTTACCACTTACTTGAAAAGTATAGTATAAGGTATTTACTGACGATATAAATCAAATTTAAACTTGTGCAGGAGCAGAATTTCAATGAAATTAAGAGAAGCTATTTTATTTATTTTGGTAAAGCCTCAAGATAAGAAATTTCAAGCAGCTTTGAGTATTCCTAGGCAGCATCACATAATTGAATTTTAGGTTCCTTGTCACCTAGTGGAATACCTTGTGTGGTTGAATGCTCATGTTTTCTTGGGGACGGGTAAGGATCCCTGATTAGGATTCTCAGGACCAGCTTCCTGGCCCAGCCCAGTGTGAAGATGCAACTTGCTGCTGCAGGCTGCAGGGAGAGCCCTGCTTTAGCTCTGGATGCTCAAGACAAGGGACTTGGACATGTGTCATAGACTCCAAATAGTGTATCACAACTTCTCAGGCTAGTAGTCCCAGCAATATAAAAGGAGTCCTGTTTCCTGATGAGTGAGTGGCAAAGAAGCTAGTACAGAAAGGAAATGCTTAAGGTGAGTGTGTGTGGGAAAGGAATGTTGTGATTTACACAGCAGGTAGGCAAGGACACAATTTTTGTTGGTTTGTTTTTCTTTTTGTTTTTCCTCCAGTAGAAATGAGATAATATAGCAGCCTTTTTCCTGAATTCTGCTTTCTTGGAATGCCTTCATTATATAACTGCAACAGGTTAATGTACTTGAAACAGGTGTTGCAAAAAGCAGTTCTTATAATGTTGAAATTTTAGAGTCTGCACTTAGAATGTATAAGAGAATCAGCAACTGGAGTTGTAAATCTCAATAATTCCATATTTATAGTAACATTGGGAATTCCACCAATATCTTTAGGATCTTACCTGGAAATACTACATGCATTTGTGGACAATGGTCCTTTTGATTTATTTTCTTCTTAGCAATTCAGTTATGGCTATAGATGTATTTATGTTGTGGATAGAATTCAAGACCAGCAGGACTACAGAAGTGTTTGTCTCTCTGTACTTGGCACTTGGTGAGGCCTCACCTTGAGTCTTCAAGAGAGCTAGAGCGAGTGCAGAGAAGGGCAAGAGAGCTGGGAAAGGGCTAGGGAGTAAGACCTATGAGGAGCAGCTTAGGGAGCTGGAGTTGTTTAACTTGGAGAAGAGGATGCTCAGGGCTGGCTTTAATCTTCTCTGCTATTACCTGAGAGGAGGCTGCAGCATGGTGGGGTTTGACCACTTCTCCCCAGACAGTCAATGACAGGACAAGAGGACATAGTCTCAAGCTGCACCAGGGGAGGTTCAGGCTGGACATTAAAAGGAATTTTTCACAGAAAGAGCTGTTGGCCATTGGAATGGCTGCCCAGGAAAGTAGTGGAGACACCATCCCTGGAGGTGCTCAGCAAAAGACTGGATGTGGCATTTAATGCCATAGTATTAGTTGACGTGGGAGTGGTCAGTCAAAAGTTGGACTTGATGATCTCAGAGGTCTTTTCGACCCTAATTGATTCTATGATTTGGTGATTCTGTTATACATGGGTAAACTTACTTTTGTACCTATTTAGGTATTGAAAAACAAATTTGCCTTATTTTAGTTCCATTTAGTTATTAATCTAATAATTTTAGATGACTCATAATGAAATCAATGTTCTTCAATATGGAGTGGCTAAACAAAAGTTTACTTGGTAGTAATTCTGTTCTGCTGGTACCTGAGAAAAAGCAGACCTGTTAGTTTGAGGGGCATGCACATTTTAGGTATATTAATTTGTGTCGTTACTGGCCCTATTCGATTGTACTTCATTTTCTACTCTGTTTTGCAGTACTATTTCAGCAAGTATGAAAATGAGATAAACTATAAAACATGAATTAATTCATTTATTTGAGTGCTCACCTGGAAAGTGGCATACCTGAGTTCATCTCCCTTCTCCAAATCATGTCATGTACAAGCAGAATTTGGGGAAGGAAACAAGAATAAAGTTCTATGTTGACTACAGGTACAGCTGCCTCAGAAAGATTCTGTTCCTCCGTCACTCTCTTGAGCACTCATGGCAACAAATCTCAGAATACAGGTGTGAGGTATTGCTTTAGAATACTGCAATACCAACCTTTGCCACCTCACTTGACCTTTACCCTTTCAGAACCCCAAATATCAGAGGAAACAACCATTCATTTGATATTTATACAGATAATAATACAGCTTTATTCTCGTTTGACATTTAAATACAGTTACGTTATGGTTTTTCAGATAAATGTCAAACGAAAGGTTTCCAATTCTGACATTTTTTAATAGTATGCCTAAAAATGTTGCAATCAAATGAAGAACTGTGATTCATGTGGCACTTAACATGGTCTGCCTGTCTTCTACACACAACTTGAAGGCTAATTCCAGCTAAAGAGAGATCAGTATGGTAGCCTTTAACGAAAGAGGAGAACAAGAGAGTTCTCTGTAGAATTAATCATGCTGAAGCAAAATTCCTCCTAATTTTCAGATAATAAAAAAGTGTAAGTCTTGCTATCAGAGAGGTAAATAGATATTCTAGCTTTTTCAGTCTCCAAGATTCTCTAACTGGGTTCTTCTAGTCATGTCACACATGGATGCTTCAATGTTTAATTAAGGATTTTCTTCTTTGTAGATGCTTGACATTATACAGGATTTTGATTTAGCAGAGTGATACCTCAACATACCAAAATCATAATACATGAGCAAATTATTCTTCATGGAACACAGGAATTTGCACCAGACAGTTGAACCACAATACAAGTGGTTTGAGATTTTATATCCTATTCCATGTGAGTGTGCTAGCTCAAACTCTTGATTAACTCACAGAAATGTTCACACAACCTGTTCCACTCAACTGAAATAAGGCCACCCTCTGGTTCCCTTAGTGTTGAGCTAAGTTCAATTTTCTGACTGTTTTGTTCAGTCACTCCTTCCACTTTTCCCAGAGCTACATGAGCATATCACATTCCTCCATAGCCCCTGAGTTGTCTCCATTGCAGAAGTTTATTGATCAATCATAAACTAGTCACAGACTAGTCCAATACTGAAAGAATGGGTATATATAAGAAAAAAAGGATAAAAGCAAATCAAAACCATAGTGACTCTTAATATAAGCAAATAAACTACCATCTTTCAGAGATTCTTAGCTATTTACCTAATAGATTAAATTCAATTTTCTCTTAAGAGTTCACTTGAGATCAAATAGACAGTTGTTCTTCAGCTGGACAAGCAAAGCAAGACAATACGTCATTGAGATTATTTCAGAAAAAGAGTTTTTCAAAGATGTATTTGATTTCTGACAGCATTTCTTCAATGTTGTTGAAATCCACTGTTGACAGTACATTGTCTTTATAAGACCTTGAAAGTATGTGAGTAAATACTGACAAGTTTGGGGATTTATCAGTAAGTTACTTTGCAGTGTGTTTTACAGAGATACAAGTCCTTAAAAAAGATTCAGTGAGATTTTATTGCCTTGTATTTCTTTGCTCTGTTACAGGAGAAAGGGATCTAATTGCACATTTCTTTAGATACATACTTTTTTTTTTTTTTGCTGCACTCAAATTTACTGCCTAATTATTAATAGAGCTAAAATTTTTTTATTTTGTAGACACAGCGACTTCTGCTGTTTTTAGAAGATACTGGCCAGCAAGATGTTGCCACTGACTTTTGACTTATATAGACCTCTAATAAGGCATAGTTAATAAAAAGATACATTAATATTATATGAACATTTTAATTTTTATCTATAATCTGCACTGAGTTATGCTCAAGAAAATCAGAGGACTCTAGTACATTTCAACTTTATGTAGAAGGGTTTAGAAACACCTTTACACTCATAGATAAACTACAAAAATTGGAGGCACAGGACCATGGCATGAACTGCAAGCTTCCCAAGCAAAGTGGTTGAGAAGCAAACTGTTCCTTGTTCTGCTTTGGTTCTGTTCTTTAGCCAGGGAGGGACTGGAGCAATTTGTTTCTAGTTTACAGGCTTATCAGTATATATCATTAACAACCCCTTGGAGCAAAGAGATATGAAAGAGAACAAAGGAATGAAGCATCAGGAATGCTTCTGGAACAGGCTGTGAATGCATAGTCTGCACAGGAGAGAGAAAAAGGAACTTGTAAACATGCAGATGCAGATATTTTTGGATTTTGCCAATTGCCTTCAGCTATGAAGCTATATATAGACTACCTTCAAGTAAAATTTGTCATGGACAGTAGTTTGACATGTACAATTACAATAGGGAGCAATTCAATTGCGTCTCTTTGTTCCTCCTCTTTTCTTACTAGCAATATATTGTTTGTAATAATAGAAAGAAATTTTACTTTTTTGTGACAAAGGAAATTATTTGGTGGCATTTTATTTATAATTTTAATCATATGATTCAGTTCATATCGTGAGGTCTAGATGTTTCTTTTCAATAGTGATGCGTATTTCTTTTGAGGTATTGTACTGAATCTACTGGTTGTTGAAATCAAGTAAAAAGAGTTAACTCAGTTTTTCATGGGGCATTTGTTCTGGGAGCACAGGAAAAGGGGTGTGGAGTTTCTAGCACTGTTTAATTCCAAACCATCCCTGTCATCACTGGGGGCTTGGTTTTGGGAGGAAAAGGCAAGAACCAGAAATGGGAGAGGGGCATTCCTGCCCACTGCCAAACCCAGCCTCGCATGCCCAGATAGAGTCAGCCAAAGGGGTTGTTTTATCCTGGTTCTTTGCTGTTGTCCAGATGTGGGGGGAAAAGCATCAGGCTGCAAGGGTTCTCCTATTGCCTTTAGCCTGGAGACCACCACTCTTTCTGGTAATAATAAAAAAAAATTTATTATAATTTTTATTATATTTATTATTTATTATGTATTTGGTACCCCATGGTGAATGCCTCTATCTTTTGTGTGCTTTTTTATATGGGTGGTGCTGTGGTTTATGTGATTGTAGTAAATTGTTATTCCAATTTATGATCTCTCCTTATTGTTTCTTCCTTATCAGAAGGGGAGGGGGTGAAGGGGGCAGCTTAAGTGGGGTGTAATTTTCCAGCTGGGTTTTAAACCACCAGAGCATTTTATTCAACTCACATACCACTTTTACCCTGGCAGCATGCCCAGAGGTATTTCACTGTGGTTCACAAAACTATCATTAAATGCCATTAATCACTTCCATGGAACAAAGCAGAAGAAATTCTGAAGTGAGCTAGTTTCTGTTTTCACCTAGTTCCATGTGATTTTGTCTCCTGGAATTGTCCACTAACAGAAAATGGGCTGCTCACCACCACATTCTGTATCCCACCATAGCTGTTGTCAGCCATATCCATCATAAGCCAAAGATTCAATCCTCCAAGCCCTGTACATAGATAACTGTACTCAGTTGAATCTGGCTTGGTCCCAGTTTCCATCTGGAGCAAGTGCTCATCTTTAGGGTTATATGCCCACCCTCATGCCCCAGAATTGAAAACTGAAATCAGAATTAAACTGTGAGTTTGTGAAATAAGAATATACTTTGAAACAATCCCTTATGAATTAAGGCACTTCTTTTGCTTTAAATCATGAGTTTGAGGACAACTCATCTTGAAGATAGGCAAAATTTCTACACTGGCTTTTTAATTTTGTTCATGAAAAGGAGTTTCACCCATTGAGAATTTTTAATCCTACTGGGTGATTTTGCCAGCACTGGAGATGTGAGCAAGCATAATGCTTAAAGGCAGAAAGAAAATCTGTAGAGTGAGGACCCTTCAGCATTTTGATATTTGTGCAGGGGAATAATGGCAAGGTGGACAGGAGAACAAGAAAAATGGTAGAATGTGGAAATATGAAGCTGAGTAACTCCCTATCTTCCAGCTGGTACCTCTTGGAATTTTTTCCTTGAAGCTGTGGATGATAAGGGAGGTAAACAAACCTTAAACCCATTCTTTCAAGTTATTTCTCCCAAAATGTGTGGAAATGTGTCTTACCAATAAAGACTAATCACCAGGACAGAAATTTGCCACCATCCCAGTACAAAATATTCCCAGTGTGGCCTCTGATCAGTATGGCACTGCAAAAAAATGACCCAAAACCAGATATGCCAAAAAATCATTTTTCTTATTTTTAGACATGGAGTTCCAAACTAGATAAAAAGGTTTGTCTGAGATTTGTCAGTCATGGGAAGTCCATGGAAAAGACACAATTTGAAATTGAGTCTAGATCAGATCATTGGACAGTTGTTTTAATTCCCAGAGCATCCATAGCACAACCCTAAGGACACAATGATAAAATTGAAACTCCATTAAACCATTTGGCCTGATTTTCTTTACAAACAGGACTTTTAAGTTTACTAGATGAAATGTGCATTACTGAACATGGTATTTAATTCTTTGTCTTGAAATGCATGGAATTTTTATTCCTCTTCAGTTATTTTATTTCATTCTGTGGTCACAAAAAAAATTTAAAAAGTCCAAATATCCCTTATGTGTCGTAAGCTAAAGTGTTTTCTTGGATTTTATTCATTACCTATCCTTATACAAAGAATCATCTTAATATGGATTTGAAAAAATTAGTCTTCAAAAATTTGTACTTTGAATGTGTTTGTAAGAGAATGTAGAAAATCCATTGCAAAACATCCCTTTCAAAGATCAGACAGACCAGAAAGAAAAGAATGGCCATTGCCACACTTGGAATTTTATTGCATGTCTGGACCAGGTTTGCCTTTTCACCTTGAAAATGAAATTCACGTCTACTTAAGTTTTTTCAGCAGTTTATAATCCCCACTACTGAAATTAGAAACAGGTGCCAGTTAAATGAGAGGCAACATGAAAAAACCCCTGCACTATATGCTTTCCATATGATGAGTGAAGTGTAAAAAAAAAGAAGAAAAAGGTTATTTCAAGTCTTACAGTCACAGAATCAAAGAATCCAAGTTAAAAAAAAAAAAAATAATATCATGCATGTAAGACAGTACCTTTGACATGATTACATCCTTACACATTAAGATCTGAAAGAAGGATCATCCAATTCCTTTCTCCTAAAAAGTCCAAAATGTCAGGTTGGGTAGGAGACAATCTACATAACATGTTACTCATTTACAGGCTATGCTGGAATAATAAAACCTTACTTTTTTACACTAGGAAAATGCTGGTTTTACAGCTGTAATGATAGGGGAAATCGTGCTGCCAAAGCAGAAATAACAAATAGAGCATTTGATATTTCTTTGCTTTCTGATTAATTCTTTGCATTCATACAGCCTGAAAGTCACAGCCAGGCTTCAAAACTCTTCAAAACTACAGAAAAAAATTTATGAAAGCCCAACATATAACTTAATGTCTTTTACATACTTTCAAGACCTTTCATATGTATCTGTTTTACATATGTATCTCATCTTTCTCTCTCTCTCCTCTTTCTCTCTCTCTCTATATATATATATTTTTTTCCTTTTTTTCAAGGCCTTTTATTCACATGATTGAAGCCAACACTCTAAATTCAGGAATATAAGAGAAGTCATAACATAAGTAAATAAATGCAGACAGATTTTAAACTATTTGAAAACTGTAATGTGTTTTTAATTATAAAGATGTTAATCTTTGGAAATTGTAAAAATTAAAGTTGTAATTCTCTTTGACCACATAGAAATCAGAATCACATAATTTTTTAAGGCTTCCAAACTCCTAAATTTGCCTTGCTTTACAAGCAAATGTTATGAATTTACCATATGGAAACAGCATTTAATGGAAGTAGGGATTGACTCCTAATTGCCTGTAACAATTGTATTTTTTAGCATATTGCACTGTATTTCTGTATACTTTTTGATATAATTTATTAAAAAAATTTGAAAGTGTGGAAGAAGACTAATTTTTTCATCCAATTTTAAACAGCATTATACTATTAATATTTCTGGTTTGTGTCCAAGAATATTAGGCAGAATGATGTTTTAAATAAATACTGAAGCAATTATAATTTTTTTATCAAAGAAACTCCAAACTCCATTAAATTAACCTAAACATGAAAGAACATTCTATTCTCTACGAATGAACAGTTTTAGGTGCTCAAGAAGCTTCTAGTGATAAAAAGCCTTTATATGATAGCAATATCTAAACTAAACAGTGCTGACTTTGATTTTTAGCTAGCCAGGTAAATTTTGTTTTCATTATATAAGTTGAAAAGATAAGGAACACATTTTGCTTCAGAAATTTTCTAATATTCCTTTATACTCTTTCTAGTAGGAATAGAGAATTCCTACTATATTCTTCCTGTTCTATAAGTCAAATATTCTTGTACTACACAGAATGTCTTATATTGTGCAAATCAAACTATTTTTTTTTTCCTTGAACTAGGAAAACCTTTTTTTACTTATGGTCTCTTACTAGACTCCTGACTTTTTCACAAACATGGTCCAAACCCTACATATTCAGGTTAGTCAAGTACGTACAATTTTCATGTGCCAGACAGAGGGAGTGAATTTTACCCATTTATTTAACAATATTACAATAGCTGATGGTTAGGACATACTCCTGATAGTGGAAGTTTCGGACTTTTATCCTTGCTTTCATATTTTCTCCAAAGACACTATGTGTATACAAAATGCATTCACAAGCAGCAATACACAGTACAGTCAGCATTTATTTCCTTCCAGAATTTCTGGGATACAATGGACACCTCGAGATCTTTGGTCATTGTGAGTTTAAGGACTTCCTGCAGTTGGTATCAGCACATAAGCTATGAGTTTAGACACGGGCATCTAAATTCTCATTTATGTCCTAGACAGGTAAAGCCTTTACCAAATATTTCCTAAGTACTTAGATCGTGTGGGTAAAGTTTGAATTTAACAGAGCTGGAAGAGAGGGCAGAGGAAAACAAATAAGAATTTATTCCAGTGTCAGTGTCAGGAAGCATCAGGGGCAGGGCAAAGATCTTTCCTGATAAAATAAAAAACTATCGTATTCAAGTCAAAACATACGGTGCAAGGAAGAGGAGGTGCTTCTTGCAAGCCAAGTATAAAGAGGCACCGCTCCTCAATTTGAGGAGCAGCAGTAGATGGGATAAGAACTAAAATTACTTTTCCTCTCATAATTTAGCAAGTATTTGTGCTAGATCCTTCTCAGAGTTAAAGGATGTATTGGAAGAACACAGTGTTCAGCATTTCTTAAGAATAATTACCTTTTTTCCTGTTCTGACCACGTGCTTGATGCTGGTTTGGCATAAAGGAAGCTATAGCTCATGTTAAGTCTGTAATTTTTGGTTAACAGAGCTGTGAATCTTGTGACAAGCAGCAGCAGTCTTTGAACTGCCCAAATGGGAGCTTCTATCACTTATTCAACATTCCTAATTACCTACACTAGGTTCTGCAAACGGTACCACAGCATATGCCTGAATCTGAAGATAAGATCATACATTTATTTAAGGAATTTGGCTGCAAAACAGCGATACTCTACTCTCAAATCTGCTTTCTATTACATTTTATTGTGCTTTACCTTTCAGCATATGGATTTTGCTGACATCTTAAGGAACACAGAATTATAGTTTTAGGCATATGGTGAGGTAGCTTCATTGATGATTGGCTATTTTGAAATTAAGGGTGTCTCAAAGATTTTCACAAAATCCAATGCATGTTATTTTTCTGGAATGTATAAAATTAAAAAAAAAAACCTTTTACCTGAAATACCTTCATGATTTCCACATTGTGTTAAAAATGGTCACTTTATAAATAAAAATTTAAGAGTAGTTTTTTTATTTTCAGTATAGCTAAATCAGCACATTTTAAAAAAAGATGTCCCATGTGAAATTTTGGCTTCTTTAACAGCATATTTTTGTGATGCCATTTGTGAAAGAATATAAACTTTTGAGAAGACATCTGCAAACCACAAACCTCATAAAATTTCTCTACCATTTCACTTGCTGATGCAGAATCATGAAAGAGCAGCATACAAAAAAAAAAATTACATCCCTCCTATAAATAACCAAATGCATTTTTAAGTTGTTGTGGGAAAGTTTGCAATTCAGTTTACTACTATTCATACTCAGTACAGGATTGACCTTTGGTCAAAGTTTTGCCTTAATCTTGATCATCACATTCAATCTCTTCCTCATGCTGTCTTCTTTTACTCTATAATACTTTGGGTTTTCTTCCAAAAGAACTTTAGCAGTAAACTGAATGTTTCAGCACCTCAAACATGATGAAATTATGGGCATTTCCTGAGTTAAGTCCCTGTTTGGTCACTTCTGGGGTTGGGACAGGAGTCAGCTGAGTTCTCTATGTGTGAGGAGGGAGCAAAAAATCCAAAAATCCAAAAATCAAAAAATCCAATTCCTTGTGAAGACTATTTCCTGCAGTGTCCCTTGGGAGAACTTGCACTTTTCATTTCCAGCCCTAATGAACACAACCATGACATGAGTGTTTGAAGAGAGAAAGCCCTTCAGTGATGCAGGCAGAGCACAGGAAGGGCAAAGAACCCAGAGACAGGACTGGGAGAAAGTAATTGTGGAATTCACCATGGAGCTTAAGGCAAGTCAAAAGATATGGGGCAAAAAAAAAGTCAAATTTATTTAAATGTATACATTTGGAGAAATTCCCAGCTCCAAGACTGGCATATTAGAACATGCGGAATGGGGAATAAAAAACCCACAAGGTAGTGATTTTTGCATCTTTATTTTAGTATATTATGCATTTTTTCCTTTGATTGAACCTTTTTTTTGCTGCATATATACTGAAATATGTGTGTACTAGCTAATATGCTGTTTCTCTCAAAAGAGTAATTTAAGATGAATCTCATTAAATCCCTTCTTCCTGAGCAGATAAACAAAATGCTAATGTATTTTTAATGAGGTAAGGTGATTTCTTGCTGTGAAAATGGGCCTAGACCTTTAAAAACACAGTTTTCTTTCTACCCAATGAGGATAATGATGAGTTTTTGTCAATGCATCATTATCTTATTTGCTGCTAAGACTGACCTAGTGAGCTACATATAAGAGCTAGGGACTTCTCAGCCAATAAAAAATTCATTATTGCCCTTCTGAAATTGAATTGTTTCATTTTTTGAATTGCTATAAAGCCATTATCATAAATTTCTACAATCTTGCTTGAATTACAGATTACAGTTTTGTCATGTTTCTTTTTTTTCAAATTTAGGTTTCCTGGCTATTGTTTCTGGTCCCATTCAAATTGATGCCCACCAGAAGGGGGGGGCATTTATTTTTGGGGAGTTCACTGTGCTCTGAATAATTTCTCATGATTGGAATAAAATCTGACTCTTTCTTTCTAAAAAAACATTCTGTCATGTTGAAGAAGCTTGTTAGGAAATGCAGAATCTTTCACTTAGCAATTTTATTTCTAAAAAATAATACTAAAAAAATAATAATAATTTTAAAATTCTTTTTTTTTTTGAGGGAATTATGGAAAGGATTGAAAAAGAGCAGGAAGAGTGTTTCTCAAAGCACAGCATCACAGTATTTTTAGAAAATAAACACAGAAGTAAGACTGAAAAATAAGTGAAATTCAACTTGTGAAATACAGCAACTTCTTCACAACTGATCAAAAACAAAAAAAAACCAACAACAAAAAAGACAAGAAGCAAATTTTACTCTTGATCCAAACCCTCAGAGTCTCTTTGGTGTCACTTAATACAGAGCATTCTGGGTACCTCCAGAAATTTCTGTTATCTTTAGATATTTGACCCTTCAGATTGAAATAAGACAATTACAAAAACATGCATGATTTTGTGTGTTTTGACATTATGCTGAGGTATTTCAAGTTTTTTTCCCTGAATTAAATAATATAATAATTAAATAATTTAATAATTATTTCCTGAAATTTGTATATAATAAATATCTCTGGGGATATAATATTATTATAATTATTTTTAACATTTTGGGTTTGGCTTTTGTTTGTTTTTTACATTTTAGTCATGGTAACAGGTATGGCAGACCTCTTGCAAATTTGTGTTACAATATGTCTGTGGGGAATATTTTGTCTTCTACAATAAATAAATTCCATGTGTTTCTTATTGTCTTCCTAATTTTTAATTCATGATAATAATTGGATTATTTCTTATACCTTAATTTAGCAAAACTCTAAAGTACACAGCTGTCTAAATTTATACAAGGCATTGGAGAAGTTCAAATTTATGTAAAATCTCTGCTTTTGAGTACAGCCATAATGTGAGGTATACTTTTACCAATAGGCATATAAATAAATACCTAAATGATTAATTTATGATGCATGCAAAAAGATAGATCTGAGACAACCTTGGAAGTTATTTGCCTTTCATTTCCTGCTTGTAGAAAAACTGCTTCCATAAAACAATTATTGACTCCAAATTGAACTTCAGGAAGTTGCAAGAGTATTTTGTGAATTATTGGCACTTATCTTTTTTCCACTTGGGACTTCTTGTGGAAAAATACATATTTTTAGAAATATCTGAGGCCAATTTATTACTTCATTGGTAATAACAAACACTGATCTAAGTGTGTAGATCTAGACAAAGACAAAGGAACTTTTTTGGGAGCATTTAATTTCAATGAATGGGCATTAGTTTTGAAGAAAATTGAGCAGTGCCATCTTTTGTTGGAAGAGACTAACTGCAACTCTCAAGTGTCAGAATCTTTAAATCAGTTTTGATTTGAGCCCACAAATTTCAGTCAGTTTTGTCTATCACTTATAGGACACACTTTTTTTCTTACTAAACACAAGAAAGGACATTTACTGTATTTGGTGAATTTGCTCACTGAGGGGAAAGACTTCAAGAATGACAATTGTTAAAACAAATGCCTGGACCTACCATTATTCTAGAAAGATAACCTTCTATAAATGAAAACATTCAGGTCAAATCCATAAGAATAGGTTGTGTCTTTTTTATAATAAAGACAATGCATTTGAGCTTACTGTAACTGATGTTTCTAAGAAAAGGAAAAAACCTGTACCTGTAACATTTACTGCTGCTGAATCACACTTTTCTGAGAAGAGAGATCAAGTAGAGGGTGGTCAGAAGGTCTTTGCTTTCTGCTGTGTAGCTCAGGGAGGAGAGAGTAAAAAGAAAAACAACAGGTAAAGAACATAAAAACACAGAAAACTTTTCATCTTTGATTTTACTCTTTCTGTGTGTGATGGTGACTTAGCAGGGACAGTTTTTAAGAAATAGCTCAGTGAAGTTTCATATTGCATTTCAAAACTGCAGTTCTGGTTTTTTTTTAGAATAATTATCAATTCTTCATTTCCTTAAGTGTAAGGACATGTCAGAGCTATTACTTTTTATTTCTTTTTTAAAATTTTTACTTCATTATAATAGTCCTTTGAGTTCTTTCTGTAACTTTTGTAATTAGTCAAATCAGGACTCCTAAATCTGGATTTGACTCACAGTCTTTTGCTGAAGATGAACAGAAGATTACCTATAGGCCTCTGTAGTTTGATGCCAGTACCTCAGTAGGAGTCAAAAGGAAGAATAAAAAAAACTTGTGTGTTTACTTAATATATTAAATGGATTTACAGTACAGACACTGCAGAACACCAGTTCCTCCTTCCCACCATACAATAAATTCCCACATGGACGTGCAAGATGACGGAAAGTGCTTGTAGGAGAGTGAGAGAAGTGAATATGCCAGAATAGAAAAGAATCCTCCTCAATATGAGTGCAGAGCATAAACCATCCTTTCATGTGAAAATCCCTATACAATAATATACATATATACATGTATGTAAAATAATTTCACGATTATAAGCCGCACTGACTATAAGCCGCACTTCCGGGTGCCAGCAACTTTTCGTTCTTTGTCCATACATAATCCGCACCTGATTATAAGCTGCACATTACAATACAGAGTGTGATAAAAGGTATCTGTTCTACCACCATCTGTTGAGGGTGTGGGCAGTGATCCTTATCTCAACGGCAGATATTCTGCTAACGGACCATCCATTGAAACCAGGCAGGGCATTGTTCTTTATCTTTTCACAACCCATCCTTCCTCCAGCCAGTCATTTTCTGCTAATGGCCCATTGAGTCCCACTGTGTGACTGATAAAATTACTTCATCCCATTGGGAGTTGCTCCAGCCAGGGGGAAGAGCCCAACATTTCTCACCAAGATAAAACAGAGGTTTTGGGACACTAAGGTTACCCCTTTCTCCACTGGACTCCAGAGGAAAATCAGATTTCTCCACATCACCACTGGACCTCCGGAGGGAAACTGCACCTTCTGCAGGAGCACTGCTTCAACTGAATCACATCTGTCACTGCAGGAGGATGCAACCACCATTTAATGGGACTGCTACCAACACCCTGCCTGACGGGGTGTCAGGTTGTACTCTGACTTTGTCAGGGTTTGGAGGTCGTTTCTTTGTAGTACTGTATTTCTATCTTAATTTTCCTAGTAAAAGAACTGTTATTCCTAATTCCCATATTTTTGCCTGAAAGCCCCTTGATTTCAAAATTATAATAATTTGGAGGGAAGGGGTTTACATTCTCCATTTCGAAGAGAAGTTCCTGCCTTTCTCAGCAGACACCTGTCCTCCAAACTAAAACAGCAACTTTTCATTCTTTGTCCATATATAAGCTGCACCTGATTACAAGCCACACTTCGGGTTCGGACCAAAATTTTAGTCAAAATGGTGCGGCTTATAATCGTGAAATTACTGTATACATTAATTTTTCTTGAACTGGTAGAACTGCCACCAGTCGTCTTAAAATGCAGTAGGAAGCACAAAACTTGAATCATCCTCTGCATCTGTGACTGCAAAAACTTCTATATATTCTCTCTTCAGATACTACCTGAGTTTGAACACTGGACATATCTAAAATGACAGACACCATATCCTTGATGTCTCCAAACCCCAGATGATCTAAGTTTGATAGACAGTCCTTTTTTTACCCCCTGGGAATATACAAATCTTTACTGTAAATGTGTCACTTCTTTGTGAACAACATTTTTTCATAAACTACTATCAATACTTTAATATAAAGTGTATTTTCCCTTAGTGTCTCTAAATTTACTTTCTAACCTACAGTTCTTGATAAATATTGTTGATTTATTTAGTTCTTTAGAAATGGTCCACTTCCTTTTAAAATGATCTAATCAAACCATTATCTTGTTTTATTTATATTTACACATATAGGAAATTATCTGCCCTCATATTTAGCTATATTCCTGTAGTTTGTATGAAGGAGCTTTGGAAAATGCATTATTTGTCACACAGCTCATCTTGTAAACAAAAAAAAAAAAAATCAGATATATAATATTTAGATAACATAGATTTTCATAAGACTTAGACATATTATTCTTAATTATTTCAAAGTCTAAAATGCAATTTGTGGAGTAGAAATCTCTCCTTCTAATTCATTTTCATATGAAATAATTAGATCCAATTCAGTAAATATCTAATACATTAATATGCTCGATCAGTAAAATTATCATATAGCTTTTACTCTTGGTTCTCCCAGCAGGCTTTGCTGATGACTGTTTCACAATCTCAAAAAATGAACTGTGAAAGATTTCATCTGGTTGTATGAGCAAAAACTGTTTACTCAAACAGCTAAATGCTAATGAGCACACCCTTATGAGTCCCTGTGTCCTTTGAAGACACAATTTGTTCACAAGGTTTTGCATGAAAATTATTAAGCAGTTTCATTCTATGTCCTTAGCTTTCTAGGATATATGAGAACTGAATTTGGTAAGATGTACAAAAAGTATTTTTGTCCACAGTCAATTGTTGCCTTCGTTGGGGGAGAAACCAAGGCAAGTGGCGACCTGGTTAGAGCGGGCCACGGCGAACACACACACATACACTTTTACAATCCCAGTCGCCGGACAAATCACTCGCTACACTGATACAGTCGACGGTGAAATGCGTTTATTTCTCGGCAAACACGGGCTTAAGTAACTTCGATACAGCTGTGATTGGCTAACGCCATGGAGAGGGCGGGGTCTAACTCCTTGTGCATAACGACATCTTCTGAGCGAACTTTCTAGCTCACCACATTTCCCCCCTCTCCATGACCGATTAAGCCTTCGCAGCTGTGCTAAACTGATGTTAGTAACAACTCGTGAAACATATTAGTAACAACACGTGAACTATTTTAAACGTCTAAATGCAATCGCAACTTGGTTATAACTTATCCAGTCTAACAATGAAACGGGGACCGAACATTAACACGGGTACAACAACTGCAACTAGTCCCACTAGGGTGAACACATGGGTGGTAAACAGGGGAATTGAACTGATTTCATTGCCGGAACGTTTGGCCGTGATGTTGGAACTTGTCTTTGAGTTGTTGGCTTGGCTGATGAAGCGGGTTTGGCAACAACAGAACACCGAAGCACGAAGATGGAACACGAGGCTGATGAGATGGATCACGGCGGTGAACCTGTCAAAAGAAACTCAGAGATCTCATTAGTTTCATCGGTTTTGTTAGACAGCACGGGCTTTATGGATTTTAATGGGTACCACTTGATGACATCATCATTTTTTTACTGCCCATTACAACTAGCTTCCATCGTTTCTTTAGCGCAGGAAGCTTCTGCTGTCTCCAGAGCAGTCACTGCTTTAGAGGTTAGCTCCAGTCCACTTGCTGTGGTGTCATCACTTACATTCTTTCTAGTCTCTGGCACTGTCTTAGCAGTGCATCCTCCACAGTGACACCCAGTTCAGCTGCTTTCTGAATTTCTTTCTCTTCCTCTTCTCTTGCCTGCTCAATGCACTCTGTCAGAGCAGCAGATATCCAGGATGGTGATCTCTCCTCAATGCTGCTCACTACCTTTTCTTCTTCCACAACGGTAACAGCAACTGCATGTACCAGCCCTTCAGATCATTACTCCATCCTCAGGGTCTCCTCTAACTTTTCTGCTCTCTTTTCCTCTGAGGTTTGTTCTCTCATTGCTTCAGCATCTTTCACTCATTGGGTTTCCGTCTTTTCCTGTTCTGCTGCTTCATACTCCGATAAAGGAACAACAGCTGGAATATCAGAATGTTCTTCAGCTGTTTCTGCCATGTCTTCTCTTGCTTGTTAACTGCAGCTGAGTCCGTGCACCAGGGCACTGGCAGAGGAATTCTCGCATGTGTCGGCACGCTCCTGCCTGGACTGCTGGATGGGGACCCGGTGCCCCTCCAGGAGGAGTGCCCGCAGTCCTGGCGCGAGAAGAAGCTGATGGAGGGACTGCTGCGTGGATGGGAGCTAGATGTTCTTCTGTGACTGGCTAGTTCGATGTCCAGATGCCTTGGGGCAAATCTGTCTTTCTCCCCGCTTCTTTTCCCTGTGTTTTTTGGTTGGTTTTTTTTGGTTGTTTTTTTTTTTTTTTTTTTTTTTGACTTTTAAAAATAACATTGCCCACTTTATTTTGAACTTCCACGCTATTGGGGCGAACGATGAAGAAATTAATTCTTTTCTTTATGTTTCAGTAGTGCTACAGGTTTGGCTTCACCGCGAAGGGTGGGAAGCAGCAGCAGCTCGTGTTTACGGAGCTGCGGCACCAACCTGGGCCAGGGCTGTGGGGTGTGAGGCACCCCCGTTCCTCCCGACGGGCTGGGAGCGGGGGGCTCTCCCTCCGCCACCTTCCCATCCTCTTCAGAGATGCCCTCCACCGCCTGGAACAGCTCCTCGGCGAGGGCGGCAATGCTGGACGGGTCCTCTTCCCTCAGCAGCTCCCGCAGCAGCGCTTCCACAGCCTCCACCCGCGGCCCCGCCATGGCCCCTCATGTTCGTCACTGCCCGTGTGTGAGGCGCGAGAAAGCTCTTGGCCCCGCCCCTCGCCCTCAGGCTCGGCACCATCTTGTGATGCGTAGAGCAGCAGGTTTTTTTTTTTGTTTGTTTGTTTTGTTTGTTTGTTTTTTGTTTTTTTTTTTAAAACTTCTTCAGGACTCGCCTCTTTAAAGATGCCCTGAGGCTCACATATTTTCTTGCAGTCTGGCGACCGATTAGTAGCTGGATCGGGGGTTGAGATAAGGGACTGGGGCTGCGAGCAGTTGTTAGTTTTCGACCCCGCACGATCACCAGACGCAGACTGAGTGGCGGCCACCTCCACTTTCGGTGTGATTTTTAAACAGTCTCGGGCCGCTCTCCAAGTTTCCCGTTTCAACAATGCTCCCTCCAGAGTCTTCACAACTCCTCCCCAGCTCTCCAAACGTTTACCAGAGCTGGAGAAAATCACGTTGTTAGTGCAGGCGTTAGTACACTCCCTCCAGCACCCTAAATGCAGGGTGTCTGTGGTACAGTCTATCGCCCTCGATTTTAACAACTGCATGATTACGTAATCAAAATCCCTTGATTTGCATTGGATGCCACATTGCCTATGCAATTGGGAAACTACCTTGCCAAGCGCATCCATTTCTTGGCGGTACGTGAGCGTCCTCACCATCGGGGTCAGATCCAACTGCCTCGACCGCCCACCTCTTCCAGCGCGAGTCCCGTCACCCGGATCGCCCTCAGCCGCGTGTATCGGGGGCTGTTCCCTCACCCGAACACCTGAGGGCGATCCCGGGTTTCGGCACCACTATGTTGCCTTCGTTGGGGGAGAAATGAAGGCAAGTGGCGACCTGGTTAGAGCGGGCCACGGCGAACACACACACATACACTTTTACAATCCCAGTCGCCGGACAAATCACTCGCTACACTGATACAGTCGACGGTGAAATGCGTTTATTTCTCGGCAAACACGGGCTTAAGTAACTTCGATACAGCTGTGATTGGCTAATGCCATGGAGAGGGCGGGGTCTAACTCCTCGTGCATAACGATGTCTTCTGAGCGAACTTTCTAGCTCACCACAGTCAATTGTCGACTGATAAAAAAAAAAGTGAGTTTTTGCACTGAATTCTCCTTTGTAGAGCTGGAAGAGCTGTTTTTCTCTTCTATAACAGAATAAAAGTTCTAAGGGGAGAAAAGAAAACAAAATAGCATGGTGAGAGCAAGGGCTCCTCAAAAGTAATGCACAATTTTGGGGTTAAAATACAAATGATGATGCTTTTCCTGCTAAAGTGAGTGACAGTGGGCACTGCCCACAAATTTACATTGTAGTTCCCAGCTGTAGTTTGTTAAAGATTTCCATAGTAAAATCTTAAACTAAGGGCATGTTTAGGGTATTTTTTTTCTTTTTTTTCAGTAGCAAAACCATGATTTTTGGCACTGAATATGATGAACTCCTCATAACAGCTTATATATGAAAGCAGCAAAATCTTTAATAAAAAAAAGATAGGATAAATCTCTTTTTCAACAATTCTAATGCACTTCCTTTCAAGACTGGACTTTTCAAGATATTCCTCCAGATACTGCAGAATTAGGCAGCCACCTTCTGCTGGAAGGAAAGTTGTTACATTTGAGATGTCAAGCATATCCCAGTGTGCTTCTAGATCATTCATGATCTTGCACTTTCCTCACTGAGTTGTTTCCTGAGTAATTAGGTGATCTCTACTTACATGCAGTAGACTAACCTCTGTCTTACACATCCATGCCTCATTTCCTCATTTAATGCTCTTTTCAGCCTTGTTATTTATTTTCTTTAATATTACACTTCCAGCTCTATAGCCAGATGAGTCACACTCATTGCCATCCACAACAGCACTCTCCAAAGCCTGTGAAACAATAAAGTAATTTATAAAAGCTTTTCCTTTTTTTTTTTTTTATATATATACAGAGAATCTAACCTTTATTTTAGTGGCACTTGAATTATGATGAAGTTCCATTGAGAAAATATTGTTCATAATAAGGAATAGAAGAACATAATGTATATTATACTACATAAAAAAAAGTAAAAAAGAAATGAACCCACAAAACCACAGCATAGCAGCATAATGGTGTGAGACACAGAAACTTACAATCACAAACTCTTCTTCATTCAGAAACAGAAAAAATAAACTGAAAATTTCAGAAAAATTTTCTTACTATCCATAGAAAATGGGAGATCCAATTCTCAGAAATTTCCATATTAAGGAAGGTAGCTCTTAACTTACTAGGAACATAAAAACTAACTAACAACATATGCATTCAGAATTCAAAGTCTAATATTGTGCAACTGATTAATTCTGTTAACTTGGGTTTAAAATGTCAAAACCTTGAACAGACAAGTACTGCTGAGATGGAAAAAAACCCTAATTTCTGTTGGTTTTTTTAATAAACCAACCAAACAAATATACAAATTTTCCTTTATGTAGAATAGAAACTGGAAATAAAATTCAGGAACTGGACTCCTACACTTCTAATCTGAAGTTTAGAAAACATATAAAATGAGAGTATTTTGTCAGAGCAAAAAGATGACTAGTTAAGCAACACAAGACCACTAAGAATTACAAGCTGACATTTTGTCCATGTGAAGATCATTCTGTTCACATTTAAGGAAAATTAGTTTTCTTCAGAATTAAACTAGTGCTAATTACAAATTTGAATAATTTAATTCTTCACTAGTTTAAAAAAAAAAGGAACACAAACACAACAAAACATTAAAAGTATAATTTTAATACCATTGCAGTGCTATTAAAAATCAGAGCACATTTCATGCTTGCAGAGGATGATGAAGAGGAACACATAAATCATACCACCTTAAAAATCTACTTATCTTATAAATTGTGCCATAAGAATTATAAAAGAAAGTTTCATTGATTTTTTTTTTCCATACCTGAATATTTCTGGAGACCATGGCATGTTACAGACCTTTGCAAATATCGCATACACATTTTTCAGTCCTCTTGAATGAAAATGGCAAATGTCTGTAATATTCTATAAGAAAGATAATTGTCTTTGGCTGTACACCGTCATTGTTATCAGAGTCCTTTACAACAATAGTCTACACACTGTAATTTCCCCCAGAGCTGAAAACTCTTTCAAATGAACATGAGTCAGGCAGCACTTTTGGGAATAATGTTGCAAGGTTGTAAATGTTGGTTACCATTCCCACAGAACTCTTGTGGAGGAAACTCTTCCAGTGTCAGAGGCAAACTCCAGCTTGCTGAGGTACCTGTGGAATAATGTTTTCAAAGACATTGCTGTATATTGTCTTGCCAGCTTTGAAGAGAAGCAGCCGTTTAGATTAGCAAATAAACAAAGGGATGCACAAAACCATGTACATGAAACTGATAGCGCCTCACTCAATGATTTAAAACTGGATCTGGATCCAAGGCTTATTTGCTCTTTTTGACCTAAGATAGTTTTATATTAAATATTGGTTATTCAAAACCAACCTCTTTACTGGAGAAGCACCAACAAAAAATTTACAGTAATTTCATGACTATAAGGCGCACCCTTTTGATTAAAATTTTCCCCCGAACCCGGAAGTGTGCCTTATAGTCCAGTGCGTCTTATCTGATGTACAAAGTTTGGAAATTTGCAAACCCGGAAGTGCGATGTGCGAGCTGAGCTGGGACCCGCAGGAGCTGCGGCCGTGCGGGGGGAGTCGGGAACCCTGGGACCTGCAGCCACTGGGCGGGGGAAACCGGGAAACGGCACGGCCGCCGGCCGGGTAGAAGCAGGGGGAAGCGGCGTAGCTGCGGGGAAGCGCCAAGAAGTGCTGTGGGAAAGCGCCAAGAAGAGGCGAAAAAGCACAGCAGGAAAGCACCAAAAAGCAGTGAAAAGATACCGCTAAAAAGCGCCGCGAAAAAGTGCTGAGAAGCTGAGCTGCCACCAGCGGAGGCGAAGCCAGAACGCAGCGCGGCCGCTCAGTGGGAGCCGTGAGCCGTGAACCGTGCCAGTTGGCACTGGAGGTGGGTGGGAGTGCCAGGGCCCGCTGCACGGGGAGGGTGCCTGGGGCTGCGTTTAAAGGCTACACCGATCTTTGGAAAATGTTTGCAAATCGAGCACCTGACAGTAATTTGTTACTTTGTTGCACGCCGTGCGGCTCCTCACTGCAAAAAAAATAGTGTGCCTTATAGTCTGGTGCGCCTTATCTGATCAACAAGGTTGTGAAAGTTGCCGACTCCGGGGGATGCGCCTTATAGTCCGGTGCGCCTTATGGTCGTGAAATTACTGTATATTTCAGATGATAGTTCTGCAACCTCTTTAAGCCTAAAGGCATGCACTCAGCTCTTCCACCTTCTTTGAGGAGCCTGCACTCCCATAATTGTTCCCTGTATTTGGAAGTCTCACCATGCGATAGGACTCATGGTAACATCAGTAATTAAACCCTTAGCAGAAGCAGGAGAGAGCATAAGGTGGCAATAAAAAAATTAAATAAATCTGAATCTGAATTCAGCATAAATAATTTACTTCTTTCTTCAGATATGATTACCCTTCATGGAAGCTTTCTTCAGATTGATGGTGCTATCACTGTTGTTTCAGTTGAGGTTTCATTATTGGAGTAAATGCTGTCTCAGATTTCTGATGGTTTTGCTAATTTGTGTCAATATTAAACTTAGTTAAAAAAAGAAAAAAGTTGTGCAAAAATATTTTCAAAATTCTCATGTTTCAAACAAGTATTAAGAATATGTCACTGTGTGGCAAGATCAGTATTTCATAGAAAGAAACTTGAAGATACACGCAATGTTCACAGAATGGGTGAAAATAAGGAGTTGCTTTTTTGTAACTTTGTTCTTAAGGGACTTGCTATAAAACTGGGCTTTCCAAAGTTGTGTATGGTTACATTTTCAAAATCTCTTGTCCTGTATATGCTTATGCTTTACATAATGTTGCTAGTCTGAGTTTAATGAATGATACATGAAGGGTTGTTAGGAAGTTGTGCTGTAGGGAAAGACTATTCTGACTCATGCTGAACTGTAGACTCATTAATTTGATTAAAAGCATGGCTTGTTATAGGCCACCTGGTTATGCAAGTTTAAAGTAACACGTAGTCTGAGATCTCATTAGTGGAACTTTTATTTATTTTCATTACTTTTGATCTGAACCGTCACATTGTTATATTGCTTGCATCATCATGTGTAACACCTGCATATTTGCAAAATAATCCTTCTAATACCTACGAGGAACATGATACAGTTTTCAGCTCTGGCAGGGTTTGGAATTATGACTCATTCAATACATGCATGTATTGCATAGCTTTGGTGCTGGGCCCATCTTACATCCAGTTTGAAAAATAATCTAACCCAAAAGTACTGCTAATAAGGAAGTTTATAACAGAATTTAAACAATAATTTGAAACGAGCTTCATTTCAAAAAGTAAATTCAAATAGAATGCAGGTAAAAAAACCAATCTACTGGAAAATTAGTTCCCGGACTGCTTTCCTGAATGCACTTTTTTGCCTGGTGGACAAAGTTATTAAGGTCACAGTGATAAGATTATTCTTTCTATGAATTACTCAGTATTACAAACCACTAGGCAATCAGCAATAAATAAAATATTATTCTGAATCATCTCAATAGATGCCAAGTCAGTAGGTAGCAAATAGACCATTACAACTAAAAAAAAAACCCAAAAAACATTAACACTGCAAAGTCAACTCAATTAAAAGTTTCTGTTTGTATTCTTATATGAACTATTAGCACCATTTTTAGAAGGCATATGTAATGATTTGAGTCACATCCAATTTACTCTCTCTAGTGACTGCAGAAAGTTAATCTGTGTTATAAAAGATGCAGGAAACACCATGCAATATGGCTCTATGTGGAGAGAGCTGTAATGAAAAATGTCCTTCAAGACCTAAGATTTCTTATTTGTGGAGCCCTTGCTGACAGGCTTGTGTTTGGCATGTCTGGAAAGCTTGTAATTACCTGGCTCTCTTATGTTGTACTTCAATTCTGCAGAGAGCTGTTTCATAACTCAGAGTTCACTTGGAATATAACGCTTACTAATTAGGAGATGTGAATGACAGACATTCTTAGCAGAGAGGTGGGCTCTAGACCTTTTTCATCCAAATTGCATGCAGTTCTCTCTCATAGACAAAAGCACCTTAGACACAGCAAATGCTCTTTCGAAGTCTGACATTTTTTCCAGTCACTGCAAAGTTGTATGCTGAAGGTAAAATAGAAAAGGAAATTTTGACTCACTCTATGCATCTTTTAAACAAATTCTGAACATTTGGAGACAAAAATTCCACTAGTGTTGAAAAGGAAAATAAAAAGTTAAAATAATCCCATATTAACCAAGACCAAAGGAGCTCAAATAGAAAACAACTATTGCTGGTAAGGTTTTATTCTGAACACTGAGTTTAGTTCAGCAGATTCATTCAAAATATGCCAAATATTCCTCTACCTGAACACTGATCAACTTACACAAAGAACAAGACAAAGATCTACCAAATAATGCATGAAAAATGTGGCAAATGACAAGTTAAGACAAAAGTCTTACTGAGATGCATCTGACAAAAGAAGTGCAGTCGTACAGCAACAGAAACATCTAAATCATAGAGCTGAAAATAATTTTGAACAAAAGATGACATATAAATTAACTAGAGTAATTCAACAGAGTGGTATTGCTTCTCAGTCCTGTCTCAGAACATGTCGTTGAACCTTCATCCAAATTAATTTGCCCCTTTCTTTGACACTGATGGACCTTTCATCTACAGTTTCTCTGCATTTCAACAAGAGATAATTTTGCCTTTAAATGAGTTAAGCAGACCAAGTTTGAGAGATTCATCCTCATGGATCTTTGAGCTGAGAAGCATACAAAGTCATGCACAAGACTGATCAAGTAATTAGTATGAGAAAATGCTAGTTTAGAAGTATTTTATTAACTGTTTCAATACACAACTACAAAATATTGGAATTCACAAGATTAAAAAAAAAAAAAATCCAAACAAAAGGGTTCATTAGGTACAGTTTCACCAGCTGGGCAAGGAAGAAGCATTTGGACAATGCTCTTGAACACACAGTGTGACTCTTGGGGTGTCCTGCAACAGTCCAGGAGTTGGATTTGATCATCTTGATGGGTGCCTTCCAACTTAGCATATTCTAAAATTCTCTGAGCACCAAAATTAAAAAACTGACTACAAAAGATTTTTTTTTCCTTTGATGAGCATGACAATATCTCTCTAATACACATGGTTATTAAGTGGATAATCTTAACATTATACTGCTTTTATTTTAAACAGACTTTATGGATGGAATCATGAACAATAGCTCCGTGGACTTTGGAATGGTTCCAGTAGGAGTAGAGTAATTGTGATTTTGCATCTGTAAATAATCATCAGTTATATAATAATAAAATTGTATATATACATATATATATATATATATACAAGTAACATACTTATTATTAACTGATCAGAGTTCACAAGTAGTTCTAGTTTATAAGTAGTTCTAAATTTGCTACAGAGAGCTCAGCCGAGATAGTTTCCAAGCTGCCTGACAGCAGCTATTTTTGCTTTGAGTCTGCTTTTCCACTAGGCAGATTTTAATGATTTTTTTTTCTGTTATTGCTTCTACAACTCTTAGGGAAACATATAGGTAATTTTTCATCCAAAAAAGCCCTAGAAATTTACCTGTTCACCACTACTTGCAATTGGACTACCTGACTGTTGAAGGTCCCTTCCAACCGGAACTATTGAAGTCTATTCCATTCTGTTCTTTAAATAATTTATGGAGTTGTAGGAAAGAACTGGCAGGTCCATATATAAAAGATTACTGTTTTGGCCATTTTCATTGATACTGGAACTGTAGTGACCAAAAAAGTTTCCATACATGAATTTACCAGCTCCAAGTACAACTTCTGCATTCAACTCCACCACTAAGGACTTCCCATGTAGCAACATGTTACCAAATTGCCTCTGTGAACACTTTGGATTTTCTGGAAGAACAATACCAAAGTGAATGAAGAGCCTGTTTAGTTTACAGGACTTCTAATTGCATAACATTTCTATGAAATCTAAATCCTGTTATCCTAATTGTGCATTTTACCCATCACTCTAACTGACAATTTACCAAGAAAAGCAATGAAACATGTCCCCAAAACAATAATTTCACAATAAATTCCCAATATTTCACAGGAAATAGCAGAAAACAGAAGACTTTATTGATTGATAAAGAGCTAGTCCTTTCAAAACCAATTTCTAGAAGGCAGTAATTTTGGCATCAAGAGCTTGTGTAGCGAGTTAATGAACTGTAGATAATCACTTTTCACTGTCTCTGGTTGCTCTGTTTCTCAAAAGAAGTTTGGATGACTTCTTTTTCCTAGAAAGCAGTGGAAATGTGAAGTGGAAATTAGAAAATAGAAGTTCCAATTAGGTTTTTTTTTATGTGAAAAGTCAAAGTACCTGTTTGGGGAAAAAACCCACCAAACATTTATTGAACTTAATTTCTAGTAAAATTAATATGTTAAGGGAAAAATGTATTCTCAGCTCATTTTGCATGAAAACTGGACCATCCAAGCAAAAAAACATCCCAAGATAAAAGTCTGGCTGGATTTACTTGGACAGAAAGACATATAAAAGGAAAACTGTGTGGCATCAAAGAACCACGGCTCAGTATTTTTATTTAATTATATTTTATTCGAATGAACTTCTTTGGCAAGGTTGTGTTTGGTACAGTTACATCCTTCTGACGAAATGGCTATACAAAATGCACCTTGGAAGAGACAGAGAATTATTTTTTAAAGATACAGATGACATGTATTGCCTGAGTTCAAGAAGTGTTTGGACAGTGCTCTCAGGCACATGGTGTGATTCCTGAGGTGTCCTGGGCAAGGCTAGAACTCGATGATCCTGATGGATCCCTTCCAACTCAGCGTATTCTATGATTCTATTATTCCATATAACAAACACAAGTTTGTCTTTACTGGGAGTCTTATGTTCCCAGATGAAGGCAGAATTTGTCTCATGGTCTCTAAGCATAATTCTACCAATAACACTGATCTTTTATAGAAGACATGATTAATGAACATTCACAATTGTGAGAAATATTTATTTTTCCTGAAGAAATTACAAATTAACTAATATTTGTGTATTATTAAATGAGGCCAACAAACTTTTGGGGGGATTATATGCTTTGAACAGTTTATTTATATAGAACATAAGGTCAAAAAATGATGTAAATCATACAGATATTTGTTATTGCTATAACATTGTTTCTTCCAAAGTATCTCTGATCTTCTCAATATTATCAGACTTGACTCTTGGGTGAAAGAGCCCTGTAATCAAAGACACCAGAGAATTCTTACTTTTATGGTACACTCAGAGCCTCTATTTAAAGTCTCATACAAAAGGTTTCTATAGAAACCTGAAGGACTCAGTCAACTGGTGCTAAAAGCTGGACCCTGAGGCCTATACAAAACACACAATAACATTTATCTGTTCTACTGCTTCCTGAAGTCACTGATCTCTATCATGCTTCAACATACATCTTTTATGCACACTATTATACCTCACACTAGCATACCCTATCTTTGCAAATAAAACATTCTGGTAACTGTTAAAAACATGGCTTTAACTCAGGTCCTTAACTGATCCCAAAGCTGGTGAATTCAAAGTTAACTCTGATCTCTTTTCTGACATATACTATCTTCTAGGACAGGTAATACGAGTTTTACTGTTTTAAGGAGTCTTTTGTCCCATATATAGTTATGCTTTAAATTGTTACTCACTAAAAGAGCAAGTATTTTTGGTTGCTTCTGAAAGTCATATTTCCATAGTGATGCTGACAGAAATATGCAATACATCATGATAAGTGAAACTTAACTCATTATCACAGATACTGTTCCCAGCTACCATTTTTAACCCAGTCTGGAATATTGTATGCATGTAGGGTTTTTTCTCGAACCCTATTTTAAGATATGTTTATTGTAAAGAATTTGCTTTTCTTAATTGTCAGACTGTTCCCTGTTCCTATGTTGGTTTGTTTCAGTTAGCTATCTAAGGTTAAAGCAGTTAATAACTCATGTCAGGTTCAGCTTGGTGAGGCTGCATTAGGGTTGCCTTCCTCTTTCCTATGTGAGGAAATACACTCCTAACACTGCTGTAGTCCTACAACCATACTTTCAGAATGCTTCCAGCCCTACCCTTGGTGGAATCTCTTTCCATCCTGCTTGTTTACACACTCCAAAATCACCAGGACCCTCATTCCTGAGGTAGTGTTTCCCCATGTTTCTCTCCTAGAATGCTTATAAAGCTGCACATTTTGTGGGTTCTCAGGGCCAGGTAGAAATCCAGAGATACACATCTATTAGGTTGCCAGATATGAAACCTTTCAGTGAGCAGAAGGTGTAGCATAAAAAAAATGGAAGTCAACTCACCTCTGTTACTCGGGGCGGCACTTTCCAGGTGCTAGAAAGCACAAAACACACATTTCTTATATCTATTTTGTGGGAGATTGTTCTTGCACAGCATCTTTCTTTTCCTGGCAATATTATTAGAATTGCAAATTCCTTCATTTCACTACTTCTAATATTCCACTATGTATCAATTTCAGTTAAAAAACATTTCAACAAGAACTTTTTTCCCCTACACCAAGAAAACCTGCAAGAATGAGAGAACTTCAAAGCTTAACAGCAATGCCAATGTTTAATAAAGAAACATCTCTCCAAGAGACATGGAGCATCCATTTCTCTCTCAGTATGCAGAGCTACAATAGTAGGACATACCAGAGATACCAATCCAAAAGATTATTCATACCATCGATGAACAACTCTCACAAATGTTATAGAGTTTGGGGCAAGTTTCTCTTTATAAAGAATTCATGACATCCTTCCTTTCAATCATCTCAGGTCCACCCACACTGACATTTCACAAACCACACTTATCTGTAATACCTCTCAGCATTTTTACACATTTGTTCAGGTCAGCAGCAAATGTTCTTATTTTTCCAGCCTTAAAAAAAACCCCACAACCAACCCCCCAAAATAGAAAAGAAAAGAATATACTCCCTCATCCTTATAATAAAGACTACTCAAGGTCAAGATCAAGAGAAAACGTTTTTGTCCTCATCTTCTGTCGCCTCCTTAGCTTGTGCAATACCTTCTTCCACAGAGTGCACAATACATTTCCAATTGGAACTTTGCAACTCCTGCCAGTTCTTTTTCTCAGAGATAACTCAGATCAGACAGAAACAAAATTACAGATATTGAATATCTTTGTCTATTGCCCATTGCAAAAATAAGGAGAATTTAATAAGAGAATTTAACTCTAAATAATTAAGTTATAGAAAACAAAACAGAGTCTATTTCTTAAGTTCTCACTGTACCTTATTCATCAGGAACTACAACATGAGTTCTTCTTTTTTGATTATTGCAGATAACTATTACATTGGACTTTCATGCTATATCTTAATCACCTACTACATTGTCTAGACCAGGTTGTGCTTTTTCAACATGTTAAAAACTGCTGAACAGTCCTTCCTCCTAATTTTGAGGTAACAGTTGTGCTTTTTCCATGGATGGACTTCAGTGATGTACTGCACTTACCATAAAATGACGGGAAAGACAACTACAGAGTTAAACTTTTATCTGTGATACTTACTATATTTGATGAACTGCATCCAATGTTGGAAAACTATTCATGGAAAGTAGTGTGGTACTTATGCAAAATCATTAAACATACAAAAAGTTGCATATCACTGTTTTCTCTCTCTCTCTCTCTCTCCATGGTGCAATGCTAATTCACATGTACTGGTTCACCAAGAAAATTATTTTACAAGATTCTGAAAGTATTAAATATTATCATTCTTCAATTTACAGATTTTTGTTTTGGATGTAAAGTCATTTGCAACTTGCTGCTGTTTCACGGGACTAACTGTATTAAAATTAATTGATATTAAAATGAACCATTACCTCTAAACATAGTAAGAATCCATTACTGCAGTTTCAGAGAAAATTCCTTCTGAATTTTATTATTCTAGCACTTCAGTGCCGTGAAGACTTACTCATGAAAATTGCTTTCAAAAACCCATGTCAAAGAATGCTGAACAAGGATTTCAGAGCCTTTTAATTAATTTTTAATTTTGTTCCTGAATATGGAGCTGATGTCAATAAAATGTCCAGGAGGACTCTTATTTTAAGAAAAAAATAGTCAGGTTTATGCCAGTATTTGCTCCCAGATGCAGCTGAAATGTTTCATCTTTAACAACCCAACAAAGTCAGCTTCAGGCAACTCATTTCAAGTTAACAATATCAGCTTTAGGAATGAAGTAGAAAAAGCAAATGTAAAGAGTAGTGTCTGTAAAGCTTAACTACCTGCGCCACTGCCAGGTCTCTGTGCAACGCAAGGCACCACAATGTTCCTGTGGGAAATGGGGCTTTGGTGGCCTTCCTTGTGATTTCCACCCCTCCATAAATGTCAGACGTGTGACTTTTCATGTTTCTACTTCATTGTATAATCCTGAGTAATCACTATAATCTGGTTTAGTAACTGTGCTCATGACAAGGCATGTACATTGACTTCCTTAACTTTCTCATAAGGAATCCTTGTCAGTTCTCACAGCAAAGTTCAGGAGACAGGAAAACAGGACTGAAACAACAGAAAAACCTTTATTCAAGATTCTACAGTGCCAGTAAAATTGGTACATATTCTTGCAAAGTCCTTGAACACACATATAAGTAAGAACTTAATTACAGTAATTTCACTATTACAAGTCGCACCTTTTTGACTACAGTTTTGTCCATACCCGGAAGTGCGGCCTGTAGTCTGGAGCGGTTAATATATGAACAAGATTCTAAAAGTTGCCAGCCCGGAAGTGAGAGCCCGCGGCAGCCCCAAACCAAGCTGGAGCACTGCCAGCCCCGGCAGAGGGGAAAGCCTGGCAGAGGTGGGGCCAGCGGTGCAAGGGGCGGGCGGCAGAGCCCGAGTCAGCAGCATGAAGGAGCCCAGCGGCACGGGGAAGCCCAGCAGAACCAGGGCCAGCAGCGTGGGGGGGCCCGGCGGCGTGGGGGAGCCCAGCAGAACCGGGGCTAGCAGTGTGGGGGAGCCCAGCAGAACCGTGGCTAGCAGTGAGGGGGAGCCTGGTGGCGCGAGGCTGCCCAGCAGCACGGGGAAGCCCAGCAGAATCGGGGTCAACAGCGTGGGGGAGCCCAGCCACGTGGGGGTCAGCAGTGCTGGCCAGGGCAAGCAAACATGGTGGCAACAATGCAGGCAGCGGGGAGGGGTAAGCGAGCCTGGCGGCGGCAGCAGTAGCACCATCCAACCAGCCCCGAGCGGCCCCGCCGAGCCATAGCGCCGAGCTGGGCCACCCGGTCCCGTCAGCAACCATGAGCGGGCCGAGTCTGCCTGGCCCCGCCCCGAGCCAGTAAACCCCACTATGCCGCGATTCTGTTACTAATTGGCAAATTTGTGAAAGTTGCACACGGATCCTCGCTACGAACGAAAGTGCGGCTAATAATCCTTTGCGGTTTATGTATGGACGAGGACCTAAACGTTGCCGACACCCTGGAAATGCGGCTTATAATCCGTGCGGCTTGTAATCGTGAAATTACTGTAATTCCACTGAAGGAAATAAAGCTGTTTTGTATGCATCAGTTTTGAAGGAGTAAAATATTGTTCTAAGAACAGTAAGATTTCACAGAAAACTGCTGAAGAGTATCAATTATAATGTTCTGAACATGAAATAAGAACTACCCCATCCCCTAAAACGTACCCTCTCACAAATTTAAACAGACTTAAACAAAATGTATTTTTTACAACTTAAAATATATTCAAGATGCAAAGAAATTGAACACATTTAGATCTCAGTCAGAGAATCTAGTTAAATTCGCTTAGAGAATCTAGGTAGATTTTTTAAATGCATCAATATATACTTTGAGGAAAGGTTCTTTTATGCATTCAGAGCAGGCATTGCTCATATTTCTTTGCTAAATATCAGCACATGTACAACAGAATGCAGAATGACTGGTGCTGCTGAAAAAAGATCTCAAAAAGGGGTCATAAAGGGAACAGGCATCAGATTTGATTTAAGGACAAATTCTCCTAAAAATAACATGCCTGTATATGATATCACTGCAGCAAAGAACAAATGGATAATTATAACAAATTAAAATTGAGGTCCCCAGAAAGGAGCACTATACAGACAAATTTAGCATACATGAAACAAATAAAGAAAAATAATCTAGTAATAACACATACCAGCAATGTTTTAGACTTTTTTTTTCTGGATATTCTGCTAGGAGTAGTAGTATTTTTTGGTTCGCCTTATGAAGGAATGAATGAGTGAATGAATTAATTAATTGACTAATACAGTAATTTCACGAATACAAGCCGCACCGTTTTGACCAAAATTTTGCTCCCATACCGGAAATGCGACTAATACTCAGGAGTAGCCAATATGTGAATAATTTTCTGACATTTTCAACCCCGGGAGTGCAAACCAAGTCAGTGCAAACTGCAAAGTTGAGCTCCTGCCAGTAAAACCCTGCATTTACGCGGTTGTTACAAATTGGTTACTCTGTTGCGCAGTAGGTGGAGCTGCTCCGTGCAGGCAGCACAGGGGGTGGGGGAAGCAGGGGCAGCTCTCTCCTGCTTGGCCCCACGACTCAGGGAAGGCAGGGGTTCTCTCCTGCTTAGCCCTGCGGCTCGGGGGCTCCCGTCCCTGCGTGCCGCCGCCGCAGGAGCAGGCAGGCTACATCCCACCTCCCATCGCCGCTGCAGGTGCCGGTGGGCTCTGTACCCCCCCTGCCACCGTGGAGCAGCGCCGGGCTGGGGTGACCGAGCCCAGCGGTGGCGGTAGCCGGCCCCGAGTGGCCCTGCCGAGCGGCAGTGCCGAACTGGGCCACCCAGTCCTGTTGGCAGCCTCGAGCCCTCATGACCCAAGCCGAGCCAGTAAACCCCACCCTGTCACGGTTCTGTTACTATTTGGCAACTTTTTTGCATGCGGGTCCTCACTGCGAACGACAGAGTGGCTTATGCTCAGGTGCGGCTTATTTATGGACAAAAAACAAAATGTTTGCCAACACCCGGCAATGTGGCTTATACTCAGTGCGGCTTGTATTCGTGAATTTACTGTAATATTTTTTAAAATAAATTTAAAATATCTTAAGAATTAATTTACTTGCTGAACAGAGGTTAAACAGAAAATCCAGAATATTAACAATATTAACAATTAACAATAATAATAACAATATATATTAACAATATATATTAACAATATATGACACCCGGGCAATATTAACATTCTAGATGTGGGTTTCTGGATATGAGAGAAAGATTTTTCTCACATAAATTAAATAAGCAAGATCTAGGTTATTTTAATCTGTTCCCCAAAAAATTCATCTTATATTTTTCTGTCATATAGCTTTTGTTGCTTTTTTTTTAAGAACCAAAGTGTCAGACTGTCTCCCAGGCAACCAACAATAGGACAAAAAGACACAGTCTTAAGATGCACCAGGGGAGGTTCAGGCTGGACACAAGGAAGAATTTCTTACAGAAGTGGTGATTGGGCATTGGAATGGACTGCCCAGGGAGCTGGTGGAATCACTGTCCCTGCAGATATTTAAGGAAAGACTGGATGTGGCGCTCAGAGCCATGGTCTGGTTTACAAGTTAGTGTTTGATTGATGATCTCTGAAGTCTGTTCCAGGCTAGTTGATTCTGTGATTTGGGCTAATTAAGCTGTCACAGGACACAGATCTCAGGTAGGTAAGACCGAACCCTTTCCTGCTGAGTACAGGCTACAGGGTGCCTGCCTTTAGAGAGCTGGAATGAAAAATCCTTTGGCTTCAGACTCAGAAAGACATAACCCACAGAGTTTCCTCCTACTCCTTTCTGGCCCACAGTTGTACAATTTCTGCTGCCAGCCAGCTGGCACATTTCAATCACACTGATATACAATGAATACTTTCATAAAAACCATCCAAGATAACTGACTAAATAATTTATTTCCTGTTATGGTGGAATGAAGTGGCTGTATTACACCTGTTCTTTGGGTCCTGGTACATCTTTCATAGGTCTAAATAATATATTTCTATTGAACAAAGGTTGACTAGGACACCAAGATTATTCCAGTATAGTTCTAAAAATTTAGAATGGACTGAATATCTTAATGGCAATCAAGGAAAGAAGAATGCAGGAACAGAGCAAATAGACAGGAAATACAGTGCACCTGCCTGGGTTTCATGGGACTTCACCCTGTGATGCCTAATGGGTAAAATTAATATTATAATTTTTTTTTAAATCGACTTTTAATCTAGGACACCTCATAAGAAGTCTGAAAGTGAAGTGGATGATACATTAAGCAACCAATATGGAATTTTATGATAAAAATATATATGGTTTTGCACTAGGTTTCTAGGGAGAATCAGGCCCATAATTGCAGACTAGAAGATCATTGATATTCATTCATATACAGATACAATATCTATTTGTACAAAAGTTGCTGAAGATGACCAAATACCAGGACTAAAATATTCCTCCCCAAGCAAGGACTCTATATTTTGTTTTAGGGAGTAAAAATAATTTTGACTCACAGCAGACCATATAATTACGTATGCCACGTAAAATGTTAGTGTTTGCAAAAGCAGACCTTATATTTGCTAAATATCCATTGATACTATCTTTACTCTTTCTGAAAATAGGAAGGAAATAATTATCAGACCAGCACTGGTTGAACTTTAAACATGAGATTCTCAAAATATGATCTCCTACCTGGAATACTCCTGACATTTATCCATCATTAAATATGAACAACTTTAATGGAGCAAGGAAACAGAAGAATTGATAGAATAATTAAAGGAAAAATTAAACCGAAATGGCTTATTTTTCCAAACAGAACAAAATCTTTGGGAAGAGGAAAAAACCAAGGAAAGAAATAAATGTATTCCCTAGAAACGTACCAGAGAAAGAAAGCAGTCAGGGAAAGGGCTGTGTGAAAGGTCATTGTGACAGGATAAATATGCATAAGCTGTCCATAAATAAGTTTAAAAACAGCCTCCTATACATCAGAGGAATAAAGATCTGGAAGAGATCTGCAGTGGGAACAAAAATATTTAAGATGGGGTTTCATTAACTTAATGGAGGTAGATTATGCAAGAATTTACAATTATAAGGATTTTAATTTGTTGGTCCAGCTCTTTCAATATACTGCGTTTCATTTCTGACTCCACCTCATGCAGGCCACCTTTGTTTAGGTGAGAAGTTGGCGTCCACCACAAAGGTATTTCATTACACAGGTATGGTATCAAAGCTTGGGTTTAAATAAACAATTGTCAAGTTATGACAGATGTGATTCAGGGAAGAATTAACTTCTCCAATTTCAGATTGAGAAGAGGTCATAGATTTTCATCATTCCACTCACTTAGGAGGTGAAAGTGGGTAGAATAAATAGGCAGTTGAAGTTTCTTTTTATGTCAGATTCATTTTAGCTATATTTTCACCTCCCATTTTTAGCTATATTTTCACCTCCCATCAAGAAAGAACAGAGTAGGGAAGGTCCCCAGACATCAGTTCCCTGAGTTATGGAATCTGACTTCAATTTCTTGTAGAATCCTCTATGTGCAGGACAGAATGGAGATTACTTTTGTCTCTGGAAATGCCAAATATGAGATCACAATAAGGTACTGCTATCTGCACAGGATGATTTCAAGCAATTTACTGTCTCCAGTTTCATCTAAATTTATTTTGAAAACACTAGGATGATAGAGAATTAAGTAAACTAGGTGAAGCACATTCAAACCTACTAAAATAAGATGCTTCTATAAACAGCTGAAACTTTTCATATGTGATAGAAATAGAAGGCTAAGAAACAAATCCTTCTGATGGTCTATGCATAAACCAATGTCCTTTCCCAATATTTCCTCTTCAGTTCCATTCAGCTTTACTGTGTGATCAACAAATAAAAATACCCATGTTCATACATCAAGATGAGAAACATTCTCGATGCAAGGAGTAGCCAGTGCAGTGAAAAGCGCTGACTAAGAGGAAAATTAAGATGTGTGTTCTACAACTTTGAGGATGCAAACTCAATGGTTTTTGTTTTTGGTAAGGCAAGGACAGGTTTAGGGGAAAATTGTGTCCTGTCTCTAAAGTCCACCTTACAGTGGAATTACTAATTTAAACAAAATTGGAGCAGAATTGAGTAAGATATCTCTTATACTAAATGACAAATAAAATGGAACTTAAAAGATAGGAGTAACTGGGAGCAGGGAAAAACCTCAAACAACCAGAGACCAGTAGTTCTTTCCTGAACCGATAAAATATTCCAAATACAAATAAAGAGTTCAATATATTTGAATAGAATGTTTAACCCTCAGCTCTTCCCTAGTTCTCTAGATAAATATTTTGCTCTAAATCAAAGTTTGGGAAATTGCTATGGATTGAAAATGGAAAGAGGCCTTGCTGCAATATTTGTAGTCTTAACTTAAAATTCAGACAATTTTAATGAGTTGGCTAGATCTTATTTCTATTAATATAATTCTCCTATCTATCACCAAATGGAAAGAATATCTCCCAAAGGATATAGAGAGCCAAAAGATAAGAATGAAATCTACATTTCCATAACAAATACCTGGATAATAAAATTCTCTCTATTTTTAATGTTGTGTAGTGCAATACAAATGTGTGCAAGTGTAGGTGGCTTACTTTGGTTTTGGGATACAGAACTAAACTTTGAAATATGAAAAAAGTTTAATGAGTCCAATTTCACCCTTAATTTGAGCGCTTCTATACTTGGTCAGAAGAGGTGGTTAACCATTTAATCATATTTTTCATACATTTCTGTTCAAAATGCACTAATTTATGCTTTTAAATTTGTTTTATTACAATGCAAGTGACTTAAAATCAAGTGTGGGAGTCTTAAGAAAAATCCACCCCACCAAATGTCAAGAAGAATATCAAATTATTGATCTGTAGACAGGAGGAAATTAAATATGATATCCCCTTCTCATTTAAAAGAAAATAACTGCAACAACTCCACTAAAGTTCACAAAAGAAATGAATTAAAAATGTTGGCGTGAAATCAACTACTGTCTTGAATGTATCTTCTGCAGGAGTTTTATTTATAGAACACTGCAAGTACAAGGATTTGTCAGAAATGTATGGACTTAAATTTCTTTGCTCATCTTAACTTTTGTGCATACACAGTCGCAGAGACATTTCATAGTTGTGACAGCCAAAATTCTGTGAAAACAGAATTGTTTTCAGTGATACATTATCTTAATATATTTTGCTTCTGGAAGTTTCTTTTGGAATTTCAAGAAAGCATCTCTGCATTTTATTAGGAGTCAGTTTTACTGGTGAACAAAAATCAATACATGCTTTTTTCACAGAGAGTTCAAAATAATTTTTTTCAACTGAAACACCTGAGTTGTATTAATGTGACAAATTTGATCACCATTAAATATTCATGAAGGATCTATTTAAACTTCTCACTTCAGTATAAACTATTTATATCTATGGATACCTTCACATAGTGCCATTCTATGGAGAGCTTGGTCTATAAAGAAAATGATTAATGAGATTAAAGAGGCAAGGACCTTATAGGTGTTAGGAACAAGAAATTAAGAGGTAGAGACTTGAGACGTAATGATAAAGACTAGTTTTAGCTCAGCACAACTACCTTCAGTACTCTCCAGGCTCTGCCAGAAAGCAGGACTCTTTGTCTTATTGACAATGAAAGGAACCAGAGATGACCATCCTTCAACTAGTTTTCCTTTACAGAATTTACTGTCCCTGTATGACTTAGGAAACCGTTCCATGCATATCGACCACCAGACTGCCAGACTAGAGGTTCAGAGATTCAGTCCTTTACTGAATCACATCACAGCCTGTGCTCTAGGACCTATATTAAATGCTGGGTTTGTAGCCAGCAGCCATATCCATTCAGTTTTCAATTCTTGATTATTCACACTCTAAGTTGTGTATTGGTCATTTGAGAGAAAAAAAAATCTCTAAAGTACTGTCCATATTCAAACAACAAAAGCTTGAATGCAACATCTTTGAAACACAGAAAAACCCTGTTTGGAAGGGATTTTGGTAGTTCATGTAATCCAAACTTCTGCTCAGAACAGGGTCAGTCATATGATGAGACATGGTTGCTCCAGACTTGAAGCCACCATGTCTTGAAAAATCTCTAAAGGTGGAGAATATACAATTCTTTCGGGTAACCTGTTCTGCTATTCCAGTGCCCTAAGTGGGAAAGGTCTTTGAACCAAAGTTTGAATATCTCATGCTTCAATTTGCACCTGCTGTTTCTTGCCCCCCAAGGTCATAGATGTCTTCCTTCATGTTCAACTATATAAATGTATAAGCAGGGTACTGTTTTCCAACACTGACATACATTATAGTTGTACTGAAGTTAAATACTTCCAGTGAAAATATATAATATATGATTTTCAATGGCTTATTTTCGCATAATGAAGATTTTTGCAAGTAGTTTCAATAGCAGTTCACTTAATAAAACCAATAGAAAAATTAACCCGCTTTCCTCTGTTCTTTCCATTCCCACCTCTCTTTTCTGGCCTTACGACCCTCTCACTGAAAGAAAAAAAACAAATGGGGAGTGAAGAAAAATTAAAAATAAAAGCAAATAAAAATATCTCAAAAGTTTATAATTTCCATTTGAAAAATTAAAACACCTTCAGAACATGTTTTATATCTTCATTGCTTTCCAGTATGGCTCAAACCCTTCATCACTATTAAACTTATATAGAAGTAAAAGTTTAAAATTCTAATCTACTATGTTTAGCCTTCCTTAATCAAGAAATTTATTGCACCTGCAGAATTTCTTGCAATTCTTAGGACTTTTACTTATTCTTTTGATCAAGTGTATTGGAAAAACAACCTCTTGTACCCACCTTGCTTACTGGCAAAGAAAATCCAAACGCTAAGAAACTCACAAAATATTAGAAAATAACTTAAATTGAAGACATAGCATCAATGTTGGTTCTGTTAACTATGACAGACATTTGGACATAAAATTTCATTAATTGAACAGATTTATCATGGAATAATTTCTATGCAAAGGCCAACATTTTCAAATGTCAGTACCCAAAAAATCCATCTCCAGGCACACAATTAAACAAGAAATAATTTTCAACTGTACATCTGTGTAATTTTAACTATTCTGTGAAAATCTCATGAGTTCCAAACAAGTTTATCTTTATATTGCATGTATATATAATGTCAATATTTTAAGAGGCTTTAGGTTTTGAGGGGAAGGATTCCAAAAAAACACTTCTTCAAATAAATTCCCTGCTTGACCATAGACACTAAACAAATCTCAGCTATATTCATACCAGATTACATCCTTCGGTTCTTCACAACAGAGGAAACAATAAATGGTTGAGAATTGCTGAGAAAAAATTATTTTAAGGAGATAGTCAGAAAGTTCAGTTTTGCTAATGGTGACTAACATATTACAGATAGTAAGCTTAACAGACAAAAAAAAGTGTTTCAAAACATCTTTTTTTGTACAAATTGCAAAGGGTTTTAAGAATTTTTTTCTTCTTTATTTCTATAGAAAGTAGATATTTCCATTTTTCAATTTTGTTTCCATCCAAGTGGATACATGGATGAAGTATCACCCAGACAACTGGAAGCAATGCTCTCAATTTTTATGTTTAGCTCTTTTTCTCATATGCAATGATGTTTTGGACAACAATGTTAGAGCACATTTATCAGATGTGTACAAGTCCCCAGTTTTTCAAAAGGGAAATTGAGATATTAAACATACATCACAAATTTAGAGGTAAGCAGCTGGCTGACAAATCTCTCCTCTGATGGTTCCTGTCTTGTTAGATTTTTGTAAGTCTCCCAAGAGTTTCTTCAGCTGCAACATGTGATATTTCACTGCTGCTGTTTTCTGCTCTTGCAGCAAAACCTACTATTTCATCGTAAACAAATAGTGTTAACACTTGTGATGCTTAATGTTTTGTCAGTTTGCTCAGCAAGTGTGAAGAAAATGCAAACACTTTTTCATGCTGTCAGACTGCACTAAATTGAGGAGATTTCCCAAATGGATGGTATTGTATACTGCATTTAGATAGTTTGCTAAAAAACTAAGAGTTGACACTCATGCAATTCTTAAAACAAGCAGTATCTGGTTATTAACCCTTTTTTTTTTCACCTGGAACAAACAAACATTTTTCTTCATTGAAATCTTATAGGCTGTGGGTGTATTTTTTAGCTATGACAGGCTTGCTTCCCAGAATGGCTTGCCTTACTTTAATTTCTGTGATTGGCTTCCTAGATATTCCTGTGTATAATTTCTACATGCATGCTTTATATTATGTTTTGATCTGCACATTATCTACTCAGTTAAATATTCTTTCCAACACCTTAATTTTTCATAAATATTTATATCTTTCATCACTTCATGCAATTAGTCCTTCATCATGAGGGAAATAAAAAATTATATGTGAATTACATGCTTTGCAAAATAAGGGTTTTCTTTTTTCTTCCATTGATTCTATTCATACATCAATCTTAAAATAGTAAAAAGGTGATTGCATCATCATTAATAACATTAATAAAATACATTATCCAATTGCATTAACTTATACTACCTTTAAAAACATGGTAACCCTTGGGAAAAGCTGATATACACAATTTGTACTGTGCACAATGGCACAATTTCAGGGCTCAAAGAAGTAATCCTGAGGTTTACTATCCCCTTGATTTCAAAAGATGTGTGAGGTGCATTTTAACATTGAAAACATAAAGTTCAATGTATTTAACAGATATTTAGTGTTTTTTGGCAAGGCCTATGATATTCACGCTGGCCTCTAGTTGACAACCTAGAAGTTCATGTGTTTCCATAGATCATAATCTCCAAATCCCATGCATCTGTCTCAGATCCTTCATTGCATCTCAAATGGCAAGAGATGCTTCTTTTTAAGCAACTGAATTAAGCCAGTGATACTGACCTGGTGTAGCTATGATCTTCTATGTAATTAAATCTTTAAATGAGATGCAAGGGACCACATTGCACTATTTGGTATGAGAGACAAAAGCAATTCTCGTTCTTGGGGTTGTCCACATGTGAATGGCTAAGTGTAGTATTCGGGCCTTGGGAGGATGTGTGTGTTCTTTTTAAAAAGACTGTTTGGGTACTTTGCAATTTAGAGGCTTGGTTTTGATACCCTCCTTCATGTCTTATACTTTTATACTATTGGGTTAGTCTGTTAAGGGAAGGAGGTCGCTAAAAACATTTTACAAGAGAAACAACCAAAAAAATGAATGCGCTGGTAAACTTAATTTCTTGTCTCATACTGGACTTCTGGTTTGTTTGGGGTTTTTTCTGCTTCAAGATGATTTTGAAACAGACTTGAAAAACCCTTTACATAACATTGTCAGTTTGGACCAGATTTATTTGTCCAATGAAGTGTATTTTATCAGAACATTCATTACCCTTTTTGAACATAGTGGAGTCAAGGATCAGAAAGCAATTTTCCTTCTTTCCTGTTCTCAAAACCATGATTTTTTTAGTGAGGTTAAGCAGTGCTTTTTCAAATTCCCTGTGCTTGATGTGTCATCTATCGATGAGTCAAGCCTGTTATGCTGGAACTCGAATACAAGAATTGTCCCCCACTTTGAAAACTTTTAAAAGGAATGCTTTATTTTTTCTATAGGTAAATTTGAAATAAGTTTTCTTTTTATTCATAGATGTCATGGCCATACCCATTGATACAAGGTGTTTGTATACAGGCTTTTCAAATATTCATGTTTGCACTATGACTGCATTGCCCAACCATCTCTTTTTTGAAGTACTAAAACTACTACATCAACATGAACAGACTGGAATTTCTTCACATTTTTAGAAACGTCTGCTCTACATATCACCGTGTAATGTATCTATATATTTACTGTAAAAGAAATTAAGGTGTCACTTTGCTGCCAAAAATTTAAACATGTGCAGGACAGCACTATTTTTGACGCACTGCAGATGGAGTGCTTTAAAAAGGACAGTTTAGCCTTTGCAGCCACATATAATGGATGGATACCCAATCTCCAGATAAAAACAACTCTATGGAGTGAATGTTTAGTCTACCCTTTTGCTTTACACTAATTTTATTTGTAACAGCTGCTTTCTAGTTCACATGAAAGTACTATTGATACTTGAAGGAAGAGCTTAGCATCTAAAACATGAATCATAGTTTTCCTTCTGACTAGTTCAGTACCTTCTGTAAAATAAGGGAGTTTGAATTCACAGGTCCAAATTCCCAGGCTAATTCTCTCATGAACAGTGATAGGTTGAATGGGGCATCCTTTAAGACTCTTGCTACGAAACTTTGCCAGTATGTAGAGCAACATATCACATCCATAGAGAGACATGCAACAAGTGGGAGTGAGATCCTACACAGTGGTTACAACATACAGCTACAGCATTAGTAGTTTCAAAAAGTTTTTACATCTTTTATCTTGCTTGGAGTGTAAAAGTACAGTGAATATTGGAAAGCTTGTGGAAAATACTGAGGGACTGGCATGCATCAGGATGGAATAGAAGAGCAGGAGGGGAAGATTTGTCAGTCTTTCAAGATACCCTTTTCATGTCTACAGAAGAGACAGTGGTCAAAATGATATATTTTTGGTTTTGCCTGATCCATCTCCTGATTTCTTAAACTCTCCCTGTTCTCAATGAATATTCTTGAATATTTTTGGTTTTGGGGTGGTCCAGTTGCAGAAGGACTTGATGGTCCCATTTAAATGTATGTTATTGCTTTAAATTAGACTGATAAATAAATTGTCAATTAAAAGAATGCATCTACTTTTCATAATATAAAAAGTTTAATTTATTCAGGAGAGGGTAAAAAAAATCTAAAAAATAGATAATAAAATGGAAGTTTCAAAATATGTACATAACCATCACTGGAAAGTATATTACAGTAAGTAGCTAAATATCTCAATGGAGATTTGAAGAGGAATTTGTAAGAAGGAAGGGGTGTTATCCCAGCATGGATATTCTTCTGTGCCCTTTCACTTTCAAAGCTTAAGAGCCAAGATCAATTTAGGTTCAAACATTCTTTTCCTAAAAACTCTTTCTGGTCTGACCAGGTTCACATGTTGTGTCCCACATAGAGAAAATAAGAGTACAAGTCTGTTAGTGTCTCAGCACAGGTTAGAACAACCCTTCTGAGGAGAGTCTCTACCCAATCCCTTTTAGTGTGCTTTGGTTCACACAGAGGAGATCTCACTGAGCACTAATTGGGTTTTGTCTGGAGGAGACACCGCAGGAGCTCTCTTACCTGCAGCAGGGCAGGCACCAGACTTGAGCTGCTGTGACAAGAAGCCATTCCATGGCAATGCAATGGGGATACCAGGAAGGCTGATATCGGTTTATTACAACAGTGCACTGTCTTTTAGACCGTCTACACAGTTTACACTTTCATCACCGGTCACAGTTAGTCAACATAACAATCATTGGTGGTTCTCCACCCCTATTCTTCCCAGGACCTTTCTAAAAATACTTTCCATAGCTGTGGGGTATTCTTCGTAGTTATCTTCTTTTTCTCCTTCTTCACTTAGTCTCCATGCCGACAGCAATGGTCAGAGAATATTTCTCAAAACAAACCTCCTTTATTACACCTCTCTAACCCACAGGTCAGCTGTTACTATAGTCAGCAGCAGCTATTTTTTTCCCTCTGCAGATCCACTCCTGCTTCTCGACCTGCAGCATGCAAGGCACCAGGACCAGCATTTCCTGCATATGCTAATTTCCTGGGCCTCTCTCGCACAGTCAGACACAGAGCTTGCTGCTAAACAGCACAAAACATTCTCTTTCTTTGGTGCCTGAGCAATCTGTCTCTGTGGTCTTCCCAGCCTTTATGGGCCCAGGGATTTGGAAAATAATAAAAAAATAAAAACAACTGAACCCAGCTAAATCATGTTGTACTGAATAAAGCAAGACAGTTCTGGCTGGCCCTCACCATTTAGAGCTGCTGTGCTTATAACTCTGATAATGTAGAAAAATAAATGCTTCTCACACAAATGCTGACAATTTTTTACTTTCATTTTTCTTCCAATAAATAATATTGAGTTTGTGTTGATGCTTTTTAAGATGAAGAAGAATGAACCAAAATTAAGTGATATTAAACATCAAAAAATGACTTTGGTTAAGCAGCAGGATGCTTAGATCTTTGCAGAAAGCTTGTCTGAACTACTGGAAGCTCCTTGACTCTGCAAAATCATGCAAAACATTTAAAAGCAGGTCAAATATCAGGCACTTAAGCTGACAGGAATTTCCCATCACCAAAAAAGGGAGGAAAGAAGCTCTTCCATCATTTCAGAATGTAGGAAAGGTCAGTGCTACGGTCAGGTGACAAGCTAGGGCTATTGAGTATTGTTTTATCTGAATCATCATTACCCTTCTAAGAATTTAATTATATATCATTATTTTTTAATATAAATAGATTTTGTTCTTTTTAAGCAAGAGCTGTGTCTAGATTCAAAAGTATTCTGCAAATTTAGTGCCATGCATGCTTCTGAAAATCCTTATGGACAATTATGTGTATAGAATATTTAATTGCATGTGCACATGCTACTTGCATGGACACATCCCTAAGTATTTGCATAAGCAATCATAACATTTAGACATAATTTATTAGTTGGACAATTATACAAATTGCATATTTGTATTTTAAATGAGTCCCATATTTTCATTACATTCTGTGTAATATTTGATCAACTCATTAAGAAACATGAGGATTAAAATTCAGGAGTGTCTGGATGCATGCCTGTTACACTTAATTAGTGATTGTTGGAAAATGGATCTGAGAATTATCATACTGAATAATGACAAAGATCTACATAGCAATAAAAATATTCTGCACAGTATTTTAATAAGATCCACTGTCTTTGGTTAGCTTAAACAGGTGAAGTAAAAGGCAGCATTTTGCATCATGTCAGGGTTTAATTTCAGAATTATATAAAGGTTGCAAGTCATTTAAAGAAAGAAGTAATTGTCATAGTAGGAAGGTGTAATATTACAGATTTTTTACAGACATGTTTTAATGGATTCAGTGTATATTAAACATTTAAACTAATATAACATACATTAAAAAATTGACAGAGGAGCAGAAGATAAAAACACTGCACTTTTGGTATAAAGATTTCAGATGCAATACAGAGCATGAGAGCAGAGTAACTGAGTAAGTGTGAATCATCCTGCTAAGATGCTGAGAATGTTCGAAGGGTTAAGGATGGCAAATCACATTTTGTTGCTATGTGCAGCAAGGATAAAGATCTACTGTAACCCCCTTTAATAGGTGAAAGGTGGTCTGAGCCAAAACGCACACACTGACGTCCAACCCTTCCCCTGAGAATCAATGATGTTTTTTTGTGTGATCAATGTAATATTCCACAGCTAAATTTAGGGACTCTGCATGCTATGAAAATTGCACCTCTCTATGTCTAATTAACAATAAAAAATTGTTGTTATCTACAGGTTTAATTATTTAATCTACAAGGTTTTGATTAACTTAATCTTTTTAGTAAGAACAAAAAAGTATATGGGGGAGGGGAGGGGGAAGCATTTCTAATGTTGTTTACTCAGAAGGAATTCTGTAATTTTCCCTAGTCAGCTTGTAAGGATGCACCATCTTTGCTGTTAACTCCCCTAACCCAAGCAACATACAGTGTGAGACAGACTGCTAATAGTTTTCACTGTCTCAGTGTATTACTTGGTTAAATCATAAGCTCTGTCTACAAAGCTTCTCCTTTTTAGTTTGGAATTTTTACACACTTTTAGCAATAGAGCATAAAATTCAGTGTTTGATTTTTATGTATTTGAGAAAAGCTAAAAATTTAAAACCAGATGCCTTTGGCCACAGCCACTTATTTGAGGTATCTTATACCAAGCAAAAGGGTCTTTACACCAATATTAACTCTTTTTTCAGCCCTGGTACTGTATTCTGCAAATTTACAAGTCATGGGGTGATACATGTTGCTCTATTTACAAGTCAGAGGGAGTTCCGTCTGATATCAGTGGGGCCAGATTTCACTTTTAATTACTCATTTGACACACATGCTGGAGTATCTTCAGCAATGCTGTGGGCAGGTATTGTACAAAGGACAAAACAGGAAGGAGACACTCTCATCATAGAAACTGTTCCCTCACCACTGCAAGCCCTCTCTTCTCAAAGCACTCTGAAGATGCTTGTTTATGTGCTATTGCCCTCCCTAAAAATGTATAACAAAAATAATTTAAATGAAGATTCAAAGGAATTCAAAGGAAAAAAGAATCCTGGGCCTATGGGAATAAGAGTTCAGTTCTAAGTTCTGATCTAGGCACACAACGAGATTTCTGAAAATCTTGCAATTTATATCAAACTGAAAAAAACCCCATAAAAGTCTATTTTTGGAAATAAACTCTGCACTCTTCCAGGTATTTTTCCCCTTAACCTTATTCTCCATATGTGAAATGAAAAAATGAAGATATATTAATATCTTAGTATCACAAATGTAATTGTGCATTCAAATATTTTAAGAATAACTGTCAAGAGCATGGGGTCAGATTTCTGGATGATCTCCAGAAGTCCCCTCCAACCACAGTCATTTTGTGATTCTCTAATATTTAATCTATTGCTGTAGAAATTACCTTATCAAGTAGAAGTTCATTGGGGATAAATGTCATATGATGTAGGGCTTATTTTGGAATAGTTTTTATGTTGAGCTTACATTCAAATGCAATTTTGTAGAAAGAAGCCTACACTAGCAAATAGAACAAATTTTCAAGAATCAATTAAACCTATATGTAGGAAAAGAAAAAATATTTTGTCCAAAACCTGCAGAGTGATTCAATTTGTATGATTCCAGGGTGCCCTCATGACTCAGGACGAGAAATCAGGACTTCTCCTCCAAACAGAGAAGTTTGTAGTGTTATCATTAAACCAACAAGAAAAATAGATTGGTCAATAGAAGTGATTTTTCAATTATTGGTAAGTAAGCAACACAGGGGCAACTCAACTAGAATGTTATTTCATCATTTCAGTTACTTGTTCCAAATAAATCCAACATTTTGACCCACGATTAGAACAGCCTACACCCAGATTAACAGACACAGGAAATATTGCAGCTCTTCAGGGATACTTTTAGATTTCTAGTGTTAGAAATGCTTTCTGGTTTATCTAAAATTATAAGCCAAGATTTGATACCATCATCCCTCAGCACAATAAATACAATACAGGCTTCTTTCGCTGTTCCATGCTCCCATGCTTTCCTTTACCTACTGTGTTTTTATTAAAGACAGAGTTTTTGTAAACGTTTATATTACCATAAGAATATGGCTCTTATGATCTTATGAGGTAACTGTAAAGAACAAAAAATTGAAAACATTTTTCCTATTGCAGTGGACACATAAACAAATCAAATATCTTCTTAAACCATTCAACTCCGCTTGTTTAAAGAAGGCAAGAGGTGACAGAGGCTGATTGCAATCCGGTCTAATATCTGCTGATAAATGTGAGGACTCATTGTGACTAGCATTCTCTACCATCTCCTATCAAAGACAGGTTCCAGACCCAACGTTTCTCTATAAATAAAGTTTCAGGGACATTTTAAAACCACATGGCCTTCAGATGAATAGAAAAGAGTCATTCAAATATCCACCCCTCATACAGTCATACAAAAAAAAGAATTCTGGTTTGTTCCATGGATAAAGAATATTCACACAATACAGTTCATCCTGCCTGTCTGTAGTGTTTTGTATCAGATATTAAAACAAACTGTAGTGGCTGAAAGGCAAGGGAGCCTCACTGTTTAGAGGGAATAAACACTGTTAACGTCATCACTTCCATGGGGTTACTGATCATTATGAAATCTTGATTAATCACACAGTAAAACAAAGAAGACATTCAATTGAACATACTTGGGTTATTTAAGTCCTATAACTCATCTGTGCACAAAATAGAATACAGTTGAATTTTAGCAGTGCTCAGTTATGTCTAATTGGGAATGTCAGCCACTGCAATTTTACTTAAGTGATGTGTCCTATAAATGATAGGAGAAAAAAGCTAAGAAAATTACCCAAATTCAACTCTCCAAAACTCCCAAATCATTAAAAGTACAGTAATTTCACAAATACAAGCTGCACCAATTTGACTAAGATTTTGCTCCTAAACCGGAAATGCGGCTAATACTCAGGAGCGGCTAATATGTGAATAATTTTCTGACATTTACAACCTCAGAAGTGCCAGCCAGAGTGACGAGCCGAGCAGCTGCAAAGTCGGCATTTTGCGATTGTTACAAATTGTTACTCTGTTGCGCCGCAGGTGGAGCCTGGTTGCCTGCAGGCAGCACGGGGGGCGGGGAGAGAGGAGGGAGAGCTCTCTCCTTCCCTCCTCTGCCGCAGCCCGGGGAAGAGACGGGGGGGCCCCACGCCGCCATTGCCGCAGCTCTGGGAGGCAGAGGGGGACCCGGGCCGCCACTGCCGCGGCTTGGGGAGGCGACGGGGGGCTCCGTCCCCGCCTGCCACCACAGGGCAGCGCCGGGCCGTGGTGACCGAGCCCAGGGGCAGCGGTGGCCGACCCCCAGTGGCCCCACCGAGCAGCAGCGCCGGGTTGGGCTACCTGGCCCCGTTGGCAGCCCCTAGCAGGTCGAGCCTGCACAGCCTTAGCTGAGCCAGTAAACCCCGCCCTACCGCCATTCTGTTACTATTTGGCAACTTTGTTGCACGCGGGTCCTTGTTGCGAACAACAGAGTGGCTTATACTCAGGTGCGGCTTATTTATGGACAAAAAACGAAATATTTGCCAGCATCCAGAGATGCAGCTTATACTCAGTGCGGCTTGTATTCGTGAATTTACTCTATGCTAAAAATCTTAACTGACTTGTTATAATCCCAGACCACAAGCTAAGAGTTAATATGATCGAAAGAATGAAGACCAGAGGGACAAATGGAAAACAGATTTTGGAGAAATTCAAACATTTGAGGAATTGATGGGCTCAGTTCCATTCCAAGAAAGGAAGAAGGGTGTGTGTGGTAGGTTGACCAGAACATATACAATTGAAAAGCTGGAAGAGAACATTTTCACTTGATAATTTGCTGGAAGTTTCTAGCTGCCAATATTTGAACTGTATTTAGTTTACCCTTAACTGTGGTTCTTGCTATACACAATGATAAAGGCTGACCTAATGAAAGCAAAATTAAGTCCTGTGTGCATTTTTTTTAGGTGTTTACTCATTCCATGCCTGCACAAGCCCAAATGCTAGCTCATTATTCCCAACAGTGCTTCATTTCAAATCTGTGACACAGACACACAGAAAGGTTACTTGAACTATCCAGAACCTGGTTTTGAAGCAAATTATTCTTCCATATGTTCAACATCTTTTGAAGAAAATACCACAGGCAGGTCGATGTATTTATGTTTAACATATCTAAACAATTTTGAATCCCACTGAAGTAACAGGTAAATGCATTAAAAGAAGAAAAAAAACAAACACTTAAGCAGGATCACAAGCTATTTTTCAGATGAGTCTGTCATGTATGTTCCTGACAAAGACTAGGCAGCTTTCAGGATATGTATTGTCTGTACAGTGAACAAGGCTACTGTCCATTAAGACAATGCTTTATCTGAAGCAAATAGGAATACATGGGATGAAAACTGAAATTTTTAAGTGGAGAACTGAAGGACAGAACAAGTAGGTAAATTTTCAGGCAACATTTTTCATTCAAGGTTTCATGCAACCACACGCAGTAAGGAAAATCCATCCATGTAGTATAAGGCAATATTTGGTTTTCATTTACAGGTCATTTTTTGGTCTATGTAGTGCTGTGGGCTCACTGCTCTGCCCTGGGCTTCCACACTGATAATGGGAAAAATCAGTTATGAAAATAGGCCAGCTGTTGGAACAAGACCAACAACACTTCCACTCTTTTCACAGGTGATACAATCCACTCTTCCTTTTCTTAGATTAGTTTTGCTAAATGCATTCCTTTCCCCATTAATAGATTAAATAGAAAACTACATAAACCTTGCTTAAACAATACTTTTAAACAGTCCCAGGCACATCACTTTTATTTTTGCCCACAAGACAAATTTCTTCCCTGGTGTGCATAAACTTTCTAGAAGATGGACTTCAGGCTTGCTTTTAGGATCTCAGAAGAGATCAGTACAGAGACACTTTTGAATGTCAGAGAAGTTTAGTCACCTGATTAAAAATATCCAGGAAAATTTCATTATTTGAACTGTTTCCTGACCAAGAGTTGAAATTAATGTGTCCATTAATGAAGCAACTGATGCAACTTCCCTTACAGCAGCTACACAGTACCTATGAGAACGCATTATGCATATTTGCTTCAATATTCCGAGAATTCCTTTCCTATCCCACCTCAACAACTCCTTCTCTGAAAGACGGAATGGCAGAAGGAATTCTGTAGAACATTTTTGCCCGTGGGGTCGCAATAAGTTTGGCCCTGTACCTGCGTCATGCTACTAACACAAAAAAACCCCACTGTTAGTGAGCAAAATGTCATTTGTGGCTTGCAGTGCTTCAGTTCTGTGTTAACAATACACATTGCTTGTTCCTGGCTTCATCACTTGTTGATGCTAACAAAATTTGGATTTACCAGTGTATGACAGTTCTGTCCTTGATATCTAAGGCTTTCCTGTAAATAAATTAAACAAAATGCAGATAACGCACCCCCCCCCCATCCACCCCAAGCCTTACTCAGCTTGTTGTGTTTGTACTTTTGTCACTGCAGGCAAGCAGAGTGTGAAGCAGGTAAGAAGTCAAGCAAGCTCTTGACGTCAGTTTTTCCTCATTTGGAACAATTTTAAACAATCTTTGACTTACGTTCATATGCTGATCATTGATTAAGCCCCAGGGATGTTTCCTCCAGTGTTTCTTCACCTTTATTACTATAAACAATGTAGTACTTTTCCAAACCACCTAGTCTCAGACTCTGTGTAAGGCCTATTAATAAATGCATCCTTATATATTTTGTTTCTCATTAATACCAAGATGACAGCTGCCATTCTGACAATCTCTGGGTCTCTGAAACACTCATCACTATCAGCAATAAGTCATGTTTATATCTTAGTTGCACTCAAACATTAGAATTTATGCACAAAGAATACATCATTCCTCTAACAGAATGATCAGTTTTTGTATTTCTCAATCTAGTTACACATTACTCACTTGGCATTTTCAGTTAAATGAATATGCTCACTTAAAATAAATAGTAAGGAAAAAACAACAGCAGAAAAGGAGGTTTAATAGTCATGTAGCATGCATATAACCATCACTAAGGGACTCCTGATGTTTTAAGAACACACTGATGCCTGCTTTCATGCACACAGCACAACACAGTGGTTTTAGTCAGAGCTAGTGTCTCTCAGTGTCTTTTATTAAAAACAAAGGAAGGTTCTAGTTCACAGATTAATAAGCTGTGACTTGGCATTTCAGCTGTTTTCAGTAAATATTTCATGCGTATACCTGGATTTCATGTTTCTTCATAGCAGGGAAACCAGCAATACAGACTGCTCAAGTTTTGCTTTCAGCCTTTCTCCAAGCCATTTGCAAAAGCCACTCCAGTGTCTTGCTCTGCCCCTTGAAAGTCTCAGCTTGCCTAATGACAATGTTTTTTCAAAGCAGAGTCATAGAAATAAGTGCTGCATCTCAACAGATGAAGTCTAAAAGCTTCCTCAGAGGAGCTTGATATGCTGCAACTGCTGAGCATCCAGTCTGGTAGGTCAGCTGTGGGCTGCACATGATGAGACGTGTTGCACTGTGCAGAGTTTGGAGGTCACTTTGGCAAAGGTGGAAAACCAATGCAATGATCCACAAGAAAAGTTGTTAACAGGAAAATTATTCCTCTCCTTCCCATCTCTGGTCAGGAATGGTTCTCCTTTCAGGATAGTGCTACTCTAGAGAATGGTAGAGTAGAGGTGCTTGTCTTGTGAGGAATGATGGAAAAAACAACATTCCCAAAGTTGGAGGTGGAAGAGAGGAAGCAGGAAATAACAGGTTTGCAAAAATACAGGTGAGAGGGTTTAACCTCTCTGCACGTTGCTAGACTATTTATCTCATTTTTCTGATTTCCAGTCTATTACCATTTTTCACAGAAAACGTAATTTTGGGTTGGGTTTTTTTATCTGCCTGATTATAAATTTGGTGCATCTTCAACTGAGAATGGTCCAGCAGAATAAACTAATAATGGAAATTGGTTTGACTGCATCAAATGCCTATTTCTGCCATTTTCATTCACAGAAAAGAACCCATCTGAATGTTCTTTTTTACGTGAAAATAATTCCCTTTTTTTCAATCCAGCTATTTATTCATGGGTTACCAGAAGCACCAATGGAGAGCAGTACAATGCAGAGCACTGCATAACTACAAGTTAGCATGGGAGTTACATATTTATTTCTGTAGTCAGGTCATACAGTTACATGATCCATCTATTTATTACCAGCTAGACCTGAACCTTTCAACTGGACAGTGAAACACAACAATATTTATATTCAGTCACTTACTGCTATTGTTTCATGCCTTTCTCAGACATGTTCTAAACTGTGACAAGAGGGAAAGTCTTTCAGTTCCTTCACACATCTTTTTCTGCCTAAAAGGTGTTGAAGCATTAACTACTGCTATGATAGCTCAGGAGAAGCATTTTTGTGTACATGGTGATTTCTCTGTCTTGGTCTTGACTCACGAGCCCTTTGTTATATTTTCTGCTCCTTGTTTGCTGAAAAGGGGAATAACTGTGGCTTGGTGGGGCACCTGGCAGATAGCCAATGTAAATCCACTGTGTCATTTACCTATCAAGGCATCCCCAGTTGCAGTATCCCAGCTTTGGAGTAAATTCAACTCCATTTGAGACTAGTAACATCAGTCCATACACTTTTCCTGAAGATATGAAGTGTGTGCTGCTCACATACCAAAGGTAGCTACTATGAAATTGAAAAGAGGAACATATTCAAAGAGTATACTGAGTGATACTATAAGCCCCAAAAACTTTCCTCATGAATGTTATCCATTTGAAGGTGGAACAAACTTCATAAAAACCATAGAAAATGCCTGGAAGAACTGGGAGAATTAAAACATAACCATGAAGTATATACAGTGGTAAAACTAACATTTTGAATAATTTCTTTGAGGAAGGTTGCTTCTTTCAACACTTATTTCAGTACTCCCTACAGTTCTTCCACTTGATCTTGTTCAAATCATCATTCTTGCTACAGGAAGGAGGGCAAAATTATTGCTGTGAATTAAAAGGCCATGGAAAAGTAATGGAAACAGAAAGAATTATTTCCAGGAGTCTTACTCACTATAGATGAAGCTCACTCTAGAGAGAGCAGCCAGATGCCTTCCTACAAGTGGGGGGGTGTGGATGATACAATTTCTCCAAAGCCATCTTCCCCTGGCCCTTGGAACTTGCTGTAATAGATAGGGTATCCTAGATACCAAGGCTGACCCAGATTCCTTAAGAATTTGGTCACTCTCCTAACACTTTGGAACATAATTGGTTAGAAATTAGGATGTTTAATTGGTCAGTTTCTGTTCTTTGTATAAGCTTCTATTGGTTGTAGTTGGATCCTTCCTGAACCTATAAATATAGGTGTCTGCCCTTTGTTCTGAGAGAATCCTGCCTGACCCCCTTTCGCATGAAATAAACTCATGTGGAAATCGTCAAGCGTGGCCTCCGGTCTTTCTCAGCTGGTGAAATATGGGTTTCTGAGAGATAGCTGCTGTTTCAGCCAAATCGTAGGCCAGACTTAGCCTGGCAACAGAACAGATGCTTAGACGCTGTTAACCCTGCTGAAAACCCCATTGCTTCTTCTTTATAACACTTAGCAAGCCCCTAACCCTATACCCGCTCCCCTTTCCTTAGAGTTAAGTCAAAAAAGGGGAGGGGGGGAGATAGGGACGGAAAAAACCCTATTCCTCCTCTCCCAATTAAAAAAGTTAACAAATTTTGCTTGTGTTCCCATGAGAAGCCACACCCTTGTCCAAAGATGAAAAGCATCTTCGTTGGTGTTGCCCTCACTGCTGCCTGGATGCTTCTCACTGCACCGCATGCCTGTGGCTGGATCACCCCGCAGCCCAAACAAAATGTCTGGGTGACTTTAGCTAAATCAAGATAATCTGTGTTTATCCATGGGCAACCTTGATAACCCACTTTCCACCTGTTTAGTAGGAATTCCTTTGGTTGCAGATGATTGGCCAGTTTATAACTCAGAACTCCTTCGCACCACAGGTAAGAGACTCAATCCAGTGGACAATTGGGATGAGTGGACAAAAATGCTGCCAAACGCGCAGGAGGAGCCCCAAGAATTGGATTTGCTGGGGTCCTCCAGGGCAACATTTTGTGTCAAATTTTACTTTAGACACCCAAGACAAAACTTTGCCGATTTGGATTTGACAAAAAACACATACCGAAAAGATATCTCCCCCATTAACAAAGCTTACAATTCCCCAGATTGGTGCAATTACACTGCCCACACACTTTCAGAAACTACTCTCCATCCCAAAACCTTGCCCCGAGGAATGTTTCTTATCTGTGGCGATCGAGTTTGGGCCGGAATTCCCTCCCGCCTTCAGGGAGGACCCTGTAGCCTTGGCAGACTTTCTACCCTCACCCCAAACATCACTCTGTTGCACAATTGGAGAAAAGATAGTGAATCAAAACGCGAAAAAAGATCCTACACTGAATATGATGAAAGTTGTGACCCTAAATTGTACAATTGGAACAAACCCAAAAGAGTTACTGTCTCCCTGTTTCTACCCTGGGTAGCAGTAGCAAAAGCCCTTGGCAAAATTGATCATTTGGGGTGCTGGCTTAGTAAGCAAGCCAACACTAAATCTGCTGCCCTGAGTGACCTCTTGAAAGACGAAGAAACCACAAGACATGCCTCTCTGCAAAACCGTGCTGCAATCGATTTCCTGCTGCTCGCCCGTGGACATGGCTGCCAAGACTTTGAAGGGATGTGCTGCTTCAACCTTTCATCCCGCTCCACATCCATCCACACCAACATCCAGAAGCTGCACGAACTCGTGAAGGATGTGAAAAAGGAAACCACCCCCGACTGGGTCCATGATCTTTTTGGTCAATGGGGACTGACGGGATGGGCTGCATCTTTGGTCAAAGGAATTTTGTGGATTTTGATTGTAGTTGTTGTTGTGTTAGTTATGTTTGCATGCTTTGCTCAATGCTTCAAGAAAGTTACAAAAAGCGTCTTTTTAATAAATACAGAGAGAGGAATTGTGGATGATACAATTTCTCCAAAGCCATCTTCCCCTGGCCCTTGGAACTTGCTGTAATAGATAAGGTATCCTAGATACCAAGGCTGACCCAGATTCCTTAAGAATTTGGTCACTCTCCTAACACTTTGAAACATAATTGGTTAGAAATTAGGATGTTTAATTGGTCAGTTTCTGTTCTTTGTATAAGCTTCTATTGGTTGTAGTTGGATCCTTCCTGAACCTATAAATATAGGTGTCTGCCCTTTGTTCTGAGAGAATCCTGCCTGGCCCCCTTTCGCATGAAATAAACTCATGTGGAAATCGTCAAGCGTGGCCTCCGGTCTTTCTCAGCTGGTGAAATATGGGTTTCTGAGAGATTGCTACATGTTAGCACTCTCCGGTCCCGTTGAAATCCACCAGGGACCGAAAAAGAGAGAAACCTATGGTGGGGGGGGGTTTCCCTTAGTGACAACTTCACTTGGTCAACCGGGTCACAGCATGGCAATAACAATAACAATAATAATAACAATTATTAATAATAATAATGTCTGAATGGACTTACTAGAGTTCAACACATCTGGGGAGGTCGTTTTGATGTATTTTTACTTTTTTTTTTGATTTAGTGAGCCTATAGCCTACAAAGGGTGGAGGGCTGGCAGTTACTGTTCTGAAAAGCACAGCAGAGTAATAACAGATGATCCTGAACAAACCTGTGAGACGTTTGCAGGCCTCTTCAGCACCGTGTGGATTCAAATTTTTAACAGTTTTGTGATGAGCCTGTAGGGACCTGAAGGTTCTTCTCTCTCCTACCCCACTGCCCAATAAAATTTCCATTTTCCAAGAAATTTTCCAAAATTTCTACTGTCTGTACAGGTAAGAAAACACTCAGATTAAAACCACTGAAAGCAGCAACAGAGGTTAGAAGAGAAATACTATTAATATACAGTGCTACTCCTACACCAACAGCTGATAAGCCCTCAGAAAACATAAATAACTAATTAGAGACAGAAAAATCTTCAGTGTAATGATGCCAGATCACACACTGCACCTCTTTGATAAGCAAGGGGAAAAGGAAATCAACATGTCTTCACTTTCAGGCATGTGACCTAGTCACCAATAACCTTTATCTAAGTAGCTAGGTACCTTTATGGATAAGAATGAGATGATGTACACAAGCATGTTTGGATACTCATTTAATTACATACATATTCTGTCAATAATCAGCACCATTTCTTTTTATTCATGAGAGATGTAACAGTCTAAAAATCCCCCAAGGAATGTGTGGGAATGCTTGTCACCTGTGAAATAATACTGTAACAGTGGAGTTTTCAATACCTGTAACAGAATACTGAAGACAAGTCATTGTACAAAGCAACAGCATCCAGTAAAATTTAATTACAGTATTTCTACTGTTGATTTCAGAATTTTGCAATGCTTACATTTCCTGGCTTGTATGCAAGACTACTAACCAACTTTTAGCTAAAAGGGTAAAAAATCTTATTTAATTTAATGCATCAGACAGGGGAGAAACAGGTAAAGAAGAGTAGAAAAGGGTAAAGAAGAACTTTAGAGATGAGATTGACATCATCAACAAGCGTGCATATGGATATCTGAACATATGTCTACCTCTTTGTGGACATTAGATTTAATTCTCTTCAGATGTAGGCTAAGTTTGTACGTCTCACCTTCTTCCTTTTCCATTTCAACAGTCCTATCACAATTCAGGTGTGGACCAACGTTTGGTGATTCAACTCAAAAGTACATACATGAATTGAACAATCGTATGAAGAGAATACTTGACTTTCAGAATAAAATGCAATACCAAGGCATTCAAGTAGTCATAGTAAAAGCAGAATTAAAACATAAATGCTGTAGATCAGATCTTGTGCTGTTTTTATGCAGAGATGCAGATCACATTATTTTAATCATCTTGTTAGTGGTGGGTTTAGTTTAAGTCAGGATGTGCTCTGGCACAGATCTTAATGACATATTAGAGGTATAGATAGTAGCATCAAGAACATTTTTTTCAAATTTTGTAAAAGTGAAGAATGTGAAAATCTAAAACAGAAAAGTGATTTCATTGCTGAAGAAATACCCAAGATATTCTCCCAGCTATAAGTACTCCTAAACTCCGAGGTCTGCAAAATCACAATTGTATTTTCTTCTTCTTCACCTAAGAAATATCATATATATTCTTAATGATGTGCAAAACCTGCTTATTAACCACCTGCAACTTTTCCATTGACTGTTGAGTCACAATTCCAAAATCTACCCCAAGTGTTTTGCAAAGTCATTTAGTGCCCAATGAAATTAAAACAAATGCAAAATTTTAAATGTCATAAAACTTCATGCACACAAGATTTGAAAACAAAGAGAACTGTGAAAACCTCGAACACAGAAAAGAAATACTCCAGGTAGGGGCTCTTTTTTGTATGCACCAATAATGATTACACAACTGTGGAGGGAAAAGAACTATGTTAGTACTAAAAATCCGCCTCCCATCAATTGTAAAAATCAGCATGAAGCTCTGTACAGCAAAGGAAGAGCACTGATTAACATCAAATACTGGATGAATCTCTCTTGTTCATATTGGACCATTCATCCCTTCTCAAGATAGGAGGTTTGGGTATGTATTCTACCAGATACTGGCAGCAGTTGGAACATTCCCTTCATATTAAAAAAGATCTCAGGCACTCACTACTGTAATCTTTACATTTATAGTAACCTGCCAGTTTCTATTTTTATTTAAAGTAAGTCCTAATTGTACATGAGATTTTAGGTCTCAGTTTAAATTTGAGATATGAAACAGTATTCTCCTACAGATTTTTCAAGGAAAGTTGAGAAAACACTATTTTTTAAGAATACAAGTAAAATAGATGGAAAACAGATTTTTTTTGTTTGGTTTTTTTTTCTCAGTTTTGGGGGAACAATAATTTAAAATAGAGATGAGCAGGAGTAATGCTTGAAAAGAGACAATTTCATTCATAAACTTGCTAATGTATTTTTATCAGCCAGAATTAAAAAATTTGCCCCACAATTTGCATGATTTATTTTTTATTATTCAGTACTTTATTTTCATATAAAAGATTTCCACTAATACATTATTCCTGTGGGAATATGATATTACTTGAAAAAGAAGCTCTTTACTACAGTAATTTCATTATTATAAGCCACACCTGATTGTAAACCACACATCCAGGTGTCAGTAACGTTTCATTCTTAGTCCGTATATAAACCGCACCAGATTATAAGCCACATTTTCGTTCGCAGCGAGTATGCTTGCACAACATTCACAAACTTGGCAATTAGTAACAGAATCGCAGGGTTTACTGGCAGGTGCCGACCTTGGAAACATTATTTCCATGTGAAAAAAGATACAGACAATAGCTGTGGCAGTGTATCCTGCAAGCTTTATTTACAAGCAGAAAAAGATTCGAACAATAGTGGGGTCATTTTGCAAGCATTTCCAATGGATCCACGTTGCCTACAGCCACTCGGCTGTGCAGCCGCTCTGCCACGCAGCCAGGCAGCCGCTCAGCCATGCAGTTGGGCAGCTGCCCAACCACTGATCTGCGCAGCTGCGCAGCCACAAAAGAATGAAAACACCGAAAAAAATACAGAGAAATATCACACACTTTGATCAAACTTTTAAACAACTTCATTTTTCATTCATCAGCCGCTTCATCAGTGGCTTCATCTTCCATGAAACCTTCGAACTCTTCGTCCTTCGTATCGGAAATCAGCAGTTGGGCTATGGGGCTATGGGGGCATCCAGCAAACCCAAACCCGTATCGCCCGTATCTTCACCGTCAGAGTCATCAGTTTCGGTACTCTCGATGCTGTTGCTGGTCAGTCCAGGAATGATGTCGGCCCTCGCGAACCCTCGGATGGTAGTTGTGGTGGTTACTTTACCCCAGACATCCACTGGCACACAGTAGCATAACTTGCCCGGCACAGTCTCCTAGTGTTTGTGAAGGAGTGTTCCCCTTCCACCATCCTGTTTTCCCACAGAAGTCGCAGATTCGCCTTGAAGGAACGAATAATGCTTATGTCCACTGGTTGCACTTCTTTGGTCAAACCACTTAGTATTACAGCAAGCTCCAAGTTCATCTTTTTCACCATGGCTTTCACGCTTTCGGTTTTGTGGGCATGCATGGAATTGAAAATCAGCAGTCCCGGCAACGGATGAAAGAACCTATCCGGTCTGCGAGCATAAACTTCCGTTAGCCAAGTCTGCATTGTGTGTTCATCCATCCACTGCAACAACTATTCCCTTTGGAAATTTGTCTTTAGGCAATGTTTTTCTTTTAAAGACTACCAGTGGGGGTAATTTCTGCCCATTTGATGAAACACCGAGGACAACTGTAAATGATGACTTTTTGTTCCCTGTGGTTCTTATCGGTACTGTCGATGTTCCTGTTCTCTCCACGGTTCGCATCAGTGGCCTATCGAATGTCAGGGGGACTTCGTCCATGCTGATGATGTGGTCTGGCTGTATTTTTTTTTCAGAGATCTTGCTTTTGCAGTACCTCCAGAAGGTGGCTAACTTTTCCTCGTAGTCTGCCGGCAACTGCTGAGACACCATCGTCCTTGTATGGATAGAGAGTTGCCGTCATTTCATGAAACGGAAACACCAAGACGGTCCTGCTTTAAATTCTTCAATATGCAATTCATTTGCAATTGCTTTGGCTTGTATCTGAATGGCAACAGTTGATAAGCTTCGGCCAGCTGCCCTTTGCTCAGAGATCCAGAGGTGAAGTCTGTCTTCCAGTCCTGGCCACCTTGCTTTTCTGCCGCAGAAACTCTTCTTTGTCTTTCTTGTAAGACGAAGTTTGTCTTCCTGCTTTCTCCATCTATGTACCATGGATTTATTAATGCTGAATTCTCTAGCTGCAGATTTATTCCCACGTTCTTTTGCATGGTCGATTACTTTCAATTTAAACTCTACATCGTAAGCTAGTCTCCTTTCTGTAGCCATTTCGAGGTAACTCACCCCGTTAACATCCCCCACCCCGCCAGTAACACTGTCATCCATGGACAGGCAAGAAGCTGTTCTCTGATTTATCATCTGAACAATGGAAGGTCATGGATTTCAACCCAGTTTTTCTCGGGATAGGACCGGCGCGGTACAAGGTAAGGGCAGATCTCTGAATTTCGTCCATATATTGGCCGCTCCTGATTACAAGCCATATTTCCGGGTTTGGACCAAAATTTTAGTCAAAATGGTGCGCCTTTTAATCGTGAAATTACTGTACTCTTAGGTTTTCCATTCTAAGCAGAAAAATGTGCTGCTAATATTTGGGTGAGCTCCAGAAGAGGAATACATGAATATCTGGATGAGAAAGGAGTATGGACAGTGGAATCAACATATGCATACACTTACCTCAAAAAAGCACTTGTAATATATGCATTTTTACTGTGACTCCCTGCTGCCCACTCTAATGAACAAGTTATGCTCTTCACCTTTATAGATATCATAACATAACTGTTCAGGGAAAATGTTAATTGCTGCAACATGCCTTACTAACAGAAGGATTTATCCATTCTATTTACACTGTTTCTCAGTCATTTAGCATGACAGTAAACTTGTAGAATTAATATACTGTGGATTTCATTTCTCATAAAAGAAAACATCAGATGTTTACTTCATTCCAACAGGTTCTACTTGTCCTGCTAGCTCCTGTGAGAACCTTGTTAACAACATACAGTAATTTCACGATTATAAGCCGCACTGAGTATAAGCCGCACTTCTCGGTTTCAGCAACTTTTCGCTCTTTGTCCATACATAAGCCTCACCTGATTATAAGCCGCATGTTACAATACAGAGTGTGATAAAAGGTATCTATTCTATCACCACCTGTGGAGGGTGGAGGCAGTGATCCTTATCTCAACGGCAGATATTCTGCTAATGAGCCATCCATTGAAACCATTGTTCTTTATTTTTTCACAACCCATCCTTCCTCCAGCGAGTCATTTTCTGCTAATGGCCCATTGAGTCCCACTGTGTGACTGATAAAATTACTTCATCCCATTGGAAGTTGCTCCATCCAGGGGGAATAGCCCAACATTTCTTACCAAGATAAAAACAGAGGTTTTGGGACACTAAGGTAACGCCTTTCTCCACTGGACTCCAGAAGAAAACCAGATTTCTCCACATCACCACTGGACCTCCAGAGGGAAACTGCACCTTCTGCAGGAGCACTGCTCCAACTGAATCACATCTGTCACTGCAGGAGGACTGCAACCACCATTTAATGGGACTGCTACCAACACCTTGCCTGACAGGGTGTCAGGTTGTACTCTGACTCTGTCAGGGTTTGGAGGTCGTTTCTTTGTAGTACTGTATTTCTATCTTAATTTTCCTAGTAAAAGAACTGTTATTCCTAATTCCCATATTTTTGCCTGAAAGTCCCTTGATTTCAAAATTATAATAATTTGGAGGGAAGGGGTTTACATACTCCTTTCAAAGAGAAGTTCCTGCCTTTCTCAGCAGACACCTGTCCTCCAAACTAAAACAGCAACTTTTCATTCTTTTTCCATATATAAGCCGCACCTGATTATAAGCCTCACTGTGTGTTCGGACCAAAATTTTAGTCAAAATGGTGCGGCTTATAATCTTAAAATTACTGTACTACCAGTAGCTTGTATCTATAGAGATGCCATACAAAAAATAAAAGCTAACAAAATAAAAGGATTGAAAAATAAATCCAGATTTTTGTCATTGCTAAAATTCTCCCAGTTTGAGGTAAATGGTTATCTCTCCTCTTTTCCTTTCCCCCTCTTTAACAAAAATAATTAATCAGTTTGCATTGCATGACGTTTTCACTATTCCACTTGGATATAGAGCAGGAGGTCTGCAAACTGGAGCCCAGTTCATAGTCAGGACACCAGGGTAAGCATCTAATAGCCTAGGAATTGGAGTTGCCTTTAAAGGTAAAGGTAAATAAAGGTAATTTAGAAAAAATTATAACAAGATCTGCAGCTTGGGAAGAGGGAGAGTGAACTCCACCAGCTGTTTGAAAAGTCCCCACCCTATCTATCCCCTGATATTCTTTGTGGCTCATGGAAATACAAGTTCCTTTCATCTGATGAGGGCAGAGGTAGAAGTAGCATATTTCCTTATGCCATAAGGTTCTCACTCATTATTGTAATTTTCCAGGTATACATAATATATTTGATGGTGATCATTTGGCTGAAACATATATGAAGCCAAAAATAGAAAAAAATTGCAGTTATTAGGTTTGGAGCTCATTGCCTCAGAACTTAACACCATAGTGTACAAAATACACAAGCCCAGTAATGTATATGCTATATTGCATTTTATGCCCAAGTTACTTTTCCTGGCAACTAGGAAATAAACACTCCCATGTACTTTATTGTGTGGCTTATATCTATACTTGGGTCCAAATTTGCTGAAGACTATTAAACACCACATAGGATATATGTGTTTCTATACATTGTCCAGCAAGATGCATTATCATGTAAAATATCTTTATCCCCATATTACTAAACAATTTTTATGCAACTAGTTGCAGCATCATTTTTTCCCAGCTATATCAGTAGAATTTACTAAAAACCCTCAATGTAGTAACCAAAACTGAAGAGGCTAAATCTCAATTTAAAGATCAAAAATGACATGAAAGAAAGATTGGGTAAAGTTTAAGCCAATGAAAGTATGAGTCATCATTATATAACAAGCAAGCTGGATATATTTTAAGCTGGAAAATAGATAGGTTGAGAGGGGAAGAGAGCACAGAAGTGGGAGTCAACAGGGGAACTAAGGTAAAGTAAGTGGGTATGTAGAAGTTTATGAGCACTATTAGCAGCTTATATCTTCTCTTAATTCTTGTTTACCTACATTCTTTTAAGTCTCAGGTAGAGCTGTTATAAAATGTTAACTGTTTTCATCCCAAGGGATGAAATATCCATTCAAATTACATTCATCAATGTAATTAATTGCCACTAGGTAGCTATTAGGCAACTTCTAGGTAACTTTGACAAACTTACTCTGTTCGTAGAAGACACAGCTGGGTAGAAATTAGTCTCAAAAATACTTTCACACAACCTGCTTGTTTTCTAGTCACTGTCTTCTTATGCTCATTCCATCTGTCAATAGATATGAGTCACACATTCGACCTTTCAGTTTCATTTGCGCACATAAATTTCTTCCAATTTCCTGTGAAACAAACACTTTTAACTCTTCATGGGCTACCAGTTCACCCAGAGAGCATGTTAGAATGGCTGAGGTAGGAGCAAACCATCCTGTTGATATTCTTATCTTCCCAGTCTGAACTACCTTTTGAGAGTAGATTGTCTCTCCACTTCGCCAACCACCCTTCTGCCCACACTACCACAACTTGCACTGGAAAAGCAGCAAATAACAGGGAACTCCAGTTCAAAAAACACAGCATATGAAGCAGATATAAGTCTGACAATACTTCGGACAATACCAGTCATGATCAGCAGATTCACTGAAGTAAAACTGCAATTTTACCAAAGTAAAGCTATAATTTTAACATTTTTAAACCTGAAGCAACATTTGGTTCAAAGCTAGCTTAAAAATATAGACTCATGCTTACCCAAATACTACCCACTGACATAAATCATGATGCTTTTACCAACTGATCCTACTTTGTGCCTTCCCAAACACCATAAACACCTCCAGTATGAGCAAAGAATGAACACGGCCACAAAAAAAAACAGCAAAAAAAGTGGAAGTCAGAGAATTGTTTTGGGATTTGAGGGTATATTACCTTACTTTCTTTCAGGTGTGGTGCAGAATTTGATTCAATCTTTCAAGACGCTTTAAAGACCAAGGGGAAAAATAATTTTAGTAAGAATCATAAGGCTGAGCTATTGAGAGACCAAATTCTGCACAATGACCTGGTAAAGAATGATGGAGACTTGACGGCTACAATTTGTTAGCAGACCTCATTTGCAAGCTCATTTAACTCATTACTGTTGAAACAGCAGCTCTGCAGTGAGATGCTTTCACAGAACAGAAGACTCACAGTCTGTTTCAATTAAGCATTACAATAGCATACAGGGTTTGTGGTTTGGCATTATGGATCCCTCCCAAAATACTCCAGACTTGGACGCACTGTAATATTGTCCTATCAAAACTACTTCAGCCATCCAAGCAAAGTTGCTTTTCTGCTGTTACTGAGATTTCCCTATCTTTAGTAATTAGAGGACAGTTTTAATGGAGAAAACAGGATCAGGGCAGAAGTACAAAGCCCAGGGTTGCTGGCAGGGGTGAGTGGATGATCTAGGGCTGAGGTGGCACTGAGCAGCACAGGCTCCTCTGTCTCTACTCTAGTGTTACCCCTAAAGGGCTGGTGAGGTTCCAGCACGGCCAGGTGGGAGAAGCAATTTAGGAAAAACTGTAAAATGAAAACCTGCTACTGACTTATGGATGAAGACTGAATTTTTTGACCTTGGAAAACTAGCACTTTAACATTGAAAAAATAAAACAAATGTGTGTTGCTATAACAGGTATGTACACCTAGTCACTTATTTAAGTGCAGACTAATCAAGTTAACAAATTCAAGATGACATCATAGACGGACATATCTGGCCTTTGTGTTAAAAATCTTCTGTTTCCTTACAGGAAAAACTCACTTAAAGGATTGATTTTACTTCTGGTGACATATTTTTACTGCACACTTTAAGAAATAACTAAGGAAGGATGAATTTTGAAGTACTACTGAGGTCACTAGCAAACAGGAACTTTGTACATTGGTTTCTGAACTGAAGAAAAAGAAAAAAGTATATATGGACAACTAGAGCTGAAATTAACAATAAGCAATATTAGTCACCTTTTTTTTTTTTTGTTAGGTGGGGGTGGGGTGAAGTGAAACCGTCGTTATGGCTTTTTATTACTAATTTGTGTTTGCTTTTTTAAAGTGTCAAGGACCATTCCATCAGAATTTGTATCCTGATATTTTGGTCATCATGTGCCTGTAGGCTAAATTAAAATTAGCATTCTTCAGGTTTTTAAATTTATTAGTTCAAATAAACAGTTGCCATTGGCACACAGTTAGCTGGCAGTAACACCTACAGTGTTAAAAAAAAAACACAAGCAAAATACAGGAAAAAATCTGTTAAGTGACTGCTCTGTTTTAACAGGCAGCTTTTCTGTGTCAAACTTCATCTTTCAAAAATATTTATAATACACAGTCCATTTACAGATGTACATGCAGTCTACTATTTCTTTCTTAAGGCTTCAAACCTCCTGGCATTTTTCTTCAACTTCCAAAAGCACAAATGTCCATTACTGATTAAATTTCATCTCACTGAAGTCAATTGAATTTAGAAGTTTACTGTCAGAACATGTGTGATGACACAGCAACCTAGTCAGGCTGTTCTGAAGTCCATGTGTATTTGTTTCTCTGCAAGAACCTGGCCTTGTTTTTGGCAAGACCAGATTTTTATCTTACAAAGCAGGCAGAGAAAAGAAATGTTAATATGAAAATTTCAAATAAATAGATTCTTTACCAGATATGCATTTGCATCAGTTGACTCATCCCTTGATACAAATTTTGCACCAAATCTGCAGAGATTCAATAACTGTAGTCATTTATTTGTGTCAGACAGCTCCTGTCTAGGGAAGGTAAAATTTAAGATACAGTAATTTCACGAATACAAGCCGCACCAATTTGACCAAAAGTTTGGTGGAAACCCGGAAGTGCGGCTAATATTCGAGGGCGGCTAATACATGAACAATATTCTAAAAGCTGCCAACATGGAAGTGAGAGCCCGCGGCAGCCCCAAGCCAAGCTGGAGCCCGGCCGGCCCCGGCTGAGGTGGGAAAGCCTGGCAGAGGCGGGGCCAGCAATGTGGGGGGCGGGCGGCAGAGCCCGGGCCAGCAGGGCGGGGGAGCCCGGGAGAACTGGGGCTAGCAGTGCAGGGGAGCATGGCAGAAGCAGGAAGCCTGGCAGGTGGGGCTGCCTGGCAGCGGGGGAAGCCCAGCAGAATCGGGGCCAGCAGCGTGGGGGAGCCCGGCGGTGCGGGGGCCTGCAGTGCCGGCCAGGGCGAGCAAACGCGGCGGCGGTGCAGACAGGAGGGGGCGGCCGGCGAGCCTGGCGGCGGCGGCAGCCCTGCCGGCCGGGCGAGCTAACATGGCACGGGGCGGCCGGCGAGCCTGGCAGCGGCGGCGGCGGCTGGCCCGCCGGCAGGGCGAGTAAATGCAGCAGCGGGGTGGTCGGCGTGCCTGGCAGCGGTGGCGGCGGTGGCTGGCCCGCCGGCAGGGCGAGTAAACGCAGCAGCGGGGCGGCCGGCGTGCCTGGCAGCGGCGGCAGCGGCTGGCCCGCTGGCAGGGCGAGCAAACGCGGCAACGAGGCGTTGCTGACGGGAGAGGGGGGGCCAGTGAGCCCGGCAGCGGCTGCAGCACTACCCGACCGGCCCCGACGGCAACCATGAGCGGGCTGAGCCTTCCTGGCCCCGCCCCGAGCCAGTAAACCCCGCTATGCCGCGATCCTGTTACTAATTGACCAATTTGTGAAAACTGCACACGGATTCTTGCTACGAACGAAAGTGCGGCTAATATTCGGGGTGCGGCTTATCTATTGACAAAGACAGCAACATTGTCGAGGCACCGGAAGTGCGGCTTATACTCCGTGCGGCTTGTATTTGTGAAACTACTGTAGGTCTTTTGGTTTGAAACTCTTATCCGAGGCAGTCAACAATACTAGCCTTTAATTCCATAGTCAGGAAGGAGAAAACTATTTTGCTATTAAAAGAAGCAGCATACTACTGTATTGTTATTTCTCAGGAAGTTTCTAAAAGCATAATGAAAAAATACATTACTGAATTACTTCTTTCCTGATAGTTAACAGGTAGAACTGGTCCACAGTAGCCAATAATTGGCCAAGTGCTATTTTCAGAAATATTTTTCAACCACAGCGACTAGAAAATTTATTAACTGATTGAAAGTATATAAGGAAAAACGTCATCTAATTTTTCAAAGAGCTACAAATTTCACACATCATTCAGTTTCTGCAGGTTGATCTGGAACCTAAAGTTTAAACAAATGATGCAGAATGCAAATAGACTGTTTATGATTTAGCATACTAATATGCCTAGACTCCTTCATCTGTATGCTGCAGAGTTTTACAGCTACAAGCTGCATTAAAATTGATGAAAGGCAGTGTAACTTCTTTTGGATGATCCTGTGCATCTTTGTGTTGGCAAAACAATGCAGCATTTCCAATTTTTGTTCACTAGGAAACCTCCCTAATATTTTGCTTGCTTTATTTAATGAAATTCTTTTTCTCAAAGTAACTTGATTTCCTGCTTTAATGCTGATTCACTATTTCCACCCTTAGCTCACTGAATACTCTAAATGAGGAGTACAGATTAGCCACTGTTAATAGTAGGTTAATGACAAAAAAATTATTTGCTAAAATTAAAGGATATGGGAGACATGTAAAATCCTTCAAGTAGGATGCTGTAAAAATTCTAGAATGAAAGATGACTTAGGAAAACCCAACACTAAAATAAATAAAGTACATTTAATGATTAATTACTACATGTAGAAGACAAACTTAGACCTGTGTGTTTGACAGATGTGTACAGGTCCACTGTAGAGGAGAAGGGTAATATGCATGGGATAGCAAAGAGTTTTTGTCTTGAGATAGGAGCGCTGTAACTGTTCTGGATGGCTTCATTACACAGCAAAGGCAGTTGTTCTCTTAGTACTAATTAAACCTTGGGGAGCAACTTGTTGAGGTAGCTGGAGAAAATTTGGATGAGAGCAAGAGAGGAATTTTAATGTTTTAATCCCAAGCAGAAGCAGAAACTTTCAAGTTCTAATATTCTGGAATTCCAGCAGAGGAGCTACCTCACTGATACTGCAGAGAGGTAGAACTGAAGTTTACCAGTCTTTGCAGCACTTCTCAGAATTGAGTCCTTTTAATGCAGGTACATTACTACTTGAAAAAAATTAAACTCCATCATTTTATATTGTTGTGCTGTCACAAAATACTCTTCAGTTTGTCAGGGTAGTATTAGAGAGCTATGATTGAAGTACCCCACGTAGCAGCTTTGAATCACTAAATATTTTCCCATTCATTTTTCAGATTCTTGTTAACAAATGAAGGAACCATCACTCTTCCAGCAAAGAGGTTCCTAAAACTCCTATTTGCTTTCACTAATGACAGCAGCAACATCTCTGAAGGCTGTACTCTCATGCTCTCAGGTGAGCTTGTATCAAAGATGGACTGCTAGCACAGGTAATGTCTGATCTTTCACCTCAATGTGAATTTAAGTGATGACTGTTTTTTCTTCTAGGTCACATCTTAGAGAACAGAGAACAGATAAAAGTCAAACAAGATAAAAGAGACTGCTTGTGTCTTTGTTGACAGAAAAAGCGGCAAACTGGGATGGTGTCTAGGGATCAAATAAAAAAATTCAACTAGCAACAGTTCCCTGCCAAGGGAGGTGGAGAGGAATAAAAAGGGAGGAGAAGCTGTTTTCTAGATTGGCTAGCTGAGTTAGAGTAAGCAGCTCTGAGATATAAACACTACAGCTTTGTTACAGATTTTGAAGAGGTAAAAACACAGGAGAAATTGAATCATTTGAGGCCAGGCAAGAGAGAAACAAGTATACACAGATTTGTGTATTTGGGAACAACTTTTTGCTCAGATAATATTTTAGAGCATTGGAGATTAAAGCATTTCCTTTTTTTCAGTCTTGCAAGAGCCTCAGCATTTTATAATCCAGATAAAGACATCAGAAAAAATAATGAAACGGAATTCTTTGGTGGGAAACACCATGGAAGAATAACAATTAAAAAAAAAAAAAACAAACAAAAACAAACCCCCAAAAATCCTAATTTTTCAAATACAGATGTCCCTCCCCATTTGGACTTCTCAGATAATTTTAGCTGCAAAAGAGCAATTGAAACACTGTAATTTACCAAATCCCACTTTGTTAAAGTAACCTCTTCTGGGATTCCATGAGTTTCCCATCTGTTATAATATTTCAAACTTCCTAGAAATCTTGACTTTTCTTTACTGCTTTCTTCCCTGCCTTCCCCATACTCCTTCCTCCCTATCTATCCAACTTCTCTGTAGCTTCTATTTCTCTCCACAGATGTATCATCCATGATCTTGTTCAGAGTTACTGATGTTCTTTCCTCTCAAAATGCATTTCTACGCACATCTCCTGTGCACTAACATCAGCTTCCTCTTACTCTTTCAAACTTCAGCCATCCTTCCTTGAACAAGATTATGGTTTTTTTTCCTTACTGGAAAAAGGCAAGAAAATGGTCATGTGCTATAAGAACCACCTAAGCTTCTGTTCTCACAGGATGAAGGGCCATACTCATAATTTTTAACAGTATGTAGGAAAAGGTGGTCTCTAAGTTTGCTCTTTAAGTGAGACTTTTTTGTCCTAAATTACATTTGATATGAAGAAGCACATACATTTTTTATTCAGAAGAATTTTTAAAATAATTGGTATGCATGTCTAACTAATACATACAGTATATTTTATTGGTTTTGAGGACAGAAAATAAACCAAACACACATAAATAATGGAATCCAACCTTGAATAAGTGATGTTCAACACTGAAATCCTCAGGAGTTTAGTGGATACTTAGCAATTGAATCCAATGACAAAATACTTTTTCTTCATGTAGGGGGAAACCACCTAGCTCTAAATATTTTTCCTTTAATGTACTCAAATATATTTGGGGATTCTGTCAGCACTTAGGGTCTGCAGTTTGCCTGTGCAGTAGGCAGAACAAAACAGCTGGGTTTTTTTCAGGGGCCTAAAGGTTTTAATGTATGGCCAATAGCTAGATACATCTAGATTTTTAGCAAAAAGCTACAACCACCCTCACTTCAGATTGGCCCTCTACTCATCCCTCAAGATCATAAGAGGTTGCTCATTGAAATGCCTAGAGGATCTACTGTAAATAATTTCACCTCTTAAAGAATAATCCAAGGATTTACTATCAAATTTATTTTTAAACAAAGATGGTTCTCTAAGTTGTGAAAGAACAATACCTGTCATGAAGAAAATAAGTTGAATCTTTTTTGTCAAAGCATTCTTGACCATACAGCTGTCTTCTGAACTTCCGAGATGTAAGCTGCCTTTTAGTTGTCATCTTCCATAGAATCCATCCTCAGAAAACCCAAAGGCAAAAAAAAAAAAAAAAAATTATCAGCTGCCTCAGAAAGCAAGAGGCAGTTTAGAACTTCAGCATTATGAGACCCATAATGTCATTCCTCTCATCAGAAAAAGTGCAGCCAATAGAACAAAGAAAAAATCTGGTTGGCCTGTTTCTTGGCCAAATAATTTGTTACCATGCCAAAATACTGCATATAACTTTTCTGACATATAAATCTTCCTTTGAAGGTCCAAATGATGCATAATTATAACCTTTTACACAAAGAGGAAAAGTAAATCTCTGAATGATAAAGTCTTTTGAGCCAATGTTTAAGACCTCCAGTCAGGGATACTCATGGATATTGTTTGTCTGTTTCAAGAGATCAAGGATAACAAAAAAATATGGAACAAATTAAAAACCCAAGAGATTACTGAAAACTTTCAGTAAGTTGGATAAGTTATGGAAATTTACCCACCAAGAGTGTTTGGCAGAAATGCCCATTCTGTTCCCAGAGTTAGAATTCAAAAGTTTGAGCTCATTTAAAATCCAGCAATTTCCTATTATGCTTGTTTTCTTCGTGTAATTAAAGGGTTCAAGGCAGCAGACATTTGGAGAGGCACTGAAGGTGTGTCAGGACCTGGAAAGTCTGCAGTGAGGGACAAGTGAACCAGAACACACCTGCATTTCTAACAGTAGTTGGATTAAGCTTGTTACCCTCAATTCAAATTTAGAAATCTGAGAGGGAAAGATCTGGTTGTGTCAGAAGTTAAAGCTAGAGGTAACAGCAGGACTCGGATTAGATGGAGGACTGTTTATAGCAAGGCCTTTTGAATCACTGCAAAGGCCATGTGCAGTAGACAAGTGATTTAATACATAGACAGAAAAGAAATAGGGCTAAGATTTGCTCTTTAAGAGAGGCTAAGAGGAAAGTTGAGCTGTTTGGAGGAGGTGCTGGGCAGCTTAGATATAACTGGAAATAGAACAGTTCATGGTAGAGTTTAAAGCATTTTGGTCCCCCAAACTGAAGTAATTACTTGAGGTGATGCAGATTTTTAAGGTTAGGCACAGGATTCTGTAAGCTTAAAATTACAGTAATTTCACGAATACAAGCCGCACCATTTTGACTAAGATTTTGCTCCTAAACCGGAAATGCGGCTTATACTCAGGAGCGGCTAATATGTGAATAATTTTCTGACATTTACAACCTCAGAAGTGCCAGCCAGGGTGCTGAGCAGAGCAGCTGCCAGTAAAAGCCGGCATTTCGCGATTGTTACAAATTGTTACTCTGTTGCGCAGCGGGTGGAGCCTGACTCCCTGCAGGCAGCATGGGGAGCAGGGAGAGAGGCGGGAGAGCTCTCTCCTTCCCTCCTCTGCCGCAGCCCGGGGGAGAGACGGGGGGGGCCCCGTGCCGCCATCGCCACGGCTCGGGGAGGAGGCGGGGGGCTCCGTCCCTGCCTGCCACCACGGGGCAGCGCCGGGCCAGGGTGACGAGCCCACTGGCAGTGGTGGCCAGCCATGAGCGGCCCTGCCGAGCGGCAGCGCTGGACTGGGCTACCTGGCCCCGTCGGCAACCCCGAGCAGGCCGAACCTGCACAACCTTAGCTGAGTCAGTAAACCCCGCCCTACCGCCGTTCTGTTACTATTTAGCAACTTTGTTGCACGCGGGTCCTTGTTGCGAACAACAGAGTGGCTTATACTCAGGTGTGGCTTATTTATGGACAAAGAACGAAATATTTGCCAACACCCAGAGATGCGGCTTATACTCAGTGCAGCTTGTATTCATGAAATTACTGTAACAAAAATCAAAATGCGTTGACAAGAGCAATGCTTATTACTCAATCTCACAGGTTAATTCAGGGTGATAAGAATATCTTTCTAGTTGCCAATTTTGGAAGTGCCAATAGATTAGCATGAAGGTTGTGAATCACTTGGGGTTTAGATTATGTCCTACATGAGCAGAAGTTCTTAGGTTGCATGGTTTAGGGTGAGAATAGAGATAATGTTGTGAAATTCAGTGATTTAGAGCTAGATTTATATCACAGTGCTGAAGTGTCCACAGGTCTAGGACAAGACTTAATGCTGAGAGAGGCTGGGATTAAGGTTGAGATGGGAAGAAATCCCCAAGCTTGGCTAAGAAAAGATTTAAGGAACATACAAGGTTGTAAATTGGGAAAATAATAGTTTCACCAAGATTTGAAAGTTCCAGAAGGACCAAATATTTTGGTGAAAGGCATAACAGTGTGATACATTTCATTAGCCAGGGAAAAAGACCAGTAAAAACTCAAGCAAATTATGTGAGCACCTAAAAGAATGGAAGCAAAACCAGCATTACTACCTCCCTTTAACAGCATTTATTCCACAGGCAGTCCATTTCCCCAAGACAGCACTTGGTAGGTGGAGAAAAAATACAGAAGTCATAACAGCATTTCACAATTTATGATCCAGAGCTCAGTAGGACTATTGTAATAAAATCCCAAGTCTTGATTTCTGCATTCTCGTGTCCCAGTCAGAGACTAAAAGCACTAAGTCATGCGAAGGACTCTTTTCAACTTTTCAAGAAAGATTTATATTAAAATAAATATCAAAAAGTAAATATAAATGTACTTTAAAGCAATGAGATCATATTCTCTCTCTACCTAGATTAGAGGTCTGGAGATAATATAAGGAAAAATGGTAAAAGGAAGTATTGCAGACAAAATTAACTTTTTATTTTAGGATTTGTTTTCATTTGACTTTATTCAGATAAATAAAAACAACATGCATCATAGAAAATTCTTCTTGAAATAAGTTTTGAGTTCTTCCCACTACCTTTATAAACTATTTCTGTGTTTTATAAATCAGTTTCATATGAGGATAAAATTTCATTGTATAAATTCTGTTCAAACTAAAATATAAACTTGGCTTTTTAAGTCAGTCTTAACTAAAAAGAAGCAGGTAGAAATGATTCTCAGTTTTAAAAAATAAAGTTAATTTTATTCCAATGCCTTAACATGCAGGAAAGATTTCATTATTGTTCCAAATATTTGTGCTGTCTGTATCATTTAGAAATTGTTTATTGAGGAATGTTAGTGTTTAGAACTTTTAACAGCATAGTTCTTGATTTGACAAGCTTGGGAATAACCACCAAAGAAAAGACCCATACTGTCTGAAGTTTGGTAAGCCTGTATAATCAGCAAGATGAATTATTTTAAAGAAATGAGGAATTAAAAGAACATGAAGTTTCCCACAAGCAGGCTAGGATTTTTTTTTTCATTTAAAGACCCAGTCCAAAAGTAAAGCATTCTAAATTTGTCATAGATCAGTAGTCAGGTACTGGGTGTTTACTTCACCCCTGTGATAGTATAAACAGCTTCGTGTTCTGCTTCTCCTGTGCAGCAGCCATGCCCTGTGAATCCATTTTATTTCCCCATGCCTGAAGAATGCCTGTTATATCAGCTGTGTACAGCAATCACACCAGGTCCCAGCACTAAGCCAGCCTGCTTTCTGATGAATTGTTTTTGTCCACGAAATCCACTGTCTTAGAGCTTTGTACCCCACATCACTCTTTCTCCACCTACATAGCATTTAGTCAAGCGGTGAATCACCAGATTTCATCAGTGAGCTTTGGCAGCATCTCCCAGGCGTGGCACAGCTGTGGAAGGCTACTGAGGCTACATGGTGTGTGAAAGAGAGCCCAGAAATTCCCAGTAACACCTTTGGGGCCAGGTTAGGAGTCTTTGGGGCCAGCACAGGGCTATCAAAAGCTCACAAGTGAGTGTGAATCTATAACCACTGCAGCAGCAGCAGACAGAACATCCCAACTGCACTTTTAGGAAGGAACAGTCAAGTGGCTTCTCTTTGTTCCAGGCATTTACTTAGGAAATTGGTGGAGAAGCCAACAGAGCTGAAGATAACATTTCCCCTCAAATACTCCTATAATGAGAGAGGCATTTGGGGTGGAGGAAAGAGTAAGGGGAAGAAATGCAGAGAAAGTACCATTTTGTATATTTGGTGCTAAGAAAGAAACGTCAAAAAAGAGAGAAAAATATCAAGCTGTCATTTCAGCCTTCTTAAAAGTAGAAACACCATGGTCCTTTTGCCAAGAAGTTTCCTGAGTAAGCCAGGCAGTTCAGGCACTATCCCATTACTTGGCTGATGGATAGCATGGGCAGTGCAAGGCAAGCTCATGGCTCATTGATATTCATTGCCCACAGTCGGTATAGGACACCATTCCTGGTCAAAAGTGAAGTCATGGAAGATGTCTGATTTCTCTTCTTTTTCTCCTTTCTCAGCCAACTTTAGCCTTCTGCAAGTAGCAGTTCAGAGGAGTGTTATTTGAGATGAAACATCGTAGTCTGCAGCTACTCAACAAATGCTAGACACCCCAAAAACATTTGAACAACCTTTTAAGCTGTGCTAGAAATAAACATATGAGCTTTGGTGCTTTAAGAAAAGGACTTGCATGTCTGTGGTGAAACATTGTTACTGCTAGAGCTGATTAAAATGGAACAAACAAGGTGTGAGGGGTCAATAACTGAGCAAGTTCTCCAAGACTGACTCATTTACACAGAGGGGTTTTTTGCTATGCTGCAGTCATTACATAAAGCTGAGGAGTAGTTATGACTGTACACTGTGCACACAGCTGCATGAAAAAATTACTCTTTATTTGCCATTTTTTACCTTTTTACAAATGTAACAACAGGATAGTTTGGATAGCAAGTGTAGGATGTGGGTTTGTGACAATCAGGCTTAAGCCATCTTGGCAACTACTTTGCTTCAGAGACAAATTTCTGGATGTTTTAATTCAAAGGTAGACCGATCTTATGTCTTAAAATTTTGGCCTCTGACAGAGATAGATCCAACCGATTTGATCAAGTCCTAAACCCTGGCTCACTTGCAAGTCCATGAACCACCCAAATTGCCACTGGGTAGTCCTGTTCCTAAGCACAGTGACTAATTTCTGCCTTGGACTGAATTATATTCCAGTTGACAGTAAGAAATAACTATTAAATACTTGACAGGTAAGACAAGGAACATCCCCAGAGCATTCATTCCTTCAAGTAACAAATTGTTTTGTTGTTTATATTCTATGCTTTTATCTTAGTTTTCTAAGTGAGAGCCCCAAATTTACAGGTCCTGCTACCCAAGTAAATTCTCATTGCCACAACTGCAATGTTTACAATGTGCAATTATCCTCTTATCTTGCAACAACAGCAGGGTCATATATTGGCCTTGTAGCACAGAAAACATATCATATCTGAAAAGACAGTATAAGTCATCTGACCTCTTCTTCAGCAGTGCCAAACATCTCTCCTGTTACTCTGCCTCTGAAGGAAGTTTTGCTGGAGAAGCCACTTCACACCTGCAGAAATATCTTTCTTGAATGATGGGGCGGTTAAAAGCATAAAATATTTTTATTGCTCAAGTTTCCTCATAGAACCAGTGTCTGGCTGCAGGGCACTTCCACCTACAGATGGACATAAAAAAGATCCTGCTGTGTATAAGCTGTCCTCCCCCACTGGGCAGGGGTAATGGAAGAAGGGAATTCTTTAGTTACTACTCTGCCTAACTGGAAGACAGACATTCCCGTAAAACTGTGTGTGGGAGCATTTCACACTGAAACCAAAACACTGTTAAAAGTAAATTCAGTGAACTACTTCTCATGCAGTGCAGCTGCTATACGGAGAGATGCAGATATTTTATTATACGCACATGAACTGCCAGACACCAACTCCACTGCAGTGCCAGAGAGACAGCTCTCCTTATTTTGGCCGCAAGATATTGTGATTAAGGCTGTTGACCAAGGCACACCTTCACATGTCAGTCCCACCCTGCCCCTTATCAACCTGAGGTGCCAAGAGCAATATGTTATTTCTGGTTGCAACTGCCTAAATCCAATTAAATTTGTGTTTGGAGACTACACAATCAGCAGTGTAAATTGATGTGACATTCTTGACTTTCTAATTATACCAGATTTATGTTGCTATAAACTCATATGCCATCCATGGTCATGGACTCATGTGACAAATCTGTTTCATGAGAAAAATCAATTGCACCTCATTGCTTCATGCACTAAGGACACACTGATGTCATGGCTTTACTGCAGCCATGAGGCACCAAATTTTAAATAGAAAAATTCTGTGTTGGTTAGGTACCTGAGTGATACACAGTAACATGGATCATTTTGTTTTGCAAGTTTTAATATAAGTTTCTCAATATGGGAAAATAAGAATAGTTTATTCTCTGTCTTAGACCAAATTGACAACATCAAAATACTTTATGTTTAATATAATTGATTTTCCACCCACCAAGAGAATTGTTAAGCTCTAAAAATCAGTGCCAATCTCTAAACTTCTTTTTTGATCACATTTGACTGTTCTGTAACAAATTTTATTGAAAAGTGTCAAAGTAAAGTGAAAAAGGTAGCCAGGGGTATAATGCAGTCAAGACCATCACACCCTTCATAACAAACAGAGTATCAAAATATTAATGACGATATAATTTTGCTTGGCAATAAAACTATGTTGGCTGTTTAGGAGACTGGTATCCTAGAGTTGGCCTGTATTCCTGTTTCACATCAAAGGAAAAAAAAAACTTACATCATTGCAATTCTGTGAACATCAGTGGAGTAAAATTAAATCTTCATACTTGGCCTGAGCAAGTTCAGCTGTTGTTTATCTGTAATTTCTGGAATTGCTAGCCCAGAAAGACATACTTTTCTGTTAACCACCAAGGTAACTTCCTGTCTCAAGCATTTTTAGCTTAGATTTCTCCATCTTTTGAGGCATAAAGATTATTTGCAAAAAATATTTAAAGAAATGTTGACTTTTTAAACTCTAGAATCATTACCTAACTATATTCTGAGGGCAATCTAAGAGAATGACAAGAATAGTAATGTATTATTTACAAGGAATGCCCATTTTTGGAAGGCCATTGCACAAGTTACATTTAAGATGATGTAAAAATTTAGAAATCCTAAAGAAACAAATAGATATTAGATGTTAAAATTATCATGAACCTTTAGAAATATTACTTCACCCACAACATAATGAGCTTTGTATAAGAAAATGCTACGTAGTCCGTGTCCACGCCACAATTCAGTTTAGACAAACCAAGAGAAACTTCGGCTTCTACTAATTTACAGTTCTGCATCATTATTTTTGGAAAAATACAAACTGTTTTCATAAAGAATGCTAGAGCTGCCATCATACCCTGGACAGGTTAGCCAAGTACTGTGCCTAGAGCCAGCCAAATCAGTTAGGCAAAGTCAGGCTTTCTCATTATTATCAGTATTGGATAAAGCTACATTTAATTTATATCAAATGTTTGAGAGCTCTTTATCAATTAATCAATGGGCATGTTACTTGACCTACTGATTGCTCTTTGTTGACCTGTGTATAACCTAATCATACGGAGCTTTTGTCTTGAAGAAAACAACCCAAATTCTGAATTGACACGGGGATAAAGAAGAACTTAATGGCTGTAGATATCCTGCACTTTAAAGACAGTTAGCTGATGCCGTAATTAAACTTGTGCCACCAGCTCCAGCACTGGGCACTTGCGTCTGAAAGGTATCAACACTGAGAACAAGGTGGTCAGAGCTATCCCTCTCCAAGCCCACCAAAGCCAAATCTCTCACTGTGCTAGTGGAAACTATAAACAAAGGCACTCTTTGAGCCTGAGAGCAGTACTCCCATTAATCTTTACAGGGAACTAGGTCAAAGAAGCCCCAAGGCCTCTCTGAACTACATAAGCAAGCAGAAGCCTATAAAGGGATATTTCTGCAGCAAAAGAGCAGCCAAATTAATAGTCTTTTCCAGACACACCCTTGCACTGGCTAACAGGAGAAACAGCAATATCCAAGCTACTCCTCAGTTCCAGAAACATCCTGCTGGCTTGCTAGGCTGGTTGATGCTGGGGGCAGGGAGGGAAGTCTGTACAAAAGAAATCCCAGTGGATGCCAGACAGCCTCAGGCCACCCTTTGACACCAGCTGTAGCGATAGCCAAGGGTTTTACCCACTGAGGCCTGAAAGGACACCAAACTAATCTGAGAGCTGTTACCGTCTTAATTGCAGCTTGGTTGCAATGTACTGCATGGGATTTTTCACAGTACCTTGCTGTTGAAAGTTTCTCTAACCACTGTCAAGTAGTCAGTAATCTCTGTGTTTTCTTACAGCAAATTATAGCACATTAGGAATTTTTTCAGACAGTTTAAAAGAGAGTCTAAAAAATTTATTTTAGACATGACAAAAAATGCACTTGCTCGAATACTATTAGGAGTGCACATATACAGCAAAACAACTAAGAAGGAACATGAAATACAGCTTGACACAAAGGAAGAAACAATTTTCTTAGACTTCAGTATCTTGCACTGCTTCAACCTGAACAAATGTTGTAAGGGAATGAGACAGCAAGTTGGGTATCAGAGTACATGTGTCATATGATACAGACGCTCAAATGCTTAACTATATCTGTTTCCTCTGAGCAACCCTGATGGTTGTCTCCAAAACATCCAAGAGAAGTTTGATAAGTCATTTTTCACCCCATATTTCTGCTTTCCAATGCTGAAAAAACAAGAGGGCAGCAATCCAAACTCAAACAGGTACAGAGTCTCCCTATGCTTTCTCATATTGTTATTAATATTCAAATTCTGGATAATTTTGGAGTCTAGGCATAGAAAGAAATCAGGCAGTAGAAATAATCCTAAATAAAGAACTCTGGACATTCTGAAAATTTTGCATATTTATAAAAACTAATTTCAACTGTATTTGCAATATGTAGGAAACAGACAGCATGATCTCCTCCGTCTCCTCTCTAATATATCTAATCTATCCCTTTTTCCATCATATTTATCTTTTGGAATGCTTTTCCCTCATTGCCCCTGATGTGGCATTATCCTAATTTGCAACAGTCTTACTTTCTTATCTAGCTTTTAGTGGTAACTGTATCTGAATTTTCTTTTTTTTTTCATGTTAATCATTTTACAGAAAACATTTTTTCTTCATGTGAATGGGGCATAGCGTGGGAGACTCTAGTCCTGGATTATCTCTGTGCTCTACTAAATGGCACATTTTAAATGAGTTGAATTTGTATGAGGGGAGAGCAGTGGATATTGTCTAGCTGGACTTGAGCAAAGCTTTCAACACTCTCTCACAATATCCTCATAGGCAAACTCGGGGGTGTGGACTGGACGAGCTGACATTTCAGTGGATTGAGAAATGGCTGAACAGCAGATGCTAGGGAACTGTGATCAGTGGCACAGGGTCTAGTTGGAGGTCTGCCACTAGTGGTGTCCTCCAAGGTTCAATATTGGTCCAGTGTTGTTTAACTGACTCAATGACTTGGACAAAGGGGCAGATGCCCCCTCAGCAAGTTTGCTGGTGGCACAAAGATGGGAGAAATGACCAGTAGTCCAGAATGCTGTGGATCCCTTCAGAGGCACCTTGACAGGTTGGAGAGATGAACGGAGAAGAACTGTCTCAAATTCAACAAAAGGAAATGCAGGGTCCTGCACTAGGGGAGGAATAACTCTAGGTAACAGGGGTTATTCATACCAGTACAGGCTGAGGGCTGACCTGCTGGAAAGCAGCTTTGTGGAAAATGAACTGGGGGTCCTGGTGGATGACGAATTGTCCATGAGCCAGCAGTGTGCCCTGTGAACAAGAAGGCCAATGGTATCCTGTGGTGCATTAGGAAGAGTATTGCCAGCAGGTCAAGGTTGGTGATCCTGACCCTCTACTCAGCCGTGGAGTTCTGTGCCCAGCTCTGGGCTCCTTGGTACAAGAGAGATGAGGAGCTCCTGGAGCAGTTCCAGTGCACAATAACAAAGATGATAAAGGGACTGGAGCACTCTGATGAGGATGGACTGAGGGAGCTGGGCCTGACCAGCTATAGCAGAGATGACTGAGAGGGGACCCTGTCAATGTCTGTCTGTATTGAAGGGACTTGTGGGAGGATGGAGTCAGACTCTGCTCAGTGATGTCAAGCAACAGCCACAAAGCCATGGCAGAAACTGATGCACAACAAGTTCCACCAGGGTACCAGTAAGAACTTTCCTGTGCAGGTTCCATGCACTGGAACAGATTGTCCAGAGCGGGTGTGGAGTCTCCCTACTGAAGATATTTGAGAACTATCTGGACACAATCTTGTGTAATGTGCTCTGGAATGACCCTGTTTGAGCAGGGAGGTTGGCAGATGACACACTGTGGTGCCTTCCAACCTGTCCTATTCTGTGATTCTGTAGAATTAATAGGAAAACTTCCTGATAGAATATAGTATAGTATAGTATAGTATAGTATAGTATAGTATAGTATAGTATAGTATAGTATAGTATAGTATAGTATAGTATAGTTATAGTATAGCGTAGTGTAGTATAGTACAGTATAGTATAGTATAGTATAGTATAGTATAGTATAGTATAGTACAGTAAACTGTGTAACAACAATGTCATTAAATAGTCCTAGCCTGGCCATGCAGAACAGTATATGGTGGGAAACTGAGATTTTTTTAATGCAAGATAAGAGGTGAGGGAACAGAGGAAAAAGGCATTTATGGAGTTTTGAGAGGCAATTCCTAGACTATTATTTGTAGGCTACCTACTGAGAGGTGAGATGTTCCAAAAGAATATTACAGAGGTAAATAAAGGTAAAACGAAAGGAGCACTTGATCAAATTTATAGGAATTATGTGGCCAGAAAACTCCCTAGGCACTGAAGATGTCAGGACTTCTCCCATTAGTAGTACCAGTCATATGCAGACATTGGAATGAGTTACCACAATACTTCTGGGGATTTATTTTCAAGTATCACTTGAGTCTTAACTCCAAACATATGGAGTGTAGCATGTCACATTAAGTTCCTATGTACCTATATAAAGTATAAATAATGAGAGCAAGGACTTTGGTTATGGATAGTAGCAAGTAAAAGAGATGCATTGTAAGAAAATTCATTAACCATGATAGTCATACAAGAAGCCAGAAAGAACTAGCATTATACAATATTCTACAACCTGAGAAACATGAATTTCAGCTGTGCTAAACAAAAATAGCAAAGGATTACTCACTCTGGTACTTTAGCTGCTTCAGTTCCCACTTTTTAAATTTCATATCTGCATGTACATGCCATGCAAGTCTCCAGACATCAAGAAGTCCAGGTTTTTCAAGAACCAAAGCTGCAGAAATACAACAGTACTGCTGCAATTTCTCATTTACACTACATCAGGAAAAAGTAAGAAAAATCACATCTGTTAAGACTGAACTCTGAGTTCAAAAAACCAAGAAAAATGAAAAAAATGTTGCTTGTGCTCACATCTTCTGTAACTGATCAGGAGGTAAATTGGTTACAGGTATCACTCATCTGAGACCTTACATAAAGGAACATGATGGGTTTCATAGATACCTCTTATTCTTGCATTTGGAGTGACCTGTTTGATCTTTTTGCAGTTGAAAGCACACAGTTCAGCTACTGACATTTTCTTATCTAACGCTGATGTGAAAAAAAATGTTGAAGTTTAAAATTAAGTGTACTAGACTTTTAAATTACAGTGCACAGAAAATTTTAAAAAATAGCATGTGCTTACAGATATGCCAAAGCTCAGATTGTGTTTGCAGCTGGGTTATATCTAGGGGGTTGGGGTTTTTTTGTTGTTTTTGTTTTGTTTTGTTTTGTTTTGTTTTAACATAAGCTTTAATATATGACTACTGACAAAATTATCTGGTTCCACCCAGTAAACACACTCAGAACCACCACCCCCCATTCAAACTCTTTTTATTCAACTTACAATTAGATGAAGAGCTTGAAAAATTCAATAGATTTTGTTCCTGTTATAATCCTTCTGAAGGAATGCCTAACTTTTTTGCAGCTGGTATCTCAATAGTCTATCTGTTTAGACTTTCTGTCCTTTTACCAGAGATGAAACACTCCGCACCCAGCTGCCCATGCAGCCTCAAACCTCCAGTTCTGCATTTGCAAAACCCATGCCAGGGAGTGGCAATTATACTTCAATGACTTTATTGACTACAAATGATTAAGACAAGCATGACTGACAAAGCTTTACTGACCACTTTTATTTTTAACGCAGCACCATGCCATGCCCATTCAGAATTAGCTTCATGTGGTTCTTGCATGAAGCAATGCTTCACCACTTCTGTGGGGCTTTTACTATAAGAAGAGCTATCATTTCATAACTGGTCATAATGGCTTTTGGAAACGTCTCATAGCTTTTTAGATTTTGGGGGAGTGCAACAGAACTCTGTTGTTGTAAAGTTATTTTTTTTTATTATTATTATTATCTTAGCTTGGATTAACTTATACTGCCATCATGTGGGTAGAAATAAGAAAAATAATTATTCAGTGAAATCTCTCAGCTTGAAAGCCTTACTTTCCTTTTAAAATATTCTTACTAGCACACAGAGCAAGCAAAAGCTAGGCAGGACCTGATGCATGATTGCAAGTACAGAGTATGCATAGCAATGCCAATATTGCCAGGCTTCTAACCCATGCATGAGACTCAAGAGAACAATCAGACAAAGGACCAATTCCTTTCCACTCGTCATTCCCAAGGTCTGTGTGTTCACCCTCCTCCCTGGGTGCTGCAAGAATGTATTTGCCTCTTTGAGCATTAGAAACTTAAGCTGCAGTACTGTTTCAGACATCCAGAGGATAAAGAGTGAAAAGACGAAGAATGACCCAAAAGTATAAATTTTCTCTTTTTTTTTTCACAAAAAACCATAATTTGAAAGAAAATTAGCATGAAACTTTAATATATTACACATTCCTTATTATTCTGAAGAACTTCATTTTGTATAAAAACTTCAGTTGTCAAATAATAATGATTTGTATGGACTAAAGTGACTTACAAAAATACTTTGTAATGGCTGTACAGTTTAAAAAATGATAATAAAATAATATAAACACATTATAGCGCCAAGAACACAGACTGAAATAAGGATATGTCAGAATTCCAGAAATTGTTCTTGGAGGACCAACAGTTCTCAAGTTTAACTACATAATAGAAAACTAGGACTGCTATGTTTGCATCCATATGTATCTCTATATATATCACTCAAATTTAGCTTAACAAAATGTAGTAATAATCTTCAGTAAAGCATGAAAATGTCAAAGTAAAGGCAGAATTTGCCAGCTTCATTTTCTCTTTGTTCACAGTCATTATAAGCTGTTTTTCATGGCCCGTCACATGGCTGCAGTAAGTGGCATCAGCCCTCACAAAGAGTAGCACTGTAGTCCAGAGGGTCACACTGGACTCAGCACAACATGATCTAACAGATAACAGAACATAAATAACATATTGATTCCCCTGCTGGAGAAGCTTTTTAGGAGGGATGCCTCAAATATGATTCTTATTCAGGAATCTAACTTATAGAAAATAATCTTTAACACAGGAAAACTGCATCCAAAATGTACAGGACCTAAGTCTGTATGCCATAATCAGTTTATCAACAAACTTACATTGTCTAATGTCTAAATAATTTACACAAAAAAGTTGCATGGACTACCACACAAGTATTACTTGAGAAATCAATATTCGCTGAGACTGAAAGAGTATTTCCTCTATATTTAGGTACTGTGGTTACCATAGCTTTTTTTTTCTTTGCAATAACTATTAATAACTGTTTTATTAAGAAATGTAGATTATAAAATATTGTCCAGTTTAATAGCTTCGTGATTGAGCTTTTTAACTATTTAATGTGCAGCTGTAACTTCTTTCTTTCCATTTCTTGGTGCCATTATCTCCTTGTGTTAAAATCAGATATATTCCCACAGTTGTTCTGGGGCCTTCAGAACATGTCATGTTCATATCTTGCTGTTGTACAGGTTACAGCTAGAGGTGATAGATAATTGAATTTCTACCAGGAGTAACTATTAATACAACAATAATTCTTTCAATTTCATAGCATTAATTTATATTAACATCAGGTTAGTTCTCTCATTCATTAAAAGTGACAACACTGCTCTCTCATTTGCCTTTAGACACAAGCTTGACAAACCAGACTAATGGAAAAAAATAAATCAGGAGTAATGGATTAGATAGATTCAAATTTGAAGAAAAAGATGGTATATTTGCAAACTCAGAGGAGAATAAAAAAAGGGAGGGGTACAAACTCTATAACAAGAACTCCATCAAATAAACTGATTAATTAGTTCTCTCCAGTATATAACAAAGTTTTGCGCCATTTCTGTCACTAAGGCTGAGTTTCAAGCTTGACAGAAAACACAGGGCTCCTCCTAACTCATGGATCAAGCCTATGTACAAAAAAATAAACAGAAAAAAAGGCAAAGAGAGCAGGCAGCACTTATTTAATCTATCCACTTCAGGTTCACTCAGTCTTAATGCTTTACATTAACAATCTCATACTCTTCAAAGGAAATACCTTGATAAAAAAGCATTGTGAACAGTGGTGCTGGAGGGCATACGCTGCTCATTTACCAGTGAAATGTTCACCAGCCTCAGCTGTAGCTCCTTATCTGTCTCACCACTTCCCTTGTGAGCAGGAATACAGTAAATTCACGAACACAAGCTGCACTGAGTATAAGCCGCATCTCTGGGTGTTGGCAAATATTTCGTTTTTTGTCCATAAATAAGCCGCGCCCGAGTATAAGCCGCTCTGTCGTTCGCAACGAGGACCCGCGTGCAACAAAGTTGCCAAATAGTAACAGAACAATGGCAGGGCGGGGTTTACTGGCTCAGCTCAGGTTGTGCAGGCTCGGCCTGCTCGGGGTTGCCGACGGGGCCAGGTAGCCCAGCCCAGTGCTGCCGCTCGGCGGGGCCGCTCATGGCCAGCCACCACTGCCACTGGGCTTAGTCACCCTGGCCTGGCGCTGCCCCGTGGTGGCAGGCAGGGACGGAGCCCCCCCCGCTTCCGTGGCGGCGGGCGGGGATGGAGCCCCCTGCCACCTCCCCGAACCGTGGCAGTGGCGGCCCGGGTCCCCAACCTCCTCCCCGAGCCACGGCAATGGCGGCGCGGGTCCCCCACTGCCTCCCAGAGCCGCGGCAGTGGCGGTCCGGTCCCCCGCCGCCTCCCCGGACCGCCGCAATGGCGGCGCGGGGCCCCCCCGTCTCTCCCCGGGGCTGCTGCAGAGGAGGGAAGGAAAGAGCTCTCCCTCCTCTCTCCCCACCCCACATGCTGCCTGCAGGCAGCCAGGCTCCACCCGCGGTGCCACAGAGTAACAATTTGTAACAATCGCAAAATACCGACTTTGCAGCAGCTCGGCTCGGCACTCTGGCTGGCACTTCTGAGGTTGTAAATGTCAGAAAATTATTCACATATTAGCCACTCCTGAGTATTAGCCGCATTTCCAGTTTAGGAGCAAAATCTTAGTCAAATTGGTGCGGCTTGTATTCGTGAAATTACTGTAATTCTCAAGAAACAGTGTATAGAGTTCAAGGAAAGCAAATACTAGGACAAAGGTGTCACATCCTTCTACTCACACAATTTCTGTGGTACAGAATGTTAAGAAATTGTTCTGGCTTCGTTTTAAGGTAACCCTGAAGATAAACACACTGTATTTTCACACTGAGTGTATTTTTATCCAGATTAAGAAGGATTTCTCTAAACACCGGACAGAAAGAATGTTTATAACATATTTAAAATTGCTATCTGGAGTTCTGGGTTTGCAGTTGAAAGATTACAGAAATAATATTGTAGTCTCAGTGAGATTCATTCTTTTCAGTTACATCCAAGAAAAATGTATCACAGAACATCTCTTTAGTTACCTACCAATTCCATCAGAAAAGCTGGCAGAATATCTGAACTCTGATACAGAAGACCTACACTGAAATTCAGGCCCTCCAGACAAAGAGGGGCCAGACAAAATACACTGTACCCTCAACATAAAAGAACAACTTTACCAACATGCAGAGAAGCAACAGGTATTCAATATTCCTAGGCAAACTTCTACCTAGATAAAACATATAACAAAGAAAATAACTCTTCAGACCTTTTTCTACATTTGATTATAAGGTAGCAAACTCTAAAGATCTAAAGAGGATTGGATCGGTAACTTCTTACCTCGCCTTAACTTGTAATAGCCATTTAAAATACTCCTTTTCTTTCCTCAGTCAGACCACAACATGCAAAAATGGTGAGATAAACAAATTATTTTGGCTAATCAAATCTTAAAATGTACTTCCGCTTCTTTCTATGAGTAAACAAATGTATTTCCCTTCTTCTTCCCTAACCATCCTAGACGTGAGCCCATATTTCATATAGTGTTTCCTGGGGATGTCTGACCATTTCGATTTAATGATCATAGATGGTTAAAAAACAGGCAAGGACTTACAAATCTGATGGGATTCACTGTAGCTCTGGGAACAAGGAAAAAAAATTGAGCTGGAGTACCAGCCAGAGGGGCTGCTCAAATTGGGCTGTGGACACACAGTCCCTGTGGCCTGCAGAAAACCCCTCAGCAGGGAATTTCTCTAGAGCTTCGGGAAAGAAAGGAGTTAATATTTTACAATCTTTGCATTCCTCAGTTCTGACCCACAGAGTCTGGCTGTTTGCCAGCAGACCACTTACACAAACCTGAGAGAGCTCCAGGCACTGCTGCTCCCCCTCCAGAGTTTCTGCTGCACAGAGCCCACCCTGAGGAGGAGAGTTCACACCAAACAGATAAAAAAACCCACAAAGTTTGACAAACTCAGATGGGAATTAGCTTTATGATAAAGACAGGTAGGTCTGACAAGCTGGCTGTTCAAAAGACTCAGAATTAGACACTGCTGTCTCACTGTACACTTCAGGGACATTCCAAGGATAAGAAGCTATTTCCAGGTCTGAAACTTTCTACAGTAAAACTAATCTTCTGAAACTGTAATTAGACAAACAAACCCTGGGACTTTGGGTTTGTTCATGCAAATACCTGAAAGCACCTGCAAAGGTACAGAAAATGTGTCTTTTAATAAAACCCCCTCAGTTCTCTTTCTTTCTTCTGAATGCTACACTCTCAAACAACTTGGGTCTAAGTGATTAATTCGTTTCCTAGGGTGATGGAAAAGAATCTCAGGTGCTTACGTTATAATCAATTAAGAACTGAATTGTATATAGAAGGCAAAAACTGAAAAGACTGATGAAGAAAAAGGTTTTTTTCAGGGTTTCTGAAATTCCTACCTGAGGGATAAGGAGAGCCTGTCATAAGTTTATTTAAATAATATTTATCCAATTGTATCCCATAATTAACTTAAAAAATCTGTCATTTAGTTACTATTTATCTTGTTATTAATTTCCTAGAGGTCCAGACGTAAGGACAATTAACAAAATATGAGCCAAAAGTTATTGTCTGTGCTTGAATACATAGAATATAAACACTACTCCACCCAAAGGCTGTTTGAAAACCAGAGAGCTGAACTAAGCCTTAAACCTGGTGGTGCGCCTCGAGAGAGAGTTCAAGGCTATGCCATCGTTACCACTCCGTCCTTACACACAAGTATTTATTCAAGCAAGTGTCCAAGTAGGCTTGTAAGCCTGGACTCCAGAGGAATTCCATTGTTCATATGAGTAAGGGCAGTGCTAGCTCAGAATAAGGCACAAAATTTGCCTTTCTTTATCTGAATATCCAACTTTTCCAATGTGCTATGAGCTAAGTGTTGGCTGCAGCCACAGTTTTGGGGAAGTTCTGTCTTTATACTATTTCTCCACATCCAGTGAAGAAGCCATCCTTAGAAAAACTTTTTATTCTAAAGTAAAAGCTGTAAGTTCAACTCCGCTTTGCTCCAGTTAATTTGGCCCCTTTGGAGGAAACAACACAGCCACAAGCAAATTCCTGCAACTGGCTTTAAAAACTAATTACAGTAATTTCACGAATACAAGCCGCACCAATTTGACCAAAATTTTGGTGGAAACCCGGAAGTGCGGTCAATATTCCGGGGCGACTAATACATTAACAAAATTCTAAAAGCTGCCAACATGGAAGTGAGAGCCCGCGGCAGCCCCAAGCCAAGCTGGAGCCCGGTCGGCCCGGGCTGAGGTGGGAAAGCCTGGCAGAGGCGGGGCCAGCAGTGTGGGGGGCGGGCGGCAGAGCCTGAGCCAGCAGGGCGGGGCAGGGGGGCAGCAGAGCCCGGGCCAGCAGGGCGGGGGAGCCCGGGAGAACTGGGGCTAGCCGTGCAGGGGAGCATGGCAGAAGCAGGAAGGCCGGCGGGTGGGGCTGCCTGGCAGCGGGGGAAGCCCAGCAGAATCGGGGCCAGCAGCGTGGGGGAGCCCGGCGGTGCGGGGGCCTGCAGTGCCGGCCAGGGCGAGGAAACGCGGCGGCGGTGCAGACGGGAGGGGTGGCCGGCGAGCCCGGCGGCGGCAGTCCTGCCGGCAGTGCTAGCAAACGCGGTGCAGGGTGGCCGGCGAGCCCGGTGGCGGCGGCGGCAGTCCGCCGGCAGGGCTAGGGAACGCGGCGCGGGGTGGCCGGCGAGCCCGGCAGCGGCGGTGGCCGCCCGCCGGCAGGGCTAGCGAATGTGGCATGGGGTGGCCAGCGAGCCCGGCGGTGGCGGCGGCAGCCCACCGGCAGGGCTAGCGAACGCGGCGCGGGGTGGCCGGCGAGCCCAGCAGCGGCAGCCCGCCGACCGGGCGAGCGAACGCGGCGCGGGGCGGGCGGCGAGCCCGGCGGCAGCGGCGGCAGCCCGCCGGCCGGGCTAGCGAACGCGGCGCGGGGTGGCCGGCGAGCCCGGCGGCGGCGGCGACAGCCCACCGGCAGGGCTAGCGAATGCGGCGCGGGGCGATGCTGACGGGAGAGGGGTCCAGCGAGCCCGGTGGCGGCGGCAGCACCACCCGGCCAGCCCCACCGAGCCGTGGCGCTGAGCTGGGCCATGCGGCCCCGTCGGCAACCATGAGCGGGCCGAGCCTTCCTGGCCCCGCCCCGAGCCAGTAAAGCCCACTATGCCGCGATCCTGTTACTAATTGGCCAATTTGTGAAAGCTGCGCACGGATTCTCGCGATGAACGAAAGTGCGACTAATATTCGGGGTGCGGCTTATCTATTGACAAAGACAGCAACATTGTCGAGGCACTGGAAGTGCGGCTTATAATCCGTGCGGCTTGTATTCGTGAAACTACTGTAATTTGCTCGCTCTTTTGGGCCCTTGAAACTGAAATGTGATCTGACAGTCTGTGAGATTCTCCCAATGGCCCATGCTTTCTTCTGGGTTCTGCAAACTATAGCCCAATGGAAGGCTTTATGAGGTAAGTGTGGGGAGAGAGTTTCTGCATTATTATTTCTAGTGTGACTGGAATGGTTTACAGAAGTCAGAGTAGTCCATATGTTTGAAAAACTTTGATGTGGGACTTCCTTTCTCTGCCTTTCTCTTGGGTTGTGCTACGTACTGCTCTGTTTATCCTGCTTTCATGGTTATGAAGAAACAGTAACTCTGCCCCAGTGAAAACAGGGATAAAATTGTGCCTCTATGAGTACCTTTCAAGACTCTGGAAAAGTCCTATCTACTTTTCTGACCTAGATAGTCAAAATATTCAATCCCACTGTTAGGTAAGTGATGGCCCACTGAAAATCAAAAAAAGATCAGAACTAAGAGTATCTAAGCTGAGGTTTGGGCTCAGAACCACATATTGTTGGCTTGCAGTCAGAATTAAGGGTAGTAAAGTTAGGTCTTAGATAAGATCAGGCTGCCATAGACCCCATCGAGAACAGGAGACAGGAGAATGTAATGGAGACAGCACTATCAGCAAAACTGGAAAAGGGTTTGGAGGGTGCTGCATTCTTTGTTTGCGGATTGCCATTAGAAAAGACACACTATGGCAGATGAAAAAATAAATTAGCAGTTTGCAAGTGAGCAAATAATAGTTTCTATTTGTTGCATTTATGAAAAATAACAGCCCAAGATTTTAAAGCCCTTAAATTGTCTAACAGGCCACAATGTTTTCTTAGGATAGACAAGAGAATAGAGATGATGCAGAATAAAATAAGCCCAGACTTACTGTTCCGGAAGATGGGATGGCAAATTGTTGTTGGGGGAATTTGCAAATGAAGATTTCATGTGAGCTGCTGCATTTAATAGTCCTTTGAAAGAGAGCTATTCTTTCCCCTTTTTTCCCTTTATACTTTGGGCCTGTCTGCCTCCCTTCATACTGTTGTTTTTAAACAACACTTTATATAGCCTCTTCTTCAAGAACCCTTTCCAGGACTATTTTTTTTGTCTTTCTCTACTATTTTTACTTGTGCTAGGAGTGAGGAAGTTATTGGTGATCATACTCAGGAAATGCTTTCACTAGACTGCTTTTTGGAATTTCTTTGCAACAAAAACTGGGACAAAGTCACCCATCCTTTTGAGTGGCTGAGATGTGACTTGGCTTGTAAGTGCTGCTTTCATGATACATCCGAGAGGGTAGAGAAACAATGCAACAAGTGCACATCAACTGATGAGGCATGAGATTCTCAAAGCATAACATACCATACTTTCAGATTTTAAGAGGCAATATTTCCTATCCTAATTTTTATGCTTAATACTGTACACAGTTACCCCTTAGGCAAAGAAATAAAGACTTAATGTGACAGAATGGTACAAGGAGCTCCAGAAAGGCATGCTCGTGCCTAAATGTTATTCCCAGAGAAACAAGGACGCAGTATTTTATGCATGTTGAGGGACATTATCTGATACACTGCAAATAGAAAAGAACAAACTGGTTACCATTAGGCAAATTTTCACTGTACTAGGACGATTTAAGCTGATGGGCAAATTTTTATTTTCTTTATGATATGCATCTAGAGTAACTCTACTGAAGGCTGTAGTCTCATGCCAAAATGCAGTCTTCATGAAGTATGAGTCAATAGCGTTCACTTCGAGCAGAAGTTTCTTCATGTCTCTATGTAAAAATTGCCCCAAAGCAGGTAGAAGGTAAAAGCTGATCTTTTGAAGATACACTGAACTAATGATTCATGTGTAACTATTTCAAACACTTAAAACACCATGATGAATTGAGGTCTCAAAAGAATTGTCAGGTAAATTAAAGCAATTATTTTGGTTTGGTTGAGAATGCAGACTAGATACTGACAGGTCAGCACAAGCTCGATAATGTAGGAGATCTCGTGACAAATTCTTGGGGAGATAAAGGCATTAAATTTAGATGGTGGACAAAAGAATTAGTACATTAGAGTAATTGAGATAAATTGGAACATAATGTCACACTTTCCCTTGTAGTCTTTCAGAACAATTACTGTTTAATCAGGAGAGGGATTAAGATAAGAGCTTCAGAGCTGCTTGTGCTTAATTGAGGTGATATACAGCTTGCACTGGAATGATTCTTCGTGGAAAAAGCCCCTGAGTTTTGTGGTACACCACCTTAACTAAAAACTAAAGTATCTGTTCCTAATCACATAAAATATGAGTAGGCAGGCTAAAGTTTAGTTAAGAATGTAAATAAATAAAATCTTGACCTTATATCATGATACCTTCCCTGCCCACAATCCCTATAAAATATTCTTAGCCCTGCAGCCCAAATAAAATATTTTCAGATTTCTTTAATTGCATTTAT